>NC_134139.1:159880000-160505000 GCF_033958435.1 Carettochelys insculpta | reverse complement strand
CTTATTTTGAATCTGAATATCCTTAGCTTCATCTTGCAGCCACTGGATTTTGTTTTCCTTTAGATTGAAGATCTCATTATCAAATATTGTTCTTCATGTAGAAACCTACAAACTCTCGTCAAATAAGCTATCCTTTATAATCTGATCTTTCTTAAGCCACAGAAGGCTTGTCTACACTATCACCTTCCTTCAAAGGAAGGATGGTAATTAGAGTGTTGGGAGTTTACTAATGAGGTGCTGCTGTGCATAGGCAGCACTTCATTAAGCAAATTCCCCCCTGTGGCAACTTTGAAGTACTCCTCAGTAAGAAGACTTCGAAGTTGCCCCAGCACATCAAACTACCGGCGGGTGAGCCGCATCTAGATGCGTGCCGGTACTTCAAAGTTTAAAACTTTGAAATTGCCCAGGGGAGGAGGGGAATTTGCTTCATGAAGTGCTGCCTATGCATGGCAGCAATTCATTAGGTAACTCACAACACCCTAATGACCATCCTTCCTTTGAAGGAAGGTGGTAGTGTAGACAAGCCCAGAGAGTAAGATCCTTGAGTCTATAACTGCAAGGTATCTTTCAGTCACATTTGTGACTCTCTTCTGAACTCTCCCCAGTTCACTGTTATCCTTCTTGGGTCATGGATACCAGAACTGGACAAACTATTTCAGACATCTCACCAGTGCCAAACACAAGGTATAATAATCTCTTTGCTCATATTCAAGATTGTCTAGTTTATATATCCAAGGATCAGATCATCACTTTCGGACTGATCATTACGTTTACAGCTCATATTCAAACGATTATACACCAGAACTCCCAAATCTTTTTCAAAGTCACTATTTTCCAGAATAGGCACAGATGTCATCACACAAGAGTCCATATCAGGGTCTTATATGTCTGTGTCTTCACATTCAAATAACATAGAGAAAATGCCCTAGTTTTCTTATACTCCAGTATCTAGAGACTTAAAGGTCCCACTAATCATGTTTCAGCCTGATATATAAGACCCTACCAAATTCACAGCCATGAAAAATGTGTCACAGAGCATGAAATCTGGTCTCTCACAGTGAAATCTGATTTTGTATGCTTTTTCCCTACACAATACTGATTTCATTTGGGAGGTTCTGACCCAAAAGGGAGTTGCAAAGGTGCTGCCAGGATATTTATGGGAGCTACCCTTATATCTGTATGCCCCAAGGGTCCAGCTGTGAAGGCAGAAAAACAGAAGTATGGGCGGCAATGCCATACCATGCTACTAACCAGCAACTGCCTGACTCAAGCTGTGCAACTCTGAAGGCAGAGCCACTGCCAGCAACAGCATGGAAGTAAGGATAGCAGTACTGCAACCTCGCTCAGAATAGCACTGTGAACCCCCCTGCTCCCTGCACAACTCCTTTTGTGTCAGGACTCTCAAATTTACAACACCGAAATTTCAGATTTGCATAGCAAAAATAATGAAATTAACAATTTTAATAAGTCCTATGACTGAGAAGTTGACCAAAATAGACTGTGAATTTGGTACAGCCCTACTCATATTCCTCAGACTGGTGAGAGAATAGGTCATAGAATCATAGAACACTAGGACTGGAAGGGACCTCGAGAGGCCATCGAGTCCAGCCCCCTGCCCCAATGGCAGGACCACGTACTATCTAAACCATCCCTGATAGACATCTATCTAACCTGTTCTTAAATATCTCCAGTGATGGAGATTCCACAACCTCCCTTGGCAATTTATTCCACTGTTTGACCGCCCTGACAGTTCGGAACTTTTTCCTAATGTCCAACCTAAACCTTCCTTGCTGCAGTTTAAGTCCATTGCCTCTTGTTCTATCCTTCTATCCTTGTTTTCTCCTTCCGCCTTATGACTCCCTTTTAGATACCTGAAAACCGCTATCCTGTCTCCCCTCAATTTTCTCTTTTCCAAACAAAACAAGCCCAATTCTTTCAACCTTTTTCCATAGGTCACATTCTCTAGCCCTTTAATCATTCTTGTTGCTCTTTTCTGGACCCTCTCTAGTTTCTCCACATCTTTTTTGAACTGCGGTGCCCAGAACTGGACACAATACTCCAGCTGAGGCCTAACCAGCGCAGGTCAGACATTTTCTTTTAAGAGTGGGAGCGTCTCTAACATTATCTCATTAAAGTATAGAGATGTCAACATATTTTCTCCATCAGAAAAATCACCATTTTCATACCCACAGTTTTGTTGAAACAACCAACCCTAGGAGGTATGAAAAACCATAAAATGGCCACTCAGTGGACAGTTTCCAAACACACAGCACCTCAGAGACGCCTACAAACTCAGAAGGGAGGGGTCTGGAAGAGTCATAAACTTGCATTCAAGAACACCACAGTATCAAGGTAAATACTTTTCCCATCTTTAAAGACACACCATAAACACATAATCCTGCCTATCAGAAGAGTACCTCAATAAAATACAGATCATGTCAAAACTCAAAGCTAACTGCACCTCACAGGTTTATGCTCTTACTTAACCATATTTGTTTCAACATTAAGTCACATGAATGGCATAAGATTCCAGCTGGTGGGAGAACTGGGGGGTCAATTCTATTGTGGAACAATACCTACTGTATTCTGACTGACTGACAACAGACTTCTTCTGTAATTTTAATACAAGCTATACTGACTTTTATAATATGCAGAAAAGACTACAAAATGTCTTACTAATGTCAGGGACCACACAAACTTGATAACTTAAATAAAAAACCAACCTCTGCCTTTAATGGAACAATGTTAACCAGGTCTTCTAAATTACTTCTCCTTATAGGTAACTGCAGATAACACAAAGAGATGTATTCAGACAGTTATGCAAACAAAATAGTTATTGATAGCGGAGGAGTTAATTGCCTAATTAAGAGAAAGCAGACTGTTGGGTGGATGATAGTCAGACTTTTAAAATCTGGAGCTATCATTTCCATGGAAAAAATATGGGAAGAAGCACCGAACAAGAATAGCTCTATTGGCATGGGGTCACGCAGGCAGGATGAGTTGCTTATTTGCACATGAATTCTTCGTGTGTAAGGAAGAAATCTATGATCTTTAAGATATCAGCAGGGGAGAATAAATGAAGAATAAATTTCAGTTAGGAAAACCCAATGCTTGCTTCTCACAAACCTTGAAATGACAGACTATTACAAATGTTACTTTTTTTTGTGCAAAATCCCTGAAATTATAGACCAGTGGCGCAAAGGCAACACAACGCATCATGATAAATGCGTAGGCCCCATGGGCCTGGAGGAAGTTCATATCTCTCAAACACAGCAGGAAGCTGACAACAAAAGGTTGCAGGGGCCAGTCAACCACCTGCAGCAATTTCATATTGACAAATAATGCCAAATGAATGCAGACGGGATTTGTTTGTGAATCAGAGAAATTAAAGAAGATAAAAGACAAGCTGCATAAAGGGTCAGGCTCCAATAGTGCCAAGAGATGCTTATTTGCACCCCCTCACACCTTATTTTTTTTAGCTGTAAAGGTAATTTAGAAAAATATACCTGTAAATTAGGAGTTTAAGTCTCGTTATCAAGAGTCACATAGGAACTTCTGAAATTTTTACCCTAAATCTTCCTAATAAGGTGTTTCTGAAAGCCCAGAAGACCTGAGCACTCTTTAACTGAGACACTAATGCTCAAGAACTCTGCCCATCATGTAACTAGAGAGCATGATGTTGATAAGGATGGAATGCAGGACCTTAGCTATAAATGATTATTCACTGCACTCTGGAAATGTAACACCAACTATCAGCAGCAGATAATTCAGCCTGGTAGGGTGGGGCATCATGTCGAGAGGGGATCAGTGGGGGTATGATGTGAATGACCATTTGAATCAAACCTCATATTTGGATAAAAGAATTGTGAAGGCCCTTGATGAGTACTAGATTCTGGATTTCCTGAACAATCATTCTGTTGTTTAAGGAAACATCGAAGGCTCCAGCATCCCTCATTTAAGTAGATAAAACTTGAAGGATGTGTCACTTTCATCTGAGTACATGCAGGACTGTTTAAGATCAGACACTCCTGAGGTTATCTAGTATAATATGTGAGATTCTATGGAATAATAAATAAAACTGAGAATTTAGAATCTGCTGAAACTATCTCATGAAACAAACAAGCCATCAATGTTTATGACTACCAGGGGCCACTATTCCATGTATGGTTCAAAAATTGATCTCTCATGACTATGAAATTCTTGTTGCCTGTCTGGTTGTGTCTCAGAGCCCTTCAAAATGTGTGCAGATGGAGTTTAGCCAAGGCAAGCAAGGCTTGTATGTGTTCCAGTCATTAAATTGGAGACCAGCTGGAATTTGAGCAGTTTCATTTGAATCTTAGTGACTCCACTGGTTGACTAGTTTCTCAATTTTTTGAAGACACCATTCATAGCATTGTTCTTCATCTTCATTAACTGAACACCTGGATAGGGGAGTGGACTTATACCCAGACTATGTAAACAGACAACTTATGAAAGGACTGGGGAAAAGCTGCAGCACTGATGTCAGTGCATAGAGCAAAGCAAATAAGGATACATCCACACTAGAATTGAAGGAGTAATTTCCATCTTGATGAGATATACCCATGTCAACTCAGTTCAGCCTTGTTCAATAAAAATGGAAGTGTGGCAGCAGTGGTGCAAGCAGCAGGAAGGGCAAATTACCTGACATCATGCCCAGGGTTCAGGATGGAATCACACTCTGGGCAGCTATCACATTTTGCTGCTTGTGGTGCCACAGCTACACTTCTCATCCTATCATGCTAGGCTAGTGTCAGTAGGCCTCCTCACACTGGAAAGCACGCCAGCCAGCTCTAGCCTATATGTACCCGAATTTGACAGAGCTGATTCTTTAAGACTTCTGGAGGTCACAGAACAACATTGGAAGGGCAGGCATTCCCAATTTAGTTGAAAGTCAAGCAGCAGAGACTATTACCCGATGAGACATAGCTCTAAGGGGCAGGAGAGCACAATCCTGCTGCTGCTGGCAGGAAATCATTATCACTTTTTTGCACACTGGATGATCATTATTGGGAGCAGTTTCTTCCTAATCAGATGATGAAAAGTGGAAACAGGTTACTGAAGACACTTACGTTCCCCAGGCACACAGGAAACTGCCTGCACGGAGCGAGTTCCATAGCAACGACCATCATTCCATTCAAGCTGGTCAGAGAGGAGAGTGCAAAGGTTTCCAGATACTTTTGTGAAACAGTGCTGTGGTTCTAGACAAAACCATCAGCAGTGCATCAATCCAGGTATTGCAGGTGTTCAAGTGTCCAATGGCTCTTGTTATCTATACTTATATGTGCTCCAAAACCACCCATTTTTGGAGAATCATCACACAGGCACAGCCAGCACCTGAGCATGTATCACGCATTTGTGCACTTATATTGAATCTTCAAAAGTGAGAGTGCCCAACTGCCACTGGCCAATCACCAGTGAGACTTGTGAATATCTCAAAGCAGCTGGAAATGATGCATCAGCACTGAGCCTTTTTATCACAAGGTATAGTAAATTGCCACCAAGCTTTGGTGTTATTAGCTGTCTTTGATGCAGTGTCAGAGAAAGAGGCAATAGCTCACAAGTCTATTATTCCGAGGTACAAAACAGAACTGACTCCATATGTTGCAATGCAGTCTTAGTAATGCAGACAATTCTATGGTAATTTTATATTTGCAAAGCTCTAATAGCAATGGGTGACCAAATTTAGTGCTGAGAATGAAATACTTATTTTTATGATTGTTGTTCATAATAAAGAAAACTATATTTTCCATATTTCTTGTGAGATTGTGTAGGACAATAAAATGGGAATAAGCAAGAAGGTTCTGGCACTTCATCTTTCTTGGGTGGTTACTACGGCTTATCTTCTGACAGAAGTAACTTTTATCTTTAGGTCAAAAATGCGCAGAAGAGAATATGTTGATGGCTTTGTAATGTACTAATTACATCAAATGGCATGGATTTACAGAAAAATCTTTCTGAGGACATTATGTGCTCAGGATCTTCCAGAAGTGACTGAATCTATTTGCATATTAATTCGTTCAAACACAGTGTGAAATAAAACTATTAAGTTATTTAGCATATTTTATTTTGAGTGAGTGAATGCAGCAGATCCTGAAATGGCATAGATCCCCTTTCTGATGGTGCCTCATGGCATCATTTTGGTGAAAGAATTTAAGGTAACTCCAACCTGTTAGGTACATTTAGGCTATGTCTACACTAGCACACGATATCGAAGTAGCCTATTTTGACATAAGAACATCGAAATAGGCTACTTCGACGTGTATTGTCTACACATCCTCCAGGGCTGGTGCCATTGACGTTCAATGTTGAAGTAGTGACAGAGAACATCAAAAGGAATGTCCCCGGAAGGAAATGTGGAGTGTCTACACACACAATCGCTCCCTGTCGAAATAAGGGGCCAGCAAAACCCCAAGCCACTCCCTTAAAGGGTCCCTCCCAGACACACTTGGCCTGCACAGCATGATATCTTCAGAGCCAACAACTGGTTGCAGACCCATTGCAACCAGCATGGACCCCCAGCTGCAGCAGCATAAGCAGCAGCAGCAGCAGTAGCAGCAGGCAGAAGCCCTGGGCTAAGGGCTGCTGCACATGGCAACCATAGAGCCCTGCAGGGGTTGGACAGACTGTCTTTCAACCGCTCAGCTGATGGCCGCCATGGAGGACCCCGCTATTTTGACATAGCAGGATGAGGATTGTCTACACACACCCTACTTCGACGCTGAACGTCGAAGTAGGGTGCTATTCCCATCTTCGGATAGGAATAGCAATTTCAACGTCTCGCCGCCTAATTTTAACTTCAACGTTGAAATAGCACACAGTGCGTGTAGACGCGACGTGTACTATTTCGACGTTGTGCCAGCTACTTCGAAGTAGCTAGCTAGCGTAGACGCACCCTTAGAGGGAAATCCAAGTTAATCCAGTTGGTGCCATTTATACTTTTTCATGACAACACGAAATGCACTCTATCCAGCATTGCATGCCCCAAACTTAATTCACAGGTCAGACCAAAAATAATCACAATCTTGTTTTAAAAGCCAGGAGATTTTATGTTTTAATTGTGCATTTATCAGTCTGTCTTTTGATGTTGTCTCCTGTTGGGGAAACTCAATTTTCATGTGATTATTTCAGCATCAGGCCCATCTGCATCACTACAGTAGAATATAGTAGCAGGGCAGTATTCCACTATTTCTAATCAGGTTACCAAGTAGGTCATTGCTGTGTGCCATCTGATTGTTTTGTCATAAAACTCTGAACATACAGATTTATGTACAATCCAAACACAGGTTAACCAGGTCTGATGTTAGTTAATAAAACTTGCAAATACTCTGTGCCAGATTTCTTTTGGCATGAACACGGAGAAAACAAAATTATACTGTGTAATCTGTGCCAAACTGCATAGCTTTGTACACTAATTCTGAAAATGTGATATGGCTTTTGACAACCATCTGTTGAACTCTCTTTCTTTCCTGTCCAAATGAAATTAAAGTATTGGTAGACATTATTTCCACAGGGAAATTGAAAAAAATAATTTTGTTAATGTTGCATAGGCTATTATAATGTAATATAGACAGTTTGTTTATAAAATTATAAAAATAAGAATGTTAAATACAAGAAATCTGCCTTTATATTACCTAACATTCCTGAAAATTCAAGTAAAGAGCTCTGGTCAGAGTTTTAAAAATTGATTGTCTAAAATTAGGCAGCAACAACTGGCATTCATCATAGCAACATGTGTGATAATATCTTGGGCAACTTAAAACTATATAGGTGACTGAATATGAATGGTCTGTTGATCAGAGATGCTGATTGTTTCCAGATGCCCCAAAATAAAAATGTGGCTACAGTTATGTAGGGGCATACACATCATTTTTATACTTCTGGGGAGGTCGGTGGTGGTAAAGGTAGGTATTAAGAAAAATGAGACTAAACTGAAAAAAGACAATTCAGTCCCAATGGAATAGTTTCTAAACAGTCTAAATGATTACGGAAATGGTTCAAGTGAACTCATCCATCATTTAAAATTTAAGTGAACAATTAGTGGCTCATAAATTGTGGGAAACAACCCTTCACTGACAGGTACACTTATTGTTCATTCTTATAATTAAGTTCTATGATTGTTTGTCACTAAAGTGTTCTCACTACTATCAGCAACATTTTGACATGTAAATTAAGAAAAAAGTCAAGAGGCAATTTCTGGGAATTCGTAAACCTTGCAGTCATTTTAAAAGGAAGACCCCAAAGTTTTCACAAATACCTCAGAATGTACAAACTTGTGTACATTTTAAGTAAAGCAATGGCATATATTCTACATATTTTGATTTCTTGCAACATTCTTCAGCTGAAAACTTTTTTTAAACAGTGTCAACCTACTTAACCAAATAGCAATTCATGTGCTCCAAATAGACTCACTGGGAAAATTGACTAAGGATTCCAATTATCTTTGAAGACTAATAAGTGACTACAATAAAAAAAAAAGCCAACTTGGAAATCAGTCCAATGAAAACAGCTGGCAATCTTTCCAGCAGAGCAAGAAGTCAAGTCTAGATACAGTTTCTGAAACAATACCAAGAATACTGGATTAAAGCTATTTCCCAGTTACCGCACAATTAAAACAAACTGTTGAAGATAATCACAACTGAATTCAAATATTTTTGCATCTGTCATTAAATATCTTTCTAACACATGTTACAGAAAGTGCTGCAATCCTAGACACTCTCCAGCCTGGTTTCTGTTCCTTTCACCCAATTGAATGCATTATTACCAGTCTCCAAAGGCTTCCCCTTAGTCAAATCTCAGATAAAACTCACACCCAGGCTCTTAACACCTGACATGTTGACTATGTCAGTATCTTGCACTCTGTCTTTGACTAATGTAATCTTGCTCTGTTGGTGACCAATCAGAATATTGCTGAAAATATCATTTTCCTAGTCCATTGTTTTGATCACATTACCCCTATTTTCCTCAATCCACTGGCTTTCTTTCCACTATCTTACTAAAGTGACCTACTTGTTTTCAACTTAAGGACCTTTCTAACCATCAAGCCTTATCATTTCATTTATACTTTCCTCTTTGTAAGAACCTTACAAGGGAATTGCAATTATCTCCTAAATAAATGGAAGATGAAGTATGATCCAACATGCTAATGTGGAGAAGGCATCCAAACCATGAAACATCTAGTGAATCAGCTGCAATTTAGATTAGATTCAGTCCGCATGGCTGAGAAGAACAGTGCGGATGACAAACTTGCATTTTGACCTTTAATGGTGAGATTTAAGTTACCTATAAAAGAAGACTGATTCGTATTGAAAAGTTGACTACGACCTTCAGTTGGCCTAAGATATCAGCTGCCATCAGCTCCCATTTCTTGAATTTTCAAACAAGCTCCTTGATGTGTTTGTTCATGCTGTTTCTAGTGATGGGGAGAAACTCCCTATTCAAATGTGCAAAACTAACTCATACTCATCCTTCTAAGCCCAAATGGAATCTCTACTTTGCTCTGCTGCCAAAACACAAAAACAAACAACCAAACCAAACCAAATCAAACCAAACCAAAATAAAAAACAACCAACCAACCAACCAAAAAAAAAAAAACCTTGACATCAGCTAGGCTGCTGGTGTTCTGAGATGCTTTCATGCTTCAATATTCCCTCACTATTTCTTTGCATTCTTGTCTGCCTGAATCCACTAGTCTCCTTTGGTGTCTCATCTTTTTGGAGCAGGGACTGTCATTTTGCTCTGTATTTGTACAGTGCCTAGCATAATGCAGTCTTGGTCCATGACAAAGATGCCTAGGTATTACAATAATAAGTAGTAATAAAGTTACCTGACCCTTACCAGTAAGACCCTGTTGATGAATTATGTGAACATATGGTTTCACGTTACAGAATGTCTAATACTTCTGATTTAATTCTTAAGAATTTTTAAAAAACTACAATGAAATAAAATTTGTGGCAAATAAAGAACTCACAAGTCAGGAAATGCCAGAAGTAAGAGTCCCATACAACTTAATTTGTCTGCTTTGTGCATATGTACTATGACACATGATCAAGTATTACTCTTTCTGCAGAACCCCTGTCTAAGGGTTTGTCTTCATGACCAGGGAGACTGATGCTACTGCAGTCAACGCAGTGGATGTCAACTGAGCAGGTCAAGTGAAGATCCACTGAATTGATGTCAGAGCACTCTCTGGTTGACCAAGTTCCAAGAAGTTTAAGGTAAGTTGATTGGGAAGCATCACCCCTTGATGCAGCACAGTGGAGAAACCAAGAAAAGTCGACATAAGCTACATCAACTCCAGCTACATTATTCACATAGCTGGAATAAATTCATATAGCTGCAGTCACACTGTTTAGACCAATTTAACGTGGTAGTAAAGACAAGCAATAATTCAGAGCACATAATGGATGGTCTGCAGGAAAAGAAAAAGAGATGCACAGTTAAAGAATCCTTTGTCTGTAGACTCCCTACCTCAATTGTTGTGGAAGCTGGGAGTGTGTTGTGAATGAGGCAAAGGATTGTGGCGAGAGAGAACAGTCTTATAGTTTAGGTAGCTGAATGCTCCACTGATGCTGTGCAAAATCACCTACGCTTAGCTTTCCACTAGTATGCAACTCATTTCCTGGGTTCCCAATTTAGGACATCAAGGATTTGATTTGCAGAAGAGCTGAATATACACAGTTGCACACTGAAGTCACTGGGACCTGTGCTCCAAGTAAACACAATGTTATAAACGGTAAATTCTTGGAAGAATGGGGACAAAACTGGGCTCCCAAATGTAGTGGACAATTTTGACCTTAATATTTGCATCTCAGTTGCCACTCAAGTGGGAGCAAATAATCTGCAATCTCAAAGGGAGTTGTAACTAATTAATGTTTATATGCTTCATGATGAAAACCTAAAGGAAAGCTCATGAGCAAATTAATCATTCTGTACTCAGAGAAGGGGGTTGAATTATAAGTAGTAAATAAGGGAAAGGGCAAAACATCGAACAAGGAGGATAAAATATTCTTGGGGGCCTGTAAGTTTCAGCATCCTCCCATCACTGCCCTACGAGGAACAGCACTGCCTGGCATCTTTGCAGCATTGCATGTTGGAACCTTGCCCTGGCTTATTCCTATGCCAGAGTTTAAAGCTATGTTTCCAAAGGCTGCCTTATGGCTGTCTTCTACAGTGCTTATATTGAATGAACCCTCCTCTAGCTGCAAATGGGGTTCTGAGAGCTCCTCCACTGCTGTTTCTATTTGGTTGACCAGAGGAGGGACAATCTCCTCTCAAGAGTGATTGCCACCATTTGGAATAATGGGAAATGTAGAAATCTGAAAGGTTTCACTGATGAGTATTCAAAATAATGCTTAAAACTGAAAAAAAAATACAGTAAGAATTCACTTCTTATGCTGCTTAACATGAATGATGACATCATGGACTATGTGCCAGATCTCAATGCTCCTTTTTTCCATCTTCCTACAAATGAATTTTCTAATTGTAGTGCACACTGATCTACATCACAGAGACAATCCAGCACTGACTGAGGGAGCTGAAGTTACCACTATGGTAACTAGAGTTACCATCTCTAAACCCATGATGTTAGAGTTTGTATTGTTTTTTCATGTGAGCAGTCTTTTATGAGCCATAAAAGTCAAACAACAAATGTAATTTAATCCAGTTAAAGAACAACCCCATGTTTCTTCCAGGCTCTCCACTGGCGCTTGAATGCCTGTAATATGCTTTCATAACTACCCATTTGGGCTATTGTATTTTATCCTTCAAAGAGCATTTCTGCTATTTCCCTTGAGTGTTTGCAATTAGCGTGGAACTTGGCAGGTAGAAGACTCACAGGAGCCAGACCTCTGAATGCATCTTTCACTGATGTTGTCTTGCTTCCAGTAAAACAGTGAACTAAGCCAATTTATATGAAATATGTTCAAAAAAGTAGTACCTTCTTACCCAATATATCTGCTAACAATGTGACACATTTCCAGCCAGATGCTCTCACCCCAGCAAGTCACACATGCACATCTTTTAAAGACTAAATGCTTCAGTTCTGTATTAAGCTTTTCACATACCTAATTGTAACATTGACTTTACATACCCGAAAATGGAAACACTACAAGTAAAAGGATGTATGTGCAATTGGTTTAAATTATCAAAAACAATTTACCTCTAGTTGCCTACTGTTTCATATTGCCTGGTACTTCAGTGCCAGTAGTTACAACCATTAATGCTGCCGAACAAACATAGCTATGGGAGAATTAACTAAATTCTGTTTTGCCTCATGAATCACTAACAGAATTGTCAGCCAAGTTCTAAATGCAGAGTCTATAACATTAGGACTGGTGCAATATGTTGAATGCAGCTTGATTTTCTGTTCAATTTATCAGTCCTGTAGCACTTTGAAGACTAACAAAATAATGCATTAGGTGATGAGCTTTCATCAGCAGACCCACTTCTTCAGATCTGGAAAATTCTGAATTTTCTGAATGTTCAGAATTTTCCAGATCTGACATGAGTCTGTCCCACAAAAGCTCATCACCTAACACGTTATTTTGTTAGTCTTTAAAGTGCTACAGGATTACTTTCTTGTTTTGGGAAGATACAGACTAACATGACTACCTGTCTGCGACTGTTGCAACTTAGGTTGTGCAGTGTAAATCTGATATACTAAAAGGAGGTAAATATTGAATGGATTTATTATTTATAGTGGGAAGTCAAAACACTTATTTTATTACTGTTATCAACCAGAGACCCTACTCCAATGAGGCCTAAATTGCCCTAGGTCCTGTACAAACACACAGGGGCCTGAACCAGAATCCGCTAAAGTCAAGGGGAATCTTTCTGCTAGGCTTAGAGACCCTAACTCCAAATCCTTAATAAAAGAAATTCCTTGATATCAAAAATTTAAGTCTGCTCATTTAAAGACCTGATTCCCCCACCCTTACTAACGCTGAGTATTGTAATTATCTTACTCTGAGTAGCCCCATGGAAATCCATTGAACTATTTGTGGACTAAGGTACTTTTCTAGGATTAGCACACTCTGCAAAATCTAACTCTTATTCTGCATCTGTAAAAAAAAAAAAATCCATGCTTCCTCATATTTGCTCATGCTAATCAGAGCATTTCTACTTCAATTACATTTGAATGAAAAACAAATGTAATGCTTTTCCCTTCCATTTGCTGATTAGTTGTATTTGCAACATATCCTTTTCACATAGTACCTGCATTCAGAATATGAAATATCTTCACTTATTTTCAAGGTCAGGACTGCAACAGTGTAAAAGTACTAATTTTTGCTCCTTGAATATTTCTATGTGGTAAGTTTGGATTTTATGAGTATTTATCAAACTGATTGGGCACAGAGCTTTGTCATTTCCTCTTTGAATACAGGATTTATTGTGATAGAATAAAATTCCAATCACAAGGCAAAATCATGAATTTGTCTTAGGGAAGTTTACTAGAGTTGCAAAGAAAAGTTAGCAACTTCATAATACGACCACTGCACACTAAAAATAATTTTTATCTATAATTGTCTTTAATATCCAACAATCCACTAAACAAAGTGTATAAGGCTGTAGTCCTGACCAGTCTCCCGTATGGCTGTGAAACCTGGACCTTGTACAGAAAACGTATAAAACTGCTTGAACGCTTCCACACACGCAGCCTGAGGTCAGTATTGCACATTCGATGGCAGGACAGAGTTATGAACCTGGAAGTCCTGTACAGAACAGGTACCATGAGCATCGAAGCCATGATTCTGAAAGCCCAGCTTCACTGGACAGGGCACATCATACGAATGGGGGAGTCAAGAATCCCTAAGCAACTCCTCCATGGTGATCTCTCCCAGGGCAAAAGGAATCAAGGCAGGCCTCACAAGAGGTATAAAGACTGTGTGAAGGCATTGAATTGCTCATGCTGGTTTAAAACCAGATCAGCTAGGACAGCATGCAAAAGACCAAACAGGCTGGCATGCTCTTGTATGATACGCATATGACAACTTTGAAGACCAGCAACGTGTATGCCTTATTGATGCTCGTGAGAGGAAGAAAGCAACAGCAGCAGCCACACCAACAGAGCCAGGACAATTCCCTTGCCCCCCCTGTGAACACTCACACCATTCAAAGCTTGGACTCCTCAGCCACTTGCGAGTCCACAACCAATGAGCCTGTGCAATCTCAAGACGTCATCAGACACGACAGACTACCTACATACAACATAAATATGAAAAAGGTGATTCTAACCAATAAGCTAAAGTTTTTACAGCTCTAGACTGGGAAAAGTTGCCTTTTGTCTACTTATTGTGATATTCCTTACAAATATCCTCACTCGCATTTATCATCTAAACAAATCAATATATGAACAATAAAAACTCCTTAATAAGACTTTACTGGCTCTTCAATGAGGTTTATCTCTACCATTTTGAATGTGAAGTAAACTGAATTACAGTAGATTCCCTAAGTTACGTGCAGGTTGTGTTCCTCACAATCCCTGTGTAACTCACATTTTGCGCAAGTCAGGAGATATGGTAACAAGGCGGCAGCCTTGTTCGCAGCTCCCCTGGGATTGTAGGAGCTGGGAAACTGAGCAGCCCAACAGAGCTGGTCAGTTTCCTGGCTTCCAGAGCGGTGGGGAGCTGGGAACAAGGTCGCAGCCTGGTTTGCATCACTGCACCACTTGAGGGACCCAGGACAGTGATCAGCACATGACTGGTCAGTTTTCTGAGTCCTACCAGTGCTGGGGAGATGGGAAATAGGCTGCCCCTTGGTTCCCACGTCCCCACTGATGTGGGACCCTGGAAACTGACCAGCATATAGCAGGTCAGTTTTCCACATCCCACAAGCACAGGGGAGCCAAGAACCAAGCAGCAGTCTCACCTGGAGCAACCGCTGGAGGCTGGGCTGGGAGACCAGCTGCTTCCCCACTGTGGGATGGTGGGGAAACCCAAACCACACCAGCTGCAATTACCATGGCTGGGGCTGTCAGCTAGGCTCCACCACTAGCAGCCCTTTAACAGGGGAATCCCCTTTAATAGGGGGAGCTCCTGCTGCTTCCATGGCAGGTTTTGGGCTGAGCTGGTGGAGCCAGGCGCTCCACCAGCCCTCTACACCCTTCACAGGAGGATCCCCTTCCCCAGTCGTGCAAATACGAGATATGCACATATTGAGTGCGTGTATCTCGGTGGATTATTGTAACTTGAAACCACGTAGAACTTCAAAGGTATGTAACAATTTAATCAAAAACCATACAAATGGAAACCAGCAAGGTTAGGGCAGATCTAAAACTAAGTTGCAGTGTCAAAAGAATATTCAATATACATATTTTAAAACATTGCCTTGCTCAGCGGACTTCTAGTAAATTTGGCATGGAAGTCAGAGCAGAAGAGAAAACTAACGTTTTGACACAGGAAATTTTCAGTAGGAAATTTTCAGCTGCAAAGCTGACTGACACCCATTTCTCACCGCCATTTTTGCCTTAGCTTCCCACTCACCTGGCCGTAAAGCACAGCTGACTTTCTCTGGGAAGCTTGGACAAAGCCCTCCAGAGGTGTAGAGTGGTGTGGTTATTAGCAGATTATTTGCATCAAAGGAGTTTTCCTTATACCTGTTTTGCAGATTGAAAGTTAAAGTTTTATTTATTTGTTTTATTATAATGCAGACACAAGCCTGGATATACAGTTGATGTAAATCATCATACCGGCTTGATTTCAGTTGAGCTATGCAGTCATATATACATGCAAGATCTAATTGATTTCAGGGTTATACTCATTTTAAAAAAATCAGAACTAAATGTGATCCATTTATTTGCTGAGAATAGTAAACAGACACCAAATCTTTGAAAAGGTATTTAAACAAAAATAAGTTTTCTGTTAATGAAATGTCTGTTATACTTCCCTTTAATCAGGACAGATTTAATTAGGAAATTTGGTTAACTGATGTGTCCTGGGGAACAGAATTAAACCAAATGAGATTTAACTTGCAAGGGACAATGGTTAATTGGGATGAGGATTCCACTTAACTGGCACGCCCACAAGCAGTCAAAATTGTGATGCTCTGACTGTAATATGTCCTTTTCTGTCATCAAAAAAGCTGTGCCAATGTAACTTCAGCTAACAAAACCACCTTAATGCCTCATCTTGGTATTATATAATGTTTAAAAGTTAACTCTCCAAGTTTTAGTGGTAATTGCTTTAATCTGTATCTGCAAAAAAACAACAAGGGCTCCTGTGGCAGCTTCAAGATTAACAGATTTATTTGGGCATAAACTTTCATGGGTAAAATACACTTTGTCATATGTATCTGATGAAGTGGCTTTTTACCCATAAAACTTGACTTAACTTAAACTCCTGCACTCCGAGTGGAGCATGGGTCATCTACAAGTCTCTTCCACTTCACTCTGTCTTGAGACAAAAACTTTTACCTGACTTCAGAAAGTACTCAAGTTGTTGAGCTTTAGTCTCAGTAGATATTCTCCATGTTGTCCAAGGTCTTCCTCTTTCCCATTTTCCTTGCAGCGGGTTCCATGTGAGAGCTTGACGGACTATGCTGGATGATGGTTTTCTGAGAGTGTGACCTCACCATCCCCAGTTCCTTCTCTTGACTTGAATGTCAGGTGGCTCTTGTCCTGCTCTGTTCCAAAGCCATTTGTTGCAAAGGATGTACCTCAGGCTTCTGTTTATGAATGTCTGTAGCTCGTGATTTCAACACTTTTTAGTATGCCGGGTTTCACATTCATACAAGAGCACACTCTTCACATTTGTGTTGAAGATCCACAGTTTGGTCTTCACAGATATTATTTGTGAACTCCATATGGGATAGAGAGTCTTGAATGCAGCGGTTGCTTTCCCTTACCTTGGCAGTGATATTCTTGTCTGTTCCTCCATCTCTGCCCATTGTACTCCCCACGTAGGTGAACTGATCCACATCTTCCAGGTCATCTCATTCCAGTGTGATGGTGGTGGTGTTGGACTGGTTGATCCTCATTGTCTTCGTTTTTCCTTTGTTAATGTTCAGTCCAGTCATTGAAGCAGTTTTGTCTAGTGTTGTGACCTTTTCTCCCATGCTTTTATGTTGGGGTGAAGGGAGGGTGACATTGTCAGCAAAATCAATTTCCTCTAACTGTTTGAAAAGTGTCCACTGAATGTCCTGTTGGTGGCCATGTGTTGTACTGACCATAATCCAGTCCACTGTGATCAAGAACAGGAAAGGTGACGATAGGCACCCTTGTTGCGCTCCTGAGAATATGCTGAAGGATTCTGTCAAGACACTACTGTGAACAACTTGGTATGTCAAGGGCTTATATGTTGACCCGATTAGGTGAATAATTTTGGATGGGATGCCATGGTGTTGCATGAGTTTCCACAAGGTGCCTCTACCAATTACTCTCAAGGCTTTTTTTGAAGTCTATGAAGGTTATGTATAGCGGAAAGTTCCACAAAAGTAACTGTTCTGTTATCACTGAGGTTTGCTATTTCGTCACTACAAGATCTCTTGCTTCAGAAGCCAGTCTGTTGTTCCCTGAACTGTCCATCAATTTCTGTCTTTATTTTCTCCAAGAGAGTCCTATTGAACACTTTTTCTGGAATAGGGGTATGTGTGCGCTCGATGCAAGGAGCTCCTGGCTCTCAGAGACCGAGTGCGTGCTTTGGAGGCCAGGGTGGCTGAACTGGAGGAGCTAAGGAAGGCAGAGGTGTTTGTTGATGAGACTTTCCGGGACATAGTAGGGCTGTCCCACCTCCAATCTGACAGTCCTGATGCTGTTACGGAGGATGAAAGGCTCAGGGAAGGAGAGCAGTCAATGGGAGCAGAGGGAAACCATCCCACAGTTGGGACCCTCCTTCCAGAGGGTGCTATGGTATCCTCTCACGCCGAGGATACTTCTCCGGGGGAGGGAGCGCCAGCTGTTAGGAAGAAGCAGGTTTTAGTAGTGGGGGATTCGATCATTAGAAATATAGATAGTTGGGTTTGTGATGACCGGGAGAACCATATGGTGACTTGCCTGCCTGGTGCGAAGGTTGCGGATCTCTCGAGGCATCTAGACAGACTTATGGGCAGTGCTGGGGAGGAGCCGGTGGTCGTGGTACATGTCGGTACCAATGACATAGGGAAGGGTAGAAGAGATGTTCTGAAGGCCAAATTTAGGTTACTAGGAAAGAGACTGAAATCCAGAACATCTATGGTGGCATTCTCTGAAATGCTTCCAGTTCCACGCGCAGGGCCAGATAGACAGGCAGAACTTCAGAGTCTCAATGCATGGATGAGACGGTGTAGGGAAGAGGGGTTTAGATTTATTAGGAACTGGGGACACTTTTGGGGTAGGGGGAGCCTATACAGGAATGACGGGCTCCGCCTAAATCAAGGTGGATCCAGACTGCTGGCATTAAACATTAAAAAGGTCATAGAGCAGTTTTTAAACTAAGAGGTGGGGGAAAGTCGATTGGTGCGGGGGAGCACGTGGATCGGATGGAGACGTCTCTTACACGAGGCTCCATAGATGGGGATTCCCTAGAAGTTAGTCAGATAGGGAATGTGGGAAATAATATATGGGCAAGATCAGATGCGAAACAATCACATATAAAAATATCCAAGGCGTCTGTGAAAGGCAGACATATAAATAGTGGTAGTTTTTAAAGTGCTTTTACACAAATGCTAGGAGTCTGTCTAATAAGATGGGTGAACTGGAGTACCTCATATCAAATGAGGAAGTTGACATAATAGGCATCACAGAAACATGGTGGAATGAGGACAATCAGTGGGACACTATCATACCGGGATATAAATTATATCGGAAAGACAGAACAGGTCGTGCGGGTGGTGGAGTGGTACTATATGTGAAGGATAATATAGAATCAAATGAAACAAAAACCCTAAAGGAATCAAAATGTTCCATAGAATCATTATGGATAACAATTCATTCCTCTAATATGAATATGGCATTAGGAATATATTACCGACCACCTAACCAGGGCAGTGATATTGATGCTGAAATGTTAAGGGAGATTAAAGAGGCTATCACAATAAAAAACACAGTAATAATAGGAGATTTCAATTATCCCCATATTGATTGGGTACATGTCACCTCAGGACGGGATGCAGAGATTAAATTTCTTGATGCTTTAAATGACTGCTTCTTGGAGCAGCTAGTACAGGAACCCACAAGGGGAGAGTCGATTCTCGATCTAGTCCTGACTGGAATGCAGGCTCTGGTCCAAGAGGTAACTGTTACTGGACCGCTTGGAAATAGTGACCAAAATATAATAACTTTTAATATTCCTGTGTTGGGAAGAACACCGCAGCAGTCCAACACTCTGGCATTTAATTTCAAAAAGGGGAATTACACTAAAATGAGGAAGCTAGTTAAATAGAAACTAAAAGGTAGAGTAACTAAACTAAAATCCCTGGAAGCTGCATGGAAACTGTTTAAAGACACCATACTAGAGGCCCAACTTAAATGTATACCACAAATAAAAAAAACACAGTAAGAGACCTAACAAAGAACCACCATGGCTTAACAGCCATGTTAAAAAGGCAGTGAGAGAGAAAAGGGCAGCTTTTAAAATGTGGAAGTCAAATCCTAGTGAGGAAAATAGAAAGGAACATAAATACTCCCAAATTAAGTGTCATAATGTAGTAAGAAAAGCCAAAAAAGATTTTGAGGAACAGCTAGCCAAAAATTCAAAAAATGATAGTAAAATGTTTTTTAAATACATTAGAAGCAGGAAGCCCGCTAAAAAAGCAGTGGGGCCCTTGGACAATAAAGATATAAAAGGAGCAATCAAGGAAGACAGTGCCATTGCGGAGCGATTAAATGATTTCTTTGCTTCAGTCTTCATGGCTGAGGATGTTACAGAGGTTCCTAAATCTGAGCTAGCCTTTTTAGGTGACAAATCTGAGGAACTCTCCCAGATTGAAGTGACATTAGAGGAGGTTTTGGAGTTAATTGATAAGCTGAATAGTAACAAGTCTCCAGGACCAGACGGTATTCACCCAAGGGTTCTGAAAGAACTCAAATGTGAAATTGCGGAGTTATTAACAGTGGTTTGTAACCTATCCTTTAAATCCGCTTCAGTACCCAATGACTGGAAGACGGCCAATATAACACCAATATTTAAAAAAGGCTCCAGAGGAGGCCCTGGCAATTATAGACCGATAAGTCTAACATCAGTACCAGGCAAATTAGTAGAAACAATAGTAAAGAATAAAATTGCAAAGCACGTAGAAGAGCACAAATTGTTGGGCAAAAGTCAGCATGGTTTCTGCAGAGGGAAGTCGTGTCTAACTAATCTATTAGAATTCTTTGAAGGGGTTAATAAACATGCGGACAAGGGGCACCCAGTGGACATAATATACCTAGATTTCCAGAAAGCCTTTGACACGGTCCCCCACCAAAGGCTTTTATGTAAATTAGGCGGCCATGGGATAGGAGGAAAGATCCTTTCATGGATCGGGAATTGGTTAAAAGACAGAATACAAAGGGTTGGAATAAATGGTAAATTTTCACAATGGAGGGGGGTAACTAGTGGTGTTCCCCAGGGGTCAGTCCTGGGACCGATCCTGTTCAACTTGTTCATCAATGATCTAGAAAATGAGGTAAGCAGTGAGGTGGCAAAGTTTGCAGATGACACCAAGTTGTTCAGGACAGTCAAAACCAAAAGGGATTGTGAAGGACTACAAAAAGATCTCAGCAAACTGAGTGACTGGGCAGCAAAATGGCAAATTAAATTTAATGTGGGTAAGTGTAAGGTAATGCACATTGGAAAAAATAACCCAAATTACACATACAACATGATGGGATCAAATTTAGCTACGACAGACCAGGAAAGGGATCTTGGAGTTATAGTGGATAGTTCTCTGAAGACATCCACACAGTGTGCAGTGGCAGTTAGTAAAGCAAATAGGATGTTAGGAATTATTAAAAAAGGGATAGATAATAAGACAAAAGATATCATACTTCCCCTATATAAAACTATGGTACGCCCACATCTTGAGTACTGTGTGCAGATGTGGTCTCCTCACCTCAAAAAAGATATATTGGCATTAGAAAAGGTTCAGAAAAGGGCGACTAAGATGATTAGGGGTTTGGAACGGGTTCCATATGGGGAGAGGCTAGAGAGACTGGGAATTTTCAGTCTGGAAAAGAGGCGATTGAGGGGCGATAGGATAAAGGTATATAAAATCATGAATGGTGTGGAGAAAGTGAATATAGAAAAATTATTTACCTTTTCCCATAATACAAGAACTAGGGGACACCAAATGAAATTGATGGGTAGTAGGTTCAAAACTAATAAAAGGACATTTTTCTTCACACAGCGCACAGTCAACCTGTGGAACTCCTTGCCAGAGAAGGCTGTGAAGGCCAGGACTCTATTAGGGTTTAAAAAAGAGGTCGATAAATTTTTGCAGGTTAGGTCCATAAATGGCTACTAGCCAGGGGTAAAGTATGGTGCCCTAGCCTTCAGTACAAGGGCAGGAGATGGATGGCAGGAGATAAATCACTTGATCATTGTCTTCTGTTCTCCTTCTCTGGGGCACGTGGCATTGGCCACTGTCGCCAGACGGGACACTGGGCTTGATGGACCTTTGGTCTGACCTAGTATGGCCATTCGTATGTTCTTATGTTCTTAATAGACAGTAACGGGATGCCCTTTCCTTTTCTTGCATTCCTTCAAGTTGCCTTTCTTTGGAAACTTAATAGGTAGCCAGTCGTGTGGGTTCTCTGCAGTGTCCCAACCTTGATTGCTTCTGCAGGGATGTTGTCTGGACTTTTCTGCTTTTCAGATGGGCAATGGCTTTCCTGTATTCTTCTTTTGTAAGTCTGTTGCTGCTAAGTTGCAGAGATACATTTTCAGGTGGTAACTCCAGATGTTCCATGTGGGCAGGACAGTTTAGTAGCTCTTCAAAGCATTCCTTCCATCTGCTGAGCTGCTCACTTGGGTTCATTAGCACATGCCCTTCCTTATACTGTCCTGACTGACCCACTGTATGCTGTGACACAGATAGCTTTCACGTTAGGTCATATAGCTCTTTCAAGTTTTTCCATCCTGCAGCTTGTTTCACTTCTTGTGAAAGTTTTTCCACAAAGTTCTTCTTGTCCCATTTTACAGTATTTTTAACCTCTCTGTTGGCTTCTGAATACAGTCTCTGTGCTTCCGCATTGGCTGCTCTTATTTTTCTATTGTTGACTGCTGCTTCTCTGACCTTTCATTCCTTCACCTTTCTCAGAATTTCTGCTTTGATCCATTCTTTGTGATGCCTTGCCCTCTCTCCCAGTGCTATATCATAGGTCTCTTTCCAGGCTGTTTTGTTGTGTTCCCAAATTTGTTCCATAGTAGCATCTTCCAGGATGAGGTTTGCCAGAAGTGCATATCTGTTATACAGCTCCACTTAGAAACCAGCTCTTGTCTCTAAATCCTTCAGCCGCTCCATGTTGAATCTCAATCCTAGCTTGGTCACTTTGGTGCTGTACCTCTTGAGCTTGAACTTGAGTTTTATCATGATGAGATGGTGGTGTGAACCTACACCTGTTCCTCTTCTAGTGCATATGTCTTGCATCGAGAACTGCTGGTACAGATGTGATCAGTCTGCTTTTCTGACAGATGGTCCATTGAAAGCCAAGTGACCTTACAGATCTTTTTGTGTGGAAAAACTCTACCACCTCTCACCAATTCATTGAAGGAACAAATCACTGAAGCACTATCCATTTTCATTCATGTTGCCTAGGCCTGCTTTTCTCATGGTCTGTTCTCTGCCTGTATTTATGCTTCCAATTTTCACATGGAAGTCACCCATCAAAATTAAGATGTCCTTCTTTGCTTTGGTAGTTTCAACACTTGGTAGTTTCTCACAGAGGTCTATTCTACATTCCTTGGCTGCTTTGTCGGTTGGTGCATAACATTGCACAATCAGTACCTTCTGCACTTTAGTGTAGAATCTGGCTGTGATGATGCGTGATGATACTGCTGTCCACTCCATTAAAGCACCAGATGCCTCTCTTGATGACATCAAGCCCATGCCTTCTGTCTGTGATGCACTCTCTTCTTCATGTCCTGAGCAGATGAAGGTTTCACCTGTTGCCAGGTACACCTGCCCAGATTGCGTCCTTCCTGTTTCACACAAGCCCAAAATGCAAGCATGTACTGTTTCATCTCTGCTGCAATCATGAAAGCTTATGCACAAATAAATCTCTTAATCTCTGAGGCATCACAGAACTCCTTGTTGTCTCTTCAGGTTGGCATCATCATATGTCTCTTCAGAAACTCAGAGATGCTGGGTTTTTCTAACCCAATACAGTTAATCTTACAGTGAAATATATTACTACTCGTCTGTTAGCAATAGAACTGTTTTACTTTAATTCTTCACTGAGCCATCAGGTCTGATGTTCATAAAGGAAAGAAATCAGATAAGCTGTGAGAAGCAGTTCTGGTACAAATTCCCTTTAATAGAAATCTTTACTCAGGATGATTAAAAAAAAAACAAACCCAAAGAGAATCCTAATTCAGAGACAGTATTGAGGCCAGCCCCCAAAAACCAAACCAAAACAAAAAAGATTAATTATCTATTGTGAAGTAATAGATGAACTAATACAAATATATAATCAAAACAAAAAGGCACCCAATCACGTATGAGGTCTATATATTCCTGTCATCTACACTCTGCCACTCCTAATGGAAAGGTATAAGGGGAAATATCAAACCATTCATCAACTGTTTGCCAATTTAATTGGATGTCATATGCATTTACTGAACTGAGGGGGGAAAAATGAACTGTATTTAACATGCAGTACAAAATAATTTCTTTTAATAGAACTTTATTAATATTGTGGCAGAAGGTCCCAAGCAGGTCATCAGCTAACACTGAAGTCAAAGGGTTGTTATACTCATCCCTTGCTCTGCCAGTAGTACGTTGGATTAAGAATCAAAGTAATTTTAAAAATGCTAACAATTTGATATTCAGAAATGTGATGAACACTAGAACCAGATTCAATCTGAGCCTAAATCCAACTTCTGGAACATACTGGAATTATATTAATACTGTCTCTCAAAAATGCAAAGTGCCAGGAGACATCAAAAATAATTTTATGTACATATAATGGTCAAATTAAGTCTCTTTCAACATTGCATGTAACATTAGCAGATGATCACTGAAATTGTTGTGCTAAAAGAGGAGTTAGTTAAATGTGAGTGAAGTTTCCAGAGAGGCACCAGACCACAGGCATAGTGCTGTGTACACCAGGGGTTAGGTCAGCCATAGGTGACTCGTGGTAGCACTCAGGAAGTGTACCCCCCCAATTCCACCCCTTGGGCCTCTAAGAATATTGAAAAAGGGGAGGTAGAAGTTTGCAGCCTTTCTTTGATTTCTTATTTAAAAAAAAAAAACTCAGCTAACATTCAGAATGTAAAATAACCTTCTGTGGGAAACTACCAAATGTTGTGAACCAGAAAGCAAAGAAGGATATCTTGGTTCACACTGTAGCAATACAGTAGATATATATTGACCTAATCTATCTATCTATATAAACATATTTGTAAAAGGACAACATCTATTTTAGAGCACTGCTAGTGCCCATTTTAAAAATCATGTTTTGCTTGTACATTAAAAGTCGGCTTGTACCACTCTATTGTGTGTGATGGATTTGGAACTGCTGGGCTGTGTTTAACAGACTCTGCATTACAACCTAAGGCCCAGGAGCTTCTCTTGTAGCTCAGGCAGTGGAGGCCTCCGTTTTCTTTGTGCTGATGCTAGGAATATCTGATAGTGTGGCAAATGTGAATGCCTAATTGTGAAACCAACATACAATGTATGTTGCTGCTAAATATTCCACTGCAAATCAAAAAAGAAATAGCCCCACACAGGTTATTTCTCCTGTAAATTTATGTTACGTGAAATAAATAAGTACTCTTTCTAGTACTGACACCCTTACCATCGAACTATCCAGCTACATGGACTCCCTCCTCAAACCCTATGCCACCAACACTCCCAGCCATTTCCAAGATACTACTGACTTCCTGAGGAAATTACAAAATGTCGGAAAAGTTCCTGACAACACCATCCTTGCCACCATGGATGTAGCAGCTCTGTACACTAATATTCCACATGAAGATGGATTGCAAGCGATCAGGAATACCATCCCTGACGTCACTACAGCCAATCTGGTGTCTGACCTCTGCAACTTTGTTCTCACCCACAATTATTTCCAATTTGGGGTATACCTCCAGATTACTGGAACTGCTATGGGCGCCCGCTTGGCCCCACAATATGCTAATATATTTATGGCTGACCTGGAACAATGATTCCTCAGCTCTCATCCCCTATTACCTGTCCTCTACTTATGATGCATTGATGACGTCTTATGATTTGGACCCATGGTACTGAGACTCTAAAAGAATTCCACAGAGACTTTAACAATCTGCACCCCACCATCAACTTATGCCTTGACTACTCCACACGAGAGATACATTTCCTGGACACTACATTACAAATCAAGGATGGCCTGATTGGTAAACAGAAACCCACTGATCGATACCAGAAAGCCACTGATTGCGATAATTAACTACTCGCTTCTAGCTTCCATCTTGCACACACAACTAGCTCCATTGTTTACAGTCAAGCCCGTAGGTACAATCGCATTTGCTCTGATCCTACTGTCAGAGATCGAAAACTACAAGATCTTTACCAAATATTCATAAACCTGAATTACTTGCCAGGAGAAATAAAAAAAAAAACAAATCAACAGGGCCAGATGAATATCCAGAGACCAGCTACTCCATGATAGGCCCAAAAAAGCCAAGAACAGAACACCACTGGTTACCTACGGCCCTCAACTCAAACCACCACAACACATTATTAAAGACCTACAACCTATCCTTAATAAGGATGCCACACTCCAGAAGGCCCTAGGTGACAGGTCTCTTCTCTCCTACAGGCAACCTCCCATCTTTATGAGGATTCTCACCAACAACCACAGTCTGTAATGCAGGCACACCAGTCCTGGAACTTTTCCTTGCAACAAAGCCTATTGCCAACTTTGTCCACATATCTATTCTGCAGATACCATCACTGGACCTAACCAGGTTATTCACAGAATCATGGGCACATTCTCCTGTTCCTTGTTGTAAATTCCTCTTTTAAGAGAACATGTCCCTGGCCATGGGCTGTGAGGTTTGTGTGCCTTCCACTACCCTTTCCAGACAGCCTAGAGAAATTGAGCATTTTAAAATAAAAAATCAGTGTCTCAGTCTTGTTGACTTTATTCTCTATCAATCCGGGCCAAAGATAAAACAAAACAAAGAAAAATTTACTTTAAAATATACTATTAAAGTACTTGTGTAATTAGGTATAATGTAAAAGGTATAGGACGGCCGTTAGAGAGGCCGGTTAGAATTAATATTCATGAGGTCTATGCATATTCATGAGCTGAGATTTAAAATTCTATGTTCCGATAGGTTAGGTTAGGATGCTCATGAATATGCAAATAGGGAATGCATCCTGGTTGCCGGGGTAACGCAGGTGCAGACCTGGCAGGTGGAGGTGTCCAACCAGGTCCGCCCTGGCTCTATAAATTCTGGAGCACAGCCCGCAGCCAGGCAGTCCGTCGGAGGAGCCAGAAGACAGCGGACCGGAAGATCTAAAGACTGAGCTAAGAGCTGGACTCTCGCCTGTGGCTGAAGATTCCAAGCGGAGAAGGCAGAAGCTGAGCAGCGAGTCAGTCATCGCACCCCAGCCGTCGTGGGCCGTCGAAGCCTTTGCGAAGAGCTCCGGCTACGAAGCCTTTTTGAAGAGCTCCAGCTCCAAGAAGAGCTGAACTGTAATCACTGCTAAAGACCCCAGAGCTTTGCCTGGGGCGGCTCACCTGGCAGACCGTGCTGGCAGGTGCCCTGCTCGGGTGAGCTGCGGGAGCAGCCCTGCTCTTTTGGCCGCCGACCCCTGCGGGCCGGCAGTGGAAACACAGGCTGCTTTCTTTCCAAGGGGTTTTTGTCAACCAAGCCGGTCTTTTCCCCTTGGCTTCTTTCCTCCCCTCTTGCTTTCCTATCTGACCCGTCCACGGCTGCCGTAAAAGTGCGCCATGAGGGTCGTCCCTTCTCAGCATCCAGGAAGAGACCCGCGGGCCCAGCGCCCGGACTAGCCAGAGCAGGACTGCAGAGGTATTTTAACACCATCACATCTCTAGACACATGAGTAGTTAGAAAGAATAGTTTGTTACTGTTAGTTATGGAAATAGGATACTTGATTTTCCCCTTATCTTTGATAGTTTTGATAGTTACTTTGTTAATCGTAATTCCATGTTGTTGCTATGCACATGGTAGAGTTAGGGATCCCAAAAGTGTATAGATGCATCACAGATGTTGTTACCTTTACTTCCTTTTGCCATCTGTAAAGCACAGGAGGCCGGTCTTATTGACCTAGCCTTAAAAATCATACACTCAAACAGAAGATTAGATAAGGAGATATAGCCTATAGTTATTATTATTATTATTATTTAATACAGAACTGTTAGCTCCCCCGCTATTCAGCAGGGGTAGAGCGGCTGAGGGCAAACCCATTAACTGGGATAACCCCAACATTTTAACCCTTTAAGGGTAAAATTGGTTCTGCAATAAAAGGCTACCTGTAACCAGGTGTCAAAATAGGCAGTTCCATTATTGAATTGAGGGGATAACCTTTAAAGTAGGAAAACCCCATATTTAAGGGAAAGTACCAAAAAGGGAAATCCCACATATTTATCGAGCTCTCCCCTGCCTGGCCAGCAGGGCAACTCGTTTAACTTAGAAAGAGCCTGTAGCTTAGCATAGGCAAATTTATTTTATAAGATCTGCTCCCCGAGGCATTTTGCTTAGGGTTGAGCGACCCAACGAACCTCAGGAAGAGTTGGGGATATTAATATAACACACACACACACATATATATATATATATATATATATATATATATATATACAGTTCTGTTATAATTTTTTCCATTTTCAGCACGCGCAGAAGGATAATATGCGTACCTCTGGATCCCAAGTAAGTGGTAGGAGGGATTAGAGTAGTGCTGGTTATTGCGATATCACATTATATTGAAGGCTATTAGTCTATAAGCATTTTAATCCTGTGCTAGGCTTAGGAAAGTAAGGGAGTTAAATAGTTGTATTTTTTAGTATATAAAGATAAATAATTCATTTTAATATAAAAGGAATATTCAATTATAAAAAGAATCCTTTCTCCCTCAATAAAACGTTTAGTGGTTAAGTTGATCCCTTGTGTCTGTCATCCTTTCTGGGGAACGGATGCAGCTCGTCACCACCCTGAAAACTTCATTGGAGTAGGCCCCGGAGACATCAACACAGGTTGCAGGGTAAAACCTGGGGCAGATTGTTGCCGCTGGTGGAACGCCTTGAATAACCTTAAGCCTTTTGGTTATTCCATTGAGCTGTCCACGCAGCTACGATCGTTATTCCTCAACTAACATCATATATGTCATCATGTGCCAGCAATGCCCACATACTTTGTATATTGGACAGGCTTCAAACTCTCTTAGACAAAGAATTAATAAGCATAAAACAGACATAAAAACACTCCTGATTCACAAACTGGTCAGGCACCACTTTAATGGAGTAGGCCATTCTGTTAATGACCTGAAAGTTTGCATCCTACTGAAGAGGAATTTTCACAACACTTTGCAAAGAGAGGCTGCTGAACTCTCTTTTATATTCAAATTTGACACATTAATACGTGGTTTGAACCAGGATGGGAATTTTTTAGGTCATTATAGGAGCTCTTTTGCATACTTGGCTTAATTTAATTCTTGACTCCCCCTGCCCTGTCTGCTTCTTTACTCTCTGATTTGCTCATCTTAATAATATTTTTCTGATTTGTCAACCTTGATTACTATTTTTGGTTCTCTGTGCCTTAAATATTGAGTCTCTTCTGGCATGGCTATAATCTGAAGACGTGGGTCTGTCCCATGAAAACTCATCACCTAATAAATTATTTTGTTAGTCTTTAAAGTGCTACTCGACTGCTTTTTTGTTTTGATAGCATATAGACTCGCATAGCTTTCTCTCTGTTACAACTCTTTCTAGGACAGTTTTAAAATAGTTACACATAGGAAAGTCTTTAGCTCCAATATGATCAGACAATGCAATGGCCCTCCTACTCATTGCAGTGTAGCAATGGGTCCTTTAGTTTTATTTGATATTCTAAGCATCACGATATTAACATTATCAACAATAAAGGTTCCCCTTTTATCACACCCTATGCTTAATGCTGATCTGCCTAGTTATTTGTGTTGAGGTACAATTTTCGTTACATGCAATGTCTTCCTGTAGGCAAATCTACTACTTAAATAGATTTTCATTTCTGTAGGTTCCTCCTCCAACCAGAATCTATTTAATGGCTGGCAAGTCATTCACTGAAGCCAAATATTCATTATAAACACCTTCAGATTCTCCCTCGAAAAAAGCAAAATACTATGCAAGTAGCATTCAATTTATTATCTGATGTTGCTCATGAAGTTAACATTTCCAGAAGAAAAATCATGTTTTTATCAGGTTGATATTGAGACTTGGTAAGACTGAGAACATAGCTATATAAATATAGGAATGACCTAACTATAGACAAGGTTATCCCAAGCAAGTGCAATCTATTAATGGGTCACAGAGGGCTAACAGATTTTGTACACAAAAATATAATACATACTAAGTCTGAATAAGAAATAATGAATAGCCTGTGAGAGACAGAGCCAGAACATGTGCTATAAAAGCAATTTTCGTGTCAACCAAATTTTTACAATGTATCTGTTAGATATAATAGCTTTACAACAGATTTTCAAATAAGTTAATATGCACGGGGCAATAATGTGAACACAATGCAAAACCATTCACCAACATGCACAATATAGAACACATTAACAGTATGTCCCAGGCAGCTGAAATGAACAGAGACCATCTATAGAAAGCTACTGTTGAGAAATGACTTGGCTCTCAAAGTCCATAATCACAGTGCTGGTCAAAAAGAGGCTCTCTGCATCCCAAGTCAAGAGAGCATTCTGAGACACAGATCTCCAAAACTAGACTGCTGGTACCAGAAGGAAAGAAAACACCAGCAAGTTCTGTTTCCAGCTTTCCCCAGACATTGGCCAGCTACTGAATCAACACACAATGGAGATTGGGTACTCAAGACTTGTCCCAGCCTTTTCAAGGCCCAGGCATTTCCCTAATGGAGAGTAACTGCTGAAAAGAGACAAACACATATGGGTGGATGGAAAGGACTTAAGAAAGTTTTTCATGGATTTTGTGTTCATAGGATGAGTCATTAATTTTCAAATCTCAAAAATCCCAAGGCAATTTTCATGCCATTAACTAATAAGATTGCACTATGCAAATTGACAACGGGTCCCACTTTACATTGCACCTTTCAGTGGGAAAGACCTCAATGTTTTACAGACAAATTCTCCAACCATATATAGCATTCATTTCATATGGTACAGGAATTAAGGCACCTCTTGCTTAAATTTAAACTATTAATTAGTAAAGCAAATTTAAACCTAACAGCCCTAACTCCAGCATCTATAGATAAAACAAAACAATTTTAAAGATTCAGAAAACAGGATTTCTGTACTAGCCACATCTATCACCTCCCAGCACTGTGCATTCATAGACAGGCTAACAGGGAACAATTACAATCTCCCAATTCTGAAGCAGCCCTACTTATTATTTAAGCAACTCTAGGGATGGAGTGGGACCTGTCCAGGTCCTATAATTCCCTCCCAGGTTTTCTCATAGGTAGCTGTGCAGTCTGGTCTGGAGCTGGCTTCTCCAGGGCAGGGGACATGATGGCAGCACCTGATTGGCTGGGGCCACAGCAGCAGCCAAGTCAGGGCAGAACTGGTATTCACAGGGCTGTGGCTGTGTGCACATCTGTCATCTCTGGGACCCGGTCCAGGTGTCCATAGGGATGGTTCCATACCCAGGATTCTGGCCAGGTCTGGAGCCAGCCTGAGCAGCAGGCACTCCTAAGTGGCCGTTCCACTGTCCACTCAGGAGGGACTGAGATCCAGGCAGGAGGTAAGAGGGCTCCAGGGTAGTAGGTGGTGGGTAGGGAGGCAAAAAAGGAACCAACAAGAGGGAGGGGCAGCAGACTGGGTTGCCCTCCCTTTGTCTGGAAAATGCTCTCATCCAGGACCAGTCAGGTCCCAATGGTGCAACATGTATATAATAGACTGTGCCATTAAAAAAAAAAAAAGCATTGATGTTCTAGTAGAAATAACTCCTCTGTGCTCAATAAACCATTCAGAAGAACTACAAAACATCCTGAACACAGTGGTGCTCACTGTAACTCACCCTTACCTTGGAAGGCCTTGCAGCATCTGGCTTTCCCTCTGCCCCCATCAGGATTCAGCAGCAGCTTCCTCAGCATGAGCTAGGAAAAGTGTCCAAATAAAAATGTAGAGCTGCTCCTGACCTCTTATAACCATCCAGTCTCCTCTGACCTCCTGATTATCCTCAACAGGTGACTTCAGACTCAGATCAGGTGATTTCGTTGCTAGGGGAACTCTCCCCTGATCAACCAACCCCCCTGGGCAGGGCCTAGCCTATGATTTAGTGCTGTTCCTTTTTAACGCAGAACATTTAAGTAAACAATAATTTATTGTTGGCTGTAGTTCAGACTCTGTCTCAAATGATATGATTCTAATATAAAGGTAAAAGGGCAGAACCCCATTAATAAATGGAGCTTGCAGCCTGACAGACATACAAAAAAAGCCCCTAACTTCATCCGATCTGTCACATTTCCATTATAACTATATCTTGTCATAATGTTTACATATCATAACATAATGTGACCTATTTCCCACCCCTAGTAATCACACAGAAGACTTGTGGAAGCAGACGGGAGCTCGGTGCATAAAGAGAGAACATGGTCCTGTGAGCTCAGCTGCAAAGTCAGACTTATCTGTTTTTTGAGGTTTGAAGAATGCCAGACAAGAACGCCCATATGAGGGTTTGCAGAGCTGTATGCTGGCCTCAGTTCATTTCAGAATGAACGTATGGTCCTTGAATCGGGTCCACAGTTTTATAGACCTGTCAATCAGTAAACTAGTGAAGGTTGCAGACCTTTATGGTATAACGATTCACTTAAAATTCTTATTGGACAGAGTCCCAAAACACCACCTGCAGCAGGACTGCTTGTTGGTTTCAAAAGTAACTAGCTTTTGTAATATCCAGTGCCAATACTCATTTTCTGACTTTAAGCGTGAAGCGAAATCTTAGCTAGTGAAAGTTTTCATACTATAATTAAACAAGATTTAAGATGAAAATAAAGTAACATAAAAGAAAGCACACAATTGTTTGTTAATTTTGAATCATGTAATAAATAGATAATTTTAATGCTCTATTATCCTTACATTCAAGCTGTATTATTTTGCTTTCTCTATTTTTGAACTGACATAAAAATGACATCTCATTAAAAGTTTATGATAAATTACCAAAACTTCTTTCCACATTAGTGATGCAAACAGTCAATCATTCTGAAGACAATACTCCTCTTAAATTTAATAAAATTAAAATAAAAATGCCAAAAGGAAGATGAAAGCTCATTTGTATTCTTTATCAGGTCACTGATTCAGTATAAATAAAATGGTAAGGTTCTTCTTTAAATCCTGTAATGGAATTCTAGCTATATGGTGCCACTATTAATTAGATTTTATAAACACGATATCATAAAACAAATTAAAGAGCTATAGTAAAGAGAGAACAAAGAAGAAATTATCGAGTGCAAGCTTTCTGAGCAGATAGGTCATAACTAACCAGTTAATAACTACATTGTTGGTTATTATAAATCCGAAATGAAGCAAAGAGCATAAAACTAATAACCAAGTGATAAAGTGTAGTTGTTACTTGTTGGTGTGATTATTGCTATTGTAAAACAAGTTATAAACCTTCTGACAAATCTGCTTATATCTCCTACAATAGAGCTTTTTAATAGTACTCAAAAAAGTACATCACACTCCTTTTCAATAACTAGTTGCAGCACACACTGTTAAGCTGTGTAGAATTTAAATATTTAAGACAGCGTTCCATCAAAGTTTTGTCTTCCCCTGATCCCACTATTCTACCTCTTTCTTTCCTGTCCTAGGACACGGATATTTTGCACGGAGAGAGAATAAAGGATGGGTGATTGAAATAGGCATGTAAATCATTACTACAAATTAAGATTATGATGAAGTGGTACATGTAAAAAAAAGAAGCTAAAGAAAGCTCTTGACAGTATAGTGTTGCAGAAGATTCTCTGCTGCCTTACTTGTATTGTTTCTATAAGAACCTTCACAGAGGTTCAAATTCCATCATCTGGAACTCTCTTGTCTGGCAACAGCCCCAGGGCAGCAGGACAATGAATGTTGCTGGACCAAAGAACAGTCACAGGGACCTCTGCTGGCGCCTCCACTGGTACCCAGCTGGGGTACAAAGCCTTGCTAGCAGACCTGCAGCTGCGGGGTCCCCTGCTGGATGGGGCAGGGGAGCCAGGCAGCTCTGTGTGGGAGCCCTGCAGGAGTGGGGGCTCACTCTCTAGACAGCCAGCCTGAACTTCTCTCATCCAACAAATCCTCTTGTCCTGGACCACTCAGATCTTGAGGGTGCTGAATGAGGGAGGTTAAACCTGTATTCAGTAAAAACAGGTGTTGCAGAATCTGATCCATCGTTCAGGAAGTATTTGTATTTTCCTTCCATTATACAGTAAAATATTTCCCTTCTGTATACAGTGAAAACCTTTCTGTTCGGCACTTCACCCATAAGCAAGCTCAGTAAACTGGTATTTCTCATCTTAAGAGAAAGTCCAATTTACAGTGTGGTTGGTGTGGGGCTGGAGCAGGGAAGGGACTGCAGGGCTTACTAGGGGAGGGAACTGGGGTTTTGGGAGGTTGGGGTAAGGGTTGGGGCATGGGAGGGACTCAGGGCACCAGATGGAGAGTACTCATCTCTGGCAGCCCCACAAGTGGCTCCCTGCCCCTCCTGTTGCTGGTAGAGGCATGGCCACTGGGTGGTTATGCACAGACTCTGCCTCCATCCCCTATCCCAAAGCCCTGGCTCCCTGGCTCCCATTGGTTGGGACCCACAGTCAATTAGAGCATGGGGGTAGGGGCAGCCCCTGCAGATGGAGGCAGTGTCTGTACTTGCAACAAAGCCAGCTGGCCACACCTCCATCAGGGGCTGCATGGCTGAGGAACTGCTTGTGGGACTGCTGGACATGAGCACCCCCACAACATGCACTCCAGCTGCTCGACGGACCCAAGCCCTCACACCCTGCTCTTAATTAATTGGCATTTTCATTTGTGACCCCCCCCCCCCCAACTCTGCCCTTCCTCCAGTATGCCAGATAAAAGGGATTTTCTTGTACTGTAATAAATGTCTCATCCTCCTCCCCACACTCCTTCATTATGTTGCACAACATTACGGTTGCAAAGTTGGTCACACAAATTAGGAATGCCAGAATTAAAGTTGCTTGTGCATTATGATACTGTTCCTAATTAAAAGATCACATGCTAGTTTTTCCACAGTACTTCTGCCTCACCAGCAAGGTCTCTACTATGATTTGTAGCTCAGGCTTGTCGTTCTGTGTTAATTTGATGTGATGTTAATTTGTTAATTTGGAGATCAAGGCTTGTATAATATTGTGGCCATGGAAGAGGCAGTAGCACCACCACTGCCACAATTTAGCCATGTCATGTACTTACTTATGGGGTTCAGACAGGTTTGGGCTCAGCACAGCTTAGCTATACAGTCACGGATCGTGCTAACTGCAGCAACGCTACTATTTATAGTCTCACTGACTGTCATGGAGCTAGCCCCAGCTTGTCTGACTCCAGCCTATGAGGCTTAGGGATCCACGCCCCCACCTGTCCCAGGGCAGATGCTGGGAAGGCGAGCCCTAAACCTCAGGGGCGAGATCCAGGAAAGCCAGGGGCTGGTCTATAGCAACCCTGCCTAACCGGTTTCAGAAGCTGGAAGGTTTGTAGTGCAAGAGGTCAGAGATTGTGAAACAAGAAAGGCCAGCCTCATGGGCAGGAGAGAACCATTTGAATGATGCCTCAGAACCTTGTTCTCAGAACTGGCTGGCCTGTTTTGGTAAAACGATGAATATAAATATACATATCCACAAAATCAGCCAGAGACAAAAATGCAAATGAAAAATTCAGATGATTATAGTTTCACTAACCTACAAGCAGGTGAAAACAGTCTAGTAACAATAAATTTCAAGCAAACTGAACAATAGGCAGCTCTATCAGTCCCACATGAATTATAAATTCTTCCAAACCAAGAGCTATTTTCATTATAAACATTCATTCTCTGAGATTTGCACATCTACATCATTTAGCAGCACATAAATTGTTATTCCAAGATACGCTGTCAAATTTTTGTTGTTTCATCGATTTGCCTTGCAGTTATTTATCATGATCAAATAGCCAAGGGGCAAATTGATTGGGACTACAGTAAAGACTAGAATTATCACACACAGATGCATGTGATATGTTGGGGAAAAATCAACATGGCTTTTTCAAAAGGAGACCATGGCTTACCAATGTATTAAAATTATTTAACAGTGTCAACAAGCATGTGGATAAGAGTTATCCAGCTGATACAGAGCTGAGAAAGACAAGGTCCTACACAAAAAGCCCTTAAACAAAATAAAAAATCGTGGGGTAAAAGGAAATGTCTTCTCATATGTCTTCTATATATTCCTGTCTTAGCTTTTAACTAGTTACTAAGTGTAGGAATAAATGTTCAGTTTTCAGAATGGAGAGGTTAGTAGCAGGGCTTCTCCCTCAATCTGTACCGGGCCCTGTGCTGTTCTACACATTCAGAAATAATCTGGAAATGAGGGCAAAGAATAAGGTGGTAAATTTTGCAGACGATACAAAGCTACTTAAGAAAATTAAAGCCAAAGCTGACTCAAGAGCTACAAAGGGATCTCACTAAATTGGACAGGGTGACCAGATGTCCCATTTAAAAAAAAAACAAAACAGTTCTGTATTTAAGCCACAACTTGCCAGGGGATGTTGTGAAGGCCAAAAGTACAAACGTGTTAAAAAATGCATTTATAGAGGGCAGCTCCATTAATTGCTATTAGTCAAGATGTTTTGGAACACTACTCCAAGCTTTGAGTCTCCGTTAACCACTCACTGCCAGATGATGGGAGTGGACAACAGGGGATGGTCACACAATGATGGTTTTGTTTCGTTCATTTCCTTGGAAGCAACTAGTGCTAGGCTCCATCAGAAGGCAGGATACAGGGCTATATGGACCAATGGTCTAACTTAGAATGCATGTCTGGCAAAATAGTTTGTGGGGCACTGACACTAGGGCATGGTCAGTGGGTGGAGCCTAACATGGCATCCACACACCAGCCCCAGCTGGTGGGAGCATGGGTCTTTGAATGCACGGAGATCAAGGTAACAGCCTTGCTTGTCTTTCCCTAAGGCACGGCCATACTTATATTCTTATTCTGTCCCCTTTGTTGCTTGTTGAATCTAGAAAACAAACATATGTCACTAAAATGTTTTAAATGCTCATGAATTTCTACTGGAGCAAGAGCATTTAACCAATTATTTGATTCCATCATTTATATTTCTACACTGGAAATGTAGTGGGATGAAAACTGACAACCATTTCAGGCATGGTGTATTTTGTTTTCACACTTAGCATGAAGCTTGATTATCTAAAGCAAAATAGCTCACAGGTTGCATGTAGCCATTTTCAATTTATGAATTAAAAACAAACAAACAAATACATACTCAGGCTGCATTTACATTAGCGAGTTCTTTTGAAAAACTTTTCAAAAGAAGCGGGGTCTTTCAAACAATCTCACAGAGTGCCTACACACAAAAAGCAGTCTTTTGAAATAAATTAAAAGAATGCAGTGCTCCTTTTGAAAGCACCATTCCACTCCTGTTTCAGGAAGAACACTTTCTTTCGAAAGAAAACTTGTACAGACACTCCTCAGGGCCCTTCTTTCAAAAGAGCAGTCTTCATGGCGCCTGATTTTTTGATCCCTGGTCCGTCCGTTCAAGAGAGCAGGGATTGTGTGGATGCTCTCCTTCGAAGAAGCAGATCACTCTTTTGATCTGCTTTTCTGTGTTTGGATGCACTCTTTAGTAAGTTCTTTTGGAAGAGACCTTCCAGAAGGGCTTCTTTAGAAAGAGGTCTGTAGTGTAGACATAGCTCAGTGTTTGTAAAACATAAGGCTTCAATACTGCGTTCAAAAAGAATACTTTAAAAACAAAAGTCTGTCATGCTGTGTCTACACGTGCCTCCTCCTTCTGAAGAGGGTGTGTTAATGAGACACTTCAGCAGATGCTAATGAGGTGTTCTCAGGAATATGCAGTGCCTCATTAGCATAATGGCGGCTGCATGTGATTAGAAAGTGCTGCTTTCAGAATGCCGCTGCCCTTATAGACAGGGGCCTTTCGAAAGGAGAAAGCCCCTTCTTCCTATTTGGTTTTAGGAAGAAGAGGCTTTTGAATTCAGGGGGTCCTTTCAAAAGGTCCCTGTCTACACAGGCGGTGTACATTCCAAAAGCAGCACTTTCAAATTGCACATGGCTGCCATTACACTAATGAGGAGCTGCATATTCATGTCAGCGCCTCATTAGCATCTTCCGAAGTGCCTCATTTAACATGCCCCCTCCTAAAGGAGGACACACATGTAGACACAGCTTGATTGATTAGCCCATGTTGTAATCATTTTTTTTACTTTGATTTGTATTACATCATCTTGAATATAGTAAATGCATTGATCCATTCTTGTTGCAACACAGACATTTTATGTAGTATACATTTTTATTGCTTTTTAGTTTATTGAAAAAGTTGAATCACCTCTTACTCTTTTACCATGTGTGCACAGCATTTGACGTTATCCATGTCCTCATCTTAGACTAGACAAAACCATTGCTTTCTTGGTGTGTAGTTCATGCCACAATACTGTTGCAAAATCATCATTAATGCAAATTGTGTATAAAGTAAAATCAAAATATAAATGGAAGTTTCAACTAGCTGAAGAAATTTACAAAGACTTAATAGGCAAAAAGGGGCATAAGTTTAGTTTAGATTTCATGGGGTTTGGGTTAGCTGAAGTAGTGCTGTATAATACAAATATGAACGAAACGTGAGTTTCCTCCATCCCTTATTTCTCCTACTTACACAGTATTCTGGAGTTTCAGGCTCCTGTGTCAGAAAGCACTCTAAACAAATATTGGAGTGCTTTCCTGAATAGTGATGGTTTCTTAAATTTGAGCCTGAGTCAGAATTAGTCTTCTGAATAGTGGTAATATTGGAATTGTTCAGAATTATTAACGTAAACTATGCTGAACAATGCTATTTTATCATAGAACCATAGAATACTAGGACTGGAAGGGACCTCGAGAGACCATCGAGTCCAGCCCCCTGCCCTCAGGGAAGGACCACATACTGTCTAAACCATCCCTGATAGACATCTATCTAACCTGTTCTTAAATATCTCCAGCGATGGAGATTCCACAACCTCCCTTGGCAATTTATTCCATTGTTTGACCACCCTGACAGTTAGGAACTTTTTCTTAACGTCCAACCTAAACCTCCCTTGCTGCAGTTTAAGTCCATTGCCTCTTGTTCTATCCTCAGGGCCAAAAAGAAGAAGTTTTCTCCCTCTTCCTTAGTGTTTTTAGTTCTGCATGTCAGTTTGGGTTCTTCTGCAGAAAGCTATTCATATAAAATGTAGCACATGCTAGCAATGCAAGTACAAATATACAGCACTCAAGGGTCTAAGAAGCTTATTTCTACACTGATGTCCGTGATCTATGACCATAAACAGCCCACATAGAAGACACTTAAGGAACATTTAATGGGTTGTTGGGCATCTCATAAGATGAATCTTCAGCAAATCAAATTGTTTCCTGAACTGGTAGAATTTTAAAGAATGAGTAAGTTCAGTGTAGCAGAATTAGGGACGATTAGAAGACAAAATGTTACAAGCCACTTACTGGAACAAGGAACTTTTTAATCTCTTCCAAGGCATGACTCATACGTGAATAAGCTTCCCCAGGTGGAGCAAACACTTCAATTAGAACATGAAGCTCGTCGCTCAAGTGTGCATATTTGGCTTCCCCACTTTTCCTTAGTTCTTCTTCCTGCGAAAGAGGTTATTTTTAGAAATAAGAATCTTCTCATTTTGCATTGATTTAGCACTTACAGCAAATGTGACAGAAGGGCATAATCGAAGCAGACTTTCAAACCCTTTGAGAAATACAAATCTGGTATGAGCCACTTGAAGTTTTAAAAATCACTTGAGTGTTTGAGTGATAAAACCAGCATAATTATCATCTCTAACAGATTGTAATCAGTACAGTGAAAAATGCTAAATACTCCGGAAATACAGAAATATCATTAACACTAATGCAGACGCTGCGTTAGGGAGACAGAAAAGCTGTGTGAACCTTCACTGTATAAAGGCTTTTCAGCCACACATACTTTAGCATGGCCCAAATTATTTTAAGATATGGAAATTTGAATAATTTACTGAGTTCTTATCAAAACAGTGCTATAGCTTTTGTGAAAATTGCATGCTGTTATTCTGGGGAAGGCTATTTCGGTTGTTAAGGCTGTAGATTTGAAGTGATGAAACCTGATTTTGTTCCTAGTTCTCCCATAGACATCCTGTGTATTAGTGGACAATTCACTTAACCTCTCTGTGCCTGATTTTTGGCATCTGTAATGTGAGGATTAAAAATATCTTTCTCACATTACAGCAAGGTTATAAGGTATAATTCAGTAGTGCTTATGAAGGGGTTTGAGGTCCTTACCTAGAAGTATAACATAAGAACAAATCATCACTAGAGTATACTACATAAATTAACTGAAATGATGCAAAATAATGTGAAATTTGTGGTGAGGTTACTACATATGACAATATAATAGATAATTGTCACTACTACACAAAATGCACTATAAACAAGCACTAAAACCAATCCCACTGAATTTATAATTGCCTAAGAAGTCCACAGTGAGAAAGTAATAATTCGGTTGCGAAAGCAGGAACTCGGAAGAAAGGAAATGAAGGGTTCAGAAGGAGAGCTCAAATTCTAAGTATATTTTTAGACAAAATCCTACCTACTTCTCTGCTAGATAAATATATCCAAATTTTACAGCTAAGGAAACAAATCACAAGATGGGGAACTTAAGCACCTTCCCCAAAGTCACATGTTAAGTAATGGTAGCAAATGGGCTAAGGAAAGTGCTTCACGTGATAAAAGATGTGAATAATGACCTGTATTTTTTTTAGAAATCACAATGAAAAACTTATTTCATGCTAATATAAACCATCGCTATGTACACACTTATTTTCTCTTTGAAGATTTAGCAAAGATGTTCAGGGTTGGTTCATGGTAATTAATATTAACTAAGGATCAGTTACTGGAGTGAGTTTGGTCAATAGCTGTTGAAGAAATAAAAACAATACCAAGTCAAGACATATATTACTTTCTTAGGCCACACCTCCCCAGCAAGCACATTCGAAAGTAACATTGAAAGAAGGCTGTCTTTCAAAACCCTACATGGAGCAGCTCCACACACACCGCAGTCTTTCAAAAGTAACTTTGAAAGATGGGGGCCGTTCCATCAATATCAGTCCTCTGTTCCCGAGGTGGGAGGAGTGCCCCTTTCTGAAAGACTCCTTGAAAGAGAGCAAGTGTAGACAATCTGTGGACAACTCTTTTGAAAGAGGGAGTCCTCCATGGCACCAATTAGCTTGCGGGTGGCAGCGCCACTCACGGCACAAGCAGAGCCGTGCCTGTGGCTCTAGCATCTGCCCATGTTTATAGATGCAGGTTCCCACAAACCCCCAGGCAAGAAGCTGAGAGTGTGCAGGCATAAGGGAGCCCATGCTGCTCTCCAGCATGCTGGGTCTGGTGGCACAGGGCAGCAGGTGGTTGCTCATACTGCACCTTGCCTCAGTGGCCACCCCTGCACAAACAGCTTCTGCTTAGCTTTCACTAAGTTGCACCAGGTGCAGCAGGCCCTGTCCACCACCAGGACACTGTAGAGGCCCACATCCAGTCTGATGAGGAGGCGTCTGAACTGCCTATTCAAGCAGCCGAATGCCTGCTCAACTGTATTGCAGGCCTGGTTGAGCCACTCGTTAAAACTGTCCTGGGTAGGCTGAGTGTGTCCTGTATACAGCCCCATGAGCCAGGCCTGCAGGGGTTAGGCCAGGTCCACCACAATGTAGGGTGGCATTGTGGTATCCCTGATGGGGAGCTCCTGCCAGGGGATAACGGTCCCCTCAGCCATCTGGTGGCCCAGCCGTGAGTTCCGCAGCACTCTGGCACCATGGACATGCCTGGACCAGCCCGCACAGATGTCCTGGAACTGTCCCTTTGTGTCCCTGTGTGCCTGCAGGACCATGGAGTGTCAGCCCTATCGGCTCATGCAGGCCCCACTGCTGTGCTCCAGGGCCCGGATGGCAAAGTGTGTACTGTCAAGCGCCCAGAAGCAATTCGAAAACCCCAACTCATTAAAGGCCCAGATAGCATTGTCCGGGTCTCCAATGCAGATCAGCTGCCAGCGGAGGATCTTATTGATGGCTCTGATGTCTTGTAGGGTGTTGGGGGTGAATGCACTCATGTGGGGTGGATAGCAGCAGGCCCACTTGTTCCCATCCCCCGGCTGTCACCCCCACAGGGCATGCTTCTCCGGGGCACTGTTCTGCTGCCCCCTTCATGCCTGCTCATCCCTGTCCCTACCACACTGTCCCTGCCCCCATCCCCAGTGGGGACAGCCCCCACCAGTTCCCAATGGTGCCCCATTCTGGGGAGCCCACCCCTGCCGCATGCGGTGGGGGTGTGACCTGGGCACGGCTCACTTTGTTCAGGACAGCCACAATGGTGGCCCTAAGCACCCCGAACTGGTGGCCACCATATCGGTGACTGTCCGGGATGGCCAGTTTCCAGAGAGTGATTGCCACCTTTTTCTGGAGCAGGACCTCTGCCTTCATGCAGGGGTCATGATGCTGGAGGGCAGCGGCAAGCCAGTGTCACAGCTCCAGGAATGTCACCTTGGTCATCCTGAAGTTCTGTAGCCGCTGGTCATTGCTCCAGTCCTCCAGCACCAGCCAGTTCCATCAGTTGCTGCTTGTGGGGAATCCTCACAAGCGGCGGATGACCTTGGGGACCGGGTGGGGGTGTCACACCCTCAGGAGGGCCACCTGGAGCCATTGGAGAACTGCAGCCAGCACTGCAGCCAGTGTGCTGGCAACAGCCTCTTTTTTTTCTTGGGGGGGAGCTGATTGGGGTCCATGGGAGCCCAGGTGCTTCCTCTGCTCACTCTCTGTCTGCCTGCCTGGGAACAGATAGCTGGCTCTCAGCATGGGCAGCCTAAGGCTCTGGGGAGCGGGGAGGGAGCCTTTAAAGGGGTAGCTGGTGGCAGCCCCAGAAGGACTTCGCTGCCATGTGACCCTGCCCGCGGCATTTCCTCACCCTGGGACACGTGGACACTCTCTTTCAAAAGTGAGGGGGGGCCTTGCGAAGTGACGGGTTGTACTTTTACTCCCTGTTTGCCTGTGTGGATGCTCATCCTCAAAAGGCTCTTTCGACACAGTTTTGAAATCTGTCCTTTTGACAGGGTGTTGTAGCGTACATGCAGCCATGCTGATAATTTGGTAGGTGAAAACTATATGGTATGTTTGAATTTTTAAGGTTAGCCTCTTCTTTACTTGCATATTCTTAAAAGAGAATGAAGACTTACAGAAAGATATGTGTGAAGCCATTACATGATAGAAATTCTCTTACAGTTGATCACAATTTTAGTGTCTATGAGATTACAACTTTACTACGGCGATACCATGAAAAAGTATTCTGTCAATGGGAGTTTATGAGACAGTCTCTTATGAAATGTCACAATGACTGTTGGTCACTGAAATAATAACATATAAAGAATTTCAGCAGAGTTAGATTTTTGCTATAACAAAAACACTATGAACCCTTGCAATAGCTGTTGCAAATATCAGTCCTAGTTCTCTGATTCACAACAAAATAAAGAGAGATAAAAATGAAGTTCTTAGACTTTTTCAGGGAAAGTTACCAACACTCGAGCATTTCATGACTGAACTGGATTGTTTTCTAATGAAGAAAAGGGAAAGTAATATACCTAGATCATGGTGTTTATGGTGACATTGCACCAAAACCAAAATGGACTCATATATTAATGAAGTAAACACTTTCATATCCAGTAGTCTTTCATCCAGAAGCCTCAAATAAGCAGCATTTTAACCACACATAATAATGTTTAGTTATGTTTCTGTAAGTGCAGTTTAGTGAAAGTAAATACAAATAAATACAGCAAATACAGTATGGCATTATGTATATGGCATTCCTGTCACAAGAGAAGAATTCAAATGAGGGAACCCAACATAGCAAATGAAGCGGTGATTTACAAATCTTGTGCTTCATTTGAATAATTTCACACAATCGCATAGCAGGGAGACATTTTCGTCAAAAAAAATCCAGCTGTGTAGACAGGTTTCTGTCAGTGAAAGTCCCCTTCTTTGATGAAAAACTTATCTCTGAAAAAAAAAAAAAAGAGGTAATTGTTCTGTCGAAGAAGGGTTTTTTGCCAATAGAACCCTGTCTCCAAGGCTGGGTTTTTCACCAAAATCTCTCCCAACAACGCAATTGTGTGAGAGTGTGCAAATGAAGGTCAGGATTTGTAAATAAGCACTTCATTTGTAATGTCAGGTTCCCTCATTTGAATTCCTCTCTTGAGAGAGGAATGCTGCATAGACATAGCCTATATGTTTACAGCGTACAATACTACTGTTGTTGGTAAATAAAGTACTCTTCATATAATTTTATTTGTTTCTTAATATCTAATCTTGTTTTTCTTTAGCATTATGCAGTGCTACGTATACCTCTCTGTTATCCAGAATATTTGAATATCTGACAACCTCCCAATCCCAGGGCTGTCAGATATGACAAAGTTTACTGCAATGTGATTTACTGCTGCAAACCTGGCTCAGCAAGTTTGGCATGTGTTGTAGCATGAGGACATTATTTCATCTTTAGTGTATATTGGAGGAAAAAATATTTAAGCTTATTTGAACTCTTCATTTCAGGCACCCTCCCATAAATTCAGAACGCACTGCCAGGATGAAAGCCACCTTCCGGCAATAGCCTTTTCTCAATAGTGAATTCTGAAGAACAGCAGAGGGAGGACTGCCCTGTACCTCTCTTCCAGTGGTGCTACCATCAGCATGTCTTGCAGGGGCATGCAGGCCACTTTCCAGGGGTGGGAAAGAGGGAAAGTGGCAGAATTTTCAAATGGACATACAATTCGACACAAGGGCGGGGTGGCAGAAGGTTTTATTTCTTTGACCAGAGAAGCAGAAATAAAAAGAGAAGTCATACAGCTCAAGAAAAAAAAATACATGGCAGATCAGGAAATCATAACTTCTGTGAGCACCAACACAAACACTTTCCATAATATGATGAATAAGATTACGCAATGCAGGGTTTAGTATATCCATATGTATAGCCATATAAGAGGGATGCAAGAGATGCCAAGAACAGCGCATAGCAAAGCCCAGCGGGGCAGAGGACATTGAACAGTTTTTGCTAGGTCTTCCTAATTGTGTGTGAACTTACAGATCTTGAATGTATACTTAGCTTCAACATGTATTTAAATTGGATCACACTGAATAATTTTGCATCATTAATTGCATGTTTTGATTGCAGGTATTCTCCTTGCCCCTGGTTACATTAGTACATGGGTGTCTTGTTTGACTCTCCACTTTCACAGTCTCTGCTTTTCTGAATCTCCTCAAGAGGTATTGCAAAGAGTCCACTAGAGACATACTTGGTAGATCACACTGATGGCCCAGGGACTATGAACTGGGCAAAATATTTCCTGACACTCTGTAAACTTCATCAAGTCCTATGCTGAGATAGTGACTGCCATAAGCCTCACAGAATATAACAATGGCATCATTACTTCAAATGTATTCTATGAAGCACTTACAAGCTCCGCATGCTATTTTGGCAAAGTTTCTGAGGTGTCAGATAGGGAATCATAGAATTGGAGAGGACCTCAAGAGGTCACCAAGTCCAGTCCCCTGCTCTCAAAGCAGGACAAAGCACCACCTAGAAACTCCCTGACAGCAGGAATGAGGCTGGGTGGGGGCATGCCCCCAACACTGTGGGTGGGAGAGGCAAGGGGATGGCCAGTAGCTGGAATAGTGGGGGGAGGGAAGCTGCCACCAGCAGCATGGTCCGCTCCCTCCCCGACAACCGCAATATCTGGCAGCAGCAGAGAAAGTGGAGCAATGTGCTCCAGCTCACTCTTCTCCTCCACTGGTATCACTCTGGGAGGAAAGGGGAGTCAGGACCCTCCCCCGTGCTCATTGGTGGGAAGCAAAGTGACACGGCCAGGTTCCTGGGATGGAGGTGGAATTTGTCCTGTTGCTTCCCCAGGCTAGGGAGTGGGGGCATCACCTCTCTGGAGTCTCACTGAGTCCTCCCACACCAGTCACCCCTGCCTGATAGGTGTTTGTATTAAAATTCACGTATAACGGAGTTTTCACAACCTTCCTAGGCAATTTATTTCAGTGTTTAGTTCCTGTGACAGTTAACAAATTTTTCCTAGCGTCCAACGTAAACCTTCCATCTCTTTTCTAAACTAAACAATCCCTGTTCTTTCATAGGTCATGGTTCCTAGACCTGTGACAATTTTTGTTACTGTTCTCTGGACCTTCTTCAATTTATCCACACCTTTCCTGAAACATGGAACCCAGAACTGAACACAGTGCTCCAGCTGAGGCCTAATCAGCAAAGAGAAGAGTGAAAGAAATACTTCTCATGTCTTGCTTACAACATTCCTGTTAATCGGAGGTAGGAAAAATACCCATAAGATTTTTCAAGTAAAAGTACAGGGGCTTGGGCTGGTGGGGAGGGGGGATATACTTAAGTACAACGCACTGGTGTCCCTCTCGGAAACTATTTATGTAAAAGCACACACACATCACATCTTTTTTCCCAGCTCTGCTGCTAATACATCCCAGAATGATGCTTGATTTTTTTATTTTGGGTGGGGTTGTGTGGAGGAGTTGCAACGGTATTACACTGTTGACTCATATTTAGTTTGTGGTCCACTATGACTCCTATATCTCTTTCAAAGGACTTCTTCCTAGGTGGACATTTCCAAAAGTGGCAAAAGTACCCCCCAAAGTTACTTGAGTAAAAGTGCGGCTGCTTTGGTGTGGGAATGTACTTAAGTACAAGTCAGAGTGTAAAAAAGTGTGTGCGCATGCACACACACAAACATGCACACAAACACGTGTCACATCTAGATTGTGCCCACGTATCCAGAAGGGAAAGCAGTTGTACTTTAACACAAATAACTTTTTGGGTACTTTTTTCACCTCTGGTCTCATTTCCCCCACGATGGGTGCGTCTACACTAACCGACTACTTCGAAGTAGCCAGCACAACGTCGAAATAGCACCTGTCATGTCTACACGTCATGTGCTATTTTGACGTTGAAATCGACGTTAGGCGGCAAGATGTTGAAATTGCTATTCCCATCCAAAGATGGGAATAGCACCCTACGTTGACGTTGAACGTCGAAGTTGGGTGTGTGTAGAAGATCTGCATCCCGCTACTTCAAAATAGCAGGGTCCTCCATGGCGGCCATCAGCTGAGGGGTTGAGACACTCTGCCCAGCCCCTTCGGGGCTCTATGGTCCCCTGCGCGCTGCAGCCTTTAAAGCACCACAGACCCGGATTTCCTGTGGCAGGAAGCTGAGAGCATGCAGGCGGCAGCGCACACACGTGGCAGCCCTGCACACCCTCTACAGGCCCCAACCCATCTACCCACCACCCATGGCATCGAGCCAGCCCCCCGAGCACCCCCAGGGCTCCCCTCCTGAGGGGACCCAGGCATCCCCGGCAGCCAAGCGGGGGGACAAAAAGAGGCAGGGTCCCTCCTTGTTGGAGGCCAAGCTCTGAGATCTGCTGGGGCTCTGGGGTAAAGAGGAGGTGCTCCACATGATGGGGAGCAAACAGCACAATGCAGAAGCATTCGCCCACTGGCTGAGGGCCTGGCTGCCCGGGGTCACCCTGCCTGTGCTCCAGATCACGTCCGGAGTAAGGTGAAGGAGTGGCGGCAGGTGTACGCGCAGGCCTGGGACTTGGCCAGCAGGTCTGGGGCTGCCCCCACCGCTTGCCCCTATTACAGACAGCTCAGGGCCATTATAGGCCCCCAAGACACCTCCTCCCACCGGCCACCCTTGACACCGTGGCCGACAAGCCCCAGGCGGCCTTGGAGCTGGAGTCTGGCCCAGAGGCCAGCCCCGCACCCCAGAGCCCACCCGAGGAGCACCCCCTTGGGATAGTGGAGGAGGGGTCCAGCAGTGAGTGGGGGGGGGCTCCTCATCGACCTCCCTGCCCAGAGCACCAGCTGGGCATCCGCCCACCGGGCTTCCCCTGACTGCAGCAATGGACCATCAGGTATGTACCCCACAGGGCACACACCCACGTGCCACGAGACGGGAGCACCAGCCATGACCGGGAGCCTCACACACCTCCAGCAGACCCCAACCCACAACCGCCCAGCCACAGCATGGTCCCAGGATGGCAGCATGGCCATCAGTGCCCATCAGCACCCGCACCCATGGACAGCACTGTGCTTTAAGCCCGAGGGCGGGGGGACAATGCTATGGGGACAGCCAACAGGGACATGACACCCACTGGCGGGGACAGAGACCCAGCACCCAAGAGGGGCAGGGGGAATGGGCCATGGGCCAGGGCACGATACTAACAGCCTTCCCCTCCCTCTCTCCCTCTCTGCAGCTGACAGCCCGCTGGAGGTCAGCCACCGCCAGCACCCGGAGACACCCCGAAAGCCAGAGGGAGGGTCCCACCACCGCCAAACTCTGGGGATGGCCCCTGTGGACCCCCAGCTCCTGGCAGCTCTCCGGCAGCAGACGGAGGTGGCGGAGGAGAGACTCCGCTTTGACAGGGAGGAGTCCACCTGGCAGTGGGCAGCGTGGGAGGACTTCATGGGGGTCTTCCGGGACATAGCCAGGTCAATCTGTGAGGCCGTCGCCTGGCTCCCACCTGCCGCTGCCCTCCAGGCCGCCCTTTCCATCACTCCACCCGTTGCCCCCCCACCTCGCCGCCTGCCTCACTGCCTGCTGCCCCACCTGCCGCCCCACCCACCTTGCCACATGCTGCCCCACCTGCCGCCCCACCTGCCGCTCCACCTGCCGTGCTGCCTGCAAGCTCCCTAGGACCAGAGCCCACTGGGGCTGAAGACTGGCCAGTGGAGGCATCCCGGCCGCACTTGATGGTCATCCCAGGCACCAGCCAGCCACTCCAGGGACTGCGGACACAGGGGGGGTCATGAGCCGTACCCGCTGCGGGTCACACTCCTCTACCCCCACCCTGAACTGATGGGCCAACAGCCGAGCCATCCACTGGACCCCCATGTATATAGTTGTCCCCCTTTGTATATTGGTTGCTGTTTCTGTTGCACACAAAACAAAGTTAGCAGTTTTCAAAAAAAGAGGTTTTATTTTCCAAATAACTGGAGGTGTGTGCATGTTGGGGGCGGTGGCATACGGGTGTTGGGGGCGGTGTGTGGGCAGTGCGGGCTGTGTGTGTGGGAGTCCTCTGGGGGAGGCCAAGGAGGTGCTCAGGGGTCTCCCTGATCAAAGTGGGCCTGCAGGGCCTCATGGACCCGTACCCCCTCACGGTGGGCCTGGCGGCTGGGTGTGGCAGCCATCTGGGGGAAGCCCATGCCGGTGTCGACCACCCACCCCTGGACGAAAGCCTCCTCCTTGCGCTCAACAATGTTGTGGAGTGTACAGCATGTGCCCACAATCTGAGGGATGTTCTGGAGGCGGACATCCAGTTGGGCAAGGAGGCACCGCCAGCGGCCCTTCAGATGGCCAAAGGTCCTCTCCACCACCTGGCAGGAGTGGTTCAGGCAGGCATTGAACCACTCCTGGCTGGCGTTGAGGTGGCCAGTGTATGGGCGCATGAGCCAGCGCTGGAAGGGGTAGGCCACGTCCGCCACGAAGCAGAGGGGCATGGTGGTGTCCCCCATATGTAGGTCCCCGCCTCCAGCCGGCAGCTCAGGCCCAAGTTCCTAAAAACACGGGCATCGTGTGTGCAGCCGGGCCAGCCCACATACATGTCCTGGAAGCAGCCCCGACTGTCCACCATGGCCTGCAGGACTATGGAGTGGTAGCCCCTGCACTTTATGTATCTTCCTCTGCTATGGTCTGGGGTGTGGATGGGGATGTGGGTCCCATTCAGGGCCCCAAAGCAGTCCAGGAACCCCATGGCTGCGAATCCGGCAAAGGCTGTGTCCAGGTCCCCAAGTCGGATGACCCTCTGGAGCAGCATGACATTGAGCGCACGGACCACCTGTGGGGAGGGAACGCAGGCACCCATGAGGGTGTGCAGGGTGCCCCAGGGCCCTCCCCGCAGGCCCACCTCCCGGGCCGCATCCGGGTGTCCTAGTGCCTCAGTGCAGGGTGAGCCACTGGCAGAGCTCCAGGAAAGTCTGTCGGCACATGCAGAAGTCCCACAGCCACATGTTGTCATCCCACTCCCGCATGACGAGCTGCTCCCACCACTCAGATCTACTGGGGTAGCTCCAGAGGCAGGAGAGCAGCCGGCAGGGGAAGAAGAGAGGAGCCCGGTGGTCAGGGGCATCCCCATCTGCCCCCGGGGAGAGCTCCTCTGGCAGGAACCACTGGGTGGTCTCCCGGGCAGCACCTAGCAGGGCGCTTGCCCCCTGGATGACTACCTGGAGGGCCTCCTCTTCCTCCTGCTGCTGCTGCTGGAGGTCCATATCTGCTGTGACCTGGTCTGCGAGATTGTGGAGAGTACCTTGCAGACCTTGTGCTGTGCAGGCCGGCTGTGTCTGGGAGAGGCCCTTCAAATGAGCAGCTTGCTGTTGACCCAGAAGGGCTAGTCCAGCCTGTGACCCGGTCTGCGGGCTTTCCTGGCCCCTTATTTCAAAAGGGAGCACTTGTATGTGTGGACGCTCCACATTTCCTTCTGGGGCAGCCCCTTTTGACGTTTCCCATTGCAACTTCGACGTTGAACATCGACGGCACCAGCCCTGGAGGGCACGTAGACAATACGTGTCTAAGTAGCCTATTTGATGTTCTTACTTCAAAATAGGCTACTTCGATGTAGTGTGCTAGTGTAGACGTAGCCAATGTGTGTAATTCATTGTTCCTTCCTAAGTGGAATGCTTTTCATTTATCCTTGTTAAATTTCATACTGTGTATTTCAGACCATTTCTCCAGTTCGTCGAGATGATTTTGAGTTATAATCTTATCCTCCAAAGCACTTACAAACCCTTCCAGCTTGGTATTACCACAAACTTGATAAGTGGACTCTCTATGCTCTATCTAAATCATTGATGAAGATACTGAACAATCCAAAACTGATCCCTGCAGAATCCCAGTCATTATGCCCTTACTGTATGAGTGTGAATAATTGAAAACTACTCTCTGAGTATGGTATATGATTCCTTTTTTTCCTGGATAGGAGATGATAATTAACACTTCCCACCTACCCACTGAATTTTTGACTTCTATGAAGAATCATTTTTCCCATTTTTTAAAACAGAAAAAAAAAAGACACAGAAAACCATCTTGATTTCTCAAGAACAGTAAGAGTTAGAAAATTTCCAGCCCAAAATTATACTTTTTAAGGCTGCTATGATAATTTTGTCTGACATCCTTCATGACATTATAGTTCATAGTATGGCATGCTGGAATTCCTGTGATGGAGAGAACAATTCTTCTCTATTTGAGTGTCTGCTGTTGAGCATAATACCTTGTGATTGAACTAGAGTTTATCTTTTGAAAAGGTGTCCAATGTCAATTTAAAGGCTTTAGGTGACAATGACTATCATTTCCCCTGGTGAGTTGTTGCAATGATTAATTACATTCACCGCTAAGAATTTGTCTCTTTTGTCCAATCTTAATCTTTCAAGCTTCCATTTAGCAACTCCATAGTTAAGGTTAAAATATTATCTAATTAATGAGTTACAAACTACTTTGAAGATGAAAACAACTGTACAGTTGCTATATTTGCTTGCTTTCCAGCACTGAACTGAATACCGATCCTTCTGCAACCTTCTTAAAAAGGAAAAGCCTCCTTCTGCCTGAAATTTGTCATATGGAATCTCTAGGCAAATAAGATTCAGGGAGATTAATCAGAGGTTTACTGAAAGTGTCAATTAAGTTTTTAAAGAGTGATATCAGAAATGGGGTAGCTAGAAATTTCAGGTGTGGCAGAAACAGCACAGGACTACAGTGATATACCTGTATATGTAACATGGTACTTATATTCACTGCGGAAATTTCAACATTTTGGAGTTTCATCAAGTCCCAATGGAATTTACAAGTTTCTTCACAACCTTTGCGGAGCTTGGAAGTATTATGGAAAGAACAAGTATCACCACCATTTAATGCATAAGAAAATTCATGCCAAAAGGATGATTGGTTTGTCAAAGCAATAAGAACCTACTGTAAACAAGGTTAGAGAATAGCATAATGCACTTTGAGAATGTGGTAATGAATTCAACAAACTGAAAAGTAGGTAGAATACTTAGAGACTTGTACCTACTTTACTTGCCATTCCTTATAATGGTACAGGCACAATCAGCTTTTTTGTGGAATCTTAACTCTGTTTCTGTGACATATATGTAGCAAGATTATCAAACTTGTGTGCCAGAATTACACTCCTAAATACATACTTACATCTGCCTATGAGAACTCTAGGCACCTGGGAAAAAATCAGGCTATTTTCAGCCACTACTGATTCATTTGAGGGTATCACCTTTGACACCTAAATCCAAGAATTTTGGCATTGGGTTTCTGCTTACTTTTTAAAGGTTTGCTTTGATTTCACAAAATATACCAAGTTACAAAAGTCTCAGGATTTTATGAACTGTTTCCACAACAAATGACTCTTAAAACAAAGTTAACAATAAAAATCCTCTCCACAAACAACATTTTGCATGCATACACACACACACCTCTTCCCAGGTGTGACATAAATGGTGAGTGGGCTTCCTGAACACACAAACTTCCCACTGGATATTAAAGTAAAGGAGTACATTAGCTCTGGTAATCCAGAGAACATCAACTGCCATATTAGTATGCAGGAACTGAGAGCAAGGCACTCTCTCAGACATATTTTATGACTTAGTTTTTTAATTTGCAATGTAATTCCTTAATTCACTCCTGTCCACAAATGGAAAGGCCCATTTTCTGCATTACATTCATTGAGGAATTTAAATATATATGTATTTATTAATTGCACATATCTTTGTGGGATTTGTATATGATAGCATAGTTGAGCCCACATTTCATATTTAGGCAAGCATCTGTTAAATGAAAAACAAAACCCTAAAATCCAAACTCCTCCTGACTACATATTAGTGGCATCCAAGTTCCCAAGCTGCTTAGTCTGAATCCTAGCCAGCTGAAACCTAATCAGCGCAGGGTAGAGTAGAAGAATGACTTCTTGGGTGTGTCTACACTGGCACAAATCTTCGAAATAGCCATGCTAATGGCCATTTCAAAGATTACTAATGAGGCACTGAACTGAATATTCAGCACCTCATTAGCATTTGGACGCTTCCAGCCACGGCACTTTGAAAGCGCCGCTTTCACAAATGCGCGGCTCAGCATGGCTACGTGGGGGTCCTTTTCGAAAGGCCCCTGCACCTTTCGAAATCCCCTTATCCCGGTCACTGATCAGAACAAGGGGATTTTGAAAGGTGTGGATCCTTTCGAAAAGGACCGCTGTGTAGCCGTGCTGAGCCACGCACTTTCGAAAGTGGCGCTTTCGAAGTGCCATGGCTGGAAGTGTCCTAATGCTAATAAGGCACTGAATATTCAATTCAGCACCTCATTAGTAATCTTCAAAATATGGCTATTTTGAAGTTTTGTGCCTGTGTAGACACAGCCCTTATGTCTTGTTCACAAGACTCCTGTTAAACCATCACAGAATCATGTTAGGTTGTTTTTTTTTTGCAAGAGCGTCACATTTTTGACTCATATTTAGTTTGTGTTTCACTGTGACCCCTAGATCCCTTTCTGCAGTATTCCTTTCTAGTATTCCATTCTGTGTAAGTGAAACTGATTGTTCCTTCCTAACTGGAGTACTTTGCCTTTGTCCTTATTAAATGTCATGCTATTTACTTCAGACTATTTCTCTGAAGTTGTCCCCTGCAGCGTTCAGCCCCTTATGCACTGAACAGTCACAGAAATGCCTGGTCTGCTGTGCCAAAGTACCAGAGTATACATCAGCTTGTATGATTCAACTCAACATCGGCATCTTGCTTAATAGCTCAACCGAAATGTACTTAGAAGAAAAACTAGGATAATCTCATTATCAACAATTCAAGAAATAATAAGTAAAGATAACTGAAACTACAAAGTAACATATACAATTAAGTCAATTCTCTGTGTACAGACTAAATTTAATGGGTTAACCTCCTATCTAAAGAAGTCTTATTTCACCAAACTTCTTTTGTAGCATACTCAACCAGGCTTGCTCAGATTCATTTCCATGAATATAAATACTCTGCCCGTTTACTTCCTAAGTGTAGGTTGACAGGATGTCCTCCCAGTTCCCCAAATATAGTCCAGAAAACCTTTGAAGATTTTTGAAAATAAAGTTTTCTTCTCCTACTGTGTGCATTTCATTGCTGGCTTCATATCTGTTGACTTTATATGTAAATGTGCCCCAATTGCGTTAGCTTACAATGTCTAATTTACATACAGACCGAGACACAGACAAGTAAATGTCTTTTGCCTGACAGGAAACCTGTTCCTGCTCCTCTGCCATGATTCAGAATCCAAGAGCATATTTTCAGGACATACAAGCGCTGATGTGATTCCTTACATAATAGCTGCACATATATTTTCCACTAATATTAATAGGCAGTGTTATCTTGCTATACATTTAAGAACTCACATAAGATTCTTTGATTTACCAGAATTTATGTACCAGAATCAGGACATTCTTGAACCTTGGGTTTGTGGGTCACAATTATAATTTGTCTTCAGGAACCAAAATAAACTATCCATAAACATTAGACCTGAATTTCTTGAAAAACACAACACATTTTCCAAAAAGCATATGTCAAAGTGATCACAAGACACAATTTACAAGATGTTTGGCATTCAAAATATCCAGAGAGAAATGTAAAGAGATCTTATAAATATCCCAATACACTTATTTTTTCTCTATAAACTACTTGTAGTATGAAATTATACAGTTCTTTCCAGAAGGAAATTTGCACCTGTAGCAACAACGTCTTATTATATTTCATACACCCAGAAACAGTATGAGATTAACATGGTGCATCCTGACTAGAAGTACATTGACTTTCCTGAAAGAAAATATTTTTTAAATGCTCAATCGAAGGTTTTAATGAATGTCGGTCACAATTTTTTTGTTGCCAAGAGTGAGATACATTTCAAATTGGAATGTACAGCTGTCCCATATGTTAAAAAGCCTAGATCTTTGCCATTAAACCAATCATGCATTGCAAATGTTGTGGAGGCTGCAGAACTTCAGAGGGAATTTGCAGAAGAAATGGTCCCTGCCCAGGCATTCCTATGCACAACAAAAAAATAGGAGCCAAGGGCTTTGAGACATTTTCAGAATTAGGCAACATCTGAACAATGGTGCTGAGGACCTCTGAGACCCTCTATTTCTCAACTTAGGCATCTAAATTTCAGTTAGCTGACAAATTCCTTTTTGGATCTTTTGCTGAATCATCTCCTTAATGCACAGGACGGATGCAGATAGAACATATAGATGCAACTGAGTCATTATTTATAAAAAAAAATGTTATCCTATTCCATTTGTTGAAACAGGTTTTAGTCTTCTAGGAGGTCAATTGGAGGTGAAATCCTTAAATGAAAAGATTACTGAAAGTCCATTATTATTAAATGGTAATGAGGTGCACTCACCTCTCATGAGTGCCTTCTGTCAGAGGGCTGGGGTGCTTCAATCTTCCTTTTCTCCTCGCAGCCCTCTGTAGTTTACCCAGCTCATCAGGAGGATCTTCAGTATCTCAGCACTCTTAAGTTACATAATGCACATATGAATGGATGCCCCCCTTCCAGGGAAACAAACATCCAAAATGGACTACTGTTGTGTCCCTGTTTTCAGCCCTGGCTTTGGGCTCAGTTCTCTCCCTCTTCTGCACTAACTTGGGCAGTCCTTCCCTGGGAACACTTTGTCCTGAGCAGGTTCCACAGCTCTCGAGCCAGGTCTTCTCTCAAATTTAGTCACCTTCTGGACGGTTAGAGGGGTGGTAACCAAGACTTCAGACAGTTAGTCTGCGCTTATCAGGGTCTTCAGTCCTATCTCCAAGCCCCTTACAGTCTGAACCTTTGTTAGACCTTCTAAACAAGCCATATGCTCTTCTTGGGGCTTAGGCCACTTCCACAAAGGGGAGGGAAGCTAGGTCCACACACTACTCTAGCTCCCAAACCAACATGCTGTTTCCTTTATTTGGTTACTACTACCTGCCCTGTTTCTCTTCATCTTTGTCCATTACCCACAGAACTTGAGTTCTCAGATCCTCTTGCTATCAGGTTGAGCAAATGCAGCCCATTGAGCAACCTTTAGTCAGAATGGAACACCCCTCTTTAACTCTCTGGCCTCAGCCAAGACCTGAGCTGCTCAGGCCTGACCGCTTCTTTTATCTGAGTCTGTTGTGCTCTGACTGGCCTACAGGCAGGCCTGCAATACCCACAATCACTTCTCCTTTCCTTGGGCAGGATGCTATGGGACCACAAGGCTTCCAGAAGGGGACCTCATGTCAAACAGCAGTGTTTATCCATTACATATGTCTGAAGGTCTGTGGTTCAAAATAGGTGAGGAAGCATTAAGCACCAAACTTGTATTAATTAACAAGAGGCTGAGTTTTGACATTAGAAACCTCTCTTTAAGGGAAAAGGGTGTTGCTCTCTTTGGAAACTTTCTCCTAATTCCACAGTGTCCAATACACTTTCTTTTTGCCACATGTGGCAAAGTGGACAGTGCAGTGTGGCACAATGTGGCTCGTTAGACCTGCACACATGGCGTGCCCTCTGGCCACTTCACATATGTGCCCCACCACTTGGTGGGACAAGTGTGTGGCGGCATTGGTGGCGGTGGCAGTGGCAGCTCACATGCGGGTCTGACCTGGGGCTGTGGGGTCCTGCAGCCCTGGAAGCTGCAGCCTGCTGTAGCACAGGTCACATGGTAGTGGTGGCTTGTGTGGAGGTTTCAGTGGCATAGCAGCTCATGTGGTGGTTGCTCCAGCAGCAGCGGCGGCTCTGGTGAACCTCTGCCAGTTTACATGGGGGGTACCAAGCTTGCGGGGGTCACTGCCTGGCTTGGGGATGGCAGGGGGCTGTGGCAATCATTAAATTTGCATTGGACACCACTGTCCTAATTAATCTAACTTGCTGGTTAGTTTCAACCATCTAAGCATTCAAATAAAACATTGTGATTTTTGAAAGCTTGAAACAATCATTCTAATTCATTCTTCACATGTGTTCATCCAGCTAGCTGGAGACCCAGTGGTATGTGTTTATAGGAACATCTAGCACTACAGAATGGTTTTGCCCTAAAGAAACCTTCTTACTGTTAAAAGTTTAGTTAAATCTTGTTGGAGCTGGTGGGTGTAACTGCCAAACTTCATTTAAGATAACAGATACTGTATAGCTGATTTATGAAATTATGACTCTGAACCAAGACTAAGGTCATTCAGGGGCTTCTCTGGGACTGTTTTGGAGAAGTGGGGGTGTAGGTGTGAAGTGCAAGCTGAAGGAAGCACACAAGAAACAGAAGGAAGCTACACATACAGCTATGGCAGAGCATGATGTCTTGCTCACTGAAAGAGGCTTGGAGCTTGTAACCCAAAAAAAACATCCCGTTTTATTTCTCTTCCGTTCATCAGGACTTCGTACATTCCTTGTAAATGAAAAAGATTGCACAAAGGTCCCTGACTCCAAAATCAATTTCGCCTGCTGACTGGAACAGCCTGTAATACCTCATGTTTTTGGCTAGCTGCTCACTTCAAAGAGGGTAACATATTCATTTATCTGTTAATTCATTACTAGTACCTTCATTACAGAACAGCAGTTCATAATTTGACCGCAAAGTTAAGGCAGATATCTTTCAAATACAGAGCTCATTTCTAAAATCCTTGACACCTATTCTAGCATTTGTTTAAAAGGTACTTTCACTGATTAGTATTCAAATGAGCTGCATGTAACATGTATAAGTGGCTCATCTAGTAAGAAATGCAACACTTCAGCTGCTTTGCTCATTATATTCCTGGCTCAGTGTAGTTACAACACATGAACATTTTTTCCAAAGGCTTATGTTTCTAATCATGGAAATATGGAGAGGCCCAAGGGAGAAATATAGTCCACGCTTGCGTTTCATGCTTTATATCCTTCTGTGCCTGTGGTTCTTCTATCCTTCATGCATGACTGAACAACCAACATTGATGTGTTTCTGATGAGCCATGTGAAAGTTGCAAGGCTTTCTATCAAGGATACAGGACTGGAAAGACATGCAAAGCCTGGAACTGAGCATTCTACAACAAACCCTTGATTTAACAGACTAATGGGGGGAGGGACGTCCATTGATGCTGAAAGGCCATTAAACGTGAGGGTTTACGGTATTCTCCATCATGCTTCCCTGCCCCAAGGTCCCCCCCGTCCTCCCCACCAAATAAATGCTGGTGACTCACCAGAGACAGGCCACTACCACTGGAGTCACCGCGCACTTCTCCCACTGGGGTAGGGTGTGTATATGTGAGTGCCACCTGCCCACATACATGCTCTACCTCTAGCGGGAGGAGCATGGGGCGGCTGCACCTGTGACAGCTTCTCCAGCTGCCCCATAGCTGCTGTGGCTGCTCCTCTGGCAGCAGTCACAGAGCTGTGGTGGCTGCTGCAGAACCATGGTGGTGGCCCCAGAGCCATGGCATCTTCTCCGGAAGTTCCTCCAGCCATAGCGGTGGCCCCAGAACCGCAGCATCTTCTCTGGCCACTCAGGTGGGTCCTCCAGCCACAGTAGCTCCTCTGGTCACTCTGGAGGCTTCTTCAGCCATAGCAGTGGTGGCTCCAATGGTGGCTCTGATTCTGGTGAATCTCTGGCATTTACTTTCTTTGGTGGCGGGGGCTGGCAGACAGTCAGGTATTCCTGAAGTCCACTAAATCGGGGTCCAGTGAATCAAGTGTTTACTTTATTTAACTCTCAGTTACTTTGCCACTGATCCATCTTTCTGTAATCTAACTCACTCCATACTGCATCGCAACCACAGAGTGAGAAGGCTTTATCTGGGCCAGCAGGAGAAAGAAAACCCTGTTCCCTTTAAGGATTTCCATCTCCCACACTCATGGGGCACTCAGGCACCTCTTGGGCTTGAGATGGGTGTCTGTGTCTTCTTGGATAGAAATGGGCACTGTAAGTCTATTTGCTCCCACATTTCCAAATGTGGGGCTTACAACTCCTTTTCTCTGCACTGGGAGAATGCTTTCCCACCTTGGTAGAGTAACACTCGGTCTTCTGAGATTTGCTGTGGACATCCTGATAGCCCCCTTTTGGGGCTAGGAAAGTAATTTTTCCTTATTGCCAAACTGGTATTGGCAGTGCAGGCTGCCCCCTCCACCCCACATGCACTATCCTCTCAGCATCCAGGGACACAGTGAGTAGGTTAGGTTGTAAAATTCATTGTCACAATTTCAGTCTCAATTTCAATGGGAAGGTGGGGGAGGCGGGGGGCGGGGCTGGTTCCATCATAAATCTGAATTGGAAACCTATCAGGAGAAGGCTCCCCCTAATTGGAATTAAGGTGCCTCATGAATGGTCCAGAAAGGATCTCATGCCTTTGCCCTCACCCATTAAGCTTCGGATGAGATGAGGGTAATGTCATACCAACAATATTTTTGAGATCATGTTAATAGGACAAGGGACTGCCAGTACTCCTCCCCTATCTGGAACAGATTATAAACGAAGGATGACCATCAGTGGACATTATTGCCAGAGAGTTTCCAAATTTGCTACTTAAAGTTACAGTCTGGTTAATCCACATTCCTGACTTGTTGTGTCAAAGCCAATGCTGTCTGTCATGTTTTTGCTAATGCTGATTTATCTACGTGTAAATTATCAAAATATCAGCTCTTAAACTTGGAATGACCCAAGCCTTAAGCAGCTGTCAGTACTCATTACCTGATTCAGTAAACAAATGATGGTGATAACACTATCTCCTAGACTACTGGAATACAGGAAACAATGGCAAATTGAAGTACCACAAAGAAATCTCATATTATCTCCTGAATATTGAAAGGAAAACGTTATTTGAAATAATGAGGAATGAGTAAAATCCATCAAGTAGCTACCGATGGAAGAAACTCATAAACAGCTCCTCCTTCTGGGATGTAGGATAAGAGTTTTACTATCTCACAAACAGTATTTAATGAACACTAGTCAAATATTTTCCCTTCACTTAGGTTCTGCATATGCTTTATGAAGCATACAGTATCATATACATGTACAAAGGTGTAATTTTCTCTGAGCCCCTTCCCAAGAAATCTGACTACTTTTATGCTTATTTACTGAATAATTTCAGACATCAGGGCCAATTTTTTAGTGTATCTTTCTAAGTTGTCAGTATGGATTTATCAGATGAATACATTGCAAAATGAGTTCAAGTTAGTGTAATTTTATATCTGACTTCCAGCTAGCAAATGTGAATAAAATTGTTTGAAAAACAGATTTCTCAAAAACCTCACATAAAAGCAGTAACTCGCTTTTCTTATGAGAGAAAAATAAATTTTGCAGTTTGTCCATAGTTCAGCATGATCTGTAAAGGAGTCAAAATGCACACTCTTCAGTATACATCTTGAAATGTCTGAAGAGTTCTATCAATTCACTAGAAAGTTCATTCTTGGGGCATGTCCAAGGGCCAGATATTATGGACAAATCAGATAAATCTCCACACTGCTGTGTTCTTCTGTTAACCAAATCTGAGCTCTGAACTATGTAAGTTATGTCTCTCACGATCCTCTAAAATAGCACTTTGCAGAAAATGAGATTGAAATAAGATGCAGGTGTAATTATAGAGGAACACTCCCTCCCACCTTTTACCCTAGAAGGAAGTGGGGGAGAAATTAAATATCTTTTTCTCCTGAACTTTTGTCAGGCTGTGGAAAGGAGGGGGAGAGAAGGAGAAGAAAGTTAAAGGCAGAATTTACCAGACCCTCTCTGAATTCCTTGTGTAGCTGATTGAGCACAAGCTGTTTTGCTGAGCGGCTGGGAAGGAAGCCACACTTCCAGTCTCCACTTTTTCAGAGTCACTCTTTCCCACCTGCAGCACTGTCTGGGGGGCTGCCACTGTGGTTCCTGAACAGTTTCCAAAGGTTCATTGGGTCAGAGCAGCGGTTCTGTACACATCCCCAACTCAAAGGGAAGGGAGACAGAGTGAGGACTGGTATGGAGGACGGATGCAAAGAGGGACTAACAGTGAAGGAAAGACAGGAAGAGGTTAGATTAGTTCCACTCAGTCGGTTTTCTCTAAGGGGAGGGGTGGGGTAAGGTGGGGAAGGTGTGCTGTAGGGTTATGGGAAGGATTGAGTTGTCCATGGTGCTGAAGAAGAAAATCAAATATGCTCACATCCAGGAGGGCCTACAGCCTCACAGGGCCCCTGATCAAGTTGGGAAGGGGCGGGGCCTTGTGGAAGAGGTGGGGATGGGAACAGTCAGCCAGCCACACCTTCCTTCTTCCCTGCCCCCCTACCCCCACCATCTGGCAGTCCTCACAGCCATCTGGAGAGTTCTGCAGTGGTGCTCTGGAGGTAATTTAAAGGCTCCAGAACTACATTTAGTCAAATTATTTCTCTGATATGGTTCAAGTAATGTCAAGCAACTTTGCCCAAAGACAGGTGACTGTTTTCAAGCAGTTTGCCCATAACGTAACATCTATTAAGATCTGCTCCACCTCAGGGTTTATCAGACCAACCTGACATCTGGCCTAACAACAGGAGCAGGAGAAATTCACAGCAAAGAATGTACTGAGTAGCTTTCCAACAACTGCTATAGAAAACATGAAAGCTAGGAGATTTTCCTTTGAGAAAAAAGTCATATCTAGTCTTCTTGCAAATGTGCTGTGCTTATGCCACTGGTCACTACATTTACATATGCTGGCTGCAGCTCATTTTTTTTTCTTGTGGAGACTCCTTAATATGAAGAAATCAATGTTATATTGGGTCAAAATGAAGAGGAGTCATGCCTGGGAAACCGTCAAAATCCTTTGTCCAATTTGTTCCTTATGTTGTCTCTCTGCTCCAGAAAGAAAGGTAGGAACTCACTGGCCCCACTACAGCAGACAATCACAGAACATTTTAAATGATAACACTAAAATAATGTGTTCACTGAAAACACAGAACAGTATTTTCCTGGGAAGAAGTATGAGCAATCTTCAAAAATTCAGCTAATTTTACTGCACTAAGAATTAATATGCAATTTGTACTTAGGATTATTATCCAAATCATCCTTGGCAATTAAAAGCACCATTCCAACCCCCTTTATGCACCTAGATTTATTCAAAAAGACATAACCTTGCACACAGTCTGAGAATTGCAAAGTTTTCATTATACTGTAGCTAAATCATGGACAATCATAAAATATGCAGATGACATCAATTAAAGTCAAGGCCACATAATGTCACCCTTTAGTTTGTCACATATTTTTCTTTCATTGAAATGATTTTCAGAGTAAGCATTCTGACCTCCCTCCAGCTGAGAAGGAAATGATGTATGTGCTTTCTAAATAGCTCATGCTTTAGTGCGAGTGGTATCCTTTCTTGTTTATTTTCAGGACCAATAGACGAACATAAAAAAAAAAACCTGAATAGCAGCCTTTTTTATGTTGGACGTTCTATGTTGCTTAGGGCCACAAGTAAGACATTTTTTGTTTTGTTTTTCTTTTAGTGCCAAGAAATCCTGAAACAGATTATATGATATTAAGTACTAAGCCCCCTGCTTCTCCTTCCCTTCTCCTATCAAAATCCTGAACTAGTTAGGAGCCTAAATTACACTGAGAATTTGGCTCCTAAAATGATTCAGGAGGCACTTTAGAATTTTTTTACCCCAAACCTCTAAATCCCTCCCTGTGATAGCATGACACCCACTACTCATAAGCACCCGTTCGGGTTGAGTGTTTCTGCAGTCTAAACAATCCTGGCCCTTGTGTCAGGCCACAATCTCTGGGCTTCAACTTCGTGGCAATGGTTTCACTCTCTCTGATCCTGCTAGTTCCAGCCAATAAAATCAGATGCCCCTCCCCCCCTTTTATTGAGGGGGGGGATGTTATGGTTGTTCAATTGGACACCACTTCCCTAGTGGCATATGGAGGGGACTCAGGGTCACTCACTAGTCCAGGTCCTGTTCAATAGTCCCCCTATTTTTCCCATCCGTGTGCAGAATAAATTTTGTTACGTGACTCAAGGCATGTGCAGGTGTGCACCACCCACAGAAACATATGAACTAAGTTTACAGGAAACACTGGTCCCAACCCCGGAACCCTAAAAATAGCAGCCAAGCACCATAGTCTACCTTTAACAAAGGTGCTTTCAGTTCCCTGTGCCACTTGTCCACAGCCATAGCGTCCACCATAGCCTCACCCTTGCACCAGGACACGTTTATTTTCAGACCCAGCAGCCAGCCAGGCACTCTTCCTCAGATACACTGCCAATACTGAGCTGTCCATGATGCTGACATTCCCTTTAGCTAGGTAAGGGCAGCACCATCTACACTTCTTTAGATCCAGCAGGGAATTGACTGTGTACTGTGCTGCAATCCTGTTAAACTGGGCTGCAACTCTCTGATTGGCTAGTGTCTTGCAGTCTTCACTCCTGATTGACTTTTTCTTGTGCAGTCTCTCTAGCCTCCTTGGAGGACACAGATCCTCTCTCCTCTCCTGAGATGGATGAGGCAGGACACAGAGGCTTTCCAGCAGGGAGCTTCTGGGCCAAGTCCACAGAAGAGTTCAAGCCTTTAGAAGACATGATACACCAATAATGTACGATAAAAGGAACGCACAATTTGTAATACCAAAATTTCAAACTAAAAGGATAATTTTCATTGTCACTTATATTGTAAGGCTGAGATTCACTCCATGGACTAATGAGCAGTCCCAATGACAGTAAGGGCATAAGTTTTGGTATGACTGTGTCCACTGAAATTATACAAAGATGCTAAGTTACTGACAATGCACCCACATGCTGCTATCCATCAACATAATGAGATAAAAATTGACAGGTTCATCAGTCAGCTACTTCTATGCTGTGGCATCTACTTGATGTTGCTCATGCTGCAACCATTTGTGTCTGGCTGCTTTCAAATCCAAAGCTGAACTGAAGTTTGCCTATTTGCTAGACAGGACAAAAGGACTGCATGAAGTAAAAATGACCAACTCTTTTTTCCCCCCCCTCCCAAATGAGATCCTGATTTTCTGTATTATTTAATAAACACATTCCCTGCAAGAACAATAACTGGGCGTGTGATTCTTTTAAAGTCAAATACAATAGGAATATTTTTATTCAGAAATCAGAACACTGAGAAAAAGATTGGAGCTGTTGGAGCCATGCTTGGCAAATCAAAAGACAGCCTAAACACCACCTTTGATTCTATAATAGATGATAGCTATTATTTTAACCAGTCTGAATAAAGGCAATATCACTGGCATGAATTTGATATATAGTATGTATCAATTTTGCCCTTCAAATACTTATTTGTGTTAACTGCTTTTATTGTAGCAATCTTCATGGAAATTGAACCATTTTATGAGATGTTACACTGTTGGTGCCACCGTCAGGAAACAATGAGTAGAAAAACTAAGTAATCAGACACACTGTTGAGATGGTGCTATTCCAAGTTTCAGTTATGCTCTCCTGATCTCTTATTACACTCAAAAGCAGCTAGTGATTTCAAAACCAAGGTTGGATGATGGGTTCTTATATGATTGAAGGGTGATATCTCTGAAGTATCAGTGGTGCTATATCTGCTTACACTTACTTTTTACATAAAGTGCAGATGGTATAGCAAAAATCAGGTTTCCATATAGAAAACAAAAATATACCACACCAGTGATTTGACATCTATGTAGAAATCAGGCCCCTAAATTTAAATCCCTAGTGGTATCATCTACTTTCTATTAACTAGTAGGAAATAGAGGATATTGTTCTGTTTGTTCCCTCTCTCTTTCTATTTTTGACATAAAATATGCAGGATAGGCAGCACATTTGGTGTAAAATTCTCTTCAGGACCGGATTTTAGTTAGTTGCCCATGCCCATGCCATTAGTATCTTGCATTTCACAATAGCTCCCTAGATCTGATTATGCCATAGGACTTGCAACTGTTGGAATAAAGTCTGGGCAACATGCGTGAATCAAGCACCCACTACACTAAAAAGACTTACTGGCAAAAGTCTTGCTATTATAGGCTGCATCTACACTGTCAAGTTTTTTAGGAAAAGCCAGGCCTTTTACGAAAAAACCCATGGAGCATCTACACACAAAATGCATTCTTCTGATCTGAAATTGAAAGAATACAACCCTTTTTCTGGTGGCCCTCTTCCTCTCCCAGATGAGGAAGAGTACCTTTTTCTGAAAGATTCTTTAGGAAAAAAAAAGTGTGTAGACACTCTATGGGTCCTTCTTCAAAATAGCAGCCCTCGTAGGGCTGGATTTTTCAAACCCTGGCCTGTTCTTTCAAAACAGAAGGGACTGTGTTGATGCTCTTTATCAAAAGAATGGATGGCTCTTTTGATCCATTATTTGGATGTGTCTATGCTTGCATTCCCCTTTCAAATGAGGAATGAAAATGAGGGACATTAAAAATGCAAATAAGGAACAGATATACACATTTGGTGTCTCGTTTGCATATTCTTCTTTTGAAAAATCTTCTTTCAAAAGAAGAAAAGCGGTGCAGATGTGGCTTTTTTGAAAGTAAACCCTGTCTTTGTAAGAACCCTTCTTGTCTTTTCTTATGGGAAGAAGGGTTCTTTCAAAGATGGGGTTTAATTTTGAAAGACCCCTGTCTACACTACTTTTCTTCTTTCAAAAGAACAATATACAAATAAGGTGCCAGATATGTAAACCTGTACCTCATTTGCATTTTCAATTTCCTTCATTTGCATGCTTATTTCAAAAGAGGAATGCAAGTGTAGACACAGCCTTTGTGTGTGGACACACTCTTTTGAAAGAAGTTTTTTTGGGAGAGATCTTTTGGAAGAACTTATTTTTAATGGCCGTTTCTACACACTCCACTTTCTTCAAGAGTGGCATTCTAATAAACAGCCTAAAATATGCTAATGATGTGCAGATGCAAATTCCCCACACCTCATTAGCATAAGGTCACACAATTTGGAGACCAGAAGACGTTCTTATGGACTCCAAAACGCTACTTAGAAGCGCAGGTCTTCCGGAAGGAAGTCCTTCCAGATGCCCCTTCTTCCTGAAAATTTTTGGAAAGAATGGGCCTCTGGAAGAAGGACTTCCTTCTTGAAGACCCCCCCCGGGGGCCACACTTCTAAAAAGTGTTTTGGAGTCCAGAAGAATGTCGTCTGGACTCCAAATCACATGACCTTATGCTAATGAGGCACAAGGAATTTGCATTCACACCTCATTAGCATATTTTGAGCCGTTTGAAAGTGGCATGTGTAGAAACGACTAATGATTGCTGTGGTGCAGACCTAGCCATATAATTACCAACTACTATTTTGATAGATTGCATTAGCTTTTGTCTCCTTTTGCCAATTCAATTAATAAGAAGAACTATATGGATTAGACCAATAGTCTCATCTCATCCAGAATCCTGTCTGCTGACAGTACCCAATGCCAGACTCTTTAATAGAAATGAACAGAACAGGATGACTATTATCACACCTTAAATTTTGGAGGTGATAATTTTTAGGATACCAAGGGTATGTAGTTGCATATAGCAGAGATTGAGCCATGGACAGTTTTGCCTAATGGTTGAAAAACAGTCTTGCGTACCACTTAGAGTTGAATGCATCCAGGATTATGTCCTGGAGGAAATGCAAAAGTCAGAGCTATTAGAAGCCCAAATCGTAGTCAGAAGGTGTCGTCAAGAGTTGGAACAAGTAGCCAGAAGTCAAAGACAAAGGATTAGCCAGAGTCACTCTCCAGAGGCATAGCAAAGGGTAAGAACTGGGAGACAGAAGACAGGACAGAGTGGCAGCAAAGAGGCAGGACCAAGCTAGGACTAGAGACAGGAAGACCATCAAGAACAGCTGCAGGCAAAGATAACATTGAGTAGCCAGCAGACTGCTGTTGCTAAGCTCATGTATCAGGCTATTGCCTCTTGAAGACTCAGATGGTACAGTCAATCACACAACCTCTGTCAGGACCAGCTTCACTTATAAGGTTGCCATGAGACTGACTTTGCAGCAAGCCGGCTCCTGACAGGTACCTAACACAGTTAGATTCTTTGACTGCCTCTGCACATTGAGCAATAGTTTTCAAAAGAACTATTCACAATGACTCCAAGATTTCTCTCTTGAGTGGTGACAGTTAATTTAGAACCCAGCATTTTATATGTATAGTTGGGATTATATTTTCCAACGTGCGTTACTTTGCGCACATCAACAATAAAATTAATCTGCCATTTTGTTGCCCAGTCACCCAGACAGGCCCAACAACGTTTTGGTGGAAAAGGGGCCTTGCACCAGGGTTTGGCTTTTCAAGGCCACAGTGGCAGCAGCAAGAGTGCTGGAACCCTTTGAACCACCAGCAGCGCTGTTCCACTACTCCACACGCCTGTTGGTGGTCCAACACTGTGATGCTAAGGGTGACTGCTCTTGGCCCCGCGCCCCTGCCCTTGACCCCACCCCTTTCAAAGGGCATGGAGCCAGGCCCCCCTCTCCCAATTTGCCAGGGGGCTCATGGTGGCTTTTGGCCCCCCTCAACTGGATTTATGAAATATCCTTGTAATTCATTGCAGTCAGCTTTGGATTTGGCAATCTTGATTTTATTTTTATCACCTGCTACCTCACTTTTTTACCCTTTTTCTCAGATCATAATCAGTCAGATTATAAATCTATCATTTAATAATCCTCTAAACAACATCTGTCAGAGCACGGATCCTTGGACCCCTCTATTTACTGCTCACCATTATCATCCATTGTCCAGGATGATTTAGATGGTGAGTTGTCCTGCCCTCTCAAGATCCCACTCAGTTCTCATATTCTATGATTGCATGATTCTCTGAAACCTGACAGTTTGTTCCTACAGTTTGTGTCTTACATTTTATCCAGTTGCTGATCTATAAGAGGACCTTCCATCTTATCGACATAACACTTAGTTTTCTCAAGAGCCTTTGGTGGGGGAACTTGTCAAAGATTTTTTGAAAGCCCACATACACTATATCAACCAGCTCAACTCTGTCCACCTGATTAATGAACCCTCCAAAATATACTCATAAAGGAAGGAAATCCTAGATTCACAGACTACCAGGCAGAGGAACCAACATCGAGATCGACCCCTCTCCCCCAGAAGTCAATATTCTCCTTGAAGTTGGATTAATGCGTTTGTGTTAGGCAGATAAATTTTTGGTTTGGTTTAAAGTCTCCATGTGAAGGTGAATCCACCACCTCTCCAGGAAGCAGTTACCCTCACTGCTGGGCAACTGCATCTTATTTCAAGGTAGAAATGATTTCATTTCAACTTCCAGGCACTGGATCTTATACTTTTGTCAGCACAGGTGAAAAACTCCTCATCCCCTGCTCCCTAATCAAATCTTCTTTGCTGTATGTGATGCCCTATACACAGAAATCGTCACTTCCCAGCCTTCTCTTCCATAAGCTGATTGAATTGCTTACATTATAAGCTCAGTTTTCCAGCCCTGGATCATTTTTGAACTCTCTCCGGTATTTTTATATCCTGTTAGAGCATGGAAGCCAGAACTGGACAGGATAGGTCAGTAATCGTCTTACAAATATAGGCTTAAGGTGCTGCATGTTTCTATTTTCATGTTTCAAGTAACTTTTTTTTCCATTTTCAATGTGATTAGTTCAATTTGATTTTTTAAATGCTGCTTAACTTTTTCATGCAGAAAACATTATTTCTGAATGTCTGAAAAATATTTGCAACAATATGCATTTGGAAATGCTGCGAGATTTTTTCCTGCTTCTTTCTTTTGGTTTTGCTTATTACTGCCAGTGCACGATCTTAAAGTAAGCCAGATATTTTAAAACAGAATTCCTTTGCTCCCTGCCTATATGTGTTCAGCTGCATTTTGAGGGAGAGGATGGAGTTTCAGGGGTCATGGAGAAAGCTTTAAATTACCCTTGCTCAGGGCCCCTTCCCTCTGTTGTTTCAGCTAGGTCTCAAAAAGGTCCATGTTCTCTTCCTCAATGAGCTCCTAATTAGTGTGTAGTACTGGGGCACACTCTTTCAGACACTGAGAGAGGTATCCAGTGCTCATAGCTGCAGCTGTTATGTGGTGCTCCCTGGTAGATGGTACCAGTTATTTGTGAGGTTGTTTGTCTCTCGGTAAAACTGCTGCAGTTTGCCTGTCTTTGTCCAGCATTGTAACTCATCCTTGTCATGCCCCAGTGTCTGCATCTCATTTCAAATGGCCACATAAACATCTTTATTCCTGTGGGAAATTCACAGACAGACTGGAGAACTCATTTTTTTCCCAGTACCATTGTGATTTGATTTCCTCCAAAGGGCTAGTGGGTGACATGCATTCTGGTGAGGTAACCCTCAAGTGTTGGGAATCTTGATGTGATTGTCTCAGCCCTGGTTTGACTTCTTTCTGTGTGCAAACATACATTGCCAGAATGTGTCAATTTAAAAAGGAAATCTGTTATTTTTTCCCCACCCAATAGGGGGCTGTATCTTGGGAAGCATTTGTTCTGATAGCCCCAACTGGGGTCATTAACGAAACACTACACTGTTATGAGGTGCACAAAATGCTAAGGGAATTCAAGTAACCCTGTGGATTTTAGTGCATTTCATGTCCAGCTTTAAAAAAGAAAGGCTGTCTTGACCATATCTACGGAAAGGTGGACACTACTATAATTCGAGGGAGAAAGGCAGGGAGGGGGCAGTTCACATTCTGCAGCATAATACATTCAGATGTATGGAGTGTCCCATTTGCCTCAATGACTTTTTTTTAAACCATCAGGAACGAAAATATCTTGAACAGGTAGCTCTGAATGGCGTGAACTACTCCATTCAAATTAGGGGGTGTTCCCATTCCCTGCCCTCCCCAATCCCAGTCACTGTGACAGGTACTGAAGAGTTTCTAACGTGTCAGTTCTCAGCACCTCCCCCCAGTGTCAGCAGTGTGTTCTTGATGCATGCACCAAGCATTCCTCTGCTATACGTACTAAACAAAGGAGCAAAGGAATGTTTCCACCTAACCTGCATCACACAGGGATTGTTGGGAAGGGAGATCAGACTCCCATAGTTAGGCAGGGCCTTCCCCTAGATTTGCATGTCAGTGTGCTGAGTGTCAGATGCCATATAAGGGCAGAGATGCCCAGCTCATGGCATACACACGAGAATGGGACATGGACACCCCCAAAAAGGCCAGATCCCTTTATCCCATCTTATTGAGGAGATGATAAGGAGGCTCAGACCCCCCTTAAAGGCAAACTCTTCCAACAGTGACTTCCATGTAGGGGGCCACATGAGAATATTAGACCCCCATAAAAAGGCAGGGGCCCCAGATCCTGGAACACATGCTGTGAGGCACAGTGTGAAGTTCACATACATTTTCAGAGAAAACTATCCTATTCCCTTGTTCAAATGCTCTCAAATTTGTGTCACTGACTGTACCCATTCTCCTAAGTGAAACACCACATTTTAAGGCAATTCAACTAACTGACCAGATTTTGCACATTGAAATATTAGGCTACAGGCAGGAAGTGGGTCTTTATATTATTATTCTGTCACAATGCCAAGAGATATTGAATGTACTCTCCATGTGCTCCCCAGCTTTTTCTTTTTCATCAAGCAAAGATAGATCAGATAGCAATTAATCCCCCACCCCCGCCATCATGCTTTTCCATGAAACAAGCAAAATACCTCTGCAAAGGCACCTGCATGAAAAGTCAAAAGCAGGAGCACTGGAGAAACAATTTTAGAGTCTACCTAAGGAACCTTGGAGGGTGTGACTTTTGATAATTTATGGTAAAATCAGAGGCTCATGACTGAACTTTGGAAGGCATATAGAATGCTTCATTAGGGATTTAAAATTCATATTTTTGTGACTTAGAAACTATCAAGGCTCAGCACAGAACAGTTATGTTTTTTAAAATAAATCTTTTCAGTTTTTATTCTGGATTTTGGGATGCTGCTCTATACTGTGTTGAACAGTAAACGTATCTCTTATTATTAATTTTCATGATCCATGGCAGTTTTTATTGCCACAGGGTTTTATGGCTAGATTCGTAAAGACACTTTGGCATGGAAACACTGAAGAACTTCTGACTACTTGGTATTCTCAGCAGCAAATTCTCTTGAATTTTAGCACTAGTACAATTTTGCCAGGCAGCTGGGGATGGGGAGAGGTGAGGAAAACACTTGCTCCCTTGTAACTCTTAGCCCCATATAATGTTGACAACAAACATGGGAGACCCCTGGTTCATGATGATGAAGAGATGGGATTGAAACAGGGATTTACTACTTCCCCAAGGAATACCAGAACCATGAGCCTAAGGGATATTTTGCCATGGGATTCCTCAGCCTCTCCTTCTGAGGCTTTTCAACTCTGGATAAATAATGGAAAAAGTCATTGGAGCAGGGGGACTGAATCCTGGCTTGCTTACATGAGTGCACTAACCATGATGATGTAGAGTCTTTCTCATGCTTGTACTCTCTCTGGCCCAGTAATTTTTTCATTATTGACTCATAGTAGAATACTTTCAATCCAAATTTCACTGACATCTGCCAGTGGTTAGATTGGACGGCTCCCTTTCTCGCTTACTGGCTCTTTTGGATTACACTCTTAGGTACTTATCTCTTCCATTCATTGTATGAAGAGCCTGGGCATCTGACTCAGGCTTTGAGGGTGGCAATGTTCTTCCTGTAATATTCCAGGTGCCTAATGGAGGTTACATGTTGCATCATAATTCATAAATCCCCTAGTAGATTCAGGATTAACAACAATCATGGCTTTAGGCTGGGGTGGGAAAAATCATGCCCATCAGATGGATCTGGCCACTAAGCATTTCTCTTGAGCCTGCGCAGCTGATTAGCAGAGTGTGCATCTTTACAGCCAGCAGCATGTGTTCAACTGCCCCTGCCCCCATCCAGTTCTGGTTGCAGATGACCAGCTCCTAGAATGCACTTGCTAGCTGTGCAGAGGGGGAAGGGAGAGGATAGTGCTGAACTCAGGGTGTTCCCCTGCCCTGTACCCCATCTTGGCAGAGCGAGGTTTGGGGAGAGGGAGATGCACAGTGGAGCTGCTCCAGTCTGAAGCATGGCTGATAAGTGACTCAGCAGTGCAGAGCAGGGGAGTGGGGAGACAACAGTGCAGGAAATACTTCCCTGAAAGAGACAGAGCAGCAGCCAGCACACACACTCTGTCTCTTTGTCACACGCAACCAGTCTGTGCCACACACACAGTCACCCTCATATACACACTGCAGCACAGCCTCAATCTGTGTCACAAAGTCTGTCTCTCTCTCACAAAGTGTTTCTCTTTCACACTCATACGCTCTCTTTGTTTCTCTCTGCATGTCCCAGCCCCACCCCTTCTGCCCAAGTCCCTTCCCCTTCGGGGGCGGGGGGGAGGAAGGGGGGCAAAGCCAGCCTGCAACTAGTACCAAAATTCATGGAGTGGCCCCTCTAGGAAATTATCGCCTACCCCTGCTCTAGGCACAGGCCTGTAATAGATGAGCTGCTCTGCTGCTGGAGGAATCCGAAGAAGTACTATAGCTCAAAGGTATATCCTGAGGCATGATTCCCTTCCCTGTATTTCCCCCTTTCAACCTGCTCTAGAAAGAAAGTAATTTGATGCTGTCCTTCTGTGGCAGCTGTGACAGTGTCTGTGTGACTCAGCTCTGCTGGCCAGCAGGTTGGAGAAGTACAGCCTCCACACTCGAGGCAGAGGTAAGCAATGTACAACATCTGTGGTTCCCATGCAGTGTATCAGCACAGTTTTGACTCATCTGCTTGAGCACTGTAGGCCAAATCACAAAACTATATAAACTGAACCCCTGTTCCCTTAGTTATTCCTTATCAGTCTCATCACAACATAAGAATAATGTTCTACTGTGGGGGTAAGAGGAAAAATACTAATATTTATGTACACCTGAAAGAACAAGAGTATTTAAATACAGGTTGACCCTCTCTAATCCGAACTCTCTCAACAGGCAGCATCCGTAATCTGGCATTATTTTGGTTAGCCAGACAATCGGTTATCATGAGCATGGCCAAGTTTCCCATGGTCCCATGCCACCAGTCCTGGCTCTCAGTGTTCTCTGCAGTTATTTGGCTGTAATTTACCCCTAAATGTCTTCTAAGTGCCTAGTAAGCAGTGAAAGAGTTGGCAATGTGCTAAACACTATTGACCTCCTGCAGTCTTGTAAATTCTCTCATTCTCCACTGGTCAGCTCCCGAGGGTGCCAGACAAGAGGGGTTCAACCTGTATTTTTGAGAAAACATAGTTTCCCATACAGCCACTATTCCCAGGCTTCTCACTTTCGCAAATGCTTGTACTTGTACTGGTACTGGTTTCCTAACAGCATCAGGAGCTTATAACCAAATGAAAGTTCTGTGGCTCTCTTAAATAGGATCAAATGCTTTTCAAGCCTGCACTACCTCAGGTAGATCTAATTAGCCTGTTATACTTTCAAAAGTATACACCAAAGTTTATAACAAGAGGACGCTTTAACTTGCAATTGAAGAGCAATGACAGTCAGACTGTCTAGAACAATAGCGACCTCGAAATTGTCCAGAGAAAAATATTACATTTAAGTTGAGAATGTGACTTTCAGCATCCATCTCCTCTGTCCCTTGTGAGTACAGTTAATGAACTGAACTTCAACATATGAAAACCAAGATCCAAAAGCCAGTAGTCTAATATTTCCAAATTCTCAGTGGAGTTAGCCTAGCTAAACCCACATACCTAATAAGAAGAAGGAGTAAGAAAACTGGAATGGTGACTAGAAGATTTTGAATTGGAATAACTGACATAGCTATTAATAACTTTTATATGCCAGAAACTGGAAGGAAAGGAAAGCATTAGTTTTCTTTTTCGGGTTTTTTTTCAAAGTTAAATACTTGTTAAAGTCATGGCAATATTAAAACAAGAATTAGCAATATTGTATCTACCTAAACAGATTGTGAGTGTCCATGCTACCGTGTTTACTTTTTCCCTTACCTCATGAACTGCCAGGTAAAAAGTTGAGGTTAATAGGGTCACATAACACTGAAACAATCTTCTGGAGTACATTATAGGATTCAAAGAAAGTGATGTTAGGAAGGAACTTTTCCAGGTTTAACAAAGACGTTATCATATTCAATTTGCCCCCAAAGTGAAACTGTTTAAAAACATTCGCAGAAGATAGCATCAGTTGAAGAAGCTACCATGAGTATTAAAAAAAAATCCACTGAAAGTTTTAAAAAAAAAAAAACTTCCCCTATACTAACAGAGAGGAAGCCGTGCTAGTCTATACACTATCAAAACAAAATGCAGTCAAGTAGCACTTTAAAGACTAGCAAAATAGTTTATTAGGTGAGCTTTTGTGGGACAGACCTTCTTCTTGGTCTGAAGAAGTGGGTTTGTCCCACGAAAGCTCACCTAATAAACTATTTTGCTAGTCTTTAAAGTGCTACTTGACTGCTTTTTCTTCCCCTATACTGTTTTCAATCTAATCATTGCAACATTGTGCTGATTCACAAGAATCTGAAAGTAAAATTGTCTGGACTAATCATAAACAAAGAGAAACTGATTCGTCTAATCTCACTACAATTTGATAGTACACTGGGAATACATTAGATTGTATCATGTTTAATGAATATTCAAACTGATAGTAAACCTTCAAATTCCAGTTGGTGAAAGAGTCCAAATAACCACACACACACACACACACACAAACACACACACACACACACACACACACACACACACAACCCAAAACAAAGAAACCAAAACCAGAAGAGAAACTTGTTAGCAACACAAATCATTGTTTCATTCCACAGGTTCCTTGAAAACTATAGGATCAGCATCACTATAAATATGACACATTACTAACTAAATCACCCTCGAAAATGATGGAGCTTACAGACACAATATTCTTTGATGAAAGCTTTTCTTGCTGTCTCTTCCAATCAAATTTCTGTTCTCTTGCTTCTCAGTGTGATCAGCACCACAGTGGCATATCCACTTCATACGCTGCATAAAAAGGCATTGCATGACAGCACACGCTTAAGCATATTTCACCTAATTTGCTCATTATTCCATTATTTGCCATGGGGAAATTAGCAAATAAATAAGTTGCAACTCTCAATGCTAGAGGATGCTAGTGATTTTTAAAACAAATTATGTTACCTCTGTTGTAATAAACCAATAATAAATAAAAAGCTTGTCACTTCACAATATGTAAACATATTTTAATAATTGTTAATTTAGTCATTTTCCTAATTAGTTATACAAAATGAGGTATATGAGAGACAAAGTAATAATGAAATATGTGCACGTGGCTTGGCTATACATGCCATTTCTATTTCAGCAACAATTAGAAAAAAAAGGTTCAAACCAAAGTTCATGATTCATCTTGTTAGAAAGATAAAATCTGGATCCTCTAATAATTAACATATAAAACATATCTCCACACTGCCAATTAATAAAAGGCACAACTCTGAATACTTTTATTAATCTTAATAAGTAATTAATTATATATTCCATTGTGTAATTAATTTCTCAGTTCTGGCCATTAAATACATAAATGCAAATAGAGTTCTCATCTAACTTAGAACCAAGTATATATTCTACAAGATCTATTGTATAAATACATATTTCATCCCCAACTTTCTCCCTAGGAATGACAATGCCTTCTGCCCCTGAGTGAGGCTCCAACCCTTTAAATAACTGAGTTAGAGATAACTGAATTTACTTTCTGATAGCATTAAGAAATAATCATATCAAACCTTCCTTTAAGATTCCAAAACTTGATATAATAAAATGACAACACAGAATCCCTGCATACTCTGGAGTGCTCATATTAGAACTTTGACTCAGATTGTGGAAGCCATATATGTCTGCACTAAGACAAAAGATCTGTGGCACAGTCATGGCTTGCCCACATTAGCTGACTTGAGCTTCTGGGACTTGTGTTGCGGGGCAGTAAAATTACAGAGTAGATGTTGAGACTGGGGATGGATCCTGGAAATGAGACCTCGTGAGGGAGAGGGTCTCAGAATATGAGTTCCAGCCCAAATATCCATACTGACTTGTTTTTAGTTTTGTAGCCTGAGCCCTGTGAGACTGAGTCAGAGGCTTTGAGACTCAGTGCCATGGCTTTTTTAATCACCGTGTGAACATACCAGCATGGACATATACTCTCTGAGGGACAGTTCCTGCAGTAAAGCAGATCTGCTAGGGGGATCAAGCCTAGTTTCAGAAGTCTGAATCAACAGTTGTCACCCTACTGATCATTAACTATCCCCATACAGGACTCTATACTAAATCTCTCCTAGCTCAAAACCTTGTACTCTGACATCACAACAGGAGCTACACATTGGGTGCCAAGGTGTGGGTAGCAGCAACAGCTAGGAGTTAGAAGACAACTCACGATACTCAAAGCACCAATCTCAATGGATTTCATGGAACACGTCACAAAGAACAGCTCTTGCCCCCACTCCCCGGTATCTGTGTGCAACTAAGTTCTACTGGTTCTGATTCTCACTTTTAACCAATAAAAATAAATAAAACAACCACGTACAAAAATGGAAATTGGTGTTTATCCAATGAACATTGGAAAATACTGCAAATTGTTACTTGAATCTAAGGGTTTTTTTCACAAGAGCGGTAATTCAGACTACTGGGGTATGATTTCAGAAGGATACTGTGTTGTATGTTAATTGGTTTAAGTCACTGCTGGTGTGTACTCTAGGTTTCCTAATGCACTTTATTACAGTGATGTTTGAAACAGCACTCCATTACAGTACACTGAGATACATTGCAAAGTGATTATTCATCAGAGTATATAGCACTGGAAAGAGTAATATATACATATATATAAAACATAATGTACGTAAAGAAAAAGCCTAAAAAACTGGTGATTTTTGGAGATCTCCACACAACATACAAATTGCAAAAATAAAACTTCAAAAATTAAAATAGCACACCCCAAAACCAGAAGCCCTCCAAATAATTTTTCTTCCCTACACCTGCCCAAAACTGCCAATTCTCTTACAAGATGTGTATGTGGAGGGAAGCAAACAGCCTTAAGCCTTTTATAAACCAGGTATCTCCTGGTTTCACATATGTGCATGTATGAAGTTTCAAAATAAAATATGAAAATAAAAAAAAAAACAGGAAGTGTGTTGATAAAACGAGGAAGAATAAAGTCTGTGTGGACAGCGAGAGCATTGGAAATAGATGTATACTACAGGGTTGCTATGACAGACCTTGTGTGTGGGACACTACAGCTTATTTTGAATTACTTTGGGCTACTGACCCAGTTTTGAGGGAAGGCTGATGAGAAAAATAAAAATGTGCAGACACAGCATTTCTGAGAGGCCTGAAGACATTGGGCAGATGGGGAGCACTGAGGAAATATTTCAGGCCGCAAGAGGGAGCCAAGAAAATGATGTCCCTGCTTTAACTAATATCAGTGCATATTTTATTTTGTGGCCTGATGGCAAATATGAAACATTGACAGTCTTGCTCAAAATCATGACATGCATTCTAGAGCTTACATGTAATTAATAAAACAGACTGTCATGTATTTATATAATATTGCTCACCCAAAATCCTTGAAGCATTTTACAGTCATGCTAGCTGTAACCATCCTTATATGATACATACATGCTGCCAGTTTGTGTTCTGGGTGAAGTGTGTTTCTCTGTTCCTTAAATTTTCCATTTCCACTAGTCTTTATTCATAAGCAGGATACAAGCTGCTATTTGTTTCATCCTGAAAACTTCCTCTATTTAGCCTATGGCTCAGTAGGCAAATAGTGTGTGATCATGAGGGACGTCAGTTTACATATGCTGAAGGACTAATGCTACCAGTACAAACATGTCCTTGGAATTTCTACACGTTACAGGTTGAATCTCTCTCTTCTGGCAGGGTTGGGACCTGACCAGTGTCAGATGATAGAATTTGCCAGATGACAGGAGGTCAGTATTTTCTAGCACATCACCAACACTTCCAGATTTAAATATCTCACACCTCATTTGCATACTCCCATGGGATCTCGATTCCAAAAGTGGCTGCTTCTGAATCACAAACAGCTGTGTAGCCAGGGTTCCTCTGAAAGGAAACCCCGCGTTCGAAAGCACCCTTCTTCCCAAAAGGCTTGCTTTCAAAGAAACCTTGGCTACACGGCTTTTTGTGATTTGAAAGCAGCCCCTTTCGGAACTGAGACCTCCATTGGAGTATGCAAATGAGGCACATGATATTTAAATCCACACCTCATTTGCATTTTCAAATGGCTGCAATTACATGCCCCTTCCAAAAAGGAGGGCTAGTGTAGCCACAGCCTTATGGACCGTAAATGCACCACTCTTCACATTCCTTGCTGCTCTTCTGTTCCTTTGCAATAGTTAGAAGATTTAAGGTCATAATTCCCAAAGTGAGTGAAAAAATGGAAGTTGAGAAAATCTAAATGGGAAAACAGGAAAGTATTCATGCAAATGCTGAAATGTGCAGCAGGATTTATGCAGTGAGACTATACTCCAGCTGACAGATGTGCATAAGCACAGTCAAGAAAATGCATGGGCAGGGAGGAAAGCACGGATTAGAGATCTTCTGTCCCATAAATGTCTCTGCCTAAAATCTGAGGAGAGATTGCTCAGCATGCTGTCATGAGAGGAATCTTAGAGAAACACAGAGGAACAGAGCCAAGAGTGCGTGGCCAGAACGCAAAAGCTGCTTCATACTCAGTAACTTGAACACCCGATAGATTATTCTTGTGTACAACATTTTGGCGGACATTTATGTGATCAGCCAGAATTTTGTTCACATTCTTAAAGTACATCCCATTTAAGAAAGAGACACAAAGACTGGAATCTTCAATAGCAAATCAAATTGTAGTTTTAATTTTAAAAAGGGAAACTCAAAACACATTCCATGGAATATTAAGACTGGCTCCCTCTGCTAATTTCATGGGGATAGGAAACAGTCACATCTTTACCTTGTTTAAAAAAATTATAGTTATAATCCCCACCAGTGACTTACCCTGCCAACTCACCTCCCCATGCTACTGTGAATCTTTTTAGGGCCCAAATGTCATTGTGGGATTGTAGAATCATGCAAAACTTTGTGTAAGGTCTCTGTACCAGATGTGTGAAATTTTATCATTATAACTTATTGTGGAGGACCCACACTGCATGTCTCAAGGCTGGACTGAATGGAGTGTAATATAGTAACAGAATATCTTGTCATGATACTTTTTTAGAAATAGCAAAGAAGTCCAGTAATTACCCATGCAATTTAACTTCCGTCCCATCTCTTTTGAGAAGGAGGGAGAAATGTTGATGTCAATGGGCACACAGGTGAAGGATGTGTCATGAAAGTATTTAGAATTTATCTATACAATAAACCCTCGACATACACAGCTTAAAGTTCTTTTGGGAAGAAGTGTGCTTTCAAAATTGGGGTTTCCTTTCAAAGGAACCCCATGTACACAGCTAGTTTGCAGTTCAAAAGCAGCACTTTCGACGCTCTGGGTGGCCGTTATCATGCAAATGTGGCATTGAATATTCATCTAATCACTTCACTAGCATTTTGACCCACTTCATTTACATGCCCCTTCCAAAAGGGAGGGGAATGTATAGATGTAGCCAAAGTGGAGAATTGTTCAGAAATAAAACAGGTCATTTTGTTTCTTTGGAATATTTTTTTAATTTCAAATTTCCAGTAAATGTGGATGTTCTGTACATGGAACTAAGTAGATAGGACTGTGTATGAATGCTTCTATGACCACTGGATATCGTATGCCAATATTTAAAGCTGGGCAAAATATTATATAATAAAATAATTTGTTTAAAACAAAAGTGTAAAATCTGAGAAAGGAAGCTGATGTATTGGTGTCCCAGGGCTGGGAGCTAGGAGTTCATAAATTCTATTCTTATCTATCTATTCTTATCTACAGGTAAGATTTTCACAGCACATTACCAATATTATTTTATAACGAATGCAATAAGACACTAGAGCTGTGTCTACACGTGCACGCTACTTCGAAGTAGCGGCACTAACTTCGAAATAGCTCCCGTCGCGGCTACGCGCGTCGGGCGCTATTTTGAAGTTAACTTCGACGTTAGGCGGCGAGACGTCGAAGTCGCTAACCTCATGAGGGGATCGGAATAGCGCCCTACTTCGACGTTCAACGTCGAAGTAGGGACCGTGTAGACGATCCGCGTCCCGCAACATCGAAATTGTGGGGTCCTCCATGGCAGCCATCAGCTGGGGGGTTGAGAGACGCTGTCTCTCCAGCCCGTGTGGGGCTCTATGGTCACCGTGTGCAGCAGCCCTTAGCCCAGGGCTTCTGGCTGCTGCTGCTGCAGTGGGGGATTCATGCTGCATGCACAGGGTCTGCAACTCGTTGTCGGCTCTGTGTATCTTGTGCTGTTTAGTGCCAGTGTGTCTGGGAGGGGCCCTTTAAGGGAGCGGCTGGCTGTTGAGTCCGCCCTGTGACCCTGTCTGCAGCTGTGTCTGGCACCCTTATTTCGATGTGTGCTACTGTGGCGTGTAGACGTTCCCTCGCTGCGCCTATTTCGATGTGGTGCTGCGCAACGTCGATGTTGAACATCGACGTTGGCAGCCCTGGAGGACGTGTAGACGTTATTCATCGAAATAGCCTATTTCGATGTCACCACATTGAAATAGGCTACTTCGATGTAGGCTTCACGTGTAGACGTAGCCAAGGTGTCCCAACTCACTAAACAAAGTAGCACTAGTGTTTGAACCCACAGCTGCTAGTCCCTATGCTTAGGCCCAATTCTTTGTACTTCCATTACTCTGCAAGCAAGTTGCTTAAGGTTTCAAGCCATTCTCTCTATCCTACTTATGTGACAACTGAGAATTCAAGTATTTAAGTGTCTTCCCCGGTCAGTGATGCCCAGCAATAAGCACATGAGGAATCAGAACATAAAATTTCTCCCATTCTCTTTGGAGCTTCCTTGCTGTATGATTTTGATAGTGACTTAAACTCTCTGTGCTTAATCTAGCAGACCAGATGAGTTTTGCTCATCGGCAGCCCTACCTTCTTCTCCAGCATTTTCAAAATTTATCAACGTGAAGGGGGGAGGATGTTAATGTTTTATTTTTTCTTTTAATAAGCACTGATTGTGACACTTTCCACAGATATTATTATAAATATAGCAAGTGAGAAAAGATGACTGCTTGCCCAAGCCAGCTAAAGAGACTTGGTATCGCTATATGTTAAAGCATGAAATGCTTGGAGGAATCATGATGTCCCAATATGCAACATAATTTTAAATTTCAATATTTCAACTTTCTCAATGAAACTACAAGCTATGTGAATTAACTTGGGCTGTCTCTTCTTGCACAACCTTTGGCAGACAGCTTATCCTGTGATTGTGACGCAGAAGTTCACAGAAGAATGACTCAGTGGCTGCTACAAATTCTGAATGACAGCTGTGTCAGCTTTAATTGACATGGCACTTAATTTTATTCGGTCTTGCTAACAAGAGTACCATGGGCACTCCAAAAGGGTTAAACAGTGTTTCCAGACTCTGTCCGTATGATCTATATTGCCCGCTTTATCAATCTGAGTCTGGAAATGAACACTGACTGTTTATAAGAACTTAGCCCAATGCTTTCTCTTCTAAAGAACTAGTCTGCTAGAATCAAGTGATTAGAGATCAGCAAAGGGTTCGCAGTCTCAACAAGGAAGATATCAACTATTAGCCACTGTGTGCAATAGACACAAAGGAGTCTCTAAATGAATACCACTGAGTATTTCGCAAAGTATTTACCCTCACTCTAAAAGCCGGAAAACAATAAGAAAAAAACCAGTCTGAAAAGACTGGGAACACTATGGCATGGGATAGTCAAGACACACTGGTTAAAGGACATGTCACACAGTCCATATGAGTTAAAAATGCTAGACATAACTACAGTAGAAATTAATACCCAAAGGTTAAGTATGTATCAACTCCCATTCATTTTGATTCCTAAGACTCTTCTGAAGCAGGAAATAACAGTCTTGAAGAGGCTGAAATATGTCCAGCAAGTATATTAAGATAAAGAAATACATGTTTCTCTATTATAAATCTTTATGCTGGTAAGCAATGAAAAATTGGAGAATTTGTATAGCAGCACTAATCATTGTCACTGCTGACTGCCTTATCCACACCAAAACCACAAGCATGTGCAAGCCAGACAGTTGAAAAGCACCCAGAAGACCATTTATCTACATCAATCTATACCCTGTCAGACATTCACATGTGCATGCACTCTCCATTCCATGCAAATTTCTCCATTTTCACAAACGTGGAACAAAACCAAGATGCCAGACTCAGTGGAGGTGGCTAAAAACTTATTTCCATCACTAAACACCAGTACTACACCTACATTACAGTGCTCTTCCAAAAGATCTGGAAGGGATCTGCTGGAAGATCGTCTTTTGAAAGATCGCAACCACACACAAAATCAGATCAAAAGACTGATCTGCTCTTTCAAAAGAGAGCCACCATGCAGCCCCGGTCACTCTTTCAAAAGAATAGAGCAGGAAAAGCTGCAGACAGGATTGCATGGCTGGCAAGCTCCCGGACCTGGGCACCATTGCCACCACGGTCAGCCTGCTGGCCATGGTGGTCTTGGTCATCCTCCACCTCCTCTGGCAGGTGAGCGCTACCCCTTCCACTCCCCAACCGGCGTCATGCGGTTCCTCTCCCCAAGTCCCCAGTTGCGCCCCACAGGGTGCTCTGACACCTCTGGAGCCAGAGCCAGCAGCTCCAAGTGGTAGGACTGACTTGTGGTGCGTGAGTGGGACAATGCCTGCTGGCTCCAAAACTTCTGAATGACCAAGAAGACCTTTCTGCAGCTCTGCAACTGGCTTGCCTCCACCCTTGGACACCAACATGCGGCCCACTTGCCCCCCTGAAGAAGTGGGTCACCATTGCCACATGGAAGCTGGTCAGCTACCAGTCCATGGGAGCCCAGTTTGGGGTGGGCAAGGTGACCATTGGGACCATCCTTATGGAGGTAAGGCATGCTCAGGTCATATACCTGCTATGGGAGGGAGCTCCTGGGCAAGGGAGAACCTCAGAGACTGGGGATGGGGGTGCGAGGGGGAGGAGGTGGAGGTGGGAAGGTCCATCCTTGGGGGACCAAGCTACTCCACAGGCCTCCTGGTGGGGGCAGGGGAGGCAGAGGGCTTGGGGCAGGGGACAAGGGGGCCTGGAGGGTGCTGAGCACACCCCATCACACACTCGTGTGTATGTGCTCTCCATCTCCTGCAGGTCGTCAAAGCCATCAATGTGATACTGCTCTGGAGGCTCTGGAGGGTCATCTGCACTGGGAATCTGGAAACAGCCATCGCTGCCTTCACCACCCTCAGATTGCCCAACTGCTCTAGCACCTTGGATGGGACCCATATTGTGATCCAAGCCATGGACCACAACACGGGCCACTTTGTCAGTTGCAAGAGCTACCACTTGGTGGTGCTGCAGGCCCTGGTGGACCATAAGGGGTGCATTATGGACATCTGTGTGGGCTGGTCAGGCCAGGCCTATGATGCATGGGTGTTCTGGACCTGCAGCCTCTGCCAGAGGATGAAGGTGGGGACTTACATCTACCCTGCAGAAGCTCCCACTCAGGGACATCAGCATGCCCCTGTGCATTCTGGTGGATGCGGCCTACCCCCTGCAGTGCTGGTTCATGCAGGCTTACACTGGACACCTGGAGACCACCCGGGAGCTGTTTAACAGCTGGCACCACCAAGCCACTGCCCCAAGCCATGAGGCCCACTGGGACAGGGTGCAGGTCAGGAGCCCCTCCATGAAAGCTTCACTTGTGGGATCCAGTGACCCTCCCCCAGGAACCCTGAGAAACCCCCCTTGCCCATCCACCCACACCGCTCCCCTAGCATGAACTCTCAACTCCTGTCCCAAGCCCCACTCCAGGCTGAGATACTCCCAGCTCCATCCCAAGCCCCACCCCCCTCACCCCCAGTTTGATTTGCTGTTGTGTTAAACCAAAACGCCACCTTTATTGACAGAACTCCCTAATGTAGACATAGCCATAGGCTCTAATCAGCGTGGGGACAGTACCTTTTTCTATATGTTATGAAATACAACCAGAAACATGAACTGACATTGTATTAAAAGAAAAATAATTCTAATTTTCATTCTTTTTTAAATCTAGGTTATATATTGCAAATGTCAGTGGAAGCATTGAAACTTGCTAATGAAGAAGACTTGCTCATTGTTTGTTATTATTGCTAGATATGCTGTCCATAATAATACTACTTTATAAAGTATTTTTATGCCATGGTTATTTTACTAAGAGGCTGATTATATGATACCTTCTAAAGAATAATTTCCATTGTAAAATTCATATGGAAATCCACAAAAATAGATTATCCTATATACACTTATCCCATACTATCTTAAATATGCTACACTACCCTACAATCGCTATATTCTGCAGAAAGGTGCCTGTCTCAATTTATTTTTCCTTATGCCCCACATTGTTCAAAATTCCTATGCACTGTCATTGTTCAGAAAGATTTATCAAACATCTCTCATTATCTGTGTTTAGACAAAGCTACTGAATGTACTGTGTGTACTAATTAGCCTTTAAGGTGCTACAGGACTGCAAATATTTAAATTATGTTTGCCTGAATTCATATTCTGCCAGCAATATTCAGACAAAGCAGCCTAAAATAACACTCTTCTGTATTATTTTTAAATATGATATTTAAGTTCATAACACTTTGGAGGAACAGGGAAATAAGAGAAAGGGACTTAGAGCAATTAGAAATATGGGGGGGAAAGAAAGGTGACGGTCGCTAGGTATTTTTGCTCTCTTTTGCTCATGAACTTAAATATTAACTACAGTTAAACAATTTGCTGACTAACATTTTAGATGAACTGTATGAAAAGTAGAATTAAGGATATTTTTGTAGCTTATTGTTATTCGTTCTGGTGACCCCTTTCCTTATAAAACATATCTCACATCCAGCTAACAATGCAAATGAATGTTTTTTTTTTCTCCTCTTTAATTCTCCCCAAATTTTCCTCACGAAAAAAGCTCATTCTTTTATACAGGCTGTGACACTGACTTAGGCTGTCAAAATACAGCTCAAGGCAAACACCTGGATGACATTCCAGTACATTTACGAATAAATTAGGCAAGACATTAAGAGAGTAAAAGAAGTAACACTGGAAATCTGATAACAAAACTCAAGCAAAATTGGAAATTGTTCTCATTCATCCAAGCTGAAGGAACAGAAGCACCTTGCTCTTCCCTTTCAGCACTGTCTGCTGGCAAGAGCAGCAGATAATCATAAATGGGGTCTGGACTAAGAAGTATTTAGGTCTGCTATCACAGACCTAATCCTTAGGCATTGAAGCCAGTAGGGGTCTTTAGGAGAAATAGGACCCCTATTACAGGCTGCATTAGGGTTGTGGTGTAGAAAAAGGAAGCCTTCCTCAACCCCTGTTTATACCCTAACTCCCTTTGTGCCACTGGCATTATAGCATATACCCCTAGCCTCAAATCTTGGGACCATGGTCTAGTGCAATCCTTGGAGAAACAAACCGGGGAATCCCCAGTGGCATCAAAGAAGTTACTTTATTCCTGTATTTTCAGTGAGGTGACCACAGTTCAGCTGCTCATAATTCAAGAAGGATATTGGTAGATTGGAGAGAGCTCACAGCCAAAAAGAATGGTTGAATGAGTAGAAGACCTGCTTTATAGTGATAGACTCAGAACCTCAATCTGTTTAGTTTAACAAAAAAGAGGAGGAAGGAATGATCTGATTACAGTTCATAAGTAACTACATGGGGAATAAATATTTGATACAGGGCTCTTCAGTCCAGTACAGAAAGACAGGGCATGATTCAATGGCTGGAAGTTGAAACTATCACTGGCAATTTTTAAATAAATATTGGATGTTTTCGAAAGGATAAGCCAAAAGAATTATTTTGGGGGAACTTCTATGACCTGTGTTATGCAGGACATCAGCCTATCTGATCACAGTGGTCTTCTCTGGTCTTGGGAATCGGTAAAAGTGAGATTCTTTCACCTCTCTATTGAAGGAAAACCTTCACATTCTTAAAACAGGGCCCCAGGCCTGGAACTCTGGGTTGCCCTAGGATCTCTAGCTCATCCTAGATCAAGAGGGGAAGTAGAAGCATCTAGAGTGAAAGATAACAAGAACTAGGTGTCCCAAACTGTTGCTGAAAGCCATTTTCATAGCCACTAATACTCAATTTTTCTGATAACACTGTAAAAGGAAAGAGAATGGACTGAGACATGGCCAGGCCACAGAAGCAGAAAACTGTTGTGGAGTCAGAATGAAAAAGGGGGCACAAGAGCAAAAAAACTCTGTATCCTGATATGAGGTGCACTCTGGTGACAGTTGCTTATTTTCTTATTGGACTGAGCCTTCAATTGATGGATTTCATCTTCTATGACACTGTTGGTGAGTGACTAAATCAAACCTTGATTGGCAGAGCCGATTGCAGATGTGACATAAAAACCTGCCAATTGCAGGTATTGTACGTTCTTTTCAGATCCTACACTTTTCCTGTAATGTCTGGATATGCTGACTCTCAAGACAATTAATACCCTGTACAGTGGTTTGCCATCAGGACTATCTGTCCTGAACTAGAGTTTCCAGATCATTGGGAGATTTGCCACATGACTTCCTGTCAGCTTTAAGATGTATTTAAAGTACTTATAATGACCACCAATAGGGCGTTTTCCATGAGCAAACTGACCATAGAAGACCATTTTTGGTATCTGTATATTATCCATCCTCATAACATGACCAATCCAGCGACTCTGTTCATAAGCATTGCTTCCATGCCCCTTACACCACACAGCTTAAGAACCTCCATGTTAGGAATTTTGTCCCACCAATTCACATGGGTAATCTGCCTCAGACAGCACACATGGAAATGATTGAGTTTCAAAAACAGGGTGGCAATATATTGTTCATGACTCTGAGCCATAGAGCAAGATATTAAGGACAACTGCCTGTTAAACTGCTGCCTTAGTATGGGTTTTAATATCATGGTCATTCCATAGGCATTTGGTCAATTTTCCAAAGGCAGAGCTGGCTTTGGCTAATTGAGCAGATACATCACATTCCATGTTTATGCTAGAGGACAGTACACTTTGAAGGTAGGAGAACTTGTGAACAGCCTTAAGGACTGTCCTAGCAATAGTGATCCCTGGAGTGCTGGGCTCTTTTCAAACAGGCTGAAACAGAATTTCTGTCTTCTTGAGGCTCACTGTGAATCCAAAGGTTTGAGCAGAAGTAATAAACTGATCAAAAAGCTGCTGTGCATTCTTCCCTGATTGAGCCAACAATGCACAGTCATCAGCAAACAGAAGGTCACAGATAGCTGTATTAACCACTTCAGTGCAAGCCTGAAGTCTCTGAAGATTGAAAACACCACAATCTGTTTGGAACTGAATGGATATGCCCAACTTGCAGTCCTTAAAAGCAACTAACAACATTGAAAAGTAGATGTAGACTGGGAGAGGAGCAAGGACACATCCTTGCTTTGTACCGTTTGATATTTCAAAATATCTCTTGATTGCTAAGGACACAACCAAGGATGCCATCATGAAATGACTGAACGGTTGCTTGTCATAACAAGTTCACTAACTTCCCATTTAGGCCCAAATTCAGTGAAGCGGAGGTTTAAATTAGGACATGCTTAAGGGTCAGTTAGGTGCTTTGGGAGATCAAAGTCTAGGTACTGGGGAAAAATAAGAGCCTAAAATCCAAATAATCTCAACTAGTTAAACAGTATGGTTTCTCACCGGTTATTCTGACAGGAAGGAGGAGTGGTGGGAAGAGGAAGGGACTGGGTAGATTGGCACCAGATCAGGAATAAAAATGAGTGTGATGGGGCAGACTGGACTGGGAGGCCCCAGGCTGGAGGCTGGCAGCCTAGCTACACACTGTCTCAGGAGCCATGGAAAAGCCCTCCAAGGGAGGCTAGATGTTCAGCCACACACAGTGGCTACTAAGAGCTAAGAAAGCCTGCATAAAAGACCTGCAGCACCAGAGCCAGCTTAGTGTGGTGGGAGCCCTCCAAGAGTGAGGATCAAGTTTGGCTGGTTACTTGAGGGAAAAACAGCACCACATAGAGCTCCATATATGAGGAGGGGCTGTGAGACTCAGGACTGTCAGTAGGTCCTAATAGATTATTATAAAGCATTGATGACAGGGGAACGATTCGGCAGGCCCATGGGAAATTGGCCCAGGGAAGTAACAGCTTTAAAGTTGAACTTAGCATGTAGCTGCTACCTATAAGGTGCCTGAGCTGGGGTCTAGAGTTGAGGGCTGGCCCACCCCCACAACTCCCTCCAACTTCCTCCCATTAGCAAATGGGAGATTGCCTCAATTTTGGCATCCCAGAAAGCAGGGCAGGAAGTGGATGCTAGAAAATCAGCCAGAGTGCTGGAACTAATACTGCTGGGCAATGAGAAAACAAGAGACTAGCAGAGGGCCCCTGTTCAATGTGTAAACTGGAAGGGGTTTGTTTGAAGACACCTGAAGTGTGACTCAGCCAGAGAGCTGAGTAGCCAAAAGGCAAAAAGACTTAGTGAGTGACGGGACACACACTCAGCCAGATGAGGGAGCTCACAAGAGGTGAGGGCCACCCTGTTACCATAAATTAAAGGCAATACCATCTATGCCCCCACAGACTGGGATTATATGGAAATTAAATGTACAGTCAGCCTAGGTCAGGAGGGCATTTCTCATATGCAACTACTATGGCTGCATGTAACCACCAGGGGCTTGTCTTGCAGCAGCTACAGTACCTCCACTCCCTTTGCCCTCCCCTTCCCTGGTTCTCCTTGGTGCATGACCTTGATGTTGGTTGCTGGGGCCACTAGCAGGGCTTGGGCCCTGCCCCCTTCTGGTGACAACTGAGGCACAGCACTGGAGGAGCAGGCAGACAGTGGGTACCCAGCTTCCCAGGAGTTGTGGGCCACAGGCTTTGGGCTTCAGCCTAGAGGTGGCAAAGCATCAGGTTGTGGCCATGGAGCTTTGGGTATCACTCCTGGCTATGGCTGCACAGAGGCAGACCCCAGTCTCCAGCCACACAGCTTCAGACCTCATCCCCCAGTTGCAAGACTTCAGTCTCCAGCCCAAGGCTGCCTTGCCTGGCCCCTCTGCATTCTGCATCTCCATCCCCACATCCATGGCTTAATTTGCCCCAAGGCTTTCCAGGGCTGATTAAATCTTCTGTGAGAAGTGAAACTTGTTTATTTGTTAACAGCACTTTACACAATGGACTTACTAGCTATTAGTAAGTACATTACAATGATGTGGATGTTTATATGTGCATAGCTATTGCTTTTTTCCTTAAGTCAATTAAGTAATTGAAACAAAAAATGCAGGAAGTCGGCAACCAGCAAATGTTGATGGCTACATTCTGAGGCCACTGAATAAGTTGTCTTGAGAGCCACTGCTCTAGGAAGAAAGAATGTTCTAAGACAGAGGCACTAATAGACAATATATGGATTCACAGTAGAATGGTGTTCAGGTTTGACTTTATTGCTCATATGCATCTTTTTTGAAAAAATTGGGCCCAAGTCTCAACACGTGCAACTAGATATACGTTTTGTTAAACGTCAGGGGTGTTTAGATCTGGAGCTCTGCTCAGTAATTTATGAAGAATATGGCCAGACAAAACATTTCACTTAACCTGAGCTTCAAAACTATTTTTATTTTCTAGTAGTACTAATATGTAATCTTTGTAAAGCATGTTGTGGACACTGCCTACTTAATGCTCACAAAATCCTCCTAGGTAGAAGATAAGTGTTATTATAATCATTTTAAGAATGGGGCAAGGCCCAGGGAAATGTCGTCACTTTCCTAAAGACATAAGGTAAGTCAACAGCTGTATCATGGCTAGAACTTGGGTTCCTATTGACTCCGATTTATGAGTTCATATTGGATCTGGGGACTCATTTAAGCCCTATCTTCAGCAAAAATAACAGAAAAGAAAGATTGCATTTTCAAATATTGTCCAATCAGTGAAAAAATATATTTATGTTATAGCCATATTCAAAAGAACAACTGTCCAAAGCCACACATTTTTCTAACTAATTTCTAGAAAATTAACTTTAAAGTTCATCATCAAATTTCCTTGAAAAGGACCTCAGGTCACCATATGTAAAATATGCACTTCTCTTCTTCAGGGAAGGTGCAAAGAAGGTTTTGTTTTTTTCCCTCGTAATGTATGGCTACAAGCAGAAGTAACAGACTCTGCACATTTTCTTTAAAACTGTTATTGAGAAACCACAAATTACTGCAGATTGCACCATAACTGTGCCAAGATGAAGTTATAGCTATAAGTTATATTGATTCTGGTTAGATATATGAAGAAGGGACACTACAGTACAACAGTAATCAATCAGAAAAATAATCTAGAGGCTAATCAATGTCCCTGAATAAGAGAACATTAATCCCCGATGGAGATATTACAAACACAGTAATATCTACCATAGCTATCTAAATTCTACTCACCAGCTTTTCCTATTATGTTTATCAAGGAATCAGATTTCAGAGGGCTCCAAAGAGCTGTTGTTTCAAGTCTGATTTTTTTCATTATTCTATTTAATTGTGTGCACTGTAATTTAATGTAATGGAATGCTGTCTCTATTGTGGAAGTGCAAAATTTCCTGAAACAGTAACCCATTAAAGAATATTAAAAGTATTTATCATGGTCCTCAGGAGTACAGATAACATTATGCGTGGAAAACTGGGATTTAACATAATTGCTACGCATAATTCAAAACAGCCCCTTCTGTGTTTATCTATATGTAAAACAGCAAGAACAACAATCATAAAACAAAGCCCAGCAAGATCAAAACTAGTCTTTATGGAGCCCCATGCAGATAAATAAAATATTTTGCAATATAAATCACCAGTTTGCAGAAGTACAGAGGGGAAAAACCATCAGCAAGAAAGATCTACAGCCCCATAATTGGTCTAAGTCACCAAGTTCATATATTTACACTTTCTCTGTCTCAGTTTTTGCTCTCTCCTACCCTCATTACGTCCCAGATACTGTTTCAGGTTAAAAAAATTCACAGTAGCAGCACTTATGTCCTAATTCCAAAGACTCACATTGATTAGGCCCTGGATCCTGCTCCTGTTCAAGTCACAGGGAAAAGTCATCAGTAGATTGAAGAGAGTCAAGAATTAAATGTTGTTAGGAGGTGAGAGATTGACCATGGCAAACGTTAAAGCCAACTGTGTGCAGTGCCAGTTTACCCCAGCTGAGATTCATACATCCATTCCAAGGGGTCTGAGATCTGGGACAGAACAAATCTGGATTTCAAAGCTCCAAATTCAGGAGGTCTGAATCTAGCATTCAAATTCACCTGTCTGGTGCAAATGAGAGGAAAGTTGAATCTGTTTCATGATGTGGGAGCCCATCACCAATGTAGACCATGTATGTCACTGTATATCAGCTATGTGTTACTTTATTTTTATATCTCTGTCTTTCAAACAAGGTTTACAACATACAACAGAAAGCCAGTGAAAATACATTACTGTAAACATAGCTATGTACTTCATGAAGCTATTTTCAAGCCAACATCTTATTGAGATAGAATTGTTATAGATAGGCAAAATAAAAAACAAGAAGCATTTTACTCTCTGGAAAGCAACTATCATTTTCTCTCTCAAAAGACTCATTCTCCCACTCAAAAGGTTTTCTTTGATATTTCTTTAGAAAGCTCTGTCACTATATGCACACACCATGCTTTGAACGTAGTAGGACATTGCTTTATTAAAGCCATGTCAGTAAAGAGCTGCAACACTTATGGCAGCTGTTGGTTGGATCCAATATGTTTTGCCTTATTTTCATTTTAAGAAGTCTAGAGTCTCATGGAACAGATTTCCGCTGATGCATCTCCTAAACTCTTGTTCACTAGGCCAAGGGTATGTAATATTACTGAATTTTATAACCTGAATATGAGTGACCTGAGCTTTATCAAATATTGCCTCATCTCCACTTAGTACCAAGAGAGAAAATGGTGAATGAGACACAAAAGCTTTTAATAGCAGAGAAAAATTATGAGCACTCAGGGGAAGGGAGGGAAAAAAGAAAAGAAAATGAGACACTAAAGTACTCATGCCTTACTGCAGGGGTGTGCCAAGAGCGGCATGCAAGATGATTTTCAACAGCATGTGATGCAGGAGCTCAGCCCCATCCCTCCTCCATACAGCAAGGAGCTTACTTAAAGCCATGCTGCCTGTGGATTAATGAAAGACCAGCTAATGCTACCAACCATCATCTAAATGGTAAAGCTCTGCATCTGAATTTACTTTTTAATGAAGCTGTTGTAAGTAAGGCTATTAGTCACTTTTAAAAGTATCACTGACACTCAGAGAGGTCAAATGGTCAAATTTTATCACTCCTTTGAAATATTGCTTATCCCTTCCTTACTGTGATAGACATAAAAAGTTCAATCTATTTAGCTAAACAAGAGAAGGCTAAAGGGCTATTTGATTGCTGTCTAAACGTAGCAACACAGGGAACAAATACCTAACAATGAGATCTCCGATCTAACAGAAGAAGGAAGATTCTGATCCTATGGCTGAATATTGAAGCTATATAAATCCAGATTGGAAATAAGACATATTTTTAACAGTGAGAATAATTAATCATTGGAACAATTTATCAAGAGTCACAGTGTATCCTCCATTAGTCACAATTTTTAAATCAGTTATTTTATTTTATTTTACTTTTTGGTAAAAACTGTGCTCTAGGTATCAAAGAAATCATTTTCAGGAAGTTTTATGACCTTTGTTAAAAACAGAGGTCAAACTAGACTGGGGAAGTGGGGTGGGGGCGAGAATATGGCCCATGACCCAGAAGATCGCATCTGCCCAGCGGTTTTATCCAGCCCACTCAACTGATTAGCGGAGTTTGCTGGCAGCATGTGTTCAGCTGCCCCTCCCCAACCTTATTCTATCCTGCAGCTGAGCTGGTCTTGGACTAGCTGTACAGGAGAGGGGAGTGCTGATGCCAGGTGTTGCCTAGTCCCTCTTCAGAGCAGGAGGTGGGGAGAAGGACACATAATGGAGCTGCTTCAGTGGGAAGTATCGTGAATGACTGACAGGAGTACCTGCCTTATGAGGCAGTGTGCTGTTCCACTGGGCTGACAGCCACTAAGGGTCCCAGGGTAAAGGGGGTCCAAATCCTCACCCCTTTCAGGCAGAAGAGGAAGGCCAGGAGCAGCCAGTCCTCTTAGCTTCCTGGAGTGCTGCACTGACCCCTCCCCGGAGCACCCGGTGAATCTCTCCAGCACTCTGTTAGCGATTCAAAGGGGGGCCTTTAGAATTGCTTGGCCTTGGGGCAACTGCATCATTTTCTCCCCACTACCTCCTTCTGTGGGCCTGGCACTGTTCTAAGATTTCTCCAGTAGCCAGCTCTCACTTGCTCACTCACTCACACATACTCCCACCCCCAGCCAGCATATACCCTGCATCTGTGGAGCAGAGACAGGAGGAGACAGAGCTGGATAGCTTTCCCTGTCCTAAAGAGACACTGCACGGCATCTCTCACAAACAGCCAGTGCACACATTCTCTGTCATGCTCCCACACACACACTCTGTGCCACAAACCCTCTCCCAGTCTCTGTGTACCCCCCCCACAATCTGTCACAAAGTCTCTGTCTGTTACACACACACACACACACACACACACAGAGTCTCTGCCTTTCTCTCACTCATTTTCTCTCTTTAGCCCGCAGCCCCACCCATGGACTCACCCTTCTTAGGGGGCTAGAGACAGCCCCTGACAATCCCAAAATTCATGGAGTGGCCTCCCTGCAAAAATTATTGCCCATCCCTGGACAAGATGATCATAATGGTCCCTTTGGCCTTAAATCTGTGCATTCTGTTTCTCACACTGGAAACTCCTGAGAGTTCAAGAGAAACCATAAAAGACCAATCTTGGTCTTCTATCATTTTCTTTTACTCAACACAGATGAAAAACCTGAAGAACCACCTCAGCAACCGGCAACATGGAAGTGGATTAATTTATCAGTAAGAAAAAAAAAGTAGTCAGCCTTTTTTGGAAACAGCAATGTGAGTCTCACAACTATACTGACAGAGCTGTGAAATATTAAAGTCTGTTCTAACATCAGATGCGAGGGAGGAGATGAAGACTTTTAATATCACCACTGTTCTGCACCAGTAATAAAATAGGGATCTTTCAGCATCTGCTCAATGTCTGATGTAATTCTTTGAAGAGTGTCCCCTTAGAACAATGCAATTTTCTAAAGTGCCAGCCACACTGCTTGTAATTTTTCAAAGAAGGTTCAGTTGCCTCTTCGTTATTCAGTATTTAAAATGTCAACACTACTAGTAATATGGCAATATTATACCATTTCATGAATCAATTTAGCAGAAAATATTTAAAGGGGTGCATGTGGCTTAATTCTATGACACATCTATTGTCTAGCAGTGCTCTCTCTCTCTCTCTTTCTCTCTCTGATCTCTATTGCTGAGTTCCCTCTCTCTGAATGCCACTTCCTCTCCTTCAGCACCCCCTCAACAGTCTACTTTCCGACCCTCTATAATTTAGCATCTTTGTGACTTCCAGGCCATCAGTGCTTGAGCCTCTGCACCTAAACCAGACTGGTCTTCTTATGCCCAAGCTAATTGTCTCAGCCTGTCTCTCCTAATAGATGTTTAGCTATCAGCTGAAGCTCAACTTTACCATGTTACTGTCTTCACAGTAAATACGATTAGCTTGATCTGGGCTGCATTAAACAGTGCGTTGCTGATGGTCTAGCACAGGGGTTGGCAACCTGCACGTACAGAGCTTCATGTTTATGGAGCCACTTACAGCTCCAGGGGCTGCCACCACTGACTCCTCTTGAGGCTCCGGAGGCTGCCACCTCTTAAACAAAAATCTAAATTCAGTTGCCTGCCATTGAAGCAACTGAATTTAGTTTTGTTGTTTAAGTGGTGGCAGCCGGAACTGCTCAGCAGTCAGCTGTGGCAAGGAGCCCAGAAGGGAAACCTGGCTGGGCAGGGAGCCACCCCACATAGGTGGAAATCTAGGCTGGGAGGAGAGCTGGTGGGAGGGCAGCTGAGCCTGCCTCTGCTGGAGGCACACCGCCACGCCGAGAAGTAGGAGGAGATGGCAGGGAACAGCAGGGGAAAGGGGCATCTGTGGCTGCTACAGAGCTGCATGTGCTGAGGCAAGTTAAGCCTGTGGGGCGGGGGCGGGGGCGGGGGCAGGGGTGGGGTAAGGCTGATGCTCAGAGGGGTTAAGCCTGGGGGTGGAGTGAGGGGGAGGCTGGGCACAGAAGGGTTAATCATGGGGGTGAGGGTGGGTTTGTGGGATGGGGGGATAAATCCTATGGATGGAGGTGGATTTGAGGGCCAAGTCGGGTAAAGCCTGAAGATGGGGGTAAGAGCTTTCCAACTGGTACAAATCATTGTAGCTGTGTCTACGCTAGCATTCCCCTTTCGAAAGGGGGATGCTAATGAGCCACTTCGGCAGATGCTAATGAGGCACTGTCATACATATGCAGCACCTCATTAGCATAATGGCAGCCACACGTGTTTCAAAAAGTGCTGCTTTGGAAATGCACGCTGCTGGTGTAGATGGGGGCCTTTCAAAAGGACCCCCAGATTTTGAAAGCCCCTTCTTTCCAAAACCAAATAAAAGGGGGGTGCTAGTGTAGCCATGGCCTGTGTGTGCACCTGCACTGTTTTCTCCTTCTGTTTTTAAAATAGGGATGATAAAAAGCATGATTTGACATTATTTATTCAGGACTGTCTTGTATTCACGTGTATTGCAGCTCTGGAAGGATTGATTTGTAACAGAATTTGAAAAAAAATGGCTCTTCTCACCATTTCAGTTGCAGATCCCTGCTCTAGCATAAAGATACAATTAACTACTGTCCTGTGATGATCTTGCGGTTATAGCACTGGGCAGAGACGGAAGTCCTGTTTCCAGCTCTGCCACAGGTTTCCTGTGTGTTAGTTAATCTACCTCTTTGGAGCCAATCAATCCCACAAAGCACTTAAATATGTGTTTAACTTTAAGCACATGCTTAAGAGTTTTGCTGGATCAGAACCAGAATATCTTGCAGAAAACAGATCTGAAATCTCAGAGGCCCAGATGGGATAATCATACATTTGTATTTCAGAAGTATGGTTATCAGCACTACACTAAAACTAATACAGATCAATATGTCATATGGAAAACACATAACTGATATGGCAAAGAAGAAAACAGAGCATCTGTGGTGAAACACTCAGAACTGTTGTATTACATAGAATGGGAATGAAAACAAAAACAAAACAAAAACCCTTTGGCAGTGGCTACACTAGCAGCCCACCTTTGGAAGGGGAAAGTTAATGAGCCACTTCGGCAGATGCTAATGAGGTGCTGCCATGCATATGCAGCACCTCATTAGCATAACAGCAGACACATGCGTTTCGAAAGTGCCACTTTCAAAACACGCGGCGCCAGACTAGATGGGGGCCTTTCAAAAGCACCCTGATTTCGAAAGCTCCTTCTTCCCATTTGGTATGGCAGCAACTCATTAGCATCCGCCAAAGTGGCTCATTAGCATCCCCCTTTCAAAAGGGGGGTAGTAGTGTAGCCATGGACTCTCTGCTTAGCATGGGAAGGTTACAAAAGTGGACATGGTTAGCCTTGAGTAACAATGATAGAGAGGGAAGCTGACAATATTCTTCTAATACAATAAGCACTGTTTATAAAGAGGATGTTGATCAATTGTTCACTATGTCCACTGAATGTAGAATAGGACGTAATCCACTTAATCTGAAGTAAATGAGATGTAGGTTAAATGTTAGGAAAAAGATTTGTAACTATTAAGGGTAGATAAGCTTTGGCATAGGCATTCAAGCAAGGTTGTGATATCCCCATTTTGGAGCTTTTTAAGAATTGGTTGGACAAACACCTGTCAGAGGTGGTCTAGGCTTAGTAGTCCTACCTGAGGATGGGGCACTGGGCTACATGACCTCTCAAGGTCCCTGCCATCCCTATACTTGTATGAATTGAGTTCAGTTTGTCACCCTGGTGCCTAGCAGCTGCACATCTACTCTACTGCTCTTCTAGTGGTTCTTCTGTATATAGGGTTGTCTCTACCCTTAGTGGAGTGGAAAGTGATTGATCCATTGGGTGAAATGAATTTTTTTCTTCAATTTCCCTCTTCTCTAATGTAAAGCCTCCATTTGTAATAAATGATGTAAACATTAACTGACAGTTGAAGAAGAAAGCAATTAAAAGTTATCAGAGAGGTAGCCGTGTTAGTCTGTAACTTTGAGAACAACAAAAAGTCTTGTGGCACCTTATAGACTAACAGATATTTTGGAGCATAAGCTTTCATGGGCAAAGACTCGCCCACGAAAGCTTATGCTCCAAAATATCTGTTAGTCTATAAGGTGCCACAAGACTTCTTGTTCGTGGATACCAATGTAAATCACATACAAACTTTATGGGGATTCAAGCCCCTCAATTAATTCTACTCATAACCAAATTTGTCTTGCCTACGCATTTTTTCACAAATATCTTCTATGAATTAGAAGACAGAAAAAGAGCAAAAATATGACAATTTAGTATGAGTATATTTAATCTCACCACTATCCATTCTGATGAATGAATCTGCATGTGTATCATACTATACCACTACAGGAGTGACAAGCTATAAGGGCATCTTATGAGTCAGCAAGATAATGAGTTTTCAGGATGGAGAGACTGTTATTTCAACCTGTCATAAGAAGCTACAAGAAAATGGCTGTTCTCAGGGGATGGACACAATGCACACGGATCACTAGTGCATCCATTGTGTTAGTTCTCATCTTACCAATTTTGTTATCAATTTAAAAACAGGCTCCTTTATTTGGATACTAAACATTTTCAAGGTAAGTGCACTAAAGTACACACAACATTAAAACCAGAGGTTAACCAGCATAAGAGAAAAGTATGTCTAAAGTACAGCCTTACCTCCAGTTCTTTCAATGGCAATTGCAACTTCTTGTGTTAACTGGAGCTAGTTGAGTCCAGAACTATGCTACTCTGTCCCCTCAGGCTGCATCTATCAGTTTAAGAACAAAAGTGCAGGATTCTACACTGATTTGGGCAAAGTCCTGTTGCCCAAATACTGAAATACTATTGTGGTAGGACTGCCCTCTGAGTACTTATCTCACAGTTCCCATCACCACTTTGCATGGCTGGTACATAATTTCTACAATATACTGTGTATATTTGAAGCCGATCACATTCTTCATTTTGAGTTTTTCTTATTGCCTCCTTTAAATGGATTTGTCCTGAATGAGGAGTCACATATATATTATGTGGGACAGAGATACCCTTAGAGGCAGCCTGCCCACTGGAGGCACAAAGCTTTCTGATGCATTGTGGCTGTGTATGGCCATGGCAATACTCTATTCCGTAGTGCAATAGTTGTGCATAAATACCCACAGGCTGGTGAAGGAGCAGCATTTCTCCCTACCCGCCCTTTTCCAGTCCTCGCTAGATTGCTGACAATCATATGGGTGCAAAAAACTTCTGTGTCATAAGAAGATCCTCACCAACAGACATAGACAGAACATCCACTCAAAGCATCGTAAGGACCAAGCTAGAAACTGAGCTAAGTGGCACTCAGTCTGCAAGGAGGCTACATCCCTCTGTCGTTTGCAATGATGATAATGATGATTGCCCATTTGCTTGCGATAGCACCACTCTGGGCACCACCCTTGTTATTCTCCTTGTGCTCTCTGAATTCATGGCTTGTAACTATGCAAAAAGGATGTGGGTGGAAAACAAGAGGCTTCCTACTCACAAGCAGGCACACTTAGGTCCTTTGTTTGTAGCTCAAGATGCTTATAATCCATTTCTAAATGTTATTCCCATCCTTCTTTGTATGCTTTTCTGCTTCTTATTCATTACTTCGTTTGCATAAATCTCCCCACTCTCAAATCCTCCAATTTCTCATTCCTCAACTGTGTGAAATCTATACATGCTCTGACAATTCCAGCACTGCAATATTTGTTTGTCATAGACACTCATTGATTTGGAAAGAGCAAATCAACAGGCAAGCTCTCTTTATAATATGTGCCTAAGGATTTCAGAGCATGTACATTTTTCACCTTTTTCAGCAGTAATACCACAAAAAATTGTGTTCCCAGGTCTCTGATTCAGTCTCACTTCAATCAGCATAGGAATTGAGACAAGGAGAGCACAGGCAAATTTAATCTGGCCTTCTGCTATATTTTATGCACTGCTGCCCATACACCCAAGGGGCTGTTCTAACAGGTAAGAATCAGGCAGCAGCAGTGGCTCCCAGGCTCTGCCATCTATTGCTAGGGACTGAAAAACAGAGCGGGGTAGCGTAAGGCTGCTTGGAGTTTCTTCCTGCCTGAGGAATCCTTGGGAAGTTATTTGAGCCTAGTTCTCAGTAACTGAATTTCTCCAAAATGGTACGAAAAGCCAGCACAGTGGCCAGAGTCTCATGATAAATTGAGCTCAGTAAAAGTCCTATATTTTATTACATAAAGGAGACCAGTGGATGTTTTGAGCTAACAAAGCTTGTTTGACAATAGCAATTCTCCACCTCTCCACTTCTGTGTAGCAAGGCTTAGTTTATTGTCTCTCTTCAATATTAAGTCCTTCCCCATCCCCTCTTCACATTTTTCCAGGTTCTGTCCCATATCCTGTCCGAGGGAAATATTGTGGCTATAGATTCACTATTAGTTGTCCCCAGTTCCTCTCATTGGATCCTGGTAACAATGATTTATGTACTTTGGATTTTTTAAAAAATCTTTTATTCTAATTACTTAGGGATTTTGTTTTCTTTTTAGTCATTATGATAAGGTTAAACTGACAGTTACCTGTGATGGCCTGTCCTACAAGATTTTTTTCATCACTGCCATTGTTTGAAATATTAGTCTTTTACATCAGCCTCATGGAACTGAGTTTCCATGATATCCATTCTCAGTTTCAGAACAACTATGGATTCTGTTTTGCTTTGCAAGGAGGAAGAGTACCTTGAATTCTGTTTTTGTGGCAGTGCTCAGCAGCTTATAGAATCCAGCCCTTAGTTTTGTCCAATGGAGGAAACAATGAGGTCTGTTGTATCTTGGATTGTAAGATCTGATGCATGGGACATGAGAGGGGAGAAGGCTGGTCTAAGAATCAGACAATTTAGTCTGCCTGTTTATGAGCAAACACGTCCTGATATGATAAAGGGACATTCACGTGATCCTGTTCAGATTATTCCTGCTCCTGGCAATAAGAATCTGAATATGTAGCTAGGAAAGGAGTCGGCAAACACAGTATAAATGTACATTATAGGTCAAAGGTAACAAAATATTCTACTTTTCAATAACTAAACATACAGTCTTTGATGTAATCAAAACTATAGAAAAAAAGCCATGACATGAGATTGTTGAATAGATAATCAAAGTGCTTATCATTGATTGGCCAATATCTTGAAGAAGTCTGTGGCAAATTGAAATACATTTTAAGTGGGAAACCTGGCTTTAAATTCTAGGCATAATATTATTCACAACAATAGTATCATTTTGGTTAGTTCATCTCTTTGATGATTGTCTAATTTTGCAAAAGGTATTATAATACCAGTGTGAGTAATGATGTAGAAAAAATGAGTCACCCAAACCAAATAATGTTATTCATAAAAACAGTAACATAATTAATATTTTTATTGTGACCTGGCATTAGTCAGCTGAAACAAATAGCACAGAGAGCTACTAAAAGATATGTTAAGGAAAAATACAGACCACTGAGTGACCATTTGCTATTTGCATGTAGAAGCTAGATTTGACAGTTCAGACTACAAGAGGATAGTCTACAGTATACAGTCACATTTTTCATTCAGAGTTAAAATTCTTTAGTTTTATAAACAGTCATCTTACAGGGAAGTGGCATGACCAAGTGGACATTCCAAACAGCAGGGATGAAACATTTGTCATATGATGTGTTCCTTTCCGTGCTATACAATTTTTTCTTCCAGGATGTTGAAACTCTTTGTTTCAAATATGTCTTCAAAGGTGAAAATGCAACATCCCCAGACAAATATTAACAAACCAGGAGGAGGACAAGAATATAACAGTAATAAACATATTTACACATGTCTAAATCACAGCATCAACATTCACAAAGAAATCTTTGCTATGTGAAAATAGATATAAAATACTTTTTTAATAAAATGTAATTAGTATATTTTAATGTTAATTAATCTTTTAAGAAGAGTTCACTGTCATAACTTTATGTACACTTAACGTTATTTATGATCAGAATATATGTACGATACCTTAGCTTTATCCCTCATGGAACCTTTGCCCAGGATAGACATTTTGGCACCTGTCTCTTCCTGTAACCTCTTCAGGGAGTTTCCTCGTGGTCCAAGCAATTTTCCAACAAAGTTAAACTAGAAAGTGAATAAAATATCTATTTTCAGATAAAGATGAATTAAAGAGGCAGCATGCAGAAAGTGCAATGAATATCAGGAAAGTAGTTACTGGAAAAGTAAAGGATAAACTATTAGGCTTCAGAAAATATGTTTTTCTTTTGAAAAGTGATATGATTAATTTCTAGTGATTAAGTTCTGAGTAAGCAGCTTGTGTGCTAAGGAGATTCATGGAATGTGTGGAAGAATGTAAGCATCATCCTCTTCTGTAGGCCTAAAGGCAGCAGAAGTATGTATGATTCTTACGGTCTCCCTGGTTGTGTGTACACTAGCAAGTCCTTTTGAGATAAAGGGAGCATCTACACGCAAAATGTGGTCTCAATCGGAAATCGAAAGAATGCAGCACTTTTTCCAGCGGCCTTCTTCTTCTCCCAGATGAGAAAGAGAATCTTTTTCTGAAAGACTCTTTTGGAAAAACATGGCTGTAGATACGCTGCAGGCCCTTCCTTTGAAATCGGAGTCCTCATGGTGCCGCACATTTCGATCCCTGGCCCATTCTTTCCAAAGAGCAGAGACTTTGTGGATGAGGTCTATCGAAAGAGCAGATCAATCTTTCAATCCACTTTTTAGTATGTGGATATGCTCTTTTGAAAGAAGTTTTTTCAGAACTTCTTTTGCAAGGTCACTGTACTGTAGATGTAGCCCATGTGCATATATGTGTAGGAAAGAACACCTAAGAGGCTCATTGTAAAAATAGATACATTGGATTCACTTATACTACTCCGCTTCCTCTTCCTCCAAACTCCACAGAATATTTTGGCACAGAGAATCCTGTGGATTTCTTCCTGCAAGTCTGTGATGTGAACTGCATACGGCAGAAGGGCAGCTGCTGAGCATGCAATTCTCTGTTTGTGTCTTGCTTTGGATAATCACTAGAGAGAGAAAATTGGGCCCAGAAACACAGTAGTATATGTGTAGTCAACTTCCTGAAGTTAGTGTAGTATACCATGAGTATAACTTTTCCTTAACGCATGTGCTGTATTAAATTTACCATGCAAATGGAAAAGTTCTTTAGACAATGGCATATTATGTTTCTCATATACAATGATGTAAATGACAAGGCATGCTGTCTTGTATCACCCTGGTACTTTAGCATCTTACAAAAGGAATTTACAGCAATCCGATGTAAAGAATGAAGCGATAGAGTGTTGAAAGCAATATGGGAAATATAGCATGAAAAAGGAAAGAGCAATTAAGTGTGTGCTGAGGTGGTTCAAATGACCTGCAGATAGTTAACAAGACGATGTAAACACATTGCCATAAGATCTCAGAGCACTACAGAATTTAGCCTCACAAAATACCTAGGAGGAAGGGGCTATTCTTGTCTCTATATTACACACGATAACAATGAGGCACAGATCAAATGGCTGGCTTTACCTCACAAACTGTCTGTAGCCAAACCAAGTATAAAACCCGGGTAGCTTGATTTTCAGTTCAGTTTCTCAACTACTTAAACCTATATAGTTCCTCTAAATAGCCACATGTTGGACATATAAGAGGTACTTCTGTAAGTCACACGCTATGGCTATGTCTACACTAGAGAGTTTTGTTGACAAAACCCGTGGTGCATCAACATTTCCAAGGCATTCTGTCAACAGTAAATCAACAGAATGCAGCACATTTGTTGACAGCATTGTCCCACTCCACCATGAGGCAGAACGCCTCTGTTGACGGAGATCTGTCAACAGAAAACAAGTCTGCCCATTCCAAGGGGCCTTTTGTTGATAGACAGGGCTGTCAGGACACCAGGCATCCCTGTCTGCTGTGCTTTCAGCTGTCCATTTTGTTGAGAGAGCATCCAAGCCGTCTGGCCACTCTCTGACAACAGAAGTTTTGTCAGAAGATACCTTCTGACAGTAACTTCCGTCAACAGATCGCTCTAGTGTAAATATAGCCCGTGTTTTACCAAAGCAGATAAAAGTGAGTTATTGTCCTTTAATACATAATCACCAGTATCATAGATAAATTAACCACTTATGGAAAAACTCTGCTGTCAGCTAACTCTGTGTACCTGACTTCAGAAAGTTTAACTTTTTTTTTTATTATTATTACTGGAAGTAGAATTTGGCTCCCTACTTTAGCCACAGGAAACTCATACCTTGCATTTCCCCATAGAAACAGCTTACAGAACTTACAGAGAAGCTCCACCCTTCATTTGTTTTGCAAGTCCATTCACTAGTCTAAGACCCTCTAATTGCAATGTAGTATTGGACACAGAGGTACAATCCCAAAGGTTCTAACAGACAAAACGGTATTACTTATTACGCGGGAATCAGAGTCCTCGGACTACACCCTGATCCAAGTGGATACACTTCTGCCTTGGAATGTGCCAATACCAGGTTTTGTAAAGGGACACTCCAGTACACTGCCAACCAACAACAGACTATCTCTCTCCTCAAGACTCTGTTCAACAGTGGAGATGTGCTGTAGCTGGCACCGCTGTGGGATGTAGAAGGGAGGACTAGCTCTCTTACAGAGGGATGTCAGTTTTAATGTTCATTCTTTTGACTGGTCTGAAATAGTCCCAGTTGATTAGGGATTGTTACAGTATATTTCAAAGTCCATCCATTTAGGCAGCTGTCTGGGGATGTCTGAGGCTTTGGTGGGAATGCGGGTCTTTTTTGGACGCTCAGGTAAGAAAATGGGAGTTATCTGGACTGTCTTTCATTGTGAAGACTGTTAGCTTGCAGCCATTTGTGCCTTGGAGATCCTCTTATATTTCTTTACTAAGGGGTCCTGGCTTGTGTTAGATTTTCTTTTATTATGTGTTGTGTTCAAAAACAAATAAATAAAACCAAAATAAATGCCAGCGACATAAAGAAGGTGGAAGAGTAAGGAGTCAGTTTCAAACCCAACACTGACATTTTCAGATATTGTTAAACAATATTTTTTCCATCAGACTATACATGGTCTATTACTGTGCAAATATGTATTCAAGAAATACACGTTTCTGTTGTGTCATTCCAAGGTGCACCCATGTTTAAGCTGTACACAAAGTCAAAGAACATAAGGTCAAGTCCCTGTATCCATCCTATCTGCTGAGCTTATTGGCAGGGTGGGTGACTTTGGAGTAACAGTGAATGCTCAGAATTTTCCTCAAAATTTTGAGGAAGAAGGGACTTCTGGAAGGAAGATTTCCTTCCTGAAGATCCCCGTGAGCCACGTGTGTGCATGTGTACTTTGGAGTCTGGAACAGCGTCTTCCGGAGTCCGAACGACATGCCCATATGCTACATAAGACATGGGAAATTTTCATCCACACCTCATTAGCAACTTCCAGACAGCATATTATCATGCCGCTTCCAGAAGAAGCAGCACGTGTGGATGCAGCCTTTGTGAGTACAGTATAAATTTTTCCTGTGCTAATTTCAGCTCAGAAGGCACTGCAGGAAGATACGGTGTGAATATGCACTGTTTCTTCTCCTTCAAGATATCTATGGGTACTCAGGGAATTCACTATGTTATACAATGGCGGCCGTTGAACTGGTGCATAAGAAGAGGGAGGGCACCCTTGCAGGGCCAGCCAAAATTTGGCTGTTTGCTGTTTGAAGGGAAAGGAACTGTTGAGATAAAACCTACAGATACGGAACTGTCTAATAATTATCCAGAAATGTCATTGCTTAAGGAACCAATCTTGCAGAGATGAGCTGTAGGCTGCATAAAATATGTACACAGTGGATTTTAAAGACTGGTATTGCATTGCAAATTAGTATTTGAGCATATTTAATTCCATCATCTTAACTCATGTCTTGGACACTCTCTTGAAACACATATTATACAGTAAGCAAAGTTTATAATTAAATAATTTTATTAGTTTTAATATAGACAATATATTGCTGTCATATTTTGAAATTTGATCAGTTCCATACGTGCTGTCAGAGGAAGATCACCCATGTGAATTGGTGGGACAAAATTCCTAACAGGGAGGTTCTGAAGCCATGTGGTGCTTATGAACAGACACTTTTGCTGAATTGGTCACATTAGGAGGACGGATGATACATGGATACCAAAGGTGGTCTTCTACGGCTAGCTTGCTCATGAAAAGCACCCTGTCAGTGGTCATTATGGCTACGTCTACACGTGCACCCAACTTCGAAATAGCTTATTTCGATGTTGCGACATCGAAATAGGCTATTTCGATAAATAACGTCTACACGTCCTCCAGGGCTGGCAACGTCGATGTTCAACTTCGACGTTGCTCAGCCCAACATCGAAATAGGCACAGCGAGGGAACGTCTACACGCCAAAGTAGCACACATCGAAATAAGGGAGCCAGGCACAGCTGCAGACAGGGTCACGGGGCGGACTCAACAGCAAGTCGCTCCCTTAAAGGGCCCCTCCCAGACACACTTTCATTAAACAGTGCAAGATACACAGAGCCAACAACTAGTTGCAGACCCTGTATATGCAGCACGGACCCCCAGCTGCAGCAGCAGCAGCCAGAAGCCCTGGGCTAAGGGCTGCTGCCCACGGTGACCACAGAGCCCCGCAAGGGCTGGAGAGAGAGTATCTCTCAACCCCCCAGCTGATGGCCGCCATGGAGGACCCCGCTATTTCGATGTTGCGGGACGCGGATCGTCTACACGTCCCTACTTCGATGTTGAACGTCGAAGTAGGGCGCTATTCCCATCCGCTCATGGGGTTAGCGACTTCGACGTCTCGCCGCCTAACGTCGATTTCAACTTCGAAATAGCGCCCAACACGTGTAGACGTGACGGGCGCTATTTCGAAGTTACTGCCGCTACTTCGAAGTAGCGTGCACGTGTAGACGCAGCCTATAAGTGCTAAAAAGACATCTTAAAGGCCAATATGAAGTCATGCAGCATATCTCCCAATGCTCAGGAAACTCTAGTTCAGGAAAGATTCTCCTGGTGGCAAACTACTGTACAGGCTCCTAACTGCTTTGGGAGTCAGCATATCCAGGCACTACAGGAAAAAACATAGGAATTGAAAAGAACATACAATGTTTGTAGTTGGCAGCTTTTTATGTGACATGTCTAACTGGCTCTGGTTTAGATGCTCACCAAAAACATCATAGAAGATGAGATCCATTGATTGGTGGCTCAGTCCATGAAGAAGTCCTTTGCCACAAATTCCCAATAGTCAAAGCACTGTACTAAAAATTCTGTTACATTCTTTTTCTTTTCTTTTTTCCCCCATTTTTTCCAGCAGTCAAAAAAGTTAACAGGGTATTAGGTACCACAATAAGACAGAAAATATACTGCCTCTACATAAAGCCATGGTCTGCCCACTCATTGAATACTGTGTACAGTTCTGGTTGTCACAGCTCAAAACAGATCTATTTGAGTTGCAAAAGATATACAGACAGAAGGGCAAAAATGACTAGGTGTGCAACAGCTCCGATATGAGCAAAAGCTAAAAAGAATTGGGACTATACAGAGAAGATTGATGGGGGGATACAACAGAGATCTACAAAATCATGAATGAATGGGCAGAGAAAAATTGTTAAATTGTCAACCTTGATACCAATTTTTGGACCTATGTGCTTCATATATTGAGTCTGTTCTGGTAATGCTGTGATCTGAAGAAGTGGGTCTGTCTCACGAAAGCTTATCACCTTATACATTATTTTGTTACACTTTAAAGAACTACATGACGGCCTTTTTTATTTTGATAATAAGGACATGTTGTTTACTTCTTCACAGAACACATGAACCAGGGGTCACTCAGTGAAATTAATTTGCAGCAGGTTTAGTACAATCAAAAGGAAGTACATCTTCACACCATACACAGTCATCCTATTAAACTCATTGTCATGGCATGTTGTGAAGGCCAAATTATAACTTGGTTCAAAAAAGAATTAGATAAGTTCATAGAGGACAGGTCTATCAGTGAAAATTAGCCAAGATGTTCAGGATGCAACCCCATACTCTGGTCTAAGATACTGACTGCCAGATACTGGGAGTGGATGGGAGAGAATTGATGGTGGGCATGTTCTTTTCTTTGCCTCTGAAGTACCTGCCATTGGCCACCAACATAAGATCCTACTGGGACAACCATACTACGTAATTAAGGATGCATGTTCCCTGGTGGCATAAAAGGCAGTATTGCTAACATATGAGGTCAAATTCAATTTGTCTTTTAATACTCTGCAGGTATATATTGTGCAGCCAGTGGAACAAGAGGCAGGACACCTGCACCAGAGAGGGGATACCTCCACTATAAACACAGTCACTTCAGACTAAAGCAGGATTCTGCAGGTTTCTGTTTTAGGCATGGAACTTTTGGCGGTGGGAAAAGGGAGAGGAAGTAAATAGCGAATCCAGGCCAGCAGGGAAGTTCTGGAGATCTTGTATATCAACAGAGGCATGATACCATAGGCTGCTGCACTCCTGAGACTACATCCACCACCTTAAAAGGTCTCTGAGATGAAAAATACCAGTTCCTGTAGCACTTTCCTTCATCAGCTTTCCTCATCTGGGCTTTAGACAATGACCAGGCTTTTGCCCATGAAAAGGAAAATATATTCCGACTGAGACTTAGGGCCAAATTTATACCTGATATAATTCTATTAAGTCAACTGCATTATACTGGATGAATTAGGTTAAGGGAACAAAAATAAGAGTCATGAACACTGTGGTATCTCTAAAAAGATTTTGTTATGCCATTTTTATTTTCCAAAATGCTGGTGCTCATATTTGCAGGGTACTTGAAGAGGATGGTGCAATAATTGCCTGATTATTTATTTGCTTGCATCAAGCACCTAAGTCTACAGTGAAAAATGCACTCTTTTGGCATAACTCCATGAAACAGATGGTCACTCACTCTAGACAAACATCTTCCAGAGTGCAAGTCCATATGGATAACATAATATTCCCTCAGTTTTCATTTTAGCTATTTTCTGTCAGAATTTGGTAACAAGTTGTGCCATTTAAATAAATGAATATGAATGAGTTTTAGCATTAAAATAATTTTTCAGTTTAAAAATAATTGCATTTAGTCTCTGATGCATCTTTATTTAGGTAAATTTAATCAAGTCTTTCCCGAGGTACATCCCTATAGCTATGTCTCTACCCAGTGGGTTCTCAAACATCATCACGCCACAATCCCCTTCTGGCAACTAAAATTATTACACAACCCCATAGGAGGGGGAAACCAAAGCCTGAGCCCACCCAAGCCTTGCTACCTAAGCTCAACCCACAACCCGCTGGGTGGAGGGGCCAATGTCAAAGCCCAAGGTCTTCAGCCCCAGGAAGGGGACCTGTAAGCTGAGCCCTGCTGCCAAAGGCTGTAGCTGAAGCCTGAGTCCTGCCTCCCAGGGCTTTAGCTAGGATAGTGGGACTGAGGCTTTGGCTTTGTTCCCAGATCCCACTAAGTATAACACCAGCACTGAAGACCCCATTAAAACAGGCTCCCAATCTGCTTGGGGTCTGACCACAGTTTAAGAATCCCTGCTCTAACCTATATGTTAGCAGCTATGATTTGTATGTTGTAGGGTAAACTCTGCCACCCTGATTCACACTGTGTATCTTGATGGTTACTGCCATTAAAATCAACAGAACTGATACAGATGGGTTTTTTTTCCTTTCAATGAGAAATTGGTTTACTTGCCTATCTGCTAGGATGGAGGGATGGGATTCTCAGTTTTCTATCACGGAAATTTTATACTCAGATTTTCTCATAACAGTTCTGTACACTGAATAGCTGTTGCCATATTTGACCACAGAGACTGCTGCTGGATTTCAGTGGTGGGTGAAATGACATAATGTTTCCTGGAGCTGTACAGAGTGTTGTGACTTGTCACCCCATCAGGGCTGACCTGCTGTGCCTGCCAGTGAGGGGGTTAGAAGGTAGGAACCAATGGCTCAGCTTCCTTTTTTACCCATTTCAGTACAAAGTTTGTCATTGGCTATGTCTACACGTGCAGCCAACATCGAAATAGTCTATTTCGATGAATAACGTCTACACGTTCTCCAGGGCCGGCAACGTTGATGTTCAACTTCGACATTGCTCAGCCCAACATCGAAATAGGCGCAGCGAGGGAACGTCTACACGTCAAAGTAGCACACATCGAAATAAGGATGCCAGGCACAGCTGCAGACAGGGTCACAGGGCGGACTCAACAGCCAGCCGCTCCCTTAAAGGGCCCCTCCCAGACACAGTTGCACTAAACAACACAAGATACACAGAGCTGACAACTGGTTGCAGACCCTGTGCCTGCAGCATAGATCCCCAGCTGACGCAGAAGCAGCCAGAAGCCCTGGGCTAAGGGCTGCTGCCCACGGTGACCATAGAGCCCCGCAGGGGCTGGAGAGAGAGCATCTCTCAACCCCCCAGCTGATGGCCGCCATGGAGGACCCAGCAATTTCGACGTTGCGGGACGCGGATCGTCTACACTGTCCCTACTTCGACGTTGAACGTCGAAGTAGGGCGCTATTCCTATCTCCTCATGAGGTTAGCGACTTCGACGTCTCGCCGCCTAACGTCGAAGTTGGTGCCGCAACTTCGAAGTAGCATGCACGTGTAGACGCAGCTATTGTGCTTAGCCCCTATACATGGATACAAAAGGGAAGAGATCTCCTATGCAATCTTGTACAGTCAAACAAACAACAGTTATATCTGGAATTTAGCATCACAATCCCATTTTTCAGTGTCAGAAACTTTTGGGGATGAAATTTGCCAGGAATGGTTTCAATCTCTAAGTTTTAATTTTTTTTTAAACTATTGGAGCAAGAATAGTAGAGGTTTGATATTTCATCCAATATGCTTGATTTTAAAATCCCACCTATAACTATATTTATATCCATATATGAAGTATTGTATCTATCTTTGCAGGAAACACATTATTATTTGAGAAATACCATATGATAATTTAATTAAAAACCACTGCAGTGCAAATTTTTTGCATTTCATTGTTAATAATAATGGCACTTGCAGCAGAATTTATGCAGTAATCTGCATGTTCAAAACTCTGTACAAACATTTTTATTTTATTATTCAGGTCAGATACATAATCAAAGCAAAGCATTATTTTAATTTGACTGAGATATGCAAACTCATTAATATACCTTTGTGCTCTGAGCTAAGAGAAAGCTTTCAAAAACTTTTTTATATAGAACCAATACTGCTTAAACTTCATAGAATTCATTTTCTGTGTACTTCGACCCAGTTTTTTTTATTACTGAGGACATATGCATGAAACTTAGATTGTTTTTATTTAGATCTCAGTTTCTTCTACTACTTCAACAACTGCAAAAACAAAATCTATAGTTTTCACGTTTTTTTATGGGGCACTGTGCTCTTTAATGACATACTCTTCAATATGGTGCTAGTGTTTCTTGTGTTGCTCTGCATGTCCTGAACTTTCCCTAGCATCTTGAAGGATCAAGCCCTGAAAGTCAAAACACATTGCCATATGGTGAAATCCTACTGGATTACAAATTCAGAGTGGTGCTGAGCACTTGCAACTTTTGCCTGAGTAAGGGCACAAGATTTGACCAGCAAAGTCAAAACTGCTTTAACAGACATTTTTTAAAAATGTTTCATATACAGTATGAATATGAATAAGAAAATTGAGCATTAAACTTTACACATCCAGGAAATTACATTCAGTAGAGAGTGCAATACTCATGATGGATCTATTGCTATTGTCTAGGAGGTGAAATGTGGCTTTGCTATATTGCCATAATCAGGAATTTTGCCAGCCACAATAGAAAATATTTCCTATTCACATATACGCTCAGACACCTTACCCAGAAGCAGCTGAGTGTAGAAAAAGGGACAGCTGTATGGTGCCCCTGGAATTATGGAGATACGTATCTCATAGAACTGGAAGGAACCTTGGGAGATCATTGAGTCCAGTCCCCTGTCCTCTTGGCAGGACCAAGCACAACCCCCGACAGATTTTTTTTCCAAACCTATTTACCCCAGATCCCTAAATGCCTCCTCAAGGATTGAGCTCACAGCCCTGGGCTTAGCAGGCCAATGCTCAAACTGGTTAATCCCTCTGTTTGCTTGGCCCTGGCCATTGGCCACACTAAGGGACAGCTCATAGTTGTACTGCCCCAATAGCAGAACTGAATTAGATCTTAACACAGAGTGACCCTACGTTCCCCACTTGCTCTGGGATGCTAGGGAAGGAACAAAAGTCTTCACCAACCCTACAACTTGGAAAGATTGTTTCTGTCTGTGTGCTAGCTCAGCTGTGCTAGACAGCACATTACAGGTGTGGAGACTGCCACTCCCATCCCTACTTGGCTAGTCCCTGCTCATTTGTGTAGGATGGGAAGTGGTGAACCCATGCTGTCTGCTCTCTCCACATTGTACAATTGCAGTATCAGTGCAGGAAATGAAGGGGGGTCCTGGTATCCCACTACTTGCTTCAGGAGGGAATAACTGAATATCTATCTAACTAGCTGTATCTTCTTTTGGAATATGTTATGTCACTTGATGTAGAAGTACAGTATTTCTGTAAAGAACCACTCACTTTAAAACATGTACAAAAAGAATATGTTTTTTCCTTTGTTGTGGCAATATATACCTGCCCCACACTGGGGTGGAAGGGGTTAAACCCACAGTGTAGACTCAGGAAGCCGCTCCTCCTTTCTCTGCTGGACATGCACCAACTAGAGCCACAGTATAAAAGGGAGCAGTTCAACTAAATCTGCCCTGACTAGGAAGGAGACCAGACATGCATTACAGTCTCCTATCTGGGCGTGTCAGAGCCCCAGTCCACAAATGCCAGTCCTGATGAGATGCAAACAACCAGCTGTCTGTGGAAGGTGAAAAGGGGAAAGGGTTGTTATGAAGCTTCCCTGCTTACTACCTAGGGGAACAGAGGACCTGCAGATTACAGGGCAGGAAGACAGACATTGGTCTGTTTGTGGTATTACGACACTGAGGTAGTATGTTCCAAAAAGAGCCCACCTAACCCAGTGGCACATATGCTTATCACTGATAGGGCCCTAGGTTAGGACACAATGAAGTAGGGAGGCCTTGGTCTCTCTATCTCAGCTGGTGGTGGCTCACCTGCTACCCTCATTTTGTCCACTAGGCCTTACTGCTCTGAGTTAAAGGGTGGTCCTAGTGACTTTGGCCGCTGGGCCATACTTCCCTAAATGGAAAGGCAATTGTGCCATATTACCTACAGCTACAGGGCCTCAGCATGGAGGTAGACCATTAGACCACACTCCGGGAAGGGTGATTCTATTGAAACTGGCTTGTTGCCTTGAACCTAAGGATGGTCCATCTGACTACTGGCTTATATCTCTCTGAAGCTAAGATTGGTTATTTGGCATTGGCCACAGAATAACATCCACCGTGAGCGATGTTCCCGCTAAGCTTTTCCATCTATGCACAGAATCATTTCATGCACACTGAGGCATGGGAGAATGTGCACTGTCAGTAGAAACAAAAAAAACTAGGTGTGGGCACTCTGCTAATCAGCTGGGCAGCATTTGAATCTCCCCTGAGTGACCACACAAGCACGCAGCAAGCGAACAGGAAACACTGCCAATGAGTGCTGGGGTTTACCCACTCTTTGATAATTGTCAATCTTTTTCATTATTTTAATCTGAAAGTTGAGTTCTTACAATTATGCATTAGATTCCCTGTGGAATAAATACCAAAATGGATTACCAAAGCAGAATTTCGTTTAACCTCATTTGAGTGCCAAAAGCTTTAGAGAAACAGGGTGGGTGGCAGTTTGGTGACTAGTTGCATGCCTTTCAGAAATGATATAACTGTGCTTTAGATAGGGCCGAGGTGAGTCAGATGAAATAATGATTCTAGGTCAATATTTGGAAGGAAGAACAAAGCATATTGCACATGACAAATCAGTGGGACTACACGAGATACTTTATAGACTAAGATGGAAACATTGTGCAGGACATACATGTCATATACATATCAAGAACAGCCATAAGGTAAAGAAAAAGGCTGCTACCCTAATAATGTGCAATGGTACCACAGCATTTTTTCTTGCAACTCTTTCTTCCAAAGAGCAGGATTAGTCTCTCATTGTATAAGAGGATTATAGAGTTTATCTCTAAAATGACATTACTGAATGCCTCAATTACATTTAATAGCAATCCAATTTTAACTTAATATTTACTTAATTTCGAGAGAACACTGTACTCAGCTGTTTTATATACAGAAAGCACTGTAGTCAGGTGCAAAGGGTTGTTTAGGCCCTGCCTGCATTTGAAGGACAATACATTAAGGCTACATCTACCCTAGAGGTGCTTTTCTGACAAAAGAGACATTTTGTCAACAAAATCTGTGAAGCGTCCATGCTAAAAATGTTATACTGTTGACAGAACTTGATATTTTTGTCGACAGACTTCTGTCTCTCCCCCATGAGGCAGAATGTCTTTCTTGACAATATGTGTTGACAAAAGAAGCCATGTGGACACTCTGGGTGCTTCCGGGTCACTGGGTTGCCCTGTCTGCTGTGCTTCTGGTTGGCCATTCTGTTGAGAGCAGGCCGGGCAGACCAGATACTATCTGTTGACAGAGAAGATGGTTTTTTCAATCTGCTTTTGTTTGTGGACACACTTTACCAACAGAAGTTTTGTGAGAAGCTCTCTTCTGACAGTGACTTCTGTCAAGAAATCACTGTAGGTGCACATGTAACCAAAAGGTATAATTTTTAGAAGTAATTGGAGCTCACAGTCCTCCACTGGTTGCAGCAGAAATTGTAGATGTTCTACACCTCTAACAAAATTATAACTTATTTTTTTCCCAAACAAGAGATCAGTGATGAAGTATGTGTTCTTATTTTAGTGATGTTATCAGGGATGGCACATATTCTATCCAGGGATGATTGTTTTTGTCATTAAGATAAAAAGTAGTTAGACTGGAAGAGGCCAGTCACTCTATTAATACATTGTGGGTCGGGGCAAGGATGGGGAATAACAATGAGGGTAATAGTCCATAATGAAGCCACTGATATAAACAGACACAGAAACATTCTTTGGATTTACAGCAAACTCTTTCTCCTGAATCGCCCGCTATATGCAAAATATTGCCATGTGCTCCACCGTCAAAAACTACAACCCAGTTGTGTAAACACACAGGCAGATGTGTGCTAGAGAGACTCAAACTAGGATGCCAAAAACAGCAGTGTGCGTGCTATGGCTGTAGATCAGGTTCTTAAGCCTAGGCGATCAGGTGGGCTAACATCAAGTCTGAGCCACAGCAGCCAACTACACAAGTTCTGTTCCCTATGGCTGCAAGGCTCATGCCAAGCTTCAAGGTAGATATCTCCTCAAGCTACCTCAAGTGCATTGAAATCCCTAGTTGATGTCTTCTAATTATGAAATTCTCTGTTCAGTATCTCACACTTAGGCAGTCATTCACTGATGGACATCTTGCCTTTGTCTGTCTCATATTTTATGGATATTGCAACAAATGTTAGAAGAAACTGCCTTTAAAATATGCAAAACAATTGAAAAAAATGTCTTTTTAAAGAAATTGGGGCCAAAAGTGAGAGCTCACTCTGAAGTAGCCAATACCCTATGAAAGCTCATCAGAATGTTTCAAGTCATTTGGTTTCGATAAAAAAAAATCTAAATTTTTAAAGAAGTCAATTAAACTAGAGTGGAATGATCAAAGCAAGACGGAAGGTTCTGTTACTTATGTCCATGATGAAAACATGGCATTTTTGACATATTTAAGAATCTAGGAATGTTTGTACTTTATGCATAAATAATAAATAACCCTAGATCGAGGTGTGATTATACAATATACTAACATGCAACAAAATTACATTCAGGAAGTAACATTGATTTATGCTGTCATAGCTACAGCTTCCCCATTCAAAATTCCCCACAATGACTATTCCTTGTCAAATACATTTCTATAGTCTTCTAAATAATCTTCAGGAAGAAAAAAACAAAAAACTACATCAGAACCAGCATGTGTTTTCACCATTAGAGTTAGATGTCTTGTTCAAGTGGATTATTTTCCTTAAGAATCATGCAACATACATTTTCTTAAGCTTCATTTGAATTATCTGGATTCACAGATATTTGCCTCTGATAATAAATTTAATCTTATTCATTCATGTGTTTTCTTAGAAAATACAATTATGTTCCATATTTTGCCAACATATGTGCTTATTCCTGGGAACTCAATATATAAGTATAATTTCCACTGCAATTGGTTAAGTGGTTGTAGATGAGAAGTTTAAATCTTACCCATTCCTCTTCTTAAATTTATATCTATTTCAAGTTAGAAAAGTTTTCAGACAAAATTAGTCAGAGTGCCCTTTTTGCCAAGAAGGTCAATGGCATATCAGGCTGTATTAGTAGGAGCACTGCCAGAAAATCAAGGGAATTTATTATTCCTCTCTATTTGGCACTGATGAGGCCATGTCTGGAGTATTGTGTCTGATTAAGAACCTCACTACAGAAAGGATGTGGAGAAACTGGAGAGAAACCATCAGAGGACAACGAAAATCATTTTGGGGCTGGGACACATAAATTATGAGGATAAGCTGAGGGAACTGGATGCATTGTCTGCAGAAGAAAATGGGAAGCAGGGAGAATGTGACAGCAACCTTCAACTATCTGAAGGGGCAGTGCCGTAACTAGCTAATTTTGTGCCTGAGGCAAGAATATAAAATTGCACCCCCTCATATATTCACAGTAGTTATTTTGTAGAAAAAGGGAAAATACACAAACAAAAACAACAATAATAACAACACAATGTTTATTTATTATATTTATGAGATTTGCATAAACAATCAATTAATACATCTGTATCTTAATACATATAATTATAATATGATAGGCATTTGTTTATAATTGTACTTTAGCCGTGTCTACACGTGCACGCTACTTCGAAGTAGCGGCACTAACTTCGAAATAGTGCCCGTCATGGCTACACGTTTTGGGCGCTATTTCGATGTTAACATTGACGTTAGGCGGTGAGACGTCGAAGCCGCTAACCCCAAGAGGGGATGGGAATAGCGCCCTACTTCGAAGTTGAACGTCGAAGTAGGGCACGTGTAGACGATCCGCGTCCTGCAACATCGAAATAGCGGGGTCCGCCATGGTGGCCATCAGCTGAGGGGTTGAGAGACGTGCTCTCTCCAGTCCCTGCGGGGCTCTATGGTCACCGTGTGCAGCAGCCCTTAGCCCAGGGCTTCTGGCTGCTGCTGCGGCAGCTGGGGATCCATGCTGCAGGCACAGGGTCTGCAACCAGTTGTCGGCTCTGTGGATCTTGTGTTGTTTAGTGCAACTGTGTCTGGGAGGGGCCCTTTAAGGGAGCAGCTTGATGTTGAGTCTGCCCTGTGACCCTGTCTGCAGCTGTGCCTGGCACCCTTATTTCGATGTGTGCTACTTTGGCGTGTGGACTTTCCCTCGCAGCGCCTATTTCGATGTGATGCTGTGCAACGTCGATGTTGAATGTCGACGTTGCCAGCCCTGGAGGACGTGTAGACGTTATTCATCGAAATAGCCTATTTTGATGTTGCTACATCGAAATAAGCTACTTCGATGTAGGCTTCACGTGTAGACGTAGCTTTTGTGTGCTTTTAATGAGGCAAACTCATCAATAATAGTGTTGAAATTAATATTATTCACTGCCTTGTGTTCTATTGACAAGATGGACAATTTTGATAATCTCTCCTGACCCTTGTATGCTCGAAGGTAGTTCTTAATTAATTTTAGTCTACTAAAACTTCTTTTGCAAGAAGCCACAGTCCCTGGCAAGCAGAGAAATATTCACAGGGTGATTTCCAAATTTGGATAAAATTCAGCCAGATTACATTCATGAATAAACTGTAGAAGGTTCAAATAAGTTGCAGATGAAACAACTGTGTGAATGTCTGATTTTTAAAACTCTGAATCTCTGATGAAATTTCTGAGGCATTCAAATTGCTGGCAGTATTCATTTTAACAAAAGAATCTCTGAAAGAAAATCGAAATCTGATGATATCTCATTTAGCATTTCATATCTCCAATTTAACTCAAATATTATTCTGTCAAATATGGTTTTTATTTTTATTTTGAATGATTCTTCAGCTGATAAATTACCACTTTTGTCTTGTGACTCATAAAGCTGTTGTCTTTTAACTTTCTGCATTCTGTAAATTCTGCTATTTCTATATTTTCAACTGTTTTTCTACAATCAGTAAAAATATTTCCCATATAGCTCTTGTTTACAAATATCCCCCCCTCCCCAGAAATAAAAAACAAACAAACAAACAAAAAACATTCTGTGACTGGGACAGAGTGGCTGTGGGAAAAATAATTGCCCCCTCTTTGGACAAGGGTTCCACTCGAACAGTCGAGCTGATTCTTTGGAGAAATTAGGGCACTGGGATTCTGAATGGATGCAAGAAAAAGGGAACAAAACATTGGATGGGGAGGATACTGGAAACACAAGAGATTTTATCCCTTCTGTACAGCTGAGATTATGGTAGAGTTCCAATACACTCCAGAATATCTCTGCTTCCCAGCCCTATGTGATTTTAACAGGCACCTTTCTTTCTTTCTAAAAAAATCTACAAGTTAATAAGGGAAAATACCAATCTTTGTGTTAAAAAAAACCAAACAAAATACTTTTCAATTTCCAATTATTCTAAGGAAGGGATTACAGGGTTATTTAATTTTTTTAAAAAAATCTTGGTTCTTTACTGGTGCTCATAAAAACTGAAATGCTGTGCATATTTCCCCTCTGAAAATGACATAACAAAGCATTCACTGACTTAAACAAATGCAAACCAAAAAGTTGAGGGCAAAAAAACAAAATCTCTTGTAAACATGCATTTCTTCTAATTATGGTGCATTTTCCCCAAAGACTTTAGTTGATGAATCTAAAATAGGAAATTACCTTAGGAGGGGTAGAGGAGTTAGTCTGTAGCTTCACAAGCAAACAAACAAACAGTCCTGTAGGTTTTACCTTAAAGACTAACAATATATTTGTTAGGTGATGAGTTTTTGTGGATAATTAGGAAGTGGGTCTTACACATGAAAGCTCATCACCTAATAAATAACATTGTTACTTTTTAAGGTGCTACAGGACTGCTGTTTTCTAAAATAGAAGACAACGGTGGATATTTTCTTATCTAAAGGCTTTGATCAGAAGAAAGGGATGGAGTGCCCTGTATCTGGGAGGAAAAGAGCGTAGATTTAAAAAGGAATTCACTGTTCAATGACAACATTAAATACCAAAGGCTCGAGATGACATAGATGGTCATTAATACCCCATGCTACCCAAGTAAACAGTTAATACTCGTCCCTTGTTATAATTTCACCAACCAGAGGGGAGTGTTTCATTGTAATCCAATGATGGCGAAGCTTCTTCTCATCGGGGGTGGGGGGCACATGGCAATTTTTTACATGTTCTGAGGGCTGAACACAAAAAAGCCCCAAAACTGCTCCTTCGCCCCAGGCTTAACCCTTCTCAGCCCCAAACCAGCCCCTGAATCCAGGCTTAAACCTCTCTCAGCCCTAAACCACTCCTATACCCCCAGGCTTAATCCCCTCTCAGCCCCAAACTGCCCCCACCTATCTCACACATGCTCCACACATTGCCACAGCTGCCCCCCTGCTCCTGCTGCTCCCTCACCAGGCCACCGCCTACTCCTCCTCCTCCTCCTCCTCTATGCAGCTCCTCCACCCCTTTCACTCCCCTCCCCCTCTTACAGTATAGGCAGTTCCCTGCCCTACTGTGCTGAAATAATGGGACTCCATTTTTGTAATGGTCGAATCCTTCCTGCCAGCCATGAAACCAATAAAATTGAGTTCTACTCTTTCAGCACAGCATGGAAAGGAACTGGAGAAGGAGTCAGGTGGTAGCATCCAGAGCTGCTCCTTAAAAAAGCACATGCAGCTCAGAGTTGCCCAGCCAGCTTTTAAAAATGACACCACTTCTGGCTCCACGGGCCGGATTCTGGGTGATCCTTTCAGAAATGGGAGAAGTCACCAAAATGAGAAATATGGTGTTAAACAACGAGGAAACCTCACCAAGCCACAGCAAACAGCACCAGGCTTTGGAGGGGCCAGGGGCACAGGGGCAGGCAGGGGAGGGTTGTGGGTCTGTTTCAAGGCAGGACATGTGATGTGCTTTGTCATCGAGGCCCTGTGCAGACCTGTGGGCTGGTCCCTTCCCCCACACCTCAAAAAGAGGCAAACAGAGATCCTGCAATGAACTCTGGCTCCCTCCCTGAATCCCTGTGGGCTTTCGTCTTCATCAGGATCAGTGGTGAGACCATGAGTAATACTGGCCAAAGTCTGAACTTGAGCAAAGCTCCTGCACCACACACCAGGGAAATAAAGTAGAAAGCCAACCAGAAAAGGAAACTGGGTCAGTTCAGTCAGTTTCAGTGAGGTATAAAGGCAGTGGATTCTACCCAGCAGCTGAAAGAACTTCACGTGTGTGTGTGAGTGGAGGGGGGAGAGAGAAGAGGTGAGGGAGCTGTTTTAACTTCACCCCTCAGCTGTGCACCCAAGGCAAGTGCTTCACTCACCTCACCCTTGTTATGGCTCTGTGAAGGGGGACTCCAAGGAGGATGGAGCCAGGCTATTTTCAGTGGTGGCAGATGACAGAACAAGCAGCAATGGTCACAAGCTGACATGTGGGAGGTCTAGATTGAATATCAGAAAACAAACAAACAAGGGTGGTGAAGCACTGGAAGAAGTTGCCTGGTGAGGTGGTGGAATCTGCATCCTTAGAGGTTTTTATTAAAAAAAGACAGGATTCAGAAAGCCTTCACTGGGATGATTTAGTTGGGGTTAGTTCTACTTTGAGCAGGAGTTGGACTAAATGACCTCTTGAGGCCTCTTCCGACACTAATCTTCTATGATTTCATGAAAAAGAAACAAAATTTGTCTGTAGTCCAGTTGCATCCCTTCAGCAAATATAAGATCAATAAATTCCACTGACACCAGTGAACCTTACACCATGTGATGCAAACTCCTAGAGTAGTCGTTACTTACTGTGACAGATCTTGGGATAGCCATAACTGTGAGTTACCTCATTCCTCCTTAAATTTAGTAAGAGGGAGTCTTGCCCATGGTGACTAGACATCAGCTTCCTAACACCATTTGTGTTTGCTTTTCATGTTAATAATAGGTGCACCCCAAACCCTAAATCCTCTTGATGCATTTCCCATGATATCAAGACACTGGCTAGCCACAGGAATCACAGATCATCTGTTTCCAATGGAGCAATGCAGTGCAGTATGTCACTTTTACCTTAAATCACCACACCTCTATAACACGCTGCATTGTAAGCACTTATAATGGAACAAAAGATTTCCTCTGAGAAAGAATGGATTTTTAATAGAAAAAAGAGAGACTGTTGGGAAAAGATGCTTACAATATAAAACGAACTCATAAAATCAAAAACAGGGACTATGCTTATTAATAGTTTCTTTTCCTATCTAATGAAGTAGACCCCTCCTACTCAAAGTTCAGTCTTTTGCAAAGCTGGCTCATTTCTCAGGAGCCAGGATCCAATCTTTCATGAAACATGCCTGCTCAACAAGAGGTATCCTCAGTGAATGGATGCAGAGGTTCTTTCTCTACCCTGTGATATGATGAATCCGTTTTTTGTCTTTATTCTCAGACAAGACAATTCTCTGTCTCTTATAACATTTTACCTCCAAGTTATTTTGATGTTAATAGGTTATCTTGAATAGCTTTCCATCGAATTTTCTTTGTCATTTCAAAGATGGAGAATTGAGTAATACGTTACATAGTTGGTTAGGCAGGAATGAGTGACTATCACTTGAATGGACCATCACTGAGACAGATGATTCCCTGGTGACTCACTTTCATTTGAAGTCCATAAGGCATAGTGTTTCATACAGTTATGTAAGTTCTAAAATGCTACCTGTGTACACACGTCACAGTGGTGATGGGTATCAAGAAGTTACAAGCTTTCTTTACAAATCTCAAATTTATCCTTCCTGGACCAATATCATAATAATGGTGTACTAGGTGAAAAATGGTGTCTTTCAAAGATAAATTAGAGTTTTCTTAAAAGCTTGCCCAAGTGGAAAGAAATTGTGCTGTTGGGTGTTTCTTTGATGCTAATGAATATATAATTTGTACATCAAAGACAAAAGAGGATGTTCTTAGGCCCAGTGTTGCAAGTGGCACACAAACATCTTTAAAAGTGTCTTGCATGCCATGTGATCCACTCATAGGAAAAAATGGAAAAGGCACTGAACATTTGGATGGAGGGCCAGAGTTCACGTTATTCATAGGAAAAAAAAAAAGCCAAATGAATCGATAAGCAGCTCATTGAAAGTAAAGGGGAAGGAGATGCAGAAAAGTTTCAGGCCAGGAAGGACTGGTTGATAAGTTTAACAAGAGCTATAACCTACCATAATGTGAAGGTGATGGGGGAGGCAGCATCAGTCAGTCATAAACAGTGTCTCAGTTTCCCAAATACATTAAGAAACTTATTAAGGAGAGGGACTATTTACCAGAACAAGTTTTCAACACAGATGAGACAGCCGGCTTTGAAAGGATATGCTTGAAAGCACATTTCTTTCAATGGACAAGATCAGCTTCAGACTTATGGCAACAAAGGCCAGGCTAACCCTCTTATTTTGCATAAATGCTTCAGGTGACTGTATGATAATACCCATACTCTTTATCAAGTCCTTAACCCATGTGTTCTTCCTGTTTTCTGGGAAGCTGACAGAAATGCATGGGCAATGCTGCAGTTTTTGGACTGGCTTCACAATTCCTTTGTTCATGAAGTTGGCATTACCTAACCAAAAACCAAACAAAACAAAATCTCGCATTTAAAATGTTGATTCTGGACAAGGCACCTGGTCACCTGGACTCATTACTGTTGGCTCACCCTAATGTTGAGGTCATCTTCCTCCCAACTTCCCACCAAGACCACCTCACTCCTTTAATTCAGGGATCAGATGCACCTGATGCATGTTTGACAACAAGAAAGAGACTGTTAAAATAAAATCTGCAGCTTATGGTGAAAAAACGCTTAAAAAGTGTACACCATTGCAACTGCAATAAGCATAATAGAAGAATCCCTATACGACATAAAACAGGCTATGCTTAATGCTGCATGGCAGAAACTTTGGAAGAAGGCAGTAAACAATTTCACTGATCTTCTTGCAGTTGAGGATGAAATTAAAAAAAAATGTAGTTATTCCCAAACATTTGGGGTTGAAGGCTTTTATGACATAGAGTCCCATGAAGTTACCGAGCTCCTTGACTCTCACTCTCAAAAATTAACAGGGAAAGACCTGTAAGAACCCATTGCAACATATCATCTACCCTAGTCAAAAACTTCGAAATGGCTATGCAAATGGCCATTTCGAAGTTTACTAATGAAGCGCTGAAATACATATTCAGCACCTCATTAGCATGCGGGCGGCCGTGGCACTTCAAAATTGACAAGGCTCGCTGCCTTGTGGCTCGTCCAGATGGGGCTCCCTTATTCTTATGAGCAGATGTGAATAAGGGGACTTCAAAGTAGCTGGGCTCCTTTCAAAAAGGAGCCCTGTCCGGATGAGCCGTGCGACGGCGAGCCGTGGCAATTTCGAAGTGCTGCAGCCGCCCGCATGCTAATGAGGCTCTGAATATCTATTTCAGTGCTTCATAAGTAAACTTTGAAATGGCCATTTGCATGGCCATTTCGAAGTTTTTGACTAGTGTAGACACGGCAATAGTGATGATGAAAGTGAAGAGCAGGAGGATTTGAGACCAAAAATGAATCTGACTCTAGCTAAACCTAATTACATTTTGCTCCTAGCTTCAGTCCTGAGCTGGAAACTGATCTGCAAACAGGGCTTCAGTGAATTGGTATGACCATACCGAGTCCTACAAAAAGATCTTCATATGCAGAGTCAGAGTACACTTCATGCTTTCTTCAAAAAGGTAGAGAAAGACACTCCACAAGAGCTCTCCCCTAACTGTCTTGCAAGGGGCCTTGAAAAGTGTCTCAGGTGGTTGCTAAGTCAACTCAAGCCTCACCTAATAAAGGCACACATCAGTTATGAAGGACATCATCTCTGGATCAAAGGTACTATACATAAAACTTGACTTATTACTGTACTTAGTATTTACGATGTATAAAAAGTCATTTGTATTCACTTTATATTGTGCACTGTCTTTATAGTTTGATTTCAGTGGACATAAAAAATATTTTTTCTGGCTTTCAAAGGATCCCTCCTGACTGCATTTCCCCAATCCTATTTTTCCCAGTAGGTCTACATATTTGTTGACACCCTCAAACAAGTCTCAATTAAATTAAATTAGTGAGCAACAATTTCCCTTTACAAAAGCCATATTGACTCTTCCCCAGTGAAATGGGTTCATCTATGTGTCAGATAAGCCTGATCTCTATTATAGTTCAAAACAATGTACAAAAAAAACAATTGTTTTGAACAATGTTCAAAACAAATATTGAAGTTAGCCCTGGCAATTTGAAAGGGTCTGGGGCTCCTGGCTACCTCAGCACTGGCATTGGTTGGAGATCTGGGCCCCTTAAATCACTGCCAGAGCCCCTGATGGTGCAAGTCCTGCAGTTACAGTGGCCCTGAAGAGCTGCTGGGGGAGATGCCCCCTCGCCCCATCCCTTGTGTCTGAGGTCCTGGCTCTTCCAGAGGGGCCAGAGTTGGCTCCCCTCAAGGCCTGGCAAAGACTCTCATCAACCCTGGTGAATACTATTTAGTCCTGATGATCTGTTGCTGTTTAATTCACCAGTTTGTTCCGAAACCTCTCATATCAACATCTCAATCTGGAATAATTCATCAGAACAGTCGCATAAAAAGAATAACTCTGAAGTGGGGCTCTCCCTCATAACCTCTTCAGTGAAGACCAATACAAAGAATTTATTTAGTATCTTTGCAACAGCTTTGTTTTCCTTTCATTTTATTTTAGTACATCAATCATCCAATAGCCTTACAGATTTTTGGTAGTCTTCCAGTTTCTGATGTACTTAAAATATTTTGGCTGTTAGTTTTTGTGTCATTACGTAGTTGCTCTTCAGATTCTGATTTGTCTTGTCCAATTACACTTTTGTACTTGCTGGAGCTTATGCTTCTTTCTGGTTTCCTTAGTAGGGTTTTACTCCCCCTTGCTAAAGGATGTATTTGGTGTCCGACTGCCTCTTTTACTGCACTGTGTAGTCATGGTGCCATTTCTGGTCTTTTTTTTTTTTTTAAATCTGCAGTGTACATTTAGCCTCTACTGTTGAGGTATTTTAAATAACTTCCTCATTTTTGTGTAGTTCTCATTTTTGATGGTAAATGCTACTTTTGTGGTTTTCCTTGATATTTTTGCCCAATAAAGATATTAAATTTCATTATTTTATGGTTGATGTGACTGTGTGGAACAGCTGTAGTCTTTGGTTAGAGAGGATTCTACACACACTAAGGAATAAATCAGGAATTACCTCTGCTTTCATGGGTTCCAGGAATACCTGCTCCAAAAAGCAGTCATTAATGGAGCCTAGAAATTTTCTCTCTTCAACCCTATCCTAAGTCAACACAAAGATACCTGAAATCCCCTGTTATTGTGTTTCCTCTTTTTGTAGCCTCTTTAATCTTCCTGAGCATTTCACAATCACCGTTACAACTCTGGTCAGGTAGTTGGTAGTGTCTTTCCTACTGTGGTACTCTTATTATTGTGGCATGGAATTTCTACCTATAGGGATCTTTCTTTCACAGACTATGCTACTCCCACATCAACATGGCCCACTCTGTTATTCCAAAATGTTTTGTGCATTGTTATTACTGTGTCCAATTATTGTCAAAGTGGGAAGCAACATGCTAGTTTATGTTGAAAGAATGGGCCACTGAAATGCAGGGTCTTTTTGTCTGGCATTGTGACGTAAAGTTTATGTGCTACCAAATCACACCATGTTGTGATATAAAATTATCATAGTGTAAAACAAGTTCATTATAGTGTGATGTTATAGTCTAAAGAGCATATGTGCAATATTTTCTTTTTTTTTTTAGTTCAAACAGAGCTGCTTCCACAAAGTACTTCCCTCTGCTCACCTAAATCCCAATCTTCTGGTCACCAGGCTTAGTGAAATCAAGAATGGCTGAAAAAGTGTTTAACTGTAAAACATCCACTGGTGTGTAGCATGTATATCAATAAGATGAAGTCAGGTTACAGACAGTAATTGAATGTCAGAGTCAAACAGACATGTCACACTTCACATTGAGATACAACATAAAATGCTGCATCCCTTTCACTTTAGGCACGAACAAATTTCCATTCAGCTGCTTTCTCTCAGACATAGTGGCGACAGTTACGTTACAGAGATCTCTTGATAGAGGTCACTGTCGGAAGAGATTTCCTAACAAAACTCTCGACAGAGTGTGGCCACAAAGCCAATCAGACAAGCACTCCACTCTGTTGACAGAGCAGCTAAACTGCCCAGCTGTTCTCTCAACAAAACAGGAATCCAGAAACACAGCAGATAGGGCTGCCTATTGTTCCAGATGCCCTGTCAGTCGAGAGAAGCCCCCCTCATAATATCCGCACACCTTTTTTGTTGTCAGAATCTGTAGACAGCATGTTATGCCTCACAGCTGAGAGGCAGAATGCTGCCTGCGACAGTGCTGAGTTTTGTCGACAAACTGTTGACAAAATGCATTTTGTGTGTGGATGTTCCACCAGTTTTGTCGACCAAACTGGGGTTTTGTCAGCAAAACTTGGTAGCGTGACTGTAGCCAGTGGTTTTAAATGTGTATAATGAAAATATATTGCATAAGATGTTTAAATTAAGTTCAGAGATTCAAATATGAATCTTTAAGTACATTTTTTTTGTTCTTTTTGTTTTTTGGTTTGGGGTTTTTAACTTTCCATCTGTATATCTAGATCTAGATCAAGATCTATATATATATATATATATATGCACACCTTTTCCTATTACTGACAGTAATTGCATGAGATATTTTCCCTTTAAATCCATTTACCCTTTAAATCCATTTAAATCCAGTTTACCATATCTGAAAGAGGAATAACATCAAATTTCATGTGTATAGGCAGTAGAGGAAGTTAATGGGCATTGGTTATTTTGCCATGTGTATAGAACACAAATGAAAAAAATGCCGCATGTTACATGTACACTAAATGAAAAGGTTGTAAAATAATACTATCCCACTTTTGGTCAAGCCACACATCATTTTGAGGATTATTAAGGAGAAATTCATAAGTAGTTGTTCTAACACATTTTTGTGAACTTCCAGCGCTATTGTTCTACACACAGGCACTATCCAACTTACAAACTCACATTAATCTGTTTTTGTGGTATAAACAAGAGTAGCTGTGCTCAAGATTGGGCATTCCAGGTTCTTCCTTGTTTACGTATTAGAAATTGAAAAGTAAAAATCCTTTATCTCTATATGACACAAATGTGTACAAAGTTATCACATTTAGTACTTTTTTATTTTTCTTCCTAAATATGATTTCCAAGAATAGCAACTGAGGTAAATTCAGCATCCTTCAAGTACCTTACATTCTTGCCCAGCACATAAAATCCACAACTGAATAGAAATAAATGGTTCGTTACCAAAATGTTTTTTTTTTCCATCTAGTAATACTGTTATCCATGTTCCATTACTACTTTCCCATGAAAAAGCATTAAGTCTATTGAGGACAAAACCCCTCAACATAACTACGTGGAAGGGTTGAGAGGTGGATGTAAGATTTTATATTTGTATCTATTTAATATAAATCATGTTATTTACCTTATCATTATAAGCTTCTGAGACATAAGCCTAAACCTTCAGCTCCAGCTAGCTGAAAAAAATTCTCAGTGATATTTTTTCTGGAAGGTTGCTACACTGTGATGAATAAATGATTATCACCAATTCAAACGCATACTAATGTATTCTTACATAATATAGCAGGAGACAGGAAAAGGAACAATTGCAACAAAAACATAATAACTGGTTCAAAATTGTTTATAGCAGGGGATTTACAACAGGTATGAAAGAAAAATATGACAAGAATGAGTCTTAAACTTCATAATTACTCTTAATTTGCATAATCTAAGACCATTGTATACCTTAATGTTCTGGAAGAAAATATGTCATTGAAGAAGAAAAATGCATTTAATGCACTCTGTTCATGTAAAAGGTTTTTAAGTGCTCTAATGCAAAATGCCAAATGACATACTTCAGAAACAATCAATATTTTTTTCATTTGCTGCTAAATGGGAACATGCGTTTGTGTCATTGTTGGTGGATTTCCACATAGATAAATAAGTCTTTTTATTTTAAAATGATCTCCATCTCAGAAACCTTTACTGGAATGTCTCATTTCTCTGTAAGCACAACACAGTCCCAGGTGACCTGCAAACTAAAAGTAATCAATGTGCCATTGTCTCCTAGTAAAATTTAGTACAGCATATCTGAAAACAAATACTGTAAATCAGGGACTAAGCACAAATGACAATATATTATAAACCATAAATATCTGTCCACTGTACATAAAACGGTTTCCTATAACTCAAATTTCTCTGTATTGCTGTTATGTATAAGCCAGAAAAAGGAAAGCTTTGCATTATTTCATTAAGCAAAATATGTTGAATTATTTTCTCCTAAAAGCAGGGTACATTTTATCAGCTTTTCATCTTATGCTCTATCATTAACAACTTTAGCACAATGAGCCAATTACTCTGAGCACCCACACGTTCTTTTTTTTTAGTGTACGTGCTCAACTAATTAGATCAGTTTTCTTTTTAGTTACAACTGCATATCTAATCCCATTACATATGAAAAAAATCACTCCTGTTTATCTGTTACATAGAAGATCCAGGTTTCAAATACAGATGACTTTTTTTTCCTCTAACCAGGACTGCAGTCTCAATGTTTCTGTAAATAGTTATTGTTTGTGGTTTTGTTTTTCAGAACTGAAAATCCCTATCTACATTGATGGAAGTGGTCTGCACTTAATTTTATACAAGATTTAACCAACATATGGCATCCAAAATATGGGAACCAAGAAGAACTTCCAAAGAATGTAAAGTCTTCTTGGTTGCGCTAATCCCAAGCCAAGCTGTGTTGTATGTGTCTCTGAAACCAAACCTGGAGAGCTAATAAGCAGGAATAATTGTCTTACATGCTTTTTCTAAAGATGAGTGAATGGAGCTGCAGCTCATCAATAAGTTAAGCAAATGAATCTTTTCAGAGTACACTACAAAGTTAGCTTCTGAGCTGCAGTGGAGCACAGCATGGAGACAAGGAGGTTGAGGGTGCCATGCGCATTAAATTGCCCACAGCCAGTTCTCTAGTCCTTAGCCGCGTCTACACGTGCCGGCTACTTCGAAGTAGCCGCACCAACTTCGAAATAGCGCCCGCCACGACTACACGTGCCGAGTGCTATTTCGAAGTTGACATCGACGTAAGGCAGCGAGACGTCGAAGTCGCTACCCCCATCAGGAGATGGGAATAACGCCCTACTTCGACGTTGAAAGTCGAAGTAGGGCAGGTGTAGCCGATGCGCGTCCTGCAACATTGAAATAGCGGGGTCCGCCATGGTGGCCATCAGCTGAGGGGTTGAGAGACGCTCTCTCCAGCCCCTGAGCTCGATGGTCGCCGTGTGCAGCGGCCCCTTAAAGCTCCCCGCCCCATGCCTTCCTGTGCAGGAAGCTGAGAGACTGTGCAGGCGGCAGCACAGCCACGCGGCCAGCCTGCATGTCTCACAGCAGCCCAGAGACATCCCCCTCCCGCTGCGATGGCTGCCCGCCAGCCCCTCAAGCGACCCCAGGGCACCACCCCCAAGGGGAGCCAGGGCTCCCAGGCTGGCAGCCAGCCCGGGAAGAGGCAGCGGGGCCCCTCCTGGACGAAGGCCAAGCTTCAGGACCTGCTGGGGCTCTGGAGTGAGGAGGAGGTGCTCCAGGTAATGGGTAGCAAGAGGCGGAACGCGGATGAGTTTGCTCGGCTGGCCGAGGGCCTGGCCACCCGGGGTCACCCTGCCTGCACTCCTGACCACGTCAGGAGTAAGGTTAAGGAGCTACGGCAGGGTTACGCCCGGGCCTGGGATGCGGCCAGCCAATCTGGGGCCGCCCCAGTCACTTGCCCCTTTTACAGGGAGCTCAGGGAAATCCTGGGCCCCCGGCACAACTCCTCCCCTCTGGCCACTCTTGACACCTCGGCCGATGAGCCCCAGCAGGCCCCGGAGGCGGAGTCCACCCCGGAGGCAAGCCCCGCACCCCAGGGGCCCCCCCAGGAGCCCACCCCTGGGACACCGGAGGAGGAGCAGGAGGGGGGATCCTCCTCCAGCGATGGGGGGCTCCGGCTTGCGCTGCCGTCCTGGAGCTCCAGCAGGGCGTCCGCCCACCGGGTGTCCCCCGACCATGGGAGCAGACTGTCAGGTATGTACCCCCCCAGTGCACACCCCTGGGGTTGAGGGGCGGGGGAAACAGACATGACCAGGGCCCTCCACATGCCCAGATGACCATGGCCCCAAGGACAGCAGTGGCATGTCCCTCAGAAGAGTGCATCAGCCCCTGCCCCCCCAGCACGACACTACCATGCCCCATCCCTGGGGGTGGGGGGAGCGGAACCTAGGGTCCCCCGGGGGGGGAGGGGCGGGACACCCATCAGCAGCAGCAGCATCTCCCGGGGACGGGGATGGGGAACCAGCAGCAGAGGGGTGGGGGGACAAGGGCCACAGCTTGGGGTCCACACTAACGGCTGTCTCCACTCTTCTTCCCCACCTGTGTTCCACAGCTGCACCATCGGAGAGACCGGAGAGCGCCGGCGAGGTGTCAGTGGTCCCAGAGAGCCCACCGGGGCCATCACTCCAGGCCAGCCCCTCGGCGGAGCACCAACCAGCCCCAGAGCGGGGATGACGGCGGACCCAGCACCACCCCTGGACGGCGATGGACCCCCAGCTGCTGGCGATCCTCCAGTGGCAGCTGGAGGTCTCGGAGCAGCACCTGCAGGTGGAGGAGCGGTGGTCCATCTGCAGGAGTGGGCGCTGGCCTGGCGCCAGGAGACATGGGGGGCCTTTATGCGCACTTTCGAGTGCATAGCCGACTACCTGGCCCCCCATTCCATGCCGGCTGCTGCTCTGCCCGCCCTGCCTGCTCCACACACTGGTCCACCCGCCACTCCACCCGCTGCTCCACCCGCTGTTGCACCGCTGTCCACCACCAAGGGGCCTTCCGCCGAGGGGGACTTGGGGCCTGCTGACACCCCCCAGCCATATCTGCCGCTCCGCCCAGCCCCCAGCCAGCACCGGCCAGGGCTGAGGCCGAGGCGCGGGACACGGCCACCCACTCCCAGCGCTGGACATTAGGGGGTGTGGGTCCCAGGACGTGCCCCCTCCCCTTTGTACATATCCCCTTTCAGTTGTGTTTTGTATATAGTTTGTATTTAGACCCCTTTTATGATACTTGCCCCCCATGTAAATAATTCTCCCCTTCCTTGTCTTCCCCTTTTTTTCGCTTAATCATCATTATAATATATATAATATTTATATTTGTTGTAAATAATATAATTATAATAAGAGTTCAACGTCTGGTAGTTTCACGAACAACAGGTCTATTTTTATTTGCAAGAAAAGTGGGGGTGGGTGTGCTCTTGGGTGCTCTGTGGTGTGGGCATAGGGGCAGGGAGTGTTGTGGAGGATGGGGGGTGCAGTGGGGGGCCTGTCAGCATTCACCCTGCAGCCTGGTCGAAGTGGGCCCGCAGGGCCTCCTGGACCCGGATCCCCTTGGGGTCCACCTGGCGAATGGGGGCAGTGGGTGGCTGCACGTCAGCCCTGCCAGCCTCCACAGCCCAGCCCTGAAAGAATGCCTCCCCCTTGCTCTCGACCAGGTTGTGGACGGCGCTGCACATGCTCACAATCTGGGGGATGTTGGTGGGGCCCGCATCAAGGCGGGTGAGGAGACACCTCCAGCGCCCTTTGAGGCACCAAAATGTGCGCTCAACCACCTGGTGCGCGTGGTTCAGGTGCATGTTGAATCGCTCCTGGCTGGCTGACAGATGGCCTGTGTAAGGGTGCATGAGCCAGGGCCGGAGAGGGTATGCCGCGTCTGCGATGACGCAGAGGGGCACAGTGGTGTCCCCCACAGGGATCTCCCGCTGGGGGATATAGGTCCCCACCTCCAGCCGGTGGCACAGGCCCGAATTGCGGAATACCCGGGCGTCATGGGTGCTGCCAGGCCAGCCAACATATATGTCCAGGAAGCGGCCGCGGCTGTCCACCAAGGCCTGGAGGACCGCTGAATGGTAGCCCTTCCTGTTTAAGAAGCATCCTCCACTGTGCTCTGGGGCATGGATGGGGATATGAGCCCCATCCAGAGCCCCGAAGCAACTGGGGAAGCCCAGGGTGTCAAAGCCCGCGATGGCGGCATCCAGGTCCCCCAGCCGCATGAGCCTGTGGAGGAGCAGGGAGTTGATGGCGCGGACGACCTGCAGGGGAAGGACAAGGGAGAGCACCAGTGAGGGGTGTGCAGGGTGTGTCTGGCCCTGCCCTGCCAGAGATCCCCTCCACCCCCAGGGCTGCCTCCCCCTCCCCATGGGTCCTCTTACCTCCATGAGGACAGCCCCGACGGTGGCCTTGCCGATGCCAAACTCCTGGCCCACGGATCAGTAGCTGTCTGGAGTGGCCAGCTTCCAGACAGTGATGCCGACCCGTTTCTCCACGCTGAGGGCATGCCGCATGGCGGTGTCCTGGTGCCTCAGTGCAGGGGTGAGCCACTGGCAGAGCTCCAGAAATGTCTGCCAGCTCATACGAAAGTTCTGGAGCCAGCGGTCATCGTCCCACTCACCGATCATCAGCCGCTCCCACCAGTCGGTGCTCGTGGGGTAGCTCCACAGCTGGCGGCGTGTGCGGCGGGGGGGGACGGTGGGCTGCAGGGTCTGGGGTTGCTTCCTCCTCCCCTGGGGGCAGCTCCTCTTCTGTGGCTAGAATGTGATCAGCTGCCTCCTGCATGGCATTGAGCAGGTCGAGCACTGCTCCTGCAAGGGCAGCTGGGTGGACCTCTGGCTGCTGCTGCTGGGGGTCCATAACTGCGTCGCTGAGGTGTGCATGCCTATGACTCTGCAGACCGCATGCTGTGCAGGCTGAGTGTGTCTGGGAGGGGCCCTTTAAGGGAGCGGCTAACTGTTGCCCCAGAAGTGCTAGTCTGCTCTGTGACCCTGTCTGCAACTGTTCCTGGCACCCTTATTTCGATGTGTGGTACTTTGGCGTGTAGACACTCCCCCACAGCACCTACTTCGATGTGGTGCTGCGCAACATCGACATTCAACGTCGACGGCACCACCCCGGAGGACGTGTAGACGTTATACATCGAAATAAGCTATTTCGATGTAGCATACATGTGTAGATGTAGCCCTTCTGTGTCACTTAGTTTTGGCATGAGGCAAAACTCTGTATTATGACACTAGTGTAAATTTTCTAATTATAAATTACCCCAATGGTAATAATAACTGGCTCAAAAACGTTTGTAGTGGGAGATATGAGCTACACAAAGCTACATTCTAGCACACCACATACTCTGGAGCAGGATAAATTTCCATGAACATCTTTGGCAGAGATTTGTGTACAATTGTTCTGCCAAAACAATGGGATTTAATTCCTGTAAAAGAGGTCAAACTTGAGCCCCAAACTCTGCAGACATTCTATATCTGTTCCATCACATGGCACTCAATAACCAATTTTAATTGAACAAATAAATTGTGAACCAAGCAAAACTCTGAGTTGTGCTATCATACATTGAAAGTAATGCTATGAACTTCAGTGCATTTATTCAAGAATCACAAGAGCAGAAGCTGAATTTGACCTGATCTTTTTTTTTTTTAAAAAAAGGATTTAATACATACTTCACCCCAAATTAATTATTTTAATAATGGAAAAAACATTATTACCATTTATTCTTCCTGGTTTGTGGGCAGAGCACAACACACATAGTTTTCTGTTACAGGAAACAGAAAATGAGCAAATGTGGGGAGAAGAGAGGGAGAGAAGAAAGGAGGATGCAAATAAGGGAAATGAATCTAAGCAAAATTCCAGTATAGGGAATATAGTAGTAACCATTTCAAAAATCAAATGTAAAGTTGTTCATTGTAGATTGTTCCCCTCTCCAAATGCTGATTGTCAAGATCAATGCTCCCTTTTGGTGTATAAATTATCGCAAGCTAAGAAGAGACAGGCACAGCATGTAATTGCAGCTTCCAGATGGAAAGGCTTAAAAGAAGCAGAAAAGCTATAGCTAGATGCAAGAACATCCCTGAAGAGCTGTCGCCTTTCCAAGATACCCAAACTCCAAGAACTCCCTGGGCTTCTGGTACAGTTTTCCATAGAACTACATGCATATGGTAACCAAACAGGTATGTCTAGCACTTGAACTAAAATGAACCAAATGATGTTCAGAGAAACAAAACAAAGAGACCAATATAGTTTAAATACTAAAAATACTAAAATAGAATACTACATAAGGACAGCATGGGAAATATAGGCCTTTTTAAACTCCAGAATATTTAAGGTCTGTAAAATTACCAATATATGTAATCACAAGTCAAGTCACCCGCCATAGTTACACTACTCGGGAGCTGTAAAGTAGCACAGTAGCTAAACATTTCTTAAGGGTGAGGCATACTAAACTGGGAACTAGTCTTATGAGAAAAGTTGTGGAAGACACATAACTTGGGACCATTCAATACTAGCCTGGGTAAAATGCATTGTAGGGAACATCTTGAACTGGCAGAGAGTAGGCTAGAAAACCTAATGAGTCCTAGATGGAGGGACCATGGGGGTTCATGCACTGCATCCGCCCTGGGCATTGGTTTTAGACTCCCATAGGCTGGGACCTGGCCAGTGGGAGCTGGGGGTGTGGGGAGTGCCTGTGAACAACAGAAGCATAAAAAGCGACTGATGTGCCTCTATCTAGGGACCTGTAGCTGGCCCCTTCTTGGGCAAAAGGTGGTCTGTGGATCCAGTACAGGCAAGAAGCCTACCTTAATACTACACAGCTGACCAGGAACTGCCTAAACCGGCACCCCTACTACACAGCTTACCAGGAACTGCCAGAGGTAAGCCCACGGTCATACCTTAATACCCTGTCTTAGCCCTGAGAGTGCCTCCTCCCCGACCTGGAGCCCTCTCCTGACCTCCAAACCCATTATGTTGGGTCATGGGCTTAAAAATGTTTTCAACTTCATCATGAGAAAAAAAAGTTTGTAACTCACTGTGCTGCCCCATACATAGGTCTTGTTGTGACTTTTGGTTCCTTACCAGAAGTGGTTGGAAAATGTGAAAAAATGTTGACAAATTTTAGAAAACTGTGGAAACTTTCAAACATTTCTGTTCAGTCCCATTTCTGAATGGTCTGGTTGATCTGTAGGTCCTGCCTCAGTTAGATTCCAGAAATTATCTTAGTGTTAGAAGTCAGCTGTGGGAGCATAGTTTATGGTGCGCAAAGATGTTCACCTGTGGAACTCCTTGGTTTCTACAGGTCATGTATTCACATGCTTTTTGGTTCCTTTAGAAACCCAAGAATAAGATGCATTTATGGTCTGTGATTTTAATCAAGTTCCAATTTATGAGACTAATTTCACTGTGATTGTCTTAAAACCATATAAGAAATTTGCAATAACAGGCAACAAGGAAAGTTACTTTTAAAATATTTTTGTCATCGAAAGAAAACATTTCCCTTTCTTCTCCTCTCCCATAATTCCATTACAATATGATCAGTTAATGTTACACATTTTATAAAGGCGAGGAAAAGGATTTTCACCAGTTCTCAAGCACTTTCTTTAAACTACAAATGTGACGTAAACCATTTTAAATAAATATATTTTAAATATTTTGCATGGGAAAGGAAATATTTCAGACTTCTCCCTTTCATCCTCCCTCCCAACCCAATGCCACCAACATGAAATCAAAAACAAAGGATAGGTCCCAGAGATCAGAGCAACCTGAGAAATTAAATGTCAATAAATCACTAAATCCATAGGTTATGTCAGCCAGGAGTTCAGAGGGAACTGCTGATTCAATGCTAATAAAAATATAATTTGTCTAAAAAAAAAACAAAAGCAAAATGGCCAGTGTTGCATCTATTTAAAACACACCCATATACAAACTAAGGTAAATCCCAGAAATTGCTTGGAACAGTAAATGTTAACTCTAGGAAGTTTGAAAAAAATACTGAACAGCATTACGTGGTATCTGGATGAGTAACAAACCTACGAAAGCTAATCATGCTTTTCAAATATGCTGGATTAAACAAAAGTTTTGAGGAAATGAGATAATTAACTTAATCTTTTTCAATGTGATTGGTAATCCTCCTTCAAGAGGCTATTAAGGAAACTTGGTAACCACAGGATATGAAGTAAAATTTCCTGTCATTGACTGAAAAGAGGTCAAGAGCTGGAAATAAATGAATGGGCAAATCTCAATGTGCAGAAATGGCAGTGTTCAATAGCTAGACAAGGAACCTTCTCCCTTCCATCACTCTTTGTATTCTTACACGTAGAATCCTTGTACTCCCATATTAAAAATGAAAATTGCACACTGCATCCTTCCATAGGATGGCACATCTTTTGCTGTGGCCTTGATTTCAAGGGGATGACAAAGGTGTTTTGGCTGAGTAGGACAGAATGCCTCTGAGGACTCCTGTTAACTAAAAGGACCTTTTGCTTAACATGGGCTCAGCCTTAAAAAACACAATATAATGTTTAACTGGGAAGATGAAGTGAACAGTTAGAATAAAAGAATAGGCAGTTTACATAAAATGATTCAATCAAGAGGAAGGGCAATTTTGAGGACTTACATATCTAACACAAATTATCAATATAATGGGAAATGGAATCCAGCATAGATAACAGCAGATGGAATTGTATATATATAATCATATATATATGATTTATAAACAATGTTGGCTCTAAATGCCTGATTCTGCAATGTTCTGAGCTCCTGACAAGTACTAAACACTGCTCCATTCCTGCCTGTCAATGAAACTAACGCCACATTCAGCACATTTCATGAAGTTTTCATTATTTTGCAATATTCTTATGTTAGGTGTAGCCTGTCAGAGAACAAATAATATTTTACATAAACGAAGCATTGAAAATTTCAGACTTCATTGTAAATGTTTTGCAAAGTTTTGAGAGCTTGCAGGAAACTATTTTGTAAACTTAACTATAACAGTCATAACTTCTCCAACCATTGTATTTGCCAGGATTTTTAATTGTATCTTCACCATATTATCTTATTTTAAAAAATCTGCAATATCACATATTTTATTTTTCTGTTAATAGCAATTGCAGTTGTGGGTGCACTGTTCATTTTATTATTTAAAATTAACATAATCAACTGAGGTGGTGATAGTATTACTATGGCTATATATTGTGAGGCTTTCTTACAATGTTATTGTAGTTTTTAAATTGGAAAATTATTTTGGGTAAATAGTCTTAATGGAGCAGCATGTGGGTTTACAACTATATCATATATTTACCAGATATTTCTTGTCTATTGTAAATAGAGCATATCATTTTAAATTCTTCATTAATTTTAATCTATCATTTATAGAAACATACTTTTTGATAAACCAAATTATTATCTATAATTGTCTTTTCTTTCTTATAAAGGTTCTGTGTATGCAGGGGAGAAATTCCACTCCTCATATATTAATGGGGGTGGAGGAAAGAAAATACACAACAAAATAACAAGGAATGGCCATCAACAAACAGCCATCAAATGGTTAAGAAAGTAAATCACTGACTAAGAAGTAGTATAGGGGTGAGCAACCTTTCTGAGGTGGAGTGCCGACATGTGACCTTCTGACCTTTATGTATGGTCCAAGTGCTGGTGATGCTTTCTAAAGTCACTAACAGTCCTAATTACAACAGCTTCATTAATAAATAAATTAAGATGCAGAACTTCATGATTTAGGTGATGGCTGGTAGCATTAGCTGGTCTTCTGTTAATCCACAGGCTTTGAGAAAGGGGCAAGGCTGAGGTCCCACCTCGCATGCCAATGAAAATCAGCTAACATGCCATTCTTGGCACCTGTGCTGGGCATTGCTGAACCCTGAAATAGTACACTGATGTTGCATGATAATTCTCCTCTTTACTGCAATATTAGAGACTTGGGTTAAATTCCCATTCTCAATCCTAATCCAAAAAGAATTCGGAGTTCTTAGAATATAATGTATTCGGCAATCTCTCAGATAATTAATGACAAGAATTAGCAGCTTCTGAAAAGAATAGTTTCTTTTTCACAGATGAATGATGAGAAAGCTTGAAGCACAGGCTCAAGAGTAATAGCTGTAAAATGGGGAGAAGACAGGAGTTCTGCTGGTAATTCCAAAGAAATGAAAGGAATGTCATAAGCAAAAATATCAGTTAACACATTACAATGCAGGCTATTCAGATGCTAAGCAAGTGACTTTATGAGGGAAAAGAAACTAATATGTTCACGCCTTTGAGGTGCTAAGTGTCCTCAAGCCCAACTGACAACAGTGCAGCTTGCAAACACTGACAGACCCTTGTCATTTTCAGGCAGAATTGAACGTGGGCCCTTTTGCATTATATGCATGAGCTGATACTACATGATGGTAAAGCCCATAAGTGTGTTACTTAACTCTGTAGATTTATTAATCTCTAAGTGGTCTTGGTGACCCTGCATGGGACAGATCACCATGCCGACAAAGTGTATGAGTCACAAAGCCACTCAATATTTTAACAGCATGGGGCTCTTACTTTACAGATATCCTTGGGCCCTACCCACAAACAGCTTGCTATATAAGACAATATATGGATAAAGTCCCACAGACTCCAGTGGGACCTCAGCCTTGCCCCTTTCTCAAAGCCTGTGGATTAACAAAAGACCAGCTAATGCTACCAACCATCACCTAAATGATGAAGTTCTGCACCTTTATATATTTATTAATGAAGCTGTTGTAATTAGGAATATTAGTGACTTTAAAAGCATCATCAGCACTCGGACTATACATAAAGGTCAGAAGGTCAAATTCCGGCACTCCACCTCAGAAAGGTTGCTCACCCCTATACTACTTATTAGTCAATGACTTGCTTCCTTAACTATTTGATGGCTGTTTGTCAATGGCCACTCCTTGTTATTTTGTTTTGGATTTTCTTTCCTCCACCCCCATTAATATATGCAGAGTGGAGTATGAGGACACAGCTTGTCAGGATGTCTATGTCTACACTACTCCCACCTTTCAGAAGGGGATGCTTAGAAGACACTTCAGGATACGCTAATGAGGCACTTCCATGAATATGCAGCACCTCATTAGCATAATGGTGTTCACAGTGACTTGAAAGTCCTGCTTTCGAATCGCGCGCTGTCCGTGTAGACGGAGGCCTTTTGAAAGGACCCCTCAGTCTTTGAAAGCTCCTTATTCCTATTTGGTTTTAGGAGTGGAGAGTCCTTATGAAAGGCCTCCATCTACACTGGTTGCGCGTTACTTGAAAGCAGAACTTTCAAATTGCCATGGCCGCCATGGTGCCAATAAGGCGCTGCATATTCGTGGCAGCACCTCATTAGCATACCCTGAAGTGTCTCACTAGCCTCGCATTTCGAAAGGTGGGGGCTAGTGTAGACATAGCCTATGAGAGGCAAAGCTTTCAATACACAAGCATCCTAACCATTGCCCAGTGTTTCATATGCACCATGGCAAAAGAGTGTTTTAAGGAGGGTTTTGAAAGAAAATACTGAGCTAGTTTATGAGGAGTTACTCCCAACCATGAGACACAGCATGAGAGAAATCCAAAAGGTCCTTGTTTGAACATACAACAAGTTTGTGATGGAGGCTGAAAGCCTGGGCCCATCAGAGGTTGGACTCAACCTTTCTATACTGAATAAGAAATAAGTAGGATGGGAATAGGTCAAGAAGAGTCTTAAAGGTAAGTGAAGATAAGTGTATCATATTAAGAGATATGTCAGAGGGTTAGATCGTTAGTAGTTCAGCACAACTGCCCAAAGAGATGAAAGGAAAGAGGGAATGGCACTGTCCATTGTGCCAGTATACCGTACAAAGACTAGCAACAGGGAAGGTTAGCATTTGTATTACCACTTGTCTACCTGGAGGTTGTGGTGAGGGTTGGAACTAGGATAGATGCGGAGTGGATGAAAAAATGCAGCAGCAGCCATTCTCTCTAGTGCTCCCAAAGGCGTGGAGCCTACCTCAAGCTTAACTGGGGGGGAAATCACATTCCATTGTGTGAACTTAATTACTGCCACCACATTGCTCAGAACATGCATCAAACAGGCTGTTATACTATATAAATTTTCCATTCAATTTTTGTACTGTCATTTTGTCATTTTCTTGCTGCTTTCAAGAACAACTATCATGCCAGCAAAATAGAGATCACAAGATGACCTGAGTACAAAACAGCTATTGAACTGAACTGAAAGCACACATTTTATCCAGTGTTTTCTTAGCATGGTAAATCACTATCATGAAAGGTACAATACAGAAATAAAATGTTTCATATCCATGTAATGCAGTAAAACTATTCATAACTTGGAGATAAATAACTGTTGGAATCAACCCTCCTTTACGTTGTACTGTGTAAGACTTTAAAAATAAGTTAAGAGAAATGAAAATCTTTTTAGAAGAGTATGGATACCCACAAAACTACAGTACACTCTTTCATATCCAGCAGCTCTGTGACAGGGAGGTTGCTGGATGTTCAAATATTATGGATAATATAGTGGTATACATACTGATGCTTAACACTAAAGAGAAAAAGATTAAAAAGCAAATTAAAATGTGTGCAGAGTACTTTACTTACCATGAATAGTGGTATTGTACACTGTAAACTTATCCTGTATTTGCCATATTTATTTGTATTTAATTTCATTGTACTGTACTTACGGACAATGTCACTAAAATTTACATATTGTTGAAACGCTGGTTATTTAAGAGCTCCACATAATAGAATTCTGGACATGAGAGAGTTTATTATGTAAGTCTTGAAAATAACTTAGGAAATACTAATTTCTTTTTTTTTTCAGTGAATTATTAGCTTTGCTATTCAGATAAACTGAGACTAAATTTTAAGTTATTGTTTCTCTTAACACTGGTAAAAACTAGTCATCTTACTGAATTTAAATAGTTATGTTGAAAGGAGTCAAAATTCATAATTGATGGAGACTTAAATTTCAGGTAAACATTGTCCTGACATTTAAATCTAGTGTGTGAATTCTGCTGTTTGATATGTCTTAAAGGCTACATCTACATCGAAATAGGCTACTTCGACGTGTATCACTTACACATCCTCCAGGGCTGGTGCCATCAACGTTCAATGTCGAAGTAGCGACAGAGAACGTTGAAAGGAGCCTCCCTGGAAGGAAATGAGTAGTGTCTACACACGCAAGCGCTCCCTGTCGAAATAAAGGGCCAGCAAAGCCCCGCTCCCTTAAAGGGCCCCTCCTAGACACACTCTCCCTGCACAAAATGAGATTCACAGAGCTGACAACTGGTTGCAGACCCCATGCATGCAGCATGGCCCCCCAGCTTCAGCAGCAGCAGCAGCAGCAGCAGCCAGAAGACCTGGGCTAAAGACTGCTGCACGCGGCGACCATACAGCCCCTCAGGGGCTGGACAGAGCATCTCTCAGCCCCTCAGCTGATGGCCGCCATGGAGGACCCCACTATTTCAACGCAGCAGGACGTGGATCATGTACACATGCGTACTTCAACGTAGGAATAGCGATTTCGATGTCTTGCTGCCTAACGTCGATTTCAACATTGAGATAGCTCACGGCACATGTAGATGTGACACGTATTATTTCAACGTTGTGCCAGCTGCTTTGAAGTGCAGACGCATCCAAAATGAATCGTCCTGAAGTCAAAAGGTGTAGTTTATTCTCTGCATCTCAGAGCATAAATTGAAGCTTTTGCTTGTTAATCTATGAAAGTTCCTATAAAAATTTACACAGTGCAATCAAAATATATGAATAAGTAAAATAAAAAATAAACTTATGAAGAACATTTGTAACTTCCCTCTCACACTCCTTCTGTACATTAATTCATTTTTCTAGAATAAACTGTTCATTTTTTAAAATGAACTTATATCCCAATATTTCAAACTTCAGTTGACACAGTGAATCTATTTATCTGAAGAACAATTTAACAGAAATAAGCAGGGCTATTATTTATTAATTCTGTGGGGACATAGATGTACAAGTCTTTAAATACATACAAATATTGCACCCCTTGACTCAAAAAGACTTCAATCTAATGGAAAGGGAATTCTTTTGGATCCCGAAGATTAACAAAACCAGGCTTTTATTTAGCAAAACACTTTTGGGGCCTCAGTGTGAGCTGTGTTTCAATTAATTTGCACACTATTGCTCTGATGGATAAAGAGGCTGGAGTGCTGTTAGATATTTCACAGGATGGGGAACTGTCAGTATGGTGGACCCCTATCTTGCTGTTGAGTGTCTTTGCTTGCAAGTCCCCAAAAGGGACACGTGGGTGTGAGCAACAGAGGAAACTGGCAATCAGAAGTAGAAAGCCAGCTATACAACCAATGGGGCCCTTAGACAATCAACCTACAAAAGGACAACTCAAAGATGATAAAGTCATTGCAGAGAAACTAAATGAATTCTTTGCTTCAGTTTTCTTGGCTGAGGATGTTAGGCATATTCCCAAACAAGAGCCATCCTTTGTAGGTGACAAACCTGAGGAATTGTCCAAGATTGAGGTGTCACTAGAGGAGGTTTTGGAACTCATTGACAAACTTAACAATAACAAGTCACTGGGACCAGATGGCATTCATCCAAGAGTTCTCAAAGAACTCAAATGTGAAATTGCAGAACTATAACTGTGGTTTGTAACCTATCCTTGAAATCAACTTCTGTACTCAGTGACTGGAAGACAGCTAATGTAACACCAATATTTTAAAAGGGCTCTAGAGGCCACCCCAGCAATTACAGATCAGTAAGTCTAATGTCAGTATCAGGCAAATTAGTTGAAACAATAGTAAAGGATAAAATTGTCAGAAGCATAGAAGAACATAATTTGCTGGGTAAAAGTCAACATGGTTTATGTAAAGGGAATTCATTCTTACTAATCTATTAGAGTTCTTTGTGGGGGTCAATAAACATGTGGACAAGGGGAATCCAGTAGATATAGTGCACTTAGATTTCCAGAAAGCCTTTGACGAGGTTCTTCACCAAAGGCTCTTATGTAAATTAAGTTGTCATGGGATAAGAGTGAGGATCCATTCATGGTTAGAGAACTGGTTCAAATATAGGAAACAAAGAGTAGAAATAAATTGTAAATTCTCAGGATGGAGGGGGTAGATGGTGGTGTTCCCCTAGGGTCAGTCCTAGGACCAATCCTATTCAACTAAGAAATGATCTGGAGAAAAGGATAAACTGAGGTGGCAAAGTTTGCAGGTAATTCTAAACTGCTCAATATAGTTAAGACCAAAGCAGACTGTGAAGAACTTCAAAAAGATCTCACAAAACTAAGTGATTGGGCAAAAAAATAGAAAATGAAATTTAATGTGGATAAATGTAAAGTAATATACATTGGAAAAAATAACACTAACTATACATACAATATGATGGGGGCTAATTTAGCTATAACTCATCAGGAAAGAGATCTTGGAGTCATTGTGGATAGTTGTCTGAAAACTTCCACACACTGCACAGCAGCAGTCAAAAAGGCAAACAGTATGTCATGAATCATTAAAAAAACGGATAGAGAAAAAATCCGTGTCTACACTAGTAGGGATAAGGGGATTTTGAAGCTCCTGGGGTCCTTTCAAAAAGGACCCCTGACTGGACGAGCCGTGCAGCAGCGAAAATCAGCAATTCTGAAGAGCTGCAGCTGCCAGTATGCTAATGAGGCACTGAATATGCATTTGCATGGCCATTTCAAAGATTTGTGCTACTGAAGACGTAGCTTAAGAGAGTATCTTATTATCCTAATATAAAACCATACTATGCCCACATGTTGAATACTACTGTGGTCCCCTCATCTCAGAAAAGTTATATTGGCACTAGAAAAGGTTCAGAAAAGGGCAACTAAAATGATTAGGGATTTGGAATGGGTCCCATGTGAAGAGAGATTAAAGAAACTAGGACTTTCAGTTTAGAAAAGAGGAGATTAGGGTGGATATGATAGAAGTATATGAAATCATGAGTGGATTGGAGAAAGTGAATAAGCAAAAAATACATATTTGTTCCCATAATATAAGAACTAGAGAACACCAAATGAAATTATTGGGCAGCAGATTTAAAACAAATAAAAGGAAGTTCTTCACACAGTGCACGGATAACCTGTGGAACTCCTTGCCAGAGGTGGCTGTGAAGGCTAGGAATATAACAGTATTTAAAAAGAGCTAGATAAATTCATGGAGGTCATGTCAGTTAATGGCTATTAGCCAGGATGGGCAAGGAATGGTAACCCTAACCTCTCTTTGTCAGAGTCTGCATAGGGATGGCAGGAGAGAGACCACTTTATCATTACCTGTTCGGTTCACTCCCTCTGATGCAACTGGCCTTGACCACTGTCAGTAGACAGGACACTGGGCTGGATGGACCTTTGGTCTGACTAAGTATGGCTGTTCTTATGTTCTTACATTCAGCTGGGCTCTGAAAGGAGGTTACCAGATATTTTAGATTAGCCCTTAGGATGCTCCAAAACTTTGTGGAAAAGGTTGATGTGAAACCAAGTCCAGAAACAGGGAACTGTAATTGAATAATTTGAACTTTCCCACTCCCCACTTGTGGCCAGCAGAGTCATTACATCTGAGAATCTTTGCCATTCTTTCTCAAATGAACAGTTGTGTAGGCTTTTACGAAAAATAAATAAGAGGGTCAGTCATAGGGGAAAACACGAGCCTGAATATGTTTTTAACCCCCTCTTACCAAAAATATTACAGATTTGCTAAGCCTCTCCCTCTGGAAAATTCAGCATCTCTAGGTTAGATCATTCAAAATTCTATTCTCTACCACCAACTATACATACAATATATATTGACATCTGAACCATCACTTTTCATTTTGTTCTGTGATATTGATTCATTTTGAGCACAATGGCAACGGTATCAGGGAAGATTTTAAGTACTTCATACTCCTTTACAGTATGTATTCCTTCATTGTAACCATCACTTTCTCTTTATACCACAAGTTGTCTCATTCAGCCATGAACTTTCAGTGCACTTCATTATGTTTTAAAATCAGATAAAGAGCTGCATGTGCTTTAAACTAGTTATATAAATATGGAAGGGATACCAAATAACTATGAATAGGTGTTTGATGGCTTTACATACCATAATTGTTCCAGGCAATCTGCTAGAGCCTGACTGAAATTTCCTAGCAAACCCTCAGATCAGTGAGAGCTGCCAGCTCCCACAGGAGGCTGAATGTAGTCAGTAGGTTATTGGAGGTGTTCAGCATCTTACCAAGCATGTATTTAAGAATGCTCAGGAAACAGATACCAGAACTATTCTGTAAGAGGGATTTATTGAAGGAATATCCTGGAAAAAAGACTCACCACCACTACTGCTATGTGGTTTTCCTGATAGGGATAATTCAGGGAGTAAAGTACTAAACCCCACAAGGATGCTTTATTAGGCTCTTAAGAGACTCCATGATCAATTCATGGCATTGGGACATGAATTTCTAATTGTGAGACTAAGGACAAGCTATTACAACCATAGGAAGGCAGGGGGGCTCTTTGCTTCTGTCGTGCAGATTCTGTTTCTTTGTTCCAGGTGCAGACACAATGTAGGAGCGGAAAGGTATCTTTGAGAAAAATTTGCACCCTCGTAGTTTGTATATGCCTTGCCCTCAGCAAAGCTTAGAGCTGCAGTACAGCTGGGTCTAAATTGTGTGACTTGTATCAGTCTGCCCTAGGGGTAATTACACTGGCTAAGAATAACTCAGGCATATGGTTTGGCTATGCCTCCACCTTATCCTCAGGCACTCGTTATGTCAATATTAATTTTTTGTAAGGGGATATCATGTTCCCGTGAAGCAGTGCTTAGTTCAAAAATACAGTATTTTATCCAAAAGATTTTGTAATTTAGTGAAATATGCTACAAGCTCCACTCAAATCTTGAAGATGACTATTTTGGAAAGTATATATTTTGTTTCTGCTGAGATAGTAGGTTACAGTTTTTCGTTAATTAATCCAATCCCAATGTTCACACTTTACTCTTAATTAAGGCTGCCTAATTGCTTGTTTGTTTGTTCTTTGAAGGAAGCTTATAATAATACAGGCAAATCATCAAGAATAAAAAAGAGTAGTTTACAATCCACATTTTTATGATAAACAGCAAACAGAACTATTCTTTAAGGGTTAGCTCAAGTACCTTTTTTTAAATTTGATGGCTGACTCTCCATATTTATTAAAAGGTGAATATTTGTATTTCAACTCAGGTGGGAAACAAGCCAAACCAATCAAAATTAACTCATCAAAAGACTGCAATATAAAAATAGAAGCAAGAAACATCTAGCACTTTGGTCCCTTTAGGAGATTTTAATTGAGATTTTAACTGAATGTTTTTATGGTGGTTGATCCAATAAACTTCCTGCCTTTTATTATTTAAAAATCAACTTAAATATTTTTTACAAAATATATTTATTCTTTTTATCTCTCCCTCTCAGATTATTAGGCTCTAGTCTACTACTTCAAACACCTATGCTAGTATGGATTTCTCAGTGGGGTCTGTGATGATGTATCCTGATGCAGAATTGTGGCCTTAAGGGAGAGAAAGCAGTTTGTGGGATTAAATAAATGTATTTCAAACAGCCTTCAAGATATCCAGTCATCCCTCAAGTTATTCAAGAGTTGCATTCCCACCCTCACGTAACTCGAATTTCACCCAAATCGAGGGGGGCTTTTTTTCACTGGCGGAATGAACATTCTGCAGCCAGAGAACAGCAGGAGCACCTGGAGCTCATTTTGAAAGGTAAATCCTGGGGTTGGGAGGGGGACAGGAGGATTAAGCCTGGGGCAAGTTAGGGCTGCAGGGGGGTAGAGGGTGGAGTTGAGTTGGGGCCGTATTTGGGGTGGAGGGGGGGTTAGCTGAAGCCATGTGCAGGGGGTTTGAACAGGTCCGGGTGAGCCAGAGCTGTGTGTGTGGGTGGTGATCCAAGCCACACCGGGGTTGACCCAGAGCCCCCTATGGGAGGTGTGACCTGGGGTAGGGGAGTTTGAACCATGGTGCGGTGGGGATTGAGCCGGAGCCTTGTGCAGGGAGTTTGAACTGAGGCTGAGGGTGTTGAACCGGGTTGGAGCGAGGTGGTGAGCTGGAGCTGTATGTGGGTGGTGACCCTGGCTGTGGGGGGTTTGAACCAGGGCGGGATGGGGGTTGAAGTGGGGCAGGGGTGGTGAGCAGGAGCCATGTGCGAGGGGTGGTCGGCTGGGCTGCAGAGGATTTGAACTGGGCCAGGGGGAGGTCTGAATTTGTGCCACGCGGTGCTGGGGTGTTGAGCCAGGGCTGGTGGGAGCAGAAGTTTGAGTCATGCATTTTGAGGATTTACTGAACAAATATTTCAGGTGTATGATCTTGCATTCTGTATAATTATTTGTAAATCAAGAAGCAAAAATTAACATGGTACTTCTACCATTTCTGTATGGTTTCAAACAAATGGAATTGCACTATTTTAAACTGTAGTTAGCTTCACTCATCAGTGAAGTGCTTCACCACTGCTCAGAGCGTCATCTCTGGAAATGTTAATTACATTAGACCATTGGTTACCTAAAGCCACTGCCTTCACCTTCTCCACCTCCAATCCAGTATTATTCTATTTACAGGCTTACCTCCCACAAACACACTCTGAACTGCCCTACTTCTTTTTACAGGGCATTTTTCAGTGGGAAGCACAGTTTGTTAGCTATCAAAAAGACTGTTTCTTCCTTGCTGCAACTGCTACCAGTAGTGTCTAGGAAACCTAGGTCTTCAAATTCTGCTTAGCAATGTCAACAGACAGTGATGACTTGTACCGCCATCTTACAACAAAAAAGATTTAATGTAACATGAAGTGAAACTAGCTCTAAATATCCAAAGTCATGTAAAAGATTTTGGACATTTAGGCTACGTCTACACGTGAAGCCTACATCGAAGTAGCCTATTTCGATGTGGCGACATCGAAATAGGCTATTTCGATGAATAACATCTACACGTCCTCCAGAGCTGGCAATGTCGATGTTCAACATCGACGTTGCGCAGCACGACATCGAAATAGGCGCAGCGAGGGAACGTCCACACGCCACAGTAGCACACATCGAAATAAGGGTGCCAGGCACAGCTGCAGACAGGGTCACATGGCGGACTCAACAGCCAGCGGCTCCCTTAAAGGGCCCCTCCCAGAAACAGTTGCACTAAACACCACAAGATCCACAGAGCCGACAACGAGTTGCAGACCCTGTGCATGCAGCATGAATCCCCCGCTGCAGCAGCAGCAGCCAGAAGCCCTGGACTAAGGGCTGCTGCACACGGTGACCATAGAGCCCCGCAAGGGCTGGAGAGACAGCGTCTCTCAACCCCCCAGCTGATGGCTGCCATGGAGGACCCCACAATTTCGACGTTGCGGGACGCGGATCGTCTACACGGTCCCTACTTCGACGTTGAACGTCGAAGTAGGGCACTATTCCGATCCCCTCATGAGGTTAGCGACTTCGACGTCTCGCCGCCTAACGTCGAAGTTAACTTCGAAATAGCGCCCGACGCGTGTAGCCACGACGGGCGCTATTTCGAAGTTAGTGCCGCTACTTCGAAGTAGCATGCACGTGTAGACACAGCTTTAGAGTAATAAAATATTTTGATTTTTTGTTACTTTAATACATTGAGAGATAACCATATGAAAATCTATTTACGAATACAATTAACTTATTTTTACAGCTGTATGGTTAATTATTCAAAAATAACAATAAATAGGCTAAGCACACAGTGAACTGCAGCTGTCTTTTGACCATTTTGAGGTGACTTAAATAAAGTCTAGGTATTTACTGAATGATTACTGTGGTGTTCATATTCAAATAATAATATATAACAATAATATATTCCACTGTTGTTATAAAATTGTGACATAGAGCTTGGTCTGAGCACATCTTCAGATAATATCAGGTTTCAAGGTTTATGAGAGAATGATTTTATAGTGCACTATAAAATCAATCTTCTTTGAAAAAAATGAGAATTGTTTCTTCATCCATAGAAATCAAATGGAGGAGAAAACTATTTCCATGCAGGGGGAGCCAGTTTTTAGTTTAATTGTAGTGGAACTATAGAACTGTTGAGGCAGTTTTTACATTTTCATTATGAACAATATTTCTGATTATAGTAAAATGGAACTGTCTCAGCCAATAAGGTCACAGAGACACTGTACAGTTACTGATATATAACTGCTGAATTTTTCCCATGTACACAAAAATCTTTGAACTAATTGGCTGGGAAGATCTGATCTGTATAATCCCAGCACACATCTTTTTTGAGAACTATTATGGCAAATTCCTTAACTCTGGTTGGTTGACAGCCATTATTAGTCAATCACAGCAGAATAATTTGCGCAAACACTTTATGGTTATTTCTTAACACGTGTGGAGTGACTATACAAATTATTATACAGAAGCTGTTCTACTCTGTTCAGATTGGTTCACAGGTACACAGACTACTTGCCTTGTGCACTCTACAGAAGAAAATTCCAAGTTTCACATAAGAGAAAATCAAATATACTGAAAGCAAACAACCTGGGCTGTAAATTGCTAGAGCACAATTTCTTGTTAATCAAAAATCAAATAAGTCACAGCTGCTACTTCCATCTTCCTCTTCAACATATTAGTTTCGGTCACTCCTCCCCTCATCCCAGTACTTTCTGATACTTATAAAGCTGAGGAAGGCTCTTGGGCCAAAAGGCAGATTCCATATTATGCTTGATACTGGACTTCAGGCTAACCTGGGGGTCCTCGTACTCTCCCAATTTACTCACATCACGTAGTAGGAAGAAGGCATGAAGGAGGGTGTCTAAGGCACTTCCTGTAACTGCTTTTGCAGGTTGTAAATTACGACACAAAAATGAAGCTGTTTCAAACATCTGCCTATAAGCAACACTACTAGATTGGAACCTGTAATCTGCTGGGGATGGGGCAGGGAGATTATATTCCTCTTTGGAGGCCAACAAGTAGTAGAATAACTGCTTGTTATGGCTCCTTCCCCACTTTAGCAAGATAAATGCAGAAGTGGGGGCCAGCAAAGTACCTTCAAAACCTTATCTACCAGGTTTTGGTATAAACTTCCCCCCAAAAATCCTAAAAACCTTAGATTTTGGGGATAAAATTTGCTGCCACCACCCAAGTAATAATAAGGAAACCAGGGAGAGACTACTTGGGGAAACTTAACCCCAAAAGTAAAAACCAAGACACAAACATTAACCGATACCAGGTTAATAAAAAGAAAAAGAGAGAACTTTTATTATTACAACAATATTTGTGTTGCAAGCCTCATGACTAGATGGAAGAGTCACAAAGTAAAACACATGGGGAGTTTCCACCATGGGCCTAGAACTTAGTTACAAGGAGAGTAAAAGAACATTTCTAAAAAGTGCACAGACATCAGATCCCACTTCCCAAACCATAAAACAATGAAGCCTAACAGATTTATCTAAACTTTACCCTACTTACAGAAGCTTGGAGGGCCTGTTCTTGGAGGGAGATATTCTGTGTCTCTCTCCCTCATGGCTGGAAAAAAGAAGCAAGAACAGAGAACAGAAGAAGGGAGGAGCCAAAATTCAATTCTTACCTACATTTCTATAGGCCAACCCCACCTGTCTAAGGAGGTTAACCCTTATACTCCCAGGCTGCTGGCTAACCCTCATGATTATGACACTGCTTCACAGCAGTTACTACATCCCTAAGACTGCAGTAGCTGCAGTACATCATGCATCACCAGGCACAACGACAAGATGAGTTGTTAGAGATGCAGTAACTCTGCCTGACACTCTTCCCCTGCTCTGTCCCTATTGAATGGTCAGACTAAAAAGAAATATTGAATAACTACCCATTGGCTGAGCACTCTTCATGCTGTGCACTGAATAAGAATGAGATCCTGTGTGTGATGATTTAATTAAAGACTGTCTCAATAGGACAAAATTAAGTCTGATACGGCAGGCTAAGTTAACTAAAGGACTTAGAAGCTAGCTGTCTGTTTAAGAGCCTTTATCCAGAATTTAGGCAGCACTGGTACTCTCAAAACCAGCAGTGAGCTGTTCCTAACCTAGTATCAAAAATCACCATAGGCCCTTACGATTCTGCCAATGGACATTCATAAAACTGCCTAAGTCTTTCTACCATATCATAGCCAATAAGCTGCTTGAAGCCCTGGCTGATTTCTAGGCTTTAGTTGGATTCTCAGACTAGATATTCGCTGAATTCTTGTGGATGGGGAGCTGATCCAGTAGGCATGGACTGAGAACGTGTATCCTGCACAAGGTATAGCACGGGAAAAACAGGTTGGAAATTTTAGGGACTGTCTGGAGTAACTGTATGTCCCCAGTGAATCTATATGACCTCAAAAAGGGGATGCAGGGGAAGGGGGGGCATGCAGGACTGGGAGGCGATATAGCCGTACTGCTGCAAGGAGCTGCTGGTGCAGGATGCAGGCGCCTGGGAATGGTGGAACCACATTTGTTTCATTTAACCATTGCAATTTTTGGGAATAGAGCTCTGTGGATCAGCAGGTATCAATTTATATCCACAGATATCCTCCTCTTTGCATATAAATATGTATCCATACAATGCTCTATCTATCTTCTTTGGAAAGATAGAAAGTATGGCCATGGACCTTTCTGACTTGACCAGAAGATCTCCGATTACCTGAAATTCCAAAAGAAATCCTACAAAAAGCAGAACTAGGTTAAACTATAAAGGATGACCACATAAATAATAAAACATGTAGGGACAAAATCAGACAGGCCAAGAAACAAAATGAGATTAAACTTACTGAAGAAATAAAGGATGGATGGGGGGAAGTTGTAAATGTAGTATATCATGACCTTAGGAAGGCTTTTGATACTGGCTCCCATGACTTGCTCATAACTGAGCTAGGTAAATACAACCAAGAGGGAGCTGCCATAAGATGGGTGCATAACTGGTTGGAAAACAATCCCCAGAGAGTATCAGTGGTTCACAATCAGTCTGGAAGGGAATATCAAATATGGTCCTGCACGGATCAATTGTGGGTCCAGTTCTCTTCAATATCTTCATCAGTTATTTAAATAAGAATATGGAGAGTATGCTTTTAAAGTTTGTGTAAGCAGTTCCAGTGATTTGCGGGGTAGGGTTAAAATTCAAAATAATCTGCACAAACTGAAGAAATCATCTGAAGTAAATCAGATGCATTTCAATAAGAATAAAGGTAATGTACCACAGTTAGGGAGAACCAATAAGTTGCACACATAGGCTGTGGCCACACTTGGCCAAAACTTCGAAATGGCCATGCAAACAGCCATTTCAAAGATTACTAATGAGGCGCTGAACTGAGTATTCAGTGCCTCATTAGCATTAGGAAGCTTCTGGCCATGATGCTTCAAAAGCACTGCTTTTGAACTTTCATGGCTCAGAGTGGCTACACGGGGGTCTTTTTCAAAAAAGGACCCCCGTATAGCCATGCCGAGCCGTGAGTGTTCGAAAGCAGCGTTTTTGAAGCGCCACAGCTGGAAGCATCCCAATGCTAATGAGGTGCTGAATATTCAACTCAGAGCCTCATTAGTAATCTTTGAAATGGCCATTTGCATGGCCATTTCAAAGTTTTGGTCAAGTGTGGCCACAGCCATACAAAATAGGAAATGACTACCCATGGAAAGGGATCTAGGGAGTCATTGTGAATCACAAGCTAAATATGTATAATGGTGTTACAAAACAACCAACCATCATTCTGGGATGTATTAACAGGAGTGTTGTACACAAGAAACAAGAAATAACTCTTCTGCTCTATTCCATGCTCGTTAGGCCTCAGCTGGAGTATTCTGTCCTGTTCTAGATGTCACATTTTAGGAAAGATGTGAACCAATTGGAGAAAGCCCAGAGCAACAAAAATGATTAAAAGCATGGAAAATGTAACCTATGAGGGAAGATTGAAAAAAAAAAGGGTTTGTTTAATCTCGAAAAGAAGAGACAGGGGGGACATGATAGCAATTTTTAAGTATAAAAAAGGTTGTTATAAGGAGGAGGGAGAAAAATCGTTCTCTTTAACTTCTGAGGATAGGATAGATAATAACTGGGCTTTGTTGACAAAACTCGCTGAATGTCTGCATTGTTAAAGCACTCTGTCAAGAGTTTCACAGCAAAACTCAGCTGTTCAGCCAGAAGCACCACACCACTCTCTGGTCGGATACAATGCCCCTGTCAACAGTGTTTGGTCGACAGAGTGCCCGTGTGGACACTTCTGTCAACAGAGAGGGCTTCCAATTCCCCAGCACTTCTGTTTGCAGTGCTTCCAGTCAGCCATTCTGTTGAGAGGGGGCAGGGAAGTCTGGCTGCTCTCTCTTAACAGAGCAGCTTCCTTTTTCAATCTGCTTTTGTGTATAGACATGACCGGTAGACAGACGTACTGACGATGTTTCTCTGTTGACATTGATCTCTGCCCTTGCAGAAGTGGCCTATGATTTTACCACTATAAGGCATAACTTTTTACCCTTAAATCATTCGGTTCAATTCATGAACATCTTTTTTGAAATGTGAACACCAGAAATGGACATAATATTTCAGTAGTGTCATACCAGTGCCAAATACAGAGGTAACATAACCTTCCATGTCCTGTAATTTATACATCCAGAGATCACATTAGTTATTTTGGCCACTGTGCTGCACTGGAAGCTCATGTGCAGCTGAATGTGTAAAGGACCCCTCCAGCCTTTTTCTGTCCTATTCCAGAGACCTCCAGCTATAAAGCTACTAGTGTAACAGGAGGAGCAAACCGTTATACTATAGAAGTACCAGCCATCTGTGGGGCACAGACGTGCATTTATTGCCAGTCTGACAGTGATTTGCTAGATGATGAAGAAATATCCATGTTCTGGAAGACATGGTTCCATAGTATGTATAAACTCTTCTGTCCCAGTCCCCTCAGGCTGCTTCTGTCTCCTCAACCTGCCTAATATTTCCTGTGCTATGCCTCTCACCTCCCTTGTTCTCAGCACTGCCCAGTAAACTTCTGTGTTCAATTTCAACTGACTCTTACATGCTGCATGCTGAGCAGGGGTGGAATCACTGAAAGCACAGCATGAATAGACGTCTATCTTGCAGTTCCAGTGTCTCACAACACAGCAGCAACTAGCTATGAGAAGATGCAGTTACAGGGAGTGTCCTGCTCAGCCCTTGGCATTGCTGGAATTAAGCATGCTCAGCTTGGCTAACTTGTAGCCACTGTGAGGAGATGCTCATTGTAGGTGGAATCTGCAGAGATCATAGCACTGTCAGTCTTTAAGTAACTTCTATATCCTGTACAAACAGATATTTACAGCGGCTTATAGGTTGGCCAAATTTTGGCGGACTTTCATGGTGTGGGCAAAAGATCCCCCTGCCTAAGCTGAATTTAAACTTTCTCCAAAACGAAAGGCAGCATTAGGGTTTCTCAATGAAACTGTTGTGAGAATTTTTTTAACATGAACAAGGCCATGTATTTGTCACTAGTTTCATGCTTGGAAATGGCTGAACACTCAGAAGAAACATTCCAAACAATTTGGTCTGAGGAAGACAGAGGAATGGAACAATTCATCCTCAGAGGTTAAACTTTGGCAAGATTACACACAACTAAAACCAGGTTCTCCCATTGTAATGTGTTTACACACCCAGATGTGGGTGTATCAGCCAAGTCTGGGTGTATCTACCAGGTCTCTCTATAATGCCTCTTGCTATAATTCACGAAGTTTCTGGGGTTTTCCTCTCTTTTCCTGGGTGTAGGAGTGGATATGTGAGAGGGAGGGAAAATGGGAAGGTATGTAGCAGATGACCATTTTTGTGTTTTATTGTTTGTCTTTGACATCAAATGTCTAGTGTTTCTAAAGGTTAGAGTAACAATGTATTTTGGTTTTGAATTGCATTTTCTGTATCCAATTTAGCCCCTGAACCTGCAATCTGATACACACAGGGCTCGCCATTCACCCCATGTGCAGTCAAAGAAGAATCAATGGAGTTGTCATGGGGTGCAGATATGCCTCAGCATTGGTTAAGACTGCAGGATCAAGACCTTAGAACATAAGTGGTTTGGGCAAGATTTTTGTTTTCCTGCACATCGTGAAGAATATGCTGACTGACTGCAATAAATGAATCATCCAGAGCTTGTCTACACTTGCCCCCAACTTCGAAGGGGGCATGTTAATCAGGGCAAGAGGAGATTACTAATGAAGTGCTGCGATGAATACACAGCACTTCATTAGGCTAATACTCCCCTGCAGCAACTTCGAAGCTTCAAACTTCGAAGTGCCAGCATGCGTGTAACTTTGAGGAGTAAAGGGACTTCCAAGGAGTGCGGGGCAGGCATGCTGGCACTTTGAAGTTTGATGCTTCCAAGTTGTTGCCGGGGAGAATTAGCCTAATGAAGTGCTACGTATTCACCACAGCACTTCATTAGTAATTTCCTGTCACCCTGATTACCATGCCCCCTTCAAAGCTGGGGGCAAGTGTAGACCCAGCCTCAGTGTAATAGCATTACATGATATAATTGCATCTTTAAGGAAAACAAAGGGAAATTAAACACTTAAGCTAGGTTAACATTGTATTCAAGCCGTAGCAAACCCCCATGGAACATACTTGTGACTAAAACTACCCTTTACATATTCTCATCACGCCTGTGCTTATTATTTTGCAGTTTCTCCTTATACTAAGCAATATTAAATGCTACTAGGAAGACACTCATCAGTAGGACTTATGTGCTGTATTTTTCAGCATTTATGTAGTATAAAAACTATAATATCCATATAGAAAAACTTCCATGTTACATATGATTACTGATTTATTTTTGTTTAACAACATGAGGAAACTGCAACAAATAAAGGGCAACAGAATTTGTAGTACTCAGGGACAAAAAGACTACTTCCATCAGCATATTACACAGAAAATAAAGGGTGTTATAATGATAGGTCAAATCCTCGAAACAATCTCATTATGCTGATGTTCAAAAAATCTGTTGATTGCCCAGCCTCTGCTACTGGTAGTACTGTACATTTGTGCATATGGGGATCATTTTGGATAAGAGGAAAAGCAATTTTCATACTCTCAGAAAACAAATTACTTGTATAGCAGGTCACAACACTACAACCACAAAAGTTACATGCATCTGGAGTACTGAAGGAGAATATGTCATAAATAGATGAGATGTGAAAGACTAGCCTACAATTTTAATTAACATTTTCAAAAGATATAATCTGGAATATGAAATAAGTATGAGGTATCATTTATTTGTGCCTTAATGTACAACAGTAAGAAATGTGCATTTCTAACTGCCAACACCTTGTGGTTTATTCTTGTTTCAAAACTGACTATTAGGTATTTGAACACTGATTCTCTGTGATAAACAACAGTGACAGAATATGTCTGAGATCTCTTTGTATTCAGAGAGCTCCTTATTTGGTGTGGGGACGTTCCACCAGCTTTGTCATCAAAACCAGGGTTTTGTCTGCAAAACTCGCTGTGTAATGGTAGCCCAGAAAGACATCAATTACTTTAAACCATTGGAAGAACAAAATGCAAAACAAAGCTGTCTCATGAGAATATCAGTGAAACTAACATGCACAAGAGACCAGTCTCAATTTTGCCAGACTGATTGCTAAAGCCCAAAAACCTCATACTATTGGGCTGAGTCTATACTAAAGCAATCTGTCGACAGAAGTTACTGTTGGAAGATATCTTCCTACAAAACTTCTATTGACAGATTGCAGCCAGACAGCAAAGTGGATCAAAAAAGCAATCTTCTCTGTCAACAGACAGTGGCAGGACAGCCCAGATGCTCTCTCAAGAGAATGGCCAACTGGAAACACAGAGACAGGGCTGCCCAGTGAATCGGAAGCACCTGTCTGTCGATAGAAACCTCCCCCCCAGAGCGTACACATTTTTTTTTTTTTTGCAACAGATTCTGTCAACAAAAGTGTTCTGCCTCTTGGGGGAAAGGGAGTAGGCTGTTAACAAAAGTGCTGCATTCTGTTGATTTACTGTTGACAGAATGCATTTTTAGTTAGGACGCTCTGTGAGTTTTGACTACACAACCGATATTTTGTCAGCAAATCTCTCTGGTGTAGATGTAGTTTTCCTGAAATTCTTATTCTGCCAGCCTGCCAAGACGGGTGCTTCCAGGGGATCTAATTCAAAACAGGCTCTATTGTGTGTAGACATACCTCCTTGACAGAGCATTATTTATTCTTCAAGGAATTTCCACAGGAAAAAATGGGGGAGGAAACATTCAGAGTGACAGATGAATATTTTAAAAAAATGGAATTTCATGGAAGAGATGCATATGTGTATGCACAGATGGTGTGGCAAAAATACTAGGGAATGTAAAAGATTTTGTGTCCAAAGTACAATGTGAAAATCCAGAAGTCCAAATTACTTACTGCCTTCTATATAGGAAGTCTCTCATATCGAATAGCTTGTCCGCTGAGATGACAGCCACACTAAATGAAGTTGTTAAAATGGACGATTTAATCAAATCCATACCACTTCAGTCATTTGTTCTTTTTATTTTATTTTATTTTATTTTATTTTATGTGAAGAAATGGGAACAGAACATCAATCCCATCTCCTTCATACTGAAGTTCACTGGCATTCAATAGGCAAAGTTCCCTCAAGAGTTTATGAACTGAGGGAAGAACTGAAGCAATCCATGCACAGTGAGATCAAGCATGTGAATCTATTGCAAGATAAATACTGGATGGGAAAACTGGCCTACTTGGCAGATGTATTTTAGCACCTAAATTAACTTAATCAGAAGCTTCAAGAATGCAATGAGAACATACTGGCATGCATAAACAAGTTAAATGGGCACCAATGAAAACTTAAAATGTGGAGAGAAAAAGTAGGTCATGGTTCCCTCCAGATGTTCTAGCAAGCTTCCAGCTGAGACCAAGATGAATGGCTACTACCACTTGCAGAGCAACATTTGCATTTGCTTCAGGACAATCTCAGGCTTTATTTCTGATCATCTGACATGCAGCAGTTTGATTGGATTAAAAATCCTTTTGCATCATCTTCAGAAAAATCAACAATGAATTTATCTTTGAAGGAAAAGGAAGAAATTTTTGTGTACCAGGAATGATCGTACCCTTGATCTTAAATTTAGGGAGATTGCACTGGATCAATTTTGTCTCCAAGTGAGAAATGAATAACCACTGATTTCAAATCAAGCAACAATTGTTTACTGCCATTTTTGACCACCTACCTTTGTGAACTTTGTTTCTCTTCATTATCACTTATAAAATGAGAAGAGAGCATATTTAAAAACTGTGCATCAAGAGCTGCGTGTAACTCTTTCCAGCATTGAACCGAATGTTCAACAGTTGTGTTCATTAAAACAAGCTCACATTTCACATTAAAATTCTGGTAGAAAATGTAGGCATATGTTGCTTTCACTAATATTGTAATAGATGCATGTTTTATTTCAAAATAAGATTTATTTCTTGCAATATTTTATGCTATTTTTTAAAAAAATTTGGTGGGCCATGTAAAATTTGGGATCATAAAAGCACACCATGAGATGTAAAAGCTAGAAGCACTGGTGTAGAGGGCTAGCACAAGGCTAATCCTGGTCTCAAGTGGGACTTAAGTGGGTCATAAGCACACTCAGGTTCTGAATTGCTTCTCTTGGAAGGATGAAATAAAAGCAATGTAAGAACTGTGGAAGCCTGCTCTTTTCTGCAATATAGCTTGGGAAGTCCCTTTTATTTAAAGTGCAATGAGATCATTTCAGCGCAAAAAGGCTCTAATGAAGGTGTCCTTCCTGGGAATGACATAACACAAATACATTCCCAGGTATCCAGTGATTTGAGCCTAATTATGAAATATAGCATTTAAAATGCAGATTGGACTGGCATTCAGTTTTTCAGTAGCAGAACATCATGACCTAGGGGATCCTGAAAATTTTCAAGAGTCTGACATCCCCTTGATCAGCCAGAGACTAGATTAATATTTCACTGAGTCCCAGCCCATATCCTTTCTCAACGTGCCTACTATTGTCAGGAACCTCTACCCTACCCTAAATTTAAAAACTGAATTCCCTGGTCATGCTAGCAGTGTCTGGTTTCTTCTTTAATGTGAAATGGATCCTGAGTTTCTTAGAGGAAATGAGCTGCTGCAGAGCAACCCAGATGTTCATTATAAAAAACTGATCCATTACTTAATACTGTATTAAGTTGCAAAACTCCCAATCAGCAAAAAGGCAGAAAGACTGAGCTCTGAGGTAAACACAAATAGCTTCATGTATCATGCCCAAAATTCTGACATACCTAGGCTCATAAACATAGTAGTAGTAGGCATCCTTCAGTCTGCATAGACTATGGATCGCGCCCTTTTAAGCTTCAATTGAGGACTTCATTTACAGCATCTGTTGTGACTATAAAGACCCACACAAGAGTGACAGTCCTTGCTGCATCTCTTGCAGATGTAGTGGGTATCTGGCAAGTCCTTATTGTGCTTTCTGTGCGCTCGCTTCTCCTCTGCTAGCTGTCTGATCTTCAACTCGCCCTTCTGAAGGCCCTTGTGTAACCCCTGCCTCCATCTGCTGCAGTCGTCTGCTAGTTCTTCCCAGTTGTCCAGCTCAATGTCTAACTCTCTGAGGTCTCTCTTGTAGACATCTTTGTAACACAACTGGGGGCGTCCGGGAGGTCTTTTGCCAGAGGCTAGCTCACCATACAGGATGTCTTTTGGAATCCTTCCATCGTTCATCCTGTGGACATGGCCAAGCCAGCGGAGTCGACACTGCCTGAAGAGGGTGTGCATGGTTGGGATTCCAGCTTGCTCGAGGATGGCAGCGTTGGTCACTCTGTCCTTCCATGATATTCCAAGGATGGGTCTGAGGCAGCGCAAGTGAAAGACATTCAGCCTCTTTTCCTGGTGGGCATGTAGGGTCCAAGTCTCGCTGCCATAAAGGAGGGTGCTGAGGATGTAGGCTCTGTAGACTTGCATTTTGGTGTGAGTGTACAGCTTGTTGTTATTCCACACTCTCTTGCTGAGTCTGGACAGATTTGTGGCCACTTTTCTGATCCTCCTATTTAGCTCAGTGTCCAACGACAGGGTGTCAGTGACGGTGGACCTGATATATACAAACTCGTGGATGACCTCTAACATAAAGTTGTCAATGCTGATTGATGGGGATTCAGCAACATCCTGACAGAGTACATTTGTCTTCTTTAGGCTGATGGTAAGCCCAACGTCCTTGCACACTTTGGAGAACCGATCCAGCAGTTTTTGAAGCTGGTCTTCTGTGTGAGACACTACAGCAGCATCGTCTGCGAACAGCATGTCTCTGATGAGGACTTCTCGCACCTTAGACTTAGCTTTCAGCTTTGCAAGGTTAAACAGTTTCCCATCAGATCTTGTGTGCAGCAAGATGCCCTCTGTTGAAGATCCAAAGGCATGCTTCAGGAGGAGTGTGAAGAGGAACCCTGTGAACGTTCAGCAAAAATGTTTCCCAGAGAAGTGGAGTTTGCAGCCCTCAGCTAGCAACTCCTGGCCAAGTGATCAATAGTTCCAGAGTCTAATATGTTTATAAGCATCCGAAAAAAAATATCGGATGCTCATAAACATATTAGACTCGGGAACTATTGATCACTTGGCCAGGAGTTGCTAGCTGAGGGCTGCAAACTCCACTTCGCTGGTAAACGTTTTTGCTGAACGTTCACAGGGTTCCGGAAGCAGACGGAATATCCCAGTTATCTGAACTGCTGTAGGAAACTAATAAGATAATAAAACCTGGGTCTGACAGTAATAACCCTAAAATCACTGCCATCACCTTGAGAATTTTCTTTTAGCTTAATCTAACAAAACACAATCTATTCCTTTCTTCAAAGCTGGTTGCATAACTGCAGCAGGAGCACTGGAGCAGATGTGATGCTGGTAGGTTTCCAAGGGGTTCTATAGTATAAACTTTAATGCCAATGTAAGGAGGCCAATTCAATATGTACATTGTGTGTGCATTTTTCTCAAAAGATACTTGATTTTATAGTTGATATTGGACAGTGCACTTTGCTTCTTTTCCTCTGGGTTTAGAACAGCAGGGTTCTGCCTGCAGCAGCAAACAAGCTGTTTTTAAATCTCAGTGAAATCTTCCTGGAGCTCCAGGAGCAGGAAGAAATGAGGCCAGATTGTGACTGAGGGTGAAAGGGGTTGGGAATGAATTGAAACTTTGGGGCCTGAGGTAGTGAGAGACCAGGGCTATTGGCTGAGCTACAAGAACCTTTCCTTCATGGTAGACTTCCCTGAATGAGACCAGTGTCCACGGCCAACAGTTTTGGGGGTCTGGAGCTATGAGATTTTATGAGGTCCCCTAGGCTCCAGGATAGGGCCAAAAAAGAGGGATTCAGAGGGTGGGAGGGGGCTGCAGATTGAGGAAAAGGGTAGATGCAGAAGGGGGTGAAGTCTCCAGCAGGAGATGTGGCCTCTGGATTGTGGCATGAAGATGAAGCATTTGGGGTGCACGTGGTGGCTCCATGCTGGGCCAAGGGGTTTGGAGTGCTGGAATGGGGGCTCTGGGTAGAAGGTTGGGGTAGGAATGCAGGGGCTGGTTGGGAGTTCAGGTGCTGGAGCAGGCTCATTGCTGGGGCTCAGAGTTGGTGTAGGATGACTGAGAATGGGACTCAAGTTCTGGGTGGGAGGGTGCAGAAGGCTGCTCAGGTCAGGAGGCTGTGGTGGGATGTGAAATTCATGAGGGAGTAAGGATGTGGGCTCTCAGGACTTGGGCAGGGGTTAGGGTGCAGGTCCAGGGAGGAGTTAGGGCCTGGGAGGGTGTTCAGGGCTGGGACTCAGGGTGGGGTGGGGGACCTGGGGTGGAGCTTGGGTGCAGGAGAAGGTACAGGATGGGGGCATGAATTGAGGTATAGAGCACTTAGCCCCCCTTTGGTGGGTGAGGCAGGTGGCTCCATATGGTCCACACTGCCTTATGCTTCCCTTCAAGCACCGCCACTGCAGCTGTCATTGGCTGTGATTCTCAGCCAGTGAAAGTTGTTTGGTGGACCCTGCAGGCAAGGACAACGAGGGGACAGAGTTTCCCAGTGATCACAGTAATATGGCTACAGCCCAGGCATGTTGGGGGAATGTACAGTGGTACGGCCCTCACCTTCACTAGGCAGGGACAGAAAGCAAGAGTTTTAGGAGCTGCAGAACAGGGCCCCAGGCTAAGAGGCACCCAAAAATAAAGATCTGCATTTTGGACTACCTGGAGATCATATTGAGTAGGTGCCTTAGCTCAGGGCCCTGGGCTGAAGATCCTAGAACTCCTTTCTTAATGCAGCCCTAATTGTGTCTATACAAATGAGGAATGTGCATGCTAACTTCCAAGACATCTGTGAAAGAGATAATTTATAAAGAACTGGGTTAATGTAAAACTCATGTGTCAGCAACCCCTGGCATGGGTGCCAAGAGTAGCATGCCAGCTGATTTGCATCGGCACAAAAAGTAGGAGCTCAACCCTGCCCCTTTTCCCCCATGTTGCCTGGAGCATGCTCAAAGCCTGTGGATTAAGAGCAGCTAATACTACCAACCACCACCTAAATGGTAAAGTTCTGCTCCTTCATTTATTTATTCATGAAGCTGTTGCAAGTAGGACCATTAGTGACTTTAAAAAGTATCACTGGCACTTAGACTGTGCACAGAGATCTGTCATTCTGCCTCAGAAAGGTTGCAGACCCCTGGAACAAGCAAAGTGGCTTACCCTTACCAGGAAGAGTTAGAAGGTTGGTGTGAGGGTATTTCACAGTTTAAACAATATTGCAAAGATGCTACAATGTCAGTTACTGTCTCTACACTATAAACAATGGATACATTCATGTGCAGGATGATAGGCACTTTAAATATTTCTATGTAGAAAAAGCTGTTTGGACTTCAGCATCACAAAGCTAATCACAGATGACTGTCTCAGCTAATTGCTGATACACGTAAATATACTAGGCTTTTATGATGAGATTCATGGCATCAAAGTTCAACAGTTAGCATGGTCAGACATTTTTACACTTAACCAACTTTTTCTGCTGAATTTTAATGTAACATGCCACTTCCTGGAATATTGACAGAAAGTCTTTGGGGAATTGAAGTGAATGTGAATGAAGAATAGCATTGTCATGGATTGAACATAGTAAATATGTCTATTAAAAGAAAAGACAACTTGTAGCAGAAATAATACCATTCTGTTTCTGCCAGTTATAGAGGATTTGTTATTCAAGGATAGTTCAAATGTATGTGGAAATCATCTCTCTAATATTGCAATGACCAGGGTCACCTGGGATTAGGGACCACTTTTAGCGAACACCAGCAGCTCAAACAAACACAGCACAGACAAGGTGTTATTATTTAGAAGCCTGAGTATTCACCTGTTAAGGAATTGGTGTAACTTGATCATTGTGTCGGTATTTCATTTTTGACTCCTTTCCTACCAAACACTCCATGATGGAGAAAACCGTCTTTATGTAAAGTTGACAGTTCATTCTATCATTGTTCTTACACAGAATATGAAAAATCAGTTTTACATTGGGTCATAAAAAGAAGCCTAATTGCAATGTTTAAGGCATACCTGTGATACTTCTTTATAAGATATCTATTTCATGTATTTCCTCTTCATCAGCTGCAGTGGGTTACCTACAGAGTTAACAGCAGGTAGCAGAAAATTGACAGGATGAAGAATGCACTCACTAGCAGGGAATTTACATATCTCTAGCTCATGCTTCACCACAGCTTACACACGTTTTAATGACTCTTCTGAACTGACAAGATGATGATGCTCCCACTCTATGGGACTAATCAGAACCAGTAAAATGCTTCAGCGACCAAAACTGGAATGAAGCTTGAATAAGTGGTTTTCCTGCCTTAAAGACTAATGGGAATGGGATGGTACAGGGGATGGGGGAGTGTTTACTTTCTCTCCATTACAATACCTATTGAAACAAAAACCCCTTTCTCAGAAGGAAGGAAGACATGTGGAACTCAAATGGAACAGGAAAAGAAGTGGAAATAATATAAGAGAAAAAGACACTTGAAATTGATACACTTTAAGTCTTGCTGAACTGTCCTGCTGCTACCTGTGCTTGTTATCTTTTATTAACAAATAATATACATGATGAAATTTCCCAGGGAAGGACAGCCTGTCAATTGACTCTATACAAATGAATAATTTGTGAATATATCAAAATGATATTGTGCCAGGTTCAAAATTGAATAAAGAGAGTCTGTTACAGCTACAGTAAATATTTCTAACCCAAGCATCAGCTTAGTATTGAGGCTTAAAGATGGAAGATTTCCATCCCAAATAAGAAGCTGTTTATATGTTCTTCATTTATGTTAAACTATAGGTTTATAAACTAGAGGTTTATAGAAAGACAATACTTCATATGATTTTGAAGGCCAGTGGCTTCCCAATAGACTAATCAATCCAGAAGAATAATCGAAAAACAACTAAACAAGCCTTTGTTTCTTCAGCAGGCCTAATATAAATGAATAAAGAGCTCTGTGACCATGACTTCTGGATCTGTTCACCAGATGGGGAATTCATGTAAATGAGCTCTTCTCTACTCACACAATACATCTCCATAAGCATATCTTTCCTTTCCCTCTGGAATAGCTCAGCTTGAATAGGCAAAGCTCCAAAGCCATGGTTTTCTCCATGGGCCAGCAAACTGGGCAGCTGATTTTTGCCTGAAAATGGATCTGGGGGGACCATATACACTCAGTCCATTCAGCATTATCTTGTGCAGACATTGTGAGCTGCAGGTGTGTCCCTAGAGCGACATATGATCCTTATTATGTCCACTGAAATTGTAGTAACTAACCTTTTTTATAGTTAAAAGTTTTGAAAATCTGTCATTTACATTTTAAACACATGAATATTTGCAGTTTATATACAATTCCATAAAATGTGAGAGCATTGAAGTGTACATATAGTTTTCTTAATATCACTCGACAAACCACCATCTGCTAAAGTAGCATAATATTTTCTTTTTCCAAGAACTCTCACAATCTTATAAATTAGTTCTGAGGCTTTTTTCCTAGATAATCCCTCATATACAAAAAAACAGAAGTTGACTCTTTGTCCTCAGACGCAGTAGTATTTTTGAAAAACAACACCCGTTTTTTTTAATCATCATGGAATTATGTAAGGAAAAAACAGCAAATCCACACTCATTAAGGAGAGGAAAAATATATTAGAATGAGCAACCTTCAGGAGAATGATTTGTTTACAAATTTCTGTTTTCTTCTATGTCTTTTGTTACAAACCCAACTAACACCGCCTTAATTTTTGAAAACAAATCCATATTAACAAGTCTCCTGAAGCAAAGTATTTTAAAGGGATTTATTCAGGTTTCAAAATAACAACTCATCTTCAGCAATCAGACTGTAAGTAGTATTAAGTACATTGTAACAGGCTAGATGTCTAGTTCTCTCTTCCTCTGTGTGCCTAACTTACATAGACACTGATTGAAATTATGTGCCATATAATAATGGAGAGCAGGATAAATCTCTCTACATATGATATAGGAAGAAACAGTAACACTATATTATTCCGCAGCTTGACAACATTTTTGAATTTATGTTGGAGACAATAATTTATCAGAGAGAGACAGAGATGCACACAAACACAAACATAATGGCTGCATCTACACTGGGGCTGTGTCTACATGGGCACAAATCTTTGAAATAGCCATATTTCAAAGATTACTAATGAGGCACTGAATTGAATATTGAGTGCCTCATTAGCATTAGGGTGCTTCCAGCCGCAGTGCTTTGAAAGCGCGCAGCTCGGCGCAGCTACACGGGGGTCCTTTTCAAAAGGACCCGCACCTTTCGAAATCCCCTTATTCCGTTCAGTGAGTGGGATAAGGGGATTTCGAAAGGTGCAGGGTCCTTTCGAAAAGGACCCCCGTGTAGCTGTGCTGAGCCGCGCGCTTTTGAAAGCAGCGCTTTTGAAGCACCGCGGCTGGAAGCATCCTAATGCCAATGAAGGGCTGAATATTCAATTCAGTGCCTCATTAATAATCTTCAAAACGGCCATTAGAATGGCTACTTTGAAGATTTGTGCTCGTGTAGACACACCCTAGCAAGTTGTTTTGGAAAAATCAGGCTGTTTTTTGAAAGAACACATGGAACATCCACACCAAAATGTTCTCTATTGATCCGAAATCGAAACAGTTTGGCTTTTCCTCTGGAAGCCCTCTTCCACTCCCAAATCAGGAAGAGCACCTCCTTTTGAAAGCTTCTTTCAAAAAAAAGAAAAGGAAAGAAAAGGACACTCCCTGGGCCCTCTTTTTTGAAAGAGCAGTCCTCAGACTCCTGACCCATTCTTTTGAAAGAGTCGGGGCTGTGTGGACGCTCTCTATCAAAAGAGTGGATTGATCTTTTTATCTGAATTTGTGCGCGTGGACACACTTTTTTGAAAGAAGCTTTTTCAGAACAGATCTTGAGAAAGAACTTCTTTCAAAAGATCGCTGTAGTATAGATGTGGCCAATATGTGTTCATAGTTACCTGTGTGACTGCAATATTAAAGATAATGATAACAAGAGGCATAGAAATGCAAAAGATAAGGGACCACCACAATATTAATTAATTCATCCTGTGCATCACCTTTGTGTGTGGGAAGGAAGGGTGGTGACTTTTGGGTGGTGTATTTTTTGTGAGTCTGGCTTCTCTATGAAACAACACAAATAATGTGCATTATGCAACATGTTTTAAAAGAAAAAGACATTAAATATAAGAGAAAGATGATAATTCATATCTTCTTATATGCTTGTATACTTGACTCACATGTCCCTTGAGGCACGTCACCTTTTGCATTTCAAGATTTTTCTGATATTAACTATGAAACTAAAACAGTGATTCTCAATTTTTTTTTGTCCTGAGGCCCACCCCATGCAATACAAATATTTTCATGGACCACCAGCCAAACACCCATGATGACAAATGCATTTGCTATCTCTAAATAATTTAAATATTAAATTATTCATATTATTCTACTAGAGCATAAAAAGGTAGATATGCAAATGCAACATGAGAGGAGAGGGTGCTCAGGGCATGATAGCCAGGGCAGGATCTCTGCTGCAGCAAAAGGAGGCAAGTCCTAAGCCCACAGTCCTCCTGCAAGTCAGTTGTGGACCACTAGTAGTCCATAGACCACAATTTGAGAACCACTGAACTAGAAAATTACATTTTATCCCAAGAAGTCTTATGCAATAAGACTACTCATGTCCATAAAGTTAAGCACAGGCATATGTCTTAGCAGAATAGGAGCCATGGTATTTATTTTCCAAGGTTTAGTGTGAATGAGTGAATGAATGACTTTGGGAAGCACAATTATGTTTTCTCATACATTCTGTACTAGAACCTCGTATGTAGTATACATATTTTAACTGCATGACTATACACACATTAAGTAATACACATTTAACAAGTTCTCTAGATCACCGTTTACAGGAACTTTTCTACTTGGATAAAAATATCAAGAGACTTCTGTGTCATGCTCTGGTGAACCTTGGGGAGCGGTCAGAGAGTTATTGGGAAATACGGATAAGAAAATAGCTGTTTCCAAGCACAGGTAGTAGATTGGATGAAAAGCAGGCTACAACACAGGTAAAATGGCAGTCTTAACAACATCACTCATCACTGGCTATAGCTGCCATCTAATTATGTTTCCACCTAATCATTTGGTTGGAAGACTGCATAATGCCAACTTTCCAAAAGTTAAGGACACCAAAACATATTAGTACAGTAGACCCCCACTTTGTGCAGACTCAACTTACGCATTTTCCATATTAATGTGAGTGGAGCCTGGCGGGACCTCTCCACTTACCCCAACACTGCTGGTTGGCTCAGGGGCTCCTTGTGGCTGCCCCGCCCTGCAACACCAGGGACGGAAAGGGGCAGGCATGCCTGGAGCTGCCTGGGGTGAAGCCATGCCACAGCTGGAACTGCCACTGGGGCCAAGCCATGCTGCATCTGGAGCTGCTGCCACTGGACCCACCCCAGGGCCATGCCCACCCCAGCTGGAGGGTGGCAGAGGCACCATGGCTGCTCCGCATGGCCGGCAACTGAAGCAGCAGGTGCCCTGACCCTCCCCTAACCCAGCCCCTACCTGCCTGCAGGGGGAGCCAGAGATGCCGGCTACAGACTCTGCTCCAGCTGCCCACCTCCCCCAGCCAGGGGGATTCTGGAGATCTCACCAACCTCTCCAACCCAACTTACACAAAATTTGCTTTATGTGGAGGTTGCCCAGGGCACAACCTCCATGTAAATCGAGGGTTTACTGTACATTTAAAAAATAAACTTCGATTAAAAATCCTGTCAAACAAAATAACATTTTGACAGTGAACACTTAACTTTCATTTCACATTTACGCTGGTTACTTAGTAATTGAGTAAAAGGCAGGAGTTTGAGTAATTCATTGGTGACAGTTATTTGCGTGAAGAAAAATGGGCAAGAACTTTTAGAAATTATCCATAGGAAAACCTATAGCCACAGAGGTTTTCCAACTTGCAGGGTTCCTTTACACATTAGGGATCAGCCGACTAAAATACAGGATATAATTCTCTAACAGAGAATGTATCAAATATTAACGTAATGCAAACCATCTGAATTTAGAAAGAAAAAAATGGATTTGTGCTGTATGAATAATATTGTACATACCTAAACATGTTCAGATCCTTTAAAACACAAACAGATTAATACAACAGATTACAGGGGAGCTGGCCCCACAGAGGGCAGCATGAAATTTCTGGGCTGGCCCCTGACCTAATAAGAAGCCAGGTGACTGCATCATGTTAACAGGGGACTCAGCTGACCCCTGCCAGCTAAACTTAGTTGGGATGCCAGCCCCTGGCTGCACATATTTTCAGGGCTGCCTCCCCCCCACCACACCCCACCTAGGCACACTGCTCCAGTATTCTCCCTTCCCATTTTGCTGTATTTTAACCAGCAGAAAAGGTGCTGAGCTATCTGTTGACATGCTTCCCTCCCAACTTAGCTGCATGTGATCTGGTTTTAATCCTCTGTTATCATAAACAACATTGTTGCATGCTTCCTGATGTGCTGCCTCATGAAAGGTGTTCTTTCACTGGGGGGAAACTAGCTGAGGTACCTGTTGCCTTGGCACAGTCGGCTGTGTGCTTCCAGAGCACATTTGTGAAAGGTGCTTCAGCTTCTGAAGCCAAACACCCATTTGGCTTTCTTTCCCTTGGTATTCCCTACTTCCTTCCCTGTAAATAATATTAAGTCTTTCCCTATTCACACAGATCCAGATTCTTCCACTGTTTGGTGTTCTTTCACCAAAGAAACTAGTTGAGCAACCTGTTGAAAATTAGTTGAGCAACCTGTCCACAGGGTTCAGTCATGGTTCTCTGTCCCCTGCGATTTCCTACTTTTCCTTCTTTAATTCTGAAAAATGGCCTTTGGCTTTTCAATGGGAGGACAATGAGGGCAATGAAGTCTGGGAAGATGACAGTGCCTGCTCTCAGGATACAATTGGTTAAAAGGTCTGTAATGCAAACAATTCAAACAATTTCCCTCACTGGGGAAACAAATTTCTGAAAAACAGTCATTTGTTTTCAAAGGGAGGGGAAGGTGGGCAATGTAGTGTGGGAAGATGACATCATACACCCATAACCATTACAGGGCATTTTGTCCCATAATACACCAGTGAAAAAAAACAGAATGCTACAGGACTGAGGGAACTGTGGGATAGGTTCCCACAATGCACTGCTGCAACATTTCAACACTGGCCATTTAGTAGGGATGTGTAGTAACCGGCGGCACTGACATCTCATACTAGGCCAAGTGAAACCAGGAGGCTTTCAGATCATGTGGTAAAGCACTGAGCTTTAGCTCCTATAATCACAGGTTCAATCCCTAGTGTCAGCAAGCCAGGTCTGTCAGCACTGCAAGTGGGGGCTTGTCTAAGATGAACTGTTGGAAGGTGTGAGAAGTTTGGAATGTGCTTCCTCAGCCAAGGGAAGTATACAGATGCACTGAGACCTCATGCTAGGGTGAGTGAACTCTTTGCTCTACAGCCTTGAGTGAGAGGCAGCTGGCCTTCAGCACATATGGTAGAGCACAGGGCTTTAGCCCCTATTATAGCAGGTTCAGTCCCTGGTGCTGGCAACCTGGGTCTGTCAGCATCACAGATGCACTAATTTGACTTTGTGCAGAAGTGCGGATATTCAACTGCAACTTTATAAAACCCAGTGTTATCAAGTCATAGAGTAGATGTATACACTTTCATGGAAGGCATGGATTTTAAAGATGTACACTACATGCACAAAAATCCATAATATGCATAGTTAAAGAAATAAACGTAAAGGCAAAGTAGGGCATTAAAAAAAGCAAATGCAAACTGATTTAGCATAAAATCATCACATCTGACAGTATACCCAACAGGCAGCAAATACTTAAAGTGCAGGCTATATAGTAGGCAGTCCGTCATGTCCGACAATGACGTCTTAAGCTTACATGGGCTCATCGGTTGTGGACTTGCATGTGGCTGAGGAGTCCAAGCTTTGAATGGCATGGGCGTTCACAGTGGGGGCAAAGGAATTGTCCTGGCTCTGTTGGTGTGCATGCCACTGTTGCTTTCTTCTTCTCATGAGCATCTATGAGGCATACGCATCGCTGCTCTTCAAAGTTGTCATACGTGTGTTGTATGAGAGCATGCCAGCCTGTCTGGTCTTTTGCATGCTGCTCTAGCTGACCTGGTTTTAAACTAGCCTGAGCAATGTTGGCCTTCACGCAGTCTTTGTACCTCTTGCGAGGCCTACCTTGATTCCTTTTGCCCTGGGAGAGTTCACCGTGGGGGAGTTGCTTCGGGATTCTTGACTGCTCCAGTCGTATGACGTGCCCTGTCCAGTGAAGCTGGGCTTTCAGTATCATGGCTTCGATGCTCATGGTTCCTGCTCTGTCCAGGACTTCCAGTTTTGTAACTCTGTCCTGCCACTGAATGTGCAGTATTGACCTCAGGATGTGTGTGTGGAAGCGCTCCAGCAGTTTTATGTTTTCTGTGCAAGGTCCAGGTTTCACAGCCATACAGGAAACTGGTCAGGACTACAGCCTTGTACACTTTCAGTTTAGTGGACTGTCGGATATTGTGTGGATTCAACACTTGCACTCTTAGACATCCTAGTGCCCAGCTGGCCTGGCAGATTCTGGCATTGATTTCTTTGTCAAGGGAGCCATCATTGGCTATAACACTGCCAAGGTACTTGAACTCCTCTACTGTTTTTAACTCTGTTCCTTCAATAAAGATTGAAGTGGGGACAGCAGCAGATCCTGGAGGAGGTTGAAACAGTACCTTGGTCTTTCCTAGGCTGATGGTCAAACCAAAGAGGTGAGTGGCATCAGCAAACTTGTTGACGATGAGCTGGAGGTCAGATTCCTTGTGTGCCATAAGTGCAGAGTCCTCAGCAAAAAGGGCATCAAGGATGAGCCTCCCAAGCATCTTGGTTTTATCATTCAGACAACACAGGTCAAAAAGTGACCCATCAAGTTTGTAATTTATGTAGACTCCGTGGTCCAGGTCCCTAACTGCATGGCTGAGGATGCACATGAAAAAGAGGTTGAATAACACTGGGGCCAGCATGCACCCTTGCTTCACACCATTGGGTATCTCAAATGGATCTAAGGACTCGCCATTTGAAAGAACAAAGCCAGTCATGTCATCATGGAACAGGCGTATGAGGTAAACAGATCTTCTCAGGCAGCCAAGTTTTGACAGGATAATCCACAGGGCTTCTCTGTTGATGGTGTCAAATGCCTTAGTCAGGTTTATAAAGACAGCATACAGAACCAAGTTCTGCTCTATGCACTTTTCCTGGACCTGACGAACAACAAAGATCTTGTCAATGGTGCTGCGGCCTGGGCAAAAATCACACTGTGCCTCTGTTAGGTTCTCCTCTGAGATGCTGGTGATCAGACAGTTGAGGATGACTCGAGCCAAGATCTTCGCAGCAGTACAGAGAAGGGAGATAGCCCAGTAATTTCCACAGTCAGCTTTGTTGCCCTTGTTCTTGAAGAGCGAGATGATTGTGGCATCCTTAAAGTCTTTGGGCATATCTTCTTCTTCCCAGATGCTGATCAAGGTGTTGTGAAAGGCTTCAAGTGACACTGGTCCTGATGCTTTGAAAATTTCAGCAGGGACACCGTCCATCCCAGGGGCTTTGCCAGGGCTAGTCTGGCTGATTGTCTTTTTGACCTCATCCATTGTCGGGGAAAGGTCAAGACTGCCTGTTGAGGGATCTGGTCTAGGGCCACAAGGTCAACAATGGAGATCTGTTGAGCAGGTTGCTGCAGTGCTCTGTCCACCTATTGTTGATGCTGTTCTTCTCCCTCAGAAGAGTTATGCCATCTGCAGACAGGAGAGGTGTAGTACTTGGCTTTGAAGGTCCATATATAGCTTTGATAGATAGCACTGAAGAACTTCTTGGAGTTCTTGGTGTCAGTGTAGTCTTGGACTTCATCACCTTTACTCTCCCACCACTCATCTTGCATTTTGCGAAGTGCCATTTGCGCCTGGCTCTGAAGGTGTTTGAAACGATCACATTTGGAGATTGAGGACTGATCTTTTTGCCATAGCAGAAACGTATTCTGTTTTTCCTCTAAGATCTTCATGATGTCTTTGTCATTTTCATCAAACCAGTCTTGGTGAACTCTCTTTTTCAGTCCCAGTGTTGACTTGGCTGACTCCATCACCAGGGTTTTGAACTGGTCCCACTTTTGTGTTGTGTCTCCAGTCAGAGGCCCATGGGACATCAGCTCTTTGTCAAGGCAGGCTGTGAATTTCTCACGATGACCAGTATGTTACAGCTTCCCGATGTTGAAGGAGGGTCTGACAACCTTGAGCTTCTTGTGGTGCAGTGGTGTGATGTGCAGCGTAAGGACTGATCTGATTAGTCTACAATCATTCCAGTGCTCAGCTCCCCGCATGACCCTGGTGATCTTAACATCTCAAATGTCCCGCCTGCGACTGATGACATAGTCAATCAGGTGTCACTGTTTTGATCTCGGGTGCTTCCATGTGGTCTTGTATTTATCATCTTGCCTGAAGAGAGTGTTGGTAATCATCAGGTTGTTTTCTGCACACAATCTCAGCAGAAGGCGGCCATTGGTATTCATGTTACCAACACCATGATGCCCCAGCACCCCTTTCCAGGTCCTACAGTCCTTGCCAACCCTGGTGCTGAAGTCACCCAACAAGAGAAGCTTGTCACTGGGAGGAGTTGCTTTCACAAGATGGTCAGGGTCCTCATAGAAACTTTCTTTTGCTTCGTCGCTGCTAGTCAGTGTGGGGGCGAAAGTGCTGATGACTGTAATGTGGCAAGTGGTGTTGAGGGGGAAGCGGAGCTTGATCAGACACTCACTGATGCAAGCTGGTAGGTCCAGAAGCTGGTGCAGAAGTGATGTCTTGATGGCAAGTCCCACTCTGTGGATTCAGTCTTCATTTTCTGGCCCACCTTTCCAGAAGAAGGTGTAACTTCCTTTTGGTTTGCAGATGGATCCTTCCTCTGCCAGTCTGGTCTCGCTCAGGGCAGCTATATCAATGTTATAACATGCCAGTTCTCTTGCTACAAGGGCCGTTCTTCTCTCAGGCCTCAAAAGCATTCTCCCTGTCCAAGAGGGTGTCAACATTCCATGCTGCAAATATCATCTTCATTTTCACTGTTTTTTGACTGCTGTGAGCAGTAAAGTGCCAGATGCAGCATGCTGGCCATTTTGGTTGGGACAAGCAATTTTTGGGACACCTTTTCTAGTACTCTCCCTCATTTTGAGGGTGAGCAGTGCTGTTCCTAAAATTGCCTGCTCAGTCACCTGGGGTGCTGCTGAATTCCTCTGTCATCCCAGGGTCAGAGTCGAGTGACCAAAGTCCAGAGGCTGCCTACATGCATGTTTGGAGCTATGACTCCCAGTGGTCACCTCCACCTGTTGCTTCACCCCTCCGCCATCACCGTAGGACTTTGAGGTAGACAGAAGTGATGAGACTGTGTAAAGAACCTTGCAGGAGAATGTTTAAAGTGGAAAAGCTGTTGCACAGGGGCAGTTCCACTCTCTCGACCTCAGAAGCCTGGTTCCAGTGGTACGAAAGGTCGTCATGGCTGGGACTTCCTATGCTGCAGTGGATGGCCATGCCGTCTCTGGGGCCTTGTCATGCCCTTCGCTCTCCACAGAGCATTGCAGAACCGCCTTCCTGGTCGTTGGATCTTGCAGTTGATCTCATCCGCCCAGTCCGCTGGGGCCAACTTTGCATGCTGGGATAGGCAATTCCCTATCTCACCGCAGGTTTCAGACCTGCTGGCTACCCTCACCTGGTTTAGCCCGCCTGTCAAAGCGGTTTATCGGTGTGTGACTGCTGCATGCTACAGCTTCCTGGAGCCACAGGTGAGAGCTGGGTGCCAGGTGGGGACCAAAGGTGCACGAACTGCCCCGAAGAGACACAATAAGTCCCCGCACCAGAGATGCTACCTCTGGACACCCCATACACCCTGCAGGCTATATAATGTATACAAAAAGCACTAAGATAACATCAGTTAGGTAGTTTTGCTTTTACAAAGCTTTGCAACTAGCAATGGGCTAGCAGGGTGAAATCTGATGGTATGCCTAAAAGAGGCCTTTAAATTTAGTAGAGCTATATCAATTGGTACAAGCTGAAGATCCACCCCCTGTTATATAAGGTGCAAGTTTCAGCCTATCAGGACAATTCTAAAAGTTTTTAGGTGCCTAAACATACAGATAGGTGCATGGGAAGAGTGTCAACTTGGGCATCTAACTCAATTTTCAGATGTACATAAGCGTAGGTCTACACAGCAAAGTTATTTTAAAATAACTATCCTAGCATCTCCACAATGCAACTATTATTTAAAAAACAACACCAAAACCAGCTATTCCTTCAAAAACAAACCCTGCTTTTTGAAAGCATCTGTCTTCCTCATATTTTTCAGGAAGAAGGGTTCTTTTGAAAACGGGGTTTGTTTTTGAAGGAACCCTGTTTACACTGTTTTTTTCCCCTGAAAACAGCCATTATGCAAATCAGGTGTGTGATATGTAAGTTAGCACGTCATTTGCACTTCCAGTCAGCCATATTTGCATTCCGCTTCTGAAAGGGGAATGTAGTGTAGCTGCAGCGTAAGTGAGTTAGGTACATATCCTGCTGAGTTGGTTTTGAAAATCAAACTAGACACCTACCTGCATCTTTAGCTTCCTAGATACCTTTAAAAATCTGGCCCATGGATAATATCAAAACCTAATGAGGACAACAGTAACATTACAAAGTACAGAATAAACTAGTCTGTGAGATACTGAGCAACAGCACTTCAAGGAGTGACATGCAAGAAATTGTTAAACCTGCTCCTGTTAACGCTCATGTATTTTGTATGAAAGTAAAGCAAAAAGCAGTATACCTAATTTGTTTCCCAACATGTATGAATCATAATTTCTAGCTTATGGTCATCATTTTTGTTGTACTTCATGATTTTGTCTTTTTATCAAATACTACGGCCCTGTTTAACAATGGCCATCTGAAGATATGCAGGTGCCACTGTTTCCATGGAGATGCAAAAGTGTCACTGCATGATACGTAACATGTTGAGGCCAGTCTTTGTGAAAAGAGATGAGAGTTCATGCCAGCCTGCATGCCAGTTATTCTCTGGCTTTGGTGGGGCTGGAAAGGTGGCACAGAGGGATTTTTCCAGATTCTCATTCCAAGCTTGATGTTGAGCAAGATGTAGAATATGAACAGAACTCTAACATCCTCAACATGGAAAAAAAGATTGTGTGAAACCATGATGCATATCAGATTTAGGAAGGATGTAGCTAGGGACTATGTAGATAGTAGTATAAGCACCTCTGTACTATGTTCAGTGGCTCAAGAGTAAAAATTTAGCTACCCATTTATTTCTAAATCTCTTGAACATATTTCAAAATTTAACTGTGCTCAGTACTGCCTATTAACAACTGCCATACTGTTATGCATATTGATTACTGCAACTAATAGTGTTCAGTGGCGTAAAGCTGGGGTCAGGATGGACTGTTTTCATAACCCATTACTAACTAGTCTTCCCTACACCTGACTTAAAAACATGAGCATGGGGAAAGCAAAAACATATTTTGTTATCCAGAAAGTTTAAAATATTTTTTATAGGCTGCAGCTTTAAAGAGGGCCCTGTTACAAATCTGAGAGAAAAGGAAAAGACACCGACATGCTTGGGTGCCTTTAAGGACCCAGGAAAAAGAACATGGAATGGAATTAAACTGTAACCACTGTTCTTCTTCACACCACAATAACATGGGCATTAATTTTACAGGGGACACCTTGAGAGCAAGTGGAGAGCTTTAGTCCATCAACTATATCAATCTGACTGCTGCAGTTTGCAAATTCCCCACCCTGTTACCCTAAACAGGTGGAAGTTTAGATTTACTAAACTTGGAGTGTGGGGGGAGTTATGTGTAATTTTAATCCCATCCATCCTAGTCTATGCTTCTTCCTTCATCTTATACTGGATATAGACTCCCGTGTCACTTATTGAGAGGAAGTTTTGTTTCCAGAACATAATTCAGCACAACATGAGGTTGCTAAATTGATAGTGACAGTTGGCTTTGAAAAAAATACAAGATAATCATTGATCATATGTGGCATGAGAAAAAAGAGTAGTTCGCTTTCAAATTGTCTTTTTTGTCAAATAGTTTATACACTGGTAAAAAAAACAACCAATCAACCAACACAAAAACTAGCCATCTTCAGTAAGTACCTTCAAGTTTCAGGAACGCTTGTACTCAGGACAACTCTCCTGTGCAGGCACACTGATGCTGGCAGTTTTAACACGGCTACAAAACTATTTTTGACAGGTTAATTTGATGAGAGCTAGTACGAATACATCTAAGCAATCTGGGAATCACCAGCCCCCACTTATCTAATTTTAATGTGGTTAAGTACAAAGTTAAATGGTTTCCTGAATAGGGATGGACTTAAGCATGTGCTTAAAACTTTTGCTGATCTAAAGTCCACTGAAATCAATGGGAGTTTGTTTTTTTTTGTTTTTTTTTTGTTTTTTAAATCAAGCATAGCATAACTCATTACAATGTATGTGCTTAACTGAACCACTTTTCTGAACCCCTGGATCCTAGGAGAGCTGTGAAATCGATTAGTCAACATGGGTAAGTTAGAGTAGCCTGAGGGCTCTGCTAACTTGCTCCAGTTGCCAGTGGAGCTCATAAGCTTATACTGTGCTGAAGTAGGGATCGACAGGGGGCTGGGACAGCCTGGCCCTGCCTTCTGTGTGAGCCATGGGTGGTGGAGAGCAGTTGTTGTGTGGGAGCTACTCTACTGAGGGTGGCTCTGGTAGCATTAAAGGCACTTTGAATTGGAAGCATAGTGCAAAGGAGCCGTAGTATGGCACACGATCAGTGACCATCATTTTAAAATATATTTTATGATTGTTTCCAAACTTCCCAGAAGAAATTTTACCCAGCTGTCAGACGTGCGTTTGAAATTTCAGGGGCTTGTCCCTTTTTGGGAAAATAATAGGAGTGGGAAAGGAAAGAAAACAGATTTAAATATAGAGCTGCTCATCTATGATTAACTGTCAAGATAAGAATTAATCCTGTACACCTGGCAGAAACTGAAAGGAGACATGAAGAGCTAGGTGAAGTGTCCAGAGATTCCAGATATTTGCCTATATGTACAAAGTCCTGCAAAGTGTATGGAGTGCAGTGTCTAGATATGAGGTAACAAACCAACGCACAATTGATACAACTAACATGGAATAGAAGGAGAATGAGGAGAACAACCATCAACACCATTGGGGTCAAGACCAAGCCTTTGAGATCAACACCATTTTATAATAACAATGGCAAGTTGGGTATCCTATAGATAGGGCCCTACCAAATTCACAGCCATGAAAACTCGTGAAAACTTTAAGCTAACTAAATTCACAGCCATGAAAACTTTAAGCTAACTAAATACTAATACTAATACTAAGCTAAATACTAACTGCTTAAATACTAAATATATATATTTTTTTTTCTATGTCCTTGCCACATACACCTGGCATTCTTTGAGATTTGTAAATGACATAAATGAATACACACAATACTGACTGGTAAGTATTACAGATCTCTTTAGCTTGTTTTATTTATATACTACACAGTGAACTCCATTTGCATATACTCTAACAACCTGACCTTTACCACCTATGCACTACCCAATGTAAAAAGATTAACATTAAAATTAGATACAATTTTTGAAGTCTGTATACCAGGTAACTGCACATTATACAACACAGTACGCTATTCCTTTGACTTATTTGTACTGTGTAATTACTATGCTGTATCTCAAAACATTAACAGGAGACAACTCATTCTCTTACAAGAATGATAAATACAATGTATTTGACTCTTTCACCCATGATTAATAGGGTCTTTTTTATTCATGAAGTTAGATGTCAGACTCGACTGAAAAATGTGTATAATCGTAAATGTATTTATTCCAAAGCCTGCTAAAATTGCTCTACATTGCTGCAGATAGGACACAATAGCAACCACATTTCACTTGTTTTATGGATTAAAACAGAACGCATGTCAAATGATGACCTTAAACTTCCTGTGTTGGAAATTTCATTTAAAAATTGCCAAACAAAGTGGCTCCCAGAATAATTTATGATGAATGATTCATGTGAACTCTTCCACAGTTTCCAAACCACACTCCTGAAAAAATAAATCCTTGAAGCCTCAAAATTATAAATGTTGGTTTTTCTGTGCTCCAGGCTAACATCCTATGTCCTGCCCACTGGAAGTGACTCCTGGGACTGCATACTACTGTTGCTTTATGATGCTTTCTCATTTTCTGGGTGTACGTTCTCTTCTATTTTTTTCTCCTAGTTACATTTGGTATACTTTTAAGGCCTGTAAAATGCTTCTTTTTTTAAGACATTGTATTTCTAGCTGTTCTGTGATAGTAATTGTTAGGGTGTTCATAGTACTTCTGACTTAACATACTTCCCTTTTATAAATCTCCAAAATATTTTTCTAGATCAGTGAAATTATGTCTACATGGAGCCCTAATCTCGGAATAAATTATGTAATTAGTGATATCCAAACGGCGTACCTTATTTTCAGTAGATTTTGAAATAAGGTATTTCAGCATGTGGCACATGCACCACATGCTGAAATAAAGCCCTATTTTAAGACATCCCTATACTCTTCATACCATGAGGTTTACAGGAATGCCAGAATAGCAGGCCCATTATCCTGAAAACTGTTTTGAGATAACAGGCGCATTGCACAGAATTTCAGGATACAGCTGTGTCCTGAAATACCACCCGCCATTTAGACATAGCCTGAGTGATTCTTTAAATATACTTTGATCTGAGGAGGCAATTAGGTCATTTTTGCTGAAAAATATTTCCCTCAAAGCAGAGAGCACTTTTGAAAATTTTGGCTTTAATTTCTTCGTAAGAGCGGCAAAGAAAGCAAGAAAGCTAAAGAAGGGAGCACAGTTAAAAAATGCTCAATTGAAAAAGAATTCTAATGGCTAGTTAACAAGGGCAGAGGGATTATGAATTGCTTTACACAATTTCCAACTTAAACCCTGTTTGCATTCAAAGCCAATACACAGGTTTACCTGAATCCACTTCTGCTATGACACCAAAAGTACTGTTTGAAATCAATGGATATCAATGAGAGTAAAACCAGAGTAATGCATTGTTAAATCAGATCCCACATATTTCTACCATCCAGGTCCTGCATGGAAGGCTTGGTATTTTTTAATCAAAACTAGACCCAATATCTGTTCAAATGTCACAATGAGAGAGGAGTGGTTTTATTTTGAATGGTATGGGAAGAGAGTTATTTTAGAAACTGATAAGCAAAGCATCCAAGTGCTTGGCTAAGCCTACACATGCCCCCCACCCCGTGTTTTGGAAGGGGCATGTAAATGAAGCAGGTCAAAAATACTATTGAGGTGCTGATGTGAATATTCAGCACCTCATTTGCATAATGACAGCCACCCAGAGTCTTAAAAGTGCTGCTTTCGAATTGCAAACTAGCTGTGTAGATGGGATTCCTTTGAAATTGGGGTTTCCAAAAGAAAGGGGCATGTGTGGACATAGCCCTATTCTTTTATTCAAAGGTAATTACATTTTGCACACAGAACTTGGGAAATATTATAAAATCATGCCAAAATCGTTAATGTATGAGTACTAAACCTACCTTTGATACCTTAAAGGGGAGAGATTTCAATTTAATTTTTCCTTCTTAGACTCACTGAATTATTTTGGTCTCTTATCAAATATCAAAGATTTCAGAAAAAAACAATGAGAAGTCGTGTGACACCTTATAGACTAACAGATTTATGGAGCAGAAGCTTTCATGGGCAAAGACCCAGTTTGTCAGGTGCATCTGATTTCAGAATTTCCAGCAATGGGTTTACAATTTGTTTGTTATTAAACTCAATCTTTGTCCTGGCACCATGATTACTGTATTTGCTTCTAGTAGTTGAGAAAGAATCATGCAATAGGCGACTGAATAAAGAGACACATTGTTTTATGCTAGAAAACAATTTTTTCAATGTACTTCTAATGTGATGAAGGATATGCTGCTTCGGTCTGCTTCAGGTCTCCGTGCAAAAAGTGAAAACAAATCAGAATACAGAACACAAACTAGCACAGCTACCTCTCTGTTACTAAGCAAAAGTGAAGTTATTTATAGATTAAAAAAACCTGCATGAATATTATGACTTTGGTGATGAGGATATATTATAATATTCTCTGACAGACAAGCATAAACCTGTTCAGATGCTGGGTCTGAAATGGGAATATCAAAAGGTTTAGTGTGTGGTTTTGGAAAACGGAGCTTGTTGTTATCAGTTATGGTGCACTTTCAGTTTCTCATTTTATCAGCCTCCTGGCCAAGATAGAGTATGCTCAGCAGGAAGCGCTGTCAAAAAGAAGGCACACCCAGGAATGAGTCAGAGAAAGTCACAATCCTTTTCACTCTCCATCTTGCCACATTCCCAGCCTCCAACACCACTTTGTCTTTGTGGAACAAGCAGCATTTTGTTGCCCTCAGGCCAAAGTTTTAAAGAGACCCTGCTCCCAAAAGCCCAAGAAGGTTACATGTAAAGACTTACGTACATGTGGAACTTTATGCAATGTGTATAGTGCCACTAGCTTCAGGATAATGTTAGAAAGGAACAGAACATGTGGTATGGAAAGATGGATGGGAGAGAACTCTTAAAAGCAGATTGCAGCCAGGAGCATTACATTACCTGTCAGGATAAACATTCTCTCCCTGGGAGGTATGGATGTGAGAGAACCAAAATGACACAATACTGACAAAGGTGTGTTGATTTTGTGAAGTTGAATGCATCGCTAATTTTTTTTAATGTGTTCTTGCAACTGTTTATTTGTGAGCAAGATCTTGTTACCACTTTGCATTTAAAAATCCAGTTGACTGCCAGAGACATTCTAGATATGGAACAGGATACAATATGCAATAAAGTTATCAACTGGAGAACAAGAAGAAACAATGGGCTCTTTGGGAATATCTGATATAGAGTTGTATTATATTAGTTCTCAGTTGTATGAGGATTTTGCTTTTGTAAGTACCTTTGGGATATTGAACAATTTCAAACCAACTCCAATGAAAGTTTAATTATGATAAAAATTATGAAAAGCTACAGATATATGTATGCAGGAAGAAGAGCTATTTTGGCTCTGTTCTCTTAGCATTTTGCCTGAAAAGTTTTTTGAGATATGTTAAAATATTTTGCTTTAGCTAAGCAAATCCTTTACCTAGATGCTTAAGGGCTTTACTGATTAGAGATGGGATTACTCATGTGCTTAATCTAAACATATGTTTGAGACATTTGATCCATTGGGGCCTTATTATATAATGGGTGTGATCCTGCTCCCAGTTAAATCAATAGGAAAAGTTTTCACTGACTCCATTAAGAGCAGAGTTGGGTGCAGTGTTTATTTATTTATTTATTTTCTTATTCCTGTCATGGAATTGTATTGTTTTCCTGCACATAGCCTGAGAGACAGTGAGGATACAGAACAGTTTGTTTTTCCCCTAGGCTGTGCCTACATTAGCCTCCTCCTTTCGGAGGGGACATGGTAATGAGGGAATTCAAAAGATGCTAATAAGGCGCTGCCATCAATATGGATAGGTCCATCAATGGCTATGAGACAAAATTGTGAGGCATCCAATCATGCACTGGATGTCCTTAAACCTCCAATTACCAGAAGTTGGGACTGGTTGATGGTCTCACTCACTCAAAATTGACCTGTTCTGTTCATTCTCTTTGCAGCATCTGGCATTGGACTGTTAGAGACAGGATACTGACCTATGTGGACCATTCATCTCCACCAGTATGGTCATTCTAGAATTTTTACTGCACGGCAGGGTTCTGTCCCTCCTGCACAGAACCAAAACAAGTGTTTCATGTAGCAGAGCACACATAAAGTGAAAAAAGATGATAATTTTGGGTTCAACCTATAAGAGTCCTGTGAACATTAGCAAAAGTGTGAATGGGAGTAAAGAGATCCTTGGCACAGGCCACCTGCATCATTGAAATCAATCAAGATGGGAGAGCAGCTGTCAATGTGCTGTCATTCAGCAGGCTGACAATTTAGCTCCAACCTCCAAAGCATGAGTGTTACCACAGAGGGGGAAGTAACTCATGTCAGCAAATGAGCTAATACAGATTACTTTCCCTGTGCAGCAAGAAGGAAGCAGGCTGGAGACTGGAACTCTGAAAGTTATAATACAGTGCCAACACTGCACCTTTTTCTGTATGGATGGAAGAGTTACAATCAAGCACTTTATGATTAAAAATGATTTTATAATTAACTGTGGTTCATGTAAAATACATGTTTCCTTCTGGAAGAACTTCTTTACTACAGAAGAGCCTAATATGATAGTCTTTCATTTGAATTCTTGATGCATTTAAGGTAGCAGCAGAGGTCGTTAAAGAGCTTTCACTTTTCTTCTGCTAAATTCTACACATGCACACTGTGTAGTTGTGAATTATGCTGTAAATTTAATACGGTTTGGGGGATCATTCAGTGATCTTTTTTCCTATGTGTCTTTGGAGAACTGCGCCTGATTCTATGTGTGCCCTGCAAATTGCTGAGTACCATTAACAGCTAGTCTTTCAAACTCAGAAGAGCTGAGGACTCTTGGCACCTTGCAGACAGCCTTACAGGGAGATTTAAAGGGCTCAATCTATTTTATTTATCAAGAAGAAATTTCAACTCTGACTTGATTAGGGTGTCTGAGTACCTTCATGATAAAAAAAAAAAATACTAGATTCTTAATAGCTTTAATGTAGCAGAGAAAAGGATAACAAGAAAGAATGGCAGGAGATTAAAACCAGAAAAAATCAAATTAAAAATTAAAATGGAGTAACGGCAGAGTACAAGTGAGGATGAATAACAATTGGAATAAACTACTAAACAAAGTGATGCACTCTCAGTTCTTCTTGTCTTCAGTTCAAGACTGGCTGCCTTTTTGGAAGACATGATTCAGTCAAACACAAAATACTGGGCTCAATACACGAGGGACCATATGAAATCATTTGATTTCTGTTATCCAAGAAGTTGTATTAGGTAGTCCCTTCTGGCTACAAGGCCAGACAGTGAAACCGTGGCAGTTAGCCAGGGTTAACCCCTGGTATGCTATTGGCACTATGGCTGCTGCGTGGCTCATCCAGACGGGGCTCCTTTTTGAAAGGACCCTAGCAACTTCAAAATCCCCTTATTCCTATCTGCTGGTAGGAATAAGGGGATTTTGAAGTTGCCAGGGTCCTTTCGAACAGGAGCCCCGCCTGGACGAGCCTCACGGTGGGAAGCTGCGTCAATTTCAAAGTGCCGCGGCTGCTGGCATTCTAATGAGGTGCTGAATATATATTTCAGTACTTCATTAATAAACTTCAAAATGGCCATTTGCATAGCCATTTCGAAGTTTTGGGCTCATGTAGACGTAGCCTATAGGTGTGTCTACATTCGCATTCCTCTTTTGAAAGAGGAATGCAAATGAGGGAAATCAAAAATGAAAATGAGGCATTGATTTACATATCTTGTGCTTCATTTGTATAATCTCTTTTTGGAAGGATTGTTTCAAGATAAAAAAAAACAGTGTAGATGGGCTCTTCTGAAAATAAGCCCCATCTTAAAACGAGCCCTTCTTCTTGAAACAAAATAGGAAAAACATTCTTTCAAGAATGGGGTTTATTGTCAAAAGAGCCCCATCTGCACTATTTTTTTCCTTTAGAAAGAATCTCTTCTGAAGAAATAATGCAAATAAAGCATGGGGTACGTAAATCAGTGCCTCATTTGTATTTTATTTCCCTCATTTGCCTTCCTCTTTCAGAAGGAGAATGCAAGTGTAGCCACAGCCTATATGTACCTGCACCTCTGCAGGTGTGGGCACTTGCAGTGCCTGTTGGTCATGGTTTGCTGTTCCTGGCCAATGGGAACTGCATGAAGCACTGTCCCTGTATGCACATCTTCCTGCAGTTCCCATTCGATAACGGGAGCTGTAAGCATCCATACCTGCAGAGGTGCAGGTAAATACAGTGGCAGCAGCCCACCAGGGGCTACCCCGGTGAAGCAGATACCTTGGCCTAGTATTTGTCCACAAGTGCCTTAAAATGCACTATCCAACCTGCATATTCAGTGCATCAAAGTATGAGGAAAAGGTGGGAGGGAGTGAATAACAGAAGTTGTACATACTTCAAAGTCTCTGTCACTATCATCATCTCAAAACTCAGTGTTTCACGATAAAGTAACTGAGAATAAGGTCAAAACAAAAAGCAGTCAAGTAGCACTTTAAAGACTAGCAAAATGGTTTATTAGGTGAGCTTTCGTGGGACAGACCCACTTCTTCAGACCATAGCCAGACCAGAACAGACTCAATATTTAAGGCACAGAGAACCAAAAATAGTAAGCAAGGAGGACAAACCAGAAAAAGATAATCAAGGTGAGCAAATCAGAGAGTGGATGGGTGGGGGGGAAGGTCAAGAATTAGATTGAGCCAAGTATGCAGACGAGCCCCTATAGTGACTCAGAAACTTCCCATCACGATTTAAACCATGTGTTAATGTGCTGAATTTGAATATAAAAGCCAGCTCGGCTGTTTCCCTTTCCAGAACGGTGCGATAATTCTTCTTCAGTAACACACATACCTTTAGTAACAGAGAGGAAGCCACGCTAGTCTATACACTATCAAAACAAAAAGCAGTCAAGTAGCACTTTAAAGACTAGCAAAAAGGTGATTTTGCTAGTTCTCTTGTTTTCAATAGGGCAAAAAAACCCAAGCACGTGAAACACACAAAAAGAAAAACAAAAACACACTCTTGTTTCAAGTGCCTGGTATTATGGATGCATATTAGTATAGCAAAAATAAGAACAAACCCAACCCAATGAACACTGGCATTTTATAAATATTTGTTTAACTAATTGACAAATGATTTTATTTTTACAGCTGTCTGCCTCCAACCAGAAGTGAAAGAGCCAAAACACAGCAAGAGAGGCTATTCTCAGGGTATCTCTAGCTTAACATATGGGAAACTTCTTTAGGGCACATCTTGTTGAATGTTTTCCAGCGTAATTTTGCAGACCAGAAGGCTGAATAATTCAGTGGCATTTTGATAGTTATCTAAAATGAACTGCAGAGTTTTAGAACCTGTTAGAAAATAATAATAAAGTTTGTAGGCTATTTACTACTTATTAATACTAGATTTTTTTTATTTTTTTATTTTTTGTTGAATCAGAAAGGAAACATGAGTAGGAGAACAGATAGGAATCAAGCAGCATGAAAACAAAGTGTAAGATAATCAAAATTCTTTCAAAGTGATCATTTTAATTGCACCCTTTGTTTTGCAAGCAATGTTTAATTGTTTATAGTGTAATTTACAAATTACTATAATACACTGTGATAATTAGGGTACAATGAAAATCAGTTTTATTACAAATGTTTTATTACTCTTAGAATGATTTTTCAGTTAATGTATTTGTTAACAATATTTTCATGTGTTACCACTTCAATGGTGTGTTTTTTTAATTTGACCATTATTGGCTGCCTTTGATAAACAGATATCATTACCTCATTGTTTGAAATAATCCCTAAGAATGTCCTACCGCGGGAATACTCCAAATATTGTGGCTTTTGTTATCGTCTTATCTACATTAAAATTGGCAAATTTTTGAAACAACTATAAGTTGTACCTCTGAAATCTGGTACTCTCTTCTCCAGCAACATCTGTGGCTGGGAGCACCTGTAGCTGGGGGAGCTGGGTAAGGGGAGAGAGGCAAGTTGGGATACCAGCAGCAGGGAGCCCTGGCTGAGGTAGCCACATCTGGGCTGGTGGCAGTGGGGCCAGTAGTGGCTGGAAAGCTGCAGCCTGAGAGCAGCGGATGTACTGGAGTGAGTGAGACTGATTAGTTGGTGAGTGGATCACAGACACAGCTGCTAGGCACAGTGAGAAACTGGAGTGCTTCTGGGGGAGCAGGTACTCCAGAACCTCCTGAATTCCCAAATGTATAGAAGAAATGCAGCACTGTTGTCCCTGTCTAAAGACACAGATGAACTTTTCTCAGTATTAAGAATGAGCTGTACATGTCAGAAGAAGACCAACACTACAGGTGTCTACCAGCAAACCAGATGGTGGGGGAATTCAGGATTAAATGTAAAATCAAGCCCCATTACAGAATAGAATGATCCAGGGTAAGGAAATTTACAGTGTTAGACAGAGGCCAAGGAGATTCCTGAACCATGTTTACCTTGTCCATACCAACCTATCTGGCTTTTTCTCGCTTTCTCTTTTACAGCATCTCTTTCGCAGCATCATGGGCAGCCAGAAGGATGGACGAAATGCACAGAACAGCCCAACAATCCCTTGGAGGAGAAAGACATTTAAAAGATCCAGGAGCATGAACTCCCAATACACAAAACAATGTTGTACATTTGTCATTCACTGCTGCCGCAAAAGGTCTGCGTGGGGATCTTCCCATCACCAGAAGATGTCCTCAAGGATTTTCATGTGAAGCAACCACTTATGCTCGTCACAGAAGGGCATGCTCAAGCCCAGAGTGTATGTCTACACAGCATCCTTATTTCAAAATAAACTATTCTGGAAGCACTATTGTGAAATAACACAGCTACACAAAAAAATTATTTTGAAATCACATTTAGCTATTTCAAAATACAGCATCTACACATATAGCATCTGTTTTGAAATAGAGCCATTGAATGCACTATGGCTTATTTTGAAATAGGCTCCATTCCCTGTCCTAACAGCACCTATTTCGAAATAGCTATGTCAAAATGGCCATGTCCACACTAGCCCCAAACTTCGAAATTGCCAAGCAAATGGACATTTCAAAGTTTACTAATGAAGTGCTGAAATACATATTCAGCGCTTCATTAGCATGCGGGAGGCTGCAGCACTTCAAAATTGATCCGCCTCGCTGCCGCGCAGCTTGTCCTGACGGGGCTCCTTTTTGAAAGGACCCCGCCTACTTCGAAGTCCCCTTATTCCCATGAGCAGTGGGAATAAGTGGACTTCGAAGTAGGCGGGGTCCTTTCGAAAAGGAGCCCCATCGGGACGAGCCATGCAGCGGCGAGGTGCGTCAATTTCAAAGTGCCGCAGCCTCCCGCATGCTAATGAAGCGTTGAATATGTATTTCAGCGCTTCATTAGGAAACTTCAAAATGGCCATTTGCAGGGCCATTTCGAAATTTGGGGCTATTGTAGACATGGCCAATAGGTGCTATTCCTTGTAGAATCTGATTTACCAATTTTAAAATAAGCCAACTGCTATTCTGAAATTATTTCAAAATACTGGTTGTGTGGTGTAAACGCTAGGATAGTTATTTCAAAATAATGGTTGTAACTTTGCTGTGTAGACCTACCCTTTGTCTTTAGACTGTTCACCCCAGGGAGATGGACAAGGTTATGTTGCGCCTTTTGGCAACATTCCAGAGCTAGATGGCTTCCAGGAACAAAGCCTGAAACCTGACAATACACATCTGCTGATACAGTGTCCAATATCACCAAATCTGTGCAGCTGTGAATATCCAGAAGGAAAGTTATATGTGCGCTGTATTGCCCTGAGTTCTAGAATACCAGTGTGCAAAGCCCTACCTGTAACAGACCACATGTCCTGAGCTGTGAAGTAACCCATGAGGCCTTTGTCCAAACATTCAGGTGCCAGTAATCATGGTTCCTGAGAGCACATTGGGACTGTGAGTGACTTGCTTGCTTTTAGCAGTCAGGGGCCATCTATTTGCCCATTTGCAAGTTACATACAATGTGGAACCCTTTTCCCCACATCCCTAATTAACTAGCTAAACTGAAATGCTCACTAATAATTACTAAATTGGAGGCAAATTCTAAAGAAAGTTTCCTCAACACATACCACAAATGGTAGAGGAAAAACTAGGTGCTATGGTCAATTATGTTTTATATTTATCAGTGACTCTTATTAGAGTGTAAATAAAATTTGCGTTGGTTGGAATAGATTTGGTTGTGTGGCTGATTTTTCCACACTTTTATTGTTTATAAAAATCAATAATGATATTTTCTAAAAGGTGCTCATGTTTGTCAAATAGCATAAATCCATTTGGAAGACTTCCAAATGCTACTAATATGGGAGTTTCGGCTGAGAAATAGACTCAAAAGTTAGTCTCCATCGAAGAATAAATTAAATTAATATACTATGAAATGAAATATTGCAACTTGACAAATCTTTCCGGTCATTATTTTATTCTTGTTACTAATATACAAAGTGTGTCTGTCTTTCTGTCAGTGCTACTTCCAGGAACTCTTAAACCGTAAGAGCTATGACCCACAAAATTTGGTATGTAGCTTTCTCTTACCCTAACTTAAATCAAGGTCGGGGTTTGATTGTGCCTGGAAAATGGGAAGTGCTAGGAAGTGCTAGACTGGTTTGCAGGACACAGAAGGGGGGAGGTGGAGGGAGGCAAAAGGAAGAGGCACAGACAGGAGGGTTACAATACTGCAAGTGGCCATTGTGGAGAGCTGGAGCACCAAGAGAGCAGCCAGCAGGTCTCAGGCTCCACCAGCTTGTCTGACACAAAGACCAGGCAAGGAGCTCTCCCACCCCAAACGCAGCATCTGCCTTCCTTGTAGACAGTTTATACGCGTGTCTGCTGCAGGGGAGCAGCCCCCATACAGCCTGTTGGCCACAGAGTGGCTGCTCAAGGCGGGAAAGGCTGAGGGGGAGCAGATGGAGGTGAGGCAGCCTCCCTGGAGCCTAGCCCCACTCAAACAGCCTGCACACTGTGGGAGGACACTGGAGGAGGGCAGTCCCTAAGAGCCTGGCTTCTGCCCCCGTCCGACTCCCCCCCAGTAGCTGCAGCCCATGGATGGTAGCTGGAGGGAGGCAGGTTCTGGTACCTGACTCCCCACCCAGACAGCCTTCAGTGAAGTCAGTGGAAGTTAATTTTGCTTCCAGGAAGATTGTAGCAGTTTTCCATTCATCTCAGTGGGGAACAGCAATCGACCAATATCAGCATACATGGGAGATTCTCCACCTGGGAATTCTGTCCTTACTAGCCCTTGGTGCTGGAACTATTTTTGGAGTGGGAATGCTGAGATGCCCCCCCACCATACCTCTTGAGATAAGGCTGACAACTCTCCTGGACTGAATGGACCAGACTCCATTGCTGCAAATGGCATCTAGTCCATTTAGTTCAGATGAATAGGAGCCCTCCCAACCCCAGGATGAGGGCAGCTGCAGAATGCTTGGCTGGTGGTGGGACCCTTGGGCAGGCAAGGCCAGAGGCCAGAGGGAACCCGAGACCCAGCGAAGCTCATGAGGCCAGTAAGAGGAGGGAGCCTGAGGGCTGGAAAAGCTGTAGTGCTGGCAAAACCCTATGAGGTTGCCTAGAGGCTGGGAGGGAAACTGGGTGCAAAATGTGGGGGTGCTGCAGCACCCACCACACCCGTAATTTTCAGGCCTATGTGTACAGTGAGGCAGTGAAGTGATCAGGCACCCCTTCAGCAGAATTCCTTCCATAATTCCTATACCCAGGACCCTGAAAACAAGGGGAGAGCCAGATACAACATCCTTTTTGGCAGACTGCAGATATGTGAAAAAGTGAATGCAACATGTGACACTAGATCATGCCAATTTTTTTGTGCAGCCCCCCACAGAACACAAAAAGCCCCTTAAAGGGAATTCAAGGTAGTTACAGGCAGAAAGTCCAAGGTAGATAGTTCTAGTGATGCCAAATGGTGAAAATGCAGCAGGGAGCCCAAGGGTCAGTAAACAAGCACAGAGCCAGCATGCAGGTGACTCTGTTTGCACAAAATGTGTAGGTTATGTGAGCCAAATTCTTTGTTCCAAAATGGGGAAAGACCCTATGTCCCTGAAAAAATAATCTCAAAGGCCATTTCTACACATTCCACTTGTTGAAAGCGATATGCTAATAAATGGCCCGGAAAATGCTAATGAACATGGATGTAAATTTCTGGTGCCTCATTAGCATATGGTCGCATGATTTGAAGTCCAGAAGAAGCTTCCCTTCATTTGCTGCTTGTAATTCTCTCAGGCAGGACAGTTAACACTCCCCTCCCCCATCCTCCTCCTTCAGGCTTATTTGATTTGTCAGTTTTTATTGCAATTTTTTTTGGTCCTCTGTACTTATAAATGTCAGTCTGTATTGGAAATTAGTTTGATCTGAAGAAGTGGGTCTGTCCCACAAAAGCTCATTACTGAATAAATCATTTTGTTAGTCTTTACAGTGCTACATTTCTGCTGTTTTGTTTTGTTTCTGCTGTTTTGCTGACTGTCATCCTCATCCTCATCCTCATCCTCATCTACCATGTCTTCCTTGCTGTTGCTGGAGGTTTCCTGAGGAATCTCATCAGAGGTATCCACAGATTCTTTGGGGACAGTGGTTGGGTCACTCCCTAGAATTAGGGCAACCATATCTCCCAGTTCCAAATACGGAACAGGGAGATATGGTGGGGAGGGGTGGCTCATCCCAGCTCCACCAAGCCCCAGGGTGGCAGGAAGGAGGTGGCAGCCACTGGCCCTCCCCACCCCAGCTCCAGCGAAGTGGCAGTCACAGGCACTTTCCTCCCCCCCAACCTCTGGGGAAGTGGCAGTCCTGGCAGTGCTTCCCCACGCAGAGCCCCAGGGAAGTGGCAGCTGCTGGTGCTTACCACCTGCAGCCCTGGGGAAGCAGCAACCACCTACTCTCCCACCCTCCTGGAGCACCAGAGAAGCGGCAGGGACACAGCAGCTGAGTGCTCTGAGGCCAGCAGCTGCTGGTGGAAAAGGTGAGTGTGTTTGGGGAGCCAAATATGGGACAATTAGGCCCTTTTAAAAATAAGTAGGGATGCCTTTTGGTGTCCCAAATATGGGACCATCCTGCCAAATATGGCACATGCCTGTGAAAAAGGAGTAGGTTCGGAAGCTAAAACAGGGAAAGAACAGGTGAAAATGATTTAAGTAAGTTCGATATCTTTAAGTCACCAGGGCCAAATTAAATGCATCATTGAAACAGTCAAGCAGAACAAGTTGGATGCCACAGGGATCAGTTCTCGGTTCAGTTTTGTTGAACACCTTCAATGATTTCAATAACACCATACAGGCTGGATTTCAGGGAAGAGAGCAGATAATGTGTAGTTCTTCCTACACTATAATGGAGCCATATGAAGCACAGACACATTTGAACATGGCAACGGCTTGCAAGATATTAATAAGGCTTCTCTGGTCCAATATTCATTGGATGAACCAAGTTATATGTTTAAAAAAATCTTTTAAATGAGTCTATCCCATACTGTTTATATCAGGATCTACTTAACTCCAGTACTAGTCTATATCTAGGACCCAAGTTTTACATCTTTAGGTGAAGTCATACATTGAAAGAGAACAGAGAGGGAGCCTTGCTAGTCTATATACTATCAAAACAGAAAAGCAGTCAAGTAGCACAGACGAACAACATAATTTATTAGGTGAGCTTTCGTGAGACAGACCCACTTCTTCAGACCATAGCCATACCTGAACAGACTCAATATTTACGGCATAGAGAACCAAAAACAGTAATCAAAGTTGATAAATCAGAAAAAAATTATCAAGGTGAGCAAATCGGAGAGCAGAGGGGCGGGGGGCAGGGAGTCAAGAATTAGATTAAATTAAATTAGACTAAATTCTCATTTGCCTTCTGGAAGTTTGCCATCCCCAACAACTACCACTCGTTGGGTAACCAGTTCAGTGTGCAGAACGCCACTGCCAGGGCTCTCCTCATGGAGGTAATGCACTCTTGGGCTGCTGTCCCTGCTGAGGAGGGAGGGTGTCCCACCTAAGGGGGACCCTTGGAAAGCAGGGTTGAGAGTACAAGAGGTAGGGTTGGGAGGGAAGCTCCATCCCTGGGGAACTATGCCATTCCACTCTCACACAGTCCTGCTGCTGGGAAGGTGGCCTCACAAGGAGGGCTCCTAGTGAGCTTGTGGTGGGGGTTAGGAGGGGCACAGGACATCCCCCTGTGGCCCAGGGACTCCCTCCCTCAGTCCTGATGTGTGTGTTCAGTCTCCTCCCTCTGCAGGTCATGATTGGCATCAACACCATCCTGCTGCAGAGGGTATAGGAGACGTGGATGCAGTCATGGATGGGTTCACTGCCCTGGGGTTCTTGAACTGCATCAGGGCTATCAATGGGCTCCACATCCCAACCTATGCACTGGAGCATAGTGCAGCCAGGTATATCAACTGGAAGGGATACCACATGGTGCTGAAGGCCCTGGTCGATCACTGTGGACAGTTCACAGACATTTACGCCAGGTGGTTGGTCCAGACACATGACTCCTTGTGTTCTGCAACTCTGGCCTGAGCCAACAGATGGAGGCAGGCATGTTATTCCTCCACCGTGAGCATCTTGGGGGTGCAACCTCTCCCCTCATGCTCTGGCTCATGAAGCCTTATACCAGCCAGCTGGATCCCAGGAGGGGATTCTTTAATGCCTGCCTCAACCAGACCATGATGCAGCCTAAGTGCACCTTTGGCCACGACAAGGCACACTTCAGGTGCCTGTTCACCCACCTGGATGTGGGAGGACCACAGCATCCCCCAAGTTGTGGCCACATGTTTTACTGTGCACAACTTAGTGGATGGGAAGTGGGAGGCCTTCCTCCCAGGATGGGGATGGGGAGTATGAGTAGCTGGGAGCAGCTCCAATCCACCAGGTCCATTGGGATGGGATGTGGATCTGCCAGGTCCTGAGGGAGAGCTTCTCCCATGGCCCTCAAACAACCCTCTCCAGGACCTCCCAGTGGGGGGGGGCTCAAACCCACAGCCCTACCCTGTCCCCACCACGACCCCTCCCTTCCCCCCTCATCCCCCCGCAAACCTCTGCCCAATAAAGAGAGATATGGGCATGGTGAACAGCTAGCTGTTTTATTTAACCAAAGAAAAAACATGTAGAAAAGAACTGGTGTAATCACAAACTATTTACAATAAAGCACATTGAAAAATCTTTGAACTACATGCAGTGCAGGAGGCTTGGGACAGAGGGTTCAGGGCATCAGAACTTGGATGGGCAGTCTTGGGACAGGGGGTATGGGGGGCCTCAAAACATGGAGGGGGTGGGGGGCTGTGAACCCAAGGGGGAGTGGGACCCCAAGTCGTGTTGGCTTCGGGATCACCTCCCACTACGGGTTCAGACCCCTGACAGGGTTGAGTTGGGGAGGTACAGGCCAGGAGCAGGGGGAGGTACACAGGTGGTGGGGCTTCAGTGGGTTCTGGGTGGGCTGGCAGAGATGGGAGGGCTGGGAGCAAGGGGGTAGGCATGGCCCTTTGCCCCTGCAGCACATTCAGGATGCCCTGTGGGATGGCCAGTGGAGACAGCGCCGGGGGTGGCTTGGGCAGGGGTGATGGCAGACATGAGCAGCTGGCCATCATGTCCTGCCAGACACTGGTGTCATTGTCAAAGTGGGACATGAGTTTGTCCCAGGCCTGCGCTAGCCACTTTGTGTCTACCCACTTGATCTTGGTCATCCTCCAGAGGGTGGAACTGTCATCCCAATGGAGGTCCTCCTAGACATGCTGATGTCCACTCCAGCTGTGGGCTTGCCCTGGTGCTGGGGTGGGGCTGGTTCACCCTTGGTGGGGAGGTGAGGCTGGTCTGGCCCTCCGATGGTGTAGGTCCAGCTGTCAGGAAGAAACGGCTGTGAGATGGCAAGTCATTCAGCCTCTAGGGCCCTGCCCACCCCACCCAGAGCAGTGACCAACTCGGCCCCCCTGGGCCAGGGGACGGCAATGTCCTGGGAACAAATCCATGTGTGGTCTGCACAATGGGTCCTGCCATGTGGGGGCTCCATGGTGCCTCTGTGACAGGGCTGTCCGCAGTGGCTCCCTACCCGCTCGATGGGCTGGTGGCCAAGAGGGGTGTTTGGCTACAGAGGGATTCCTTCATAGGTGTCACACTCCTTGGTGTGTCTTGTGGCCAGCCCACTTTGAGCGTGGGGCTCGTCTGGACTCCTGTGAGGCTGGTGTCAGACTGGAGCCCATGCCCGGGGCTATCCACTTGGTCTGGGTGGAGCACACTACCTTGCACATGGTTCCATCGCTGGGACTGCAGCAGGAGGTCCCGCCCAAGCTGGCCATGTGACTGTCACAGCAAGCCCTGTCTGTGCATGCCTGCCTCCCGCACACTGGGGTGTGTGACGCTTGGGGTGCTTACCCGAGGGACCTTCAACCAGCACTAACAAAGCCCTGGAGGTGGCCTGGCTGGATGGGACCGACTCCAGAAGAATGAAGAAGCTGCTACTGTCCTCCGCCACTGTATCTGGTTCCAGCTCCAATGGGGGTTGGCACTCAGAGACCTCCTCCTTCTACTGATAGTGCTCTGGCCATGGTTGTGGGGCTTCAAGGGGGATGTGTCCCCCTGCCAGGATGTCATGTAGCTCCCGATAACAGGAGCAGGTGGAGGGTCCTGCCCCAGACCATTGGGTGGTATCCTGGGCTCTGACATAGCCCTGGCAAAGCTCTTTTACCTTCAACTGGACTTGTTGCATGGTTTGGGGGGCTTGCCCCATTCCATCAGGGTGGTGGCCATCTGGGCATACATGGGGGCATTGCAGCACTTCATCTTAGGGTCTTGCAGAGTCTCCTCCTCCTTGCACAGGTCCAACAGAGCCTGGATCTCAGCCCCAGTCCAGGAGGGGGCCTGCCTATTGAAGCCCCAGGGTGGCTCCTGGCACTCCTCCGGCTGGTCTCACACGGGCCCAAGAGGGTTGCAGGGTGCCCGCTGATTGGCCACCTGCAGAGCTCTCAGCTATGGTGTGACTGTGAGGGAGTGGGGGACTGCAGCCCGAAGCCCAACTGCTTCCCCACTCTCAGCTTCTTGCCACAGGGTTTCCCAGGCTCCCTGCAGCTTTAAGAGGGGCTGGTGGCAGGAACAGCAGAGAGCTGATTGCTGTGGAAAGAGTGTCCCCTGGGGCACCTGTGCAGCACCCTGGAGGCCTTTTCTGTCAACAGAAGGCTTCCTGGAACATTGTCAACAGCGATCTGTCAACAGAAACATTCTGCCTCGTGGGAACCAAGGCAGGGCTATTGGCAAATGTTCTGCATTCTGTCAATTTACTGTTGACAGAACACACTTGGGAATCTGGATGTTCCCCAGGTTTTGTCGACAAAAGCCTCTACTCTAGACATAGCCTGAGTGAGTGCAAGAGACTTAACACATTACTTGTGATTTTGTTTATCACTCTTTATCAACAGAGATATTTTGACATTTTCTCTTGAAAATAGACAAAGTGTTAAGTGTTCCCAGAATGTAATGTTCCTTGAATATAATACAAAATCTTTGCCAACAAACCTCTTTTCATTTTGAGAATTTTTAAGTTGCAGAGCTAAGCTAAGTTGCACATTCAAAACCCTGTACTATCACCTCAGTAATTCAGCTGGTGGTGTAAGTTGGAATCTTTAGGCTCAAGGATCAGTCCCATGTAAAAATATTAGATAGTAGTCACCAGTGCTTTTATTGTAAAAAAAAAAAAAAAAAAAGTAACTGGTACTCAGCTGGCTCCACAGCCCCTGTGCCCCTCCTCCCTGGCCCAGGTTCCCATGGCTGGTGCTGCTGGAGCGGCTCCATGCTACAGCTGACTCCCCACCACGGGTCGGCTGAGGACCCCCACCATCTAGTCAGGAATCCTGCAGTGGGGCTGCCAAGGTGCCAGTACTCAGTACCAGCAAGTATGGGCACAAAAAACAAAAAAAAAAGGCACTGGTTATCACTAATGATGATCTCTGATATTTTTCTGCTGTCCCAAAGCAGAAATTCCAGGAACCAAACAGTAAACACATGGCTATAAATAAATATATAGCACTCACTCTTTAGCTTGAAGAGCTGTTTAGATTCTAGAACCCTGTGCATATTCAGGGTAATTTTCACCAGGTGTAACCATCTGCTTTTGAAACTGATATAAACTGGTCTACTCCTGCTGAACTCTGCAGTAGTGATGCTCAATCAGTGGATGTAGAGTTTCACTGTAGCACTTTATGATCCCATATTACAATACAAAATATGGCTTCAGCAGTGCAGAGGCCTTGATAGGGGCAAACTGCATCCAAAGAGCTGATTGGCAGCACTAATTAAACTACTGGGGAATCTTTAGGCAACATACAATGTATTTCCTTTCCTGATTTGGTCAAGTATTGTGAGCCAAAGTTTTGTGATCCCAAGGAACAGTCAGCAGACAAGTTTAGCTCTTCCCCGCCTCTCCATATCATCTTCACAGTGCTTTGTATGAATTTTAATTTTGTAAAAACTTACTGTTGATGGCTGATCTTATATAACACAGCAAACAGAAGAAGCAGGTCCATTAGGCCAACTGATACACCATTTCACAACATTCTTCTATGGCATATCCTTTTCCTATCTCCCCATAAATGCAGATTTAATTCTAGTGAAGGGCTCCTACTGGCATGGTCTGATAAATGTATGAAACTATGCCCTGGTTGCCTAATTCACACATTGCATGCTTTCTAGACAATGCTGTGTGGGAATCTCTTGAGTACACATACTAGCTAAGCAGTTCAGACCTTTATTAAAGGTAACCTTGACACACTTAGCTCTGGTTTGATGATAATTCATTAACACTTTAGTCTGACAAATTTGACCAATTCAATGCATCCTGGATTCATCCCAAATCTTAAAATTTCCTGGCTTCTACATTGGATTGCATTCCAAATTTTTGCTATGTAATCAATTCTAATATTTCAGTAAGCAGACACAGCTGTAGTCTGGGTGTCAGGAAGAAATAATCTTCATTTTCCATGCACAGTACTAAAGAACTGACTAGCACCACTTGGAATATTTTCACTTTTACAAACTATAATTGATGATGGTTACCATCAAAGTAAGGGCACTGAATCAAACTGACCATCAATATGATCCAAAAAGGCAAATCCTATACTTCTGCAATTAAGATAAGAGATAGAAGCAAAATATATGCAGATCTGAGAACTGTATGCCTTCTGAAGACAATGTTGACAGGAAATCAGTAAGAGAGATTTTCTTGAGCCCATTTTATATGAATGAAAAAATCCCTATATACAGTACAGATCATTTTTTTATTGCTGAAAATGTTCAGATATGTTTTATAACTTACATTTCTCATTAATACAGCAGGATAATTAAATGAAGGTTAATATAATCATATCCAGGTACTGTAACTGAATATATTATTGCCTTTATATATTCAATAGTTGGTCTTTCATTTTTTTAATTCTCATTAGTAGTATTCTCAATAATTAGAATATCAGCCAATGGCTTTTATAATGATACAGCATTATTACATTCTTATTGAGAATTGCAAGTCACCTACGGCATTTATACAAAATGTTACAAATCTAGGCAAAGTGCCTCAGGCTGTGAAGCAAGAAAGTAATCCTTTATACCACTGTGCGCATTTCTAAGGTCTTTACATTTGGATGATTACATTATCTCAGTTTTATATTCACTATTCAAGATGTAAATGTCATCTTGAATCATTGAATCTCAATTTTTTACCTTTCATTTTAGTTGATAGGCTTTTTACAAATTGGAATTTATTGCTATTACTGATGAAAGTATAAAACTAAGAAACTGAGAGTGTAATCAAGGCTAATGTTGAACCAAATACCATGTGATAATAAATTAGCAAGGAAAAAATGCTTTAGAGACAAATTGAGATGTTTACCATTTCAGGTTGAATACTGTTAGAACAACTGTTTATGTAAAATACAAGGCTGTACAAAGAAAACCACATTTTCTTATTTGATATTAAAAAATAACATTCCTTGGATATTCATTATACAGAGCTATGAAGAAGCATTTTCAGTTTAAGAACCTACACTTATGGCTCACAATAATTCTGCATTCTTTCATAATAATAAAATGGCAAGAAAAATCCTTTAGAGACAAACTGAGATGTTTATCGTTTCAGCCAGATAGGTCACGTATAATGGGAAAGGAACCAAACCCCAGTAAACTCTTTCATATCCAGCAGCCACAGGACTGGGAGGTTGCTGGATATTGATTTATTCTGGATAATAGAGCAGTGTACCTAGCAATGCATAACACTAAAGAAAAACAAAATTAGATATTAAGAAACAAATAAAAATGTATGCAGAGTATTTACCAACAACAGTAGTACTGTACATTGTGAACTTATATTGTAATTGCTGTATTTTTTGCATTTACTTTCACTATACCATACTTAAGGAAAATGTAACTAAAATTTACTTATGTTTAAAATGCCAGTTATTTGAGAGTTCTGGATGGCAGAATGCTGGATATGAAAGAGTTTACTATATTACATTAGAAGAAGCTGCAGCCAAAGCTGAGCGCATTTTTCATGGAGACATGTATGTTTTTAAAGTCATTGCCCATAGCTATCCAACAACTGTTGTATTAATAGTATAACAAATGAAGAATCTGCAGCACACTTGAGCTGACTTTTCACAAATTTGGGGCATGCCTTTATGCTCTTGCTATGAAATAATAATGTGTTCTTAATTTGTTCATTAAGTTTATACAACAACTCTTACAAATCCTTTAGTCTTTCTATAAGAACTCATATGGCAAGTCAATTAAACTTTTGCCAGAGCAAGCCCCTGATTCAAAGTCTTGCACTGATTTTATTGGATTTTGAATAAGGTCACAAGTTAGAGATTGGACAAGATATCACAGGAAAATCAAGAAATGAAATGTTATTCTGTCTTTTAAATCTCTTTAAACCCTGCATGTTGTTTCTAAAAGCAAGAAACAAAATAATTAAGTGTATGATTTTTCCACTTCTCTGCTGTGAAACACTAACAGTATATTAAATTATAGTACCTTGGGATACTGTTTGACAGGGATCAGTACTCTTTCTGACAGCTTTATATTTTTGTTGCTGATGACATCAAGGTATTTCTTTTCTTCATCTTCCTTTTTCCCATCAGGATCCTGAAACTTTTCAATTTCTGAAAAAAATTAACAAAAAGAAAACAATTGGTGAGATATTTGTCATCCTAAGCAATTGTTTGACATAATATAAGTTTTCTTCTGTTTTTAAACATTATCATATAATTGGACTGAAAAACAATCTTCCAGTTGTAAATTTTAAGATATGCCTGGTCTTACTGAAGGCAATGTCATCTGCAACATTAACTACAGTAAACCCAGGACTAGATACAGATTGCATACTGGCATTTAGGAAGGAAGTTTCAAAAGCACTAACCATTGCTTTAATTCTGTTCCCACTGACGTTGATGGTAGAATGCTACTGATTGGCTATGCTTAAGAAAAAATAGGAGACATTTGATATGGGTGAAATCAGACTGCAACTTTATTATTAGATGGCTGAGATTACCCAGCAGACAACATTGTACGATGCAGGCAGCTCCATGTTTATTCCATAAATACCCAGTGAGCTTTTATCAGCTCCCAGTCTTTTTCCTTCCATGTCCCTCTAGCAAATCCATTGCTGGCATTTTACCATAGATGGGGCAGGGGACATGAGCTTCCAAAATCTCCCCCTCTTTTTCCATCCTGGTCCCAGCAATAAATCCATTGCTGGGACACTATCATTCATCCTCCCCACATAGGTGCATTATGGCAGGTTATAAGAATGGGTTGGCTCTCTATTGTACCATTCATGGAAGTCCCCTTGCATTCCTTTAATGAACACATCTTTTTAAGTCATTTTCCAAGCCATTTATCCAGTCACTATGTACCTTTCCTATGGAGTACCTGCTCTGGACATCCACCCTAAATGTAAGTGAGTTGCGACAAATGGTCTGCTGCCCTTTATACCATGCATGAACAACAATGTTCCTGAATCCACTGAGGGGAAGGTGAAAAAGATCCCAGCTGCACCCAAGCCATATTTTTGATAAGGGAAAAATTTCTTCCTAGCTCCCATAAAAAGGGGCAGCTAGAGTAATGCTCACAGAAGGCGTTGACCAAACCTAATATTTTACCACCTAACAAGATGGGAGTGTAGGTTCTATTTCAGCCTTGGTCCATGTCAAAAGGAGGTCTTGAGGCAACAAGTTTACCTTTTTAAACCCCTCAATTCCTAGGGAATGACTCATTGACTGGTGCAAACACCTCCCACCACACACACTTAAAGGTACAGGGTGATCATTTCAATGGGGGCTGGGGGGCACCACCTCCACATTTAAACTGAAAATGCTGCTTTTAAACTGTGACCAAAGATTCCACTTGACCAAATATGAGAAAAGAAGCATTTTGGCTGTGTTTCATGGTCCTATGTAAATGTGACCTGCCACAGTCAGTAAGATGCAGTTTGCAATTGTTTAGCTTGCAGTGAAAGCATTAAACAATGAAAGAAAAATCCTGTCATTACTCTACTGACACTTTCCACAGAAGCCTGATTTTCATGCTGGTCTTAAAAGAAGCTCAGGTCACTTTTCCAAATGAGATCACTTTCTTGTGTCTGTACACATGCACATGCTCGTGTGTATTTTTATAAAGTTGCTACTGTTAAAATACACCATTTTAATCTGCTGATAATAACATAACAAAATTTTCTGTTGGTCTTTTAATTTAGATCTCCTCAAAATTAGAGTTAATTAGCTACTTATTGTTGTACTGCAGTTCAGGACCAACTATTATACTTCACGAAAAAGGATTTGTGAACTACTTTCAAGCAAATATTGACTAATTTGCCCCTTTTCTGTCAAATGTTGCTCTCCACTAAGTATTGCTACATTATAACACTCACTGTAAGGAAACATTTTTTCACACTGGGTCATTCTCATGCTGCTGATTTTCTAATTCTATGTCAAATATAAAGCGATGTTGTTTGTTTTTCTCAGGTTTACTGTTGTGTATTTTACAATAGATTTTATACATTCCAGGCTTATGACATCAAGCAAGTTTTACAATTCTTGTCTTGAAACTGGAATGTTTGCAGTTGTTTTGAACTTTCCTACCTCTAAGCGTATAACTGTGTATTCTAAATTTCTCTGCAGATACAAAACTTACACTGTGTTGCTTTTTATTGAACACTGTATATCTTTGGAAAGTTGAAAATGCAATGTGTATTGATGAATGACTCAGTATAATTAACATATAGGAATATAAAGTAATTCTAAATAATCTTATTTTGTTTGAACTGAAGTACCCTGGGATTTAGGATTAAAGTCTTCATGTTGCAAAAAAAGCAAACATGATTCTGGGATGCATTAACAGGTGTGTTGTGAGCAAGACATGAGAAGTCATTCTTCCGCTTTACTCTGTGCTGGTTAGGCCTCAGCTGGAGTATTGTCTCCAGTTCTGGGCAGTGCATTTCAAGAAAGATGTGGAGAAATTGGAAAGGGTACATAAAAAAGCAACAAAAATGATCAAAGGTCTAGAGAACATGACCTACTAAGGCTGAAAGAATTGGGCTTGTTTAGTTTGGAAAAAAGAAGACTGAGGGGGGACATGATAGCAGTTTTCAGGTATCTAAAAGGGTGTCATAAGGAGGAGGGAGAAAACTTGTTCTTCTTGGCCTCTGAGGATAGAACAAGAAGCCATGGGCTTAAACTGCAGCAAGGGAGGTTTAGGTTGAACATCAGGAAAAAGTTCCTAACTGTCAGGGTGGTGAAACATTGGAATAAATTGCCTAGGGAGTTTGCAGAATCTCCATCTTTGGAGATACTTAAGAACAGGTTAGATAAATGTCTAACAGAGATGCTCTAGACAGTCCTTGGACCTGCCATGAGGGCAGGGGGCTGGACTTGATGACCTCTCAAGGTCCCTTCTAGTCCTAACATTCTATGATTCTATGTTTTAATAATCCTTACTATTGATATGATATGATATGATATATCATAACATCAGCCTTTGGTGTTAAGAGATTTCAGTGTAAAAGATGCACAGGATGTGCCTGACTTCAAAAAAACAAAACAAAACAAAAAAACAAAAAGCCTTCTCAAAATTCAGCATTCATGTTTTCCTACATGGGAACTTTTGGATGATAAGGTATTTTTTTAAAAAATTGACATCTAAAAATACAAGAGAATAACTTAGATTTTTATATATTTTAATGGATTTTAATCATTACAAATAGCCTGGTTTTGCATAAATGAGATATAGTTTCCTTACTAATAGTTTCCAGTAAGTACTAATACATTTTTAATCAGAGTCTTCAGTTTCAATCTTCAGCAAAATCTTCTTGTATGCCACCTCATTTAAGAAATGTGGTACATTTTAATCTGTGTTTTCTTGGATGCTTTGAACTTTCAGTTCTGATTGCACAGAACCAGAATTATGCATACCTTTTCTCTACACCAGATTGAGTTGTTGTCATGTACTCTCTATGGAGTTATACTTGAAGATTACTACAGCACAGGTTGAATCTCTCTAATCCAGAACTCTCTCATCCAGCAAACTCTGAAATCCAGCATGATTTTAGTTAGCTGGACAACTACTTACCGTGGGTGCGGCCAAGTTTCCTGTGGTTCTATAAAGTTTGTTTACAGCCACCAGTCCTGGCTCTCAGTGTTCTATGCTGTTATTTAACTGTAATTTACCCCTAAATGGCTTCAAAGAGCCCAATAAGCAGTGGATGTATTGGTAATATGCTAGAAATTATTGCTCCCCCCTCGTCCAGAAAATTCTCTCATTCAGCAACAGTCAGGTCCCCAGGGTGTTGGATGAGAGAAGTTTAACCTGTATTGAGAATCTGCACCTAATGTAAAATGTACTTTAACAGCTGCCTGCAGGGTTCCATTTCCAGAGGGTGCACAAAACCTCTGCTTCGTGATTTGCATTGGTTTCCAGCTCACTTCCGAGTGCAACTCAAGAGTTGATTTTCACTTACAAAGCTTCAGTATGGCTTGGAACTTTGCTGCATGAGAAATTCAGTGTCTCTTCAGGTTCTACTGTGGCAAGCTCAAGCTTAGTAGTGAAGTTATTTAAAACGAAGGAGGTGATGGGCAATGGTTACTGTTTATTCTGAATCTTACTTCCCCAGATCTATCAACCTACTGAATATCCTGAAAGGCCCACCTGTGTACTGACCCTTTTCCTGAGGGTTTAATGGCAGGTGCGTGCTTGTTGTTGGGTTTTTTGAATTTTGTTTTCCTGTTAGTGGATGGAGTTGGATTCTTCTGTAGACTTTGAGCCAATATGAAAACAATTATTGGTTTTAATTACTGTACATGATTTAGAGAATAGGTATAGATTCAAGCACTTTACTTCAACCCTCTGCCCCACCAATACTGTAACCCTATTCCAAAATCTCATTTCAGTTGATTATGGCATTGGCATACTTTTTGTCAAATGTGTGAGTATTTTACATGTCTGGGAATGCTATTTAATTTTTAATCCATCTGGCCACGTCTCTTGTCACCTTGCAGCCCCTTTGTGCTTGAAGAATGCAGTGCAAATGTGTTAGCTGTTTGATGTCATCTTCCCCTTTGGAGTGAAGAAGGTCCTGGAGTTACTCAAATGCTGGACCTTTCCCATGGCCTCTAATTCAGATAGATCACTCTGATCCAGAATTTCCTCTACTTTCCTGCTTCCCTCTTTTCTCATAGTGTTTAGACACACAGTGATGTGTAGCTCTTGCTCTCTCTCTCTAGCTTGTGACAGTTGTGTGAGGTTGCAGATGTACATGGTTCCTGGGTTGGCGGATACAGCCTTTAGCATATTTTCCTTGGCTTGTGGCAGGTTATCCTGGGCCAGTCAGTCTTCCTAGCTCTCACTGACTGTCCAGATTTGATTCTTTATGCAATTCCACAATCTGGGATTCTGCTGAGTCTTATTTCTCTCCTGATAGGGTTCCTACTCAGGGATTCCAGGCAATCAGTTTACTTTCATTTGCCCAGTTGCTGCTACTGGAGATGCTTAGTGTTTGCTTCCAACCCACGGTATTATTGGAACTACATTTACATTTTAAACTGTAAAGCCATAGGGGCAAGAAATCTACCTTTATCTGTGATGCATAGTCATGGTGCTGTATATAATTGTAGTAATAATGTCATGAATAAAACAGAATCTGCACTGATAATGGCAAATTCATTACACAAAAGTAGTTATTACCACCATCACACATTCTTTTTCTTCAAATTCAAATACTTTCACCCACACAATCCCACTCACCTAAAAAGTTATGTATATAGAGGACCTGACAAAGGTCTTCTAACACTTGATACGCATTGCTCTTTGTATTACTAGGTACAAGAAAGAACTAAGGGATACCATTCACAGATTAAAAGAAAATTTATTGCATTTGGAAATAGACCATTTTTGAAAATAATCTCTTTACTTATGAGCAAACTGTTTTTTTAAATTAAGAAACGACACCACTTACAATGCCATATAAAAATGGAAAATCTAGTTCTCCAAGAAGAAGCTAGGTAAGTGCTGGCATAATTCCTCTAAATGGGAAGCAAATGGTGACAGCTTAGGGAGGTGCTAGTAGATTCCATTTTATGGTAGGTTGGACAGGCTGACAAGAAGAACATTATTTTTTGATGAGTTTTGACATGACTCTAAGTAGAGCAGGTGGATGTTTTTACTGTGGGATGCCTAATTTCAATAGAAAAAACTATGTTCATGACACAAGTTGTGTAATAGATGTCAAGTACAGTAAAGTGAACTATAATTAACATAATTTTATTGGCACTGTAAAGCAGATAGCTTATAAAGAGCAAGAGCCACTCTCTTTTTCTGGTGTATTTTTTTTCCTTTCCTGCAATATATCAGTCAGATAAAGGGGGAAGGTAATTTCCTCCCCTGTGAAATTTATAGGAGGTATGCGGGGAGTGGGGGCACCATGAAGTATTACATAGTTGTACTTTCTCCTGTATGCATTAAACATACATAATCTCTCTTTGGGGAAAAATATGTCTTTTAAAAATATATAAGGGATTTCTCTAATCCAGCAACTCTTCTTTGGTTTTGAACTGAACCTTGATGTGACTTTGATGTTTGTGCTCTCTTCCAATTAAGAGAGAGAAGATAAATGTGTATTGCACAGGAAAAAAAAGTGTAAGAGAACTATATGTGTTGCTGATGAAAGACAAGAATGAAGTGTGCTTGAAGATTGACGGGTACTGTAGGAGGTAATTGAATAGCTATCTATCTTCTTGCTTTAATTCAGTTAGCTTGGCGGAAAAGTGGGTGGAAAACGTGTGAAGTTTTCCTCAAGAGCTGCTTTCTTTCCTTTTCCACCATTTCTTATAGGATTTTACAAGACTAGGGGAAATGTTCCACTGAAGTTTTCATTTTTCTTCTTGTTGGATCAATGCTGCTGTTCACTGACCTGCCCTGTTAACTCTTCTCAAATCCCATAGTACCTCTGGCCTTTAGCAAAAATAAGATGTTTAATGATTGTATTGATAAAAAACGAAAAAAAATACTGTTTTAAAAACTAAAGTTGTTGAGTATATTTTCATAATGCATGTTGCACTAAAGGTGGGTTTTCTGTTGTTGAAGGGATTAGATAGGCAGGGAATGTGCATTACGGAGGGAGTTTTCTTAAAGCGAGTGAGCAACGTAAGAACCACCACCGGGAGTTCATTCCTCTCAATGGGTGGGTCATGATGTGGGCCCTTGGGAGATGCTGAAAATGAAAGAGTACTGTGCATTTCACAAAATATTCCGATAAACCCTAGAATAAGGGCATGAATGTGGAGAGGAAGGGGGTATTTTTAAGTAACTGTCCAAAGCTGCATACTATTATGCACAATACAAAAAAGTCCTTTCTCTACCACACACAAGAAAGCAGAATGAAAAATTGATATGCTCATTCAATAGAGAGTGGCCAGACCCTGCCCATTCTTTCAAAAGAACAGGCCAGGAAGTGCAACTGACCAAAAAATCCAGCACCATGTAGGACTTCTCTTACAAAAAAGGGGCCCCAGGGTGTCTACACATATCTTTTTCCAAAAGAATCTTTTGGAAAAAGGCACTCTTGATCATCAGGAGTGGAAGAGGGCCACTGGAAAAAGTGCCGTCTTCTTCTGATTTACTATTGAAAGATAGCATTTGGTGTGTAGCTGCTCCGTGGGACTTTTTGAAAGGGCCCTGGCTTTTACGAAGAAACTCACTAATGTAGATCTAGCCTATATGTTTCATTCTTTCAATTTTTACTTATATATTGATCCTTCCAGATCTTACTTCCTCCTCCATTAATCCTTTCAAGAGTTTGTCTGTCTCTGATAATGAAAATCGCCAAATTGAACATTCATTGTACTGTTACTTTAGAACCATGTATGAGAAGACCTACTTATCACTCCACTCTAGGAAGCACTGGCTATATTTGCTGTGATATGTTATTTTGTAAACACATGCCTCATTAACTGTCCACTATCACTTATACTGTTTCAGCCATCCTGCTTTCCAGAATTCTCCCTCACATTGAATATTGACTACCACATTTGTTTCATCCAGGTATATAGGCTGCATTTATTCAAATTGGAAATCTTTTTATTTCTCTAGTATTGACAAAATTAATCTTTCTGTGTCAATTTCAATTATTTGTTTGTCTTGGGTAATATTTGTATGTGTCTTTCAACTTCAGTAGCATCTGAAAAATTAAATTACTTGCTGTTACTTTTCCTCCCTGTTTTAGATCCATTCTATATCTGTTTTTTCTAAGGTGCCTGCCTATCACTGTGACATTTAAGTGCTGATCAATAATGAAGGTTTTAAGTAAGGCTAGACGTTGAGTAGTCAATGTTAAAAGATCAATATTTATCCACTGTTACTGAAGATCTTGTATCTTAGACACACATCTGTCCTGCTGCTTACAGATTATTTGCATGTACGTTGTTAATTATTGTTCCCCTTTCAATGATCATTGCTTGCCTGCCTCTTCTTTGTGATGGGATCAGAGACTCCCCCTTCTGGAATGTTTACTTGGAAACAGGGTGACATTCTTAGTAATTATTAATAATTATATTGTTAGAAGTATTTTATTTGTAATTATGCCTTCTGATATCAGTAAGGTGTGTAGCTAGATTCATCCCCTCAAAATGATGTATTGCTATTTATCATTACCCACTGCTGACAGTGTTACCACACCCCTTGTAAATGTATGTGACTTTGTTTATAACAAAGTAAATTTGAATACATTTGAGGATGATTTTGTGAGACTTATGTGGTAGTTTCATTATTTCCTGGAATACTGGACTGTGTCACCTAACTGCCTTGATGTTAGTTTAGATAGTTTGGGGTGGCCAACCTCTTTTTGAACCTGGGTTCACATGTCAATTTTTTACATGTTCTGGGGGCTGAAAATAAAATAGCCCCAAACCCATCCCACCCTCCTTCCCTAGGCTTAACCCCTTTCAGCCCCAAATCCGCCTCCCCACCTCAGGCTTAATCCCTCTCAGACCCAAACCTCCCACTACTCTGAAGCTTAATCGCTCACAGCCCCAAACCTCGCCCCAACCCTCAGGTGTAACTCCTCATAGCTCCAAGCCCAGGATTAATTTACCTCACAAAGGAGTTCTACTCTCTCAATGCAGCAGGGCAGGGAGCTGCAGGAGGAGTGAGTACCAGAGCATCTGGAGCCACAAACGGCTCCTTAAAGAGCCACATGTGGCTCGGAGCTGCCCAACCATCTTTCAAAATGGCGTCGCTGCTGGCTCCACAAGCCAGATGAAAAGGCTCCACAGGCTGAATTCTGGCCCACAGGCCATGTGAGCACCAACCCTGGACTAGATGTTATGTTGTATAATAGCTGATCCTGTCACTTGGTTTACTTTTTCACATCCCTGCAAATCTGCAGATATCTACTTTATATCTGTGGGTATCTGCCGCTGTGGATATGCATGCAGTTATCCAGGGCTCATTTTGTCAGATGTAGATGTGGATATAAATTTTGTATCAAGAACCATGTGTGTGGATATCCGTGAGGCATTTTTGTGGATATGGATGTGATGGATCTGGATAAACAAACTTTATATCCACACAGGGCTCTCTTGTTCTCTCAGTCTCTCTCGGTATAAGTATTTAGACATAGCTTTCAAATTCGCAACAGAGTCTGCCACTCAAGAATCACACCTGAGGACTCCATCCTTATCATAAACCAGTGTTCCTGCAACTTTTTGAGACCTTGAAACACCAAACAATAAAACAATGATATTTTTATACAGAACGCCTATGAAAATTGTCTTCAAAAAGTTGTTGTCAGACTCAAAACAAACAAACAAAATACCTGCAACATATACAACAAAATCAAAATGAAATAATTTAACCAGATATCATAGCAATAGGGCAACCATATCTCCCTGTCCCATATACAGGACTGGGAGATACGGTCAGAAGGAGTGGCTCCTCCTGTCTCCACCAAGCCCCAGGGAGCCAGGAAGGAGGTAGCAGCCACCATCACTCCCTGGGAGCCCCAGGGAAGCAGAAGCCACTGGAGATCCCCAGAGGCCCTGGGGAAGTGGGAGCCATCAGCAATCCCCAGGAGGCCCAGGAAAGTGGCAGCCACTGGCCCTGCCAAGGAGCCCTGGGAAAGCCGCAGTTGCCAGAGCTCCCTGAGATCCCCAGGGAAGCGGCAGCCCCCAGTGCTCTCCAAGCCCTGGGGAAGCCACATCTGCCAGCCCTCCCCCAGAGCCCTGGGGAAGCAGCAGGGATGTGACAGCTGCCCACATTCCTCCTACTTCCCCAAGGCTCGGGGAAGTGACTCCTGCCCACAGCTGCATCTGCACTGCTGCTGGCAGAAAAGGTAAGTGGGGGGAGGGCCCAAATATAGGACAATGTGTCCCTGTTAAAAAATAAGTAGGGATACCTCTTTGGCGTCCCAAATATGGGACCATCCCGCCTAATACAGGATGGATGGTCACCCTATGTAGCAATGAAGAAGTAACATTGCACCTGTTTTTAATAATAGAAAATATATACCATCAGTTTTTGATATCAAAAATTTGTTAGATATGGCACACTTGCGAGTTGTTCACAGAACACCAGTTTTGAGAACATAGTTTAAGAAACATAAACCTGTAAGACCTGTGGAAAATCCTGGATTTCTCTCCAGCTGTTCAAAAGGAGAGGAAACACAAATAGGGAGAAACAGAGGTTGTACTTCACTGCTTGGTTCCTTGGTATACTTATTGTGGTGAGAATGATGTATTATTATCTGATCTTTTCACAGAAAAAAAATAGAAATTGATGTTGAGCTAAGTAGGATAGAAGCAAATGGTTCTGGCAAGTCTTCCCAAAAAACCAATTAGCCTCCTAATTGAAATGCAATCTGGTCTCTAGGGCTGTGTCTAGATTGTGGGGAACTGTTGGCAGTTCTGTCAGGAGAGGCTTTTCCAACATGTGGCCCAATCCACACAGGACCAAATATCGGGAAAAAAAAAAAAAACTCATTTGAGATACAAGGTGTACAGGTACGTTGACAAAATACTTGAGACTGGCAGGTCTCTTCTAACATATCTGCAGTCCAGACATGCTGTATAAACAAAACTTCTGTCAAGAAGAAATTCTGTTGACAGAAGCCTGCAGTCTCAACATAGCCTAAGAAAGAGTAAAAAGTAAAGGCTGGCTAGCCATAGTGTATGCCTCATCTGAGGAACTTCAAACTTCATTCAGTTACTTCCCAGAGTGATAATGGATAGTCATAAGGAAAACATTTTAGCCAAGCAAGGCATCCTTCAGTCTGCGTAGACTATGGATCGCGCCCTTCGTCAATCCATTTAAGATCATCATTCGCAGCGTTGAATGACTGTGAGCGTGGAGGCCCACACGAGAACGACAGTCCTTGCTACATCTGCTGCATATGTAGTGGGTGTCTGGCAAGTCCTTGCTGTCCTTTCTATGGGCTCGCTTCTCCTCTGCCAGCTGTCTGATCTTCATCTCACCCTTCTGACGGCCCTTGTGTAGTTCCTGCTTCTAGCTGCTGTGGTCATCTGCCAGCTCTTCCTAACTATTTGGGTTGATGTCTACCTCCTTGAGGTCCCTCTTACAGACATATTTGTAGCACAACTGGGGGAGTCCGGAAGGTCTTTTGCCAGAGGCTAGCTTGCTGTACAGGATGTCTTTTGGGATCCTTCCATCATTCATTCTGTGGACGTGGCCAAGCCAGTGGAGTCGATGCTGCCTGAGGAGGGTGTGCATGGTTGGAATTCCAGCTTGCTCGAGGATGGCATTGTTGGGGACTCTGTCCTTCCATGATATCCCAAGAATGCGCCTGAGGAAGCACAAATGGAAGACATTCAGCCTCTTTTCCTGGCGGGCATACAAGGTCCAAGACCCGCTGCCGTAGAGGAGGGTGCTGAGGATGCGGGATGCAGGCTCTGCAGACTTGCATTTTGGTGTGAGTGTACAGCTTGTGATTGTTCCACACTCTCTTGCTAAGCCTCAAAAGAGTTGTGGCTGCTTTTCCAATCCTCCTGTTTAGCTCAGACTCCAGCGACAGGGTGTCGGTGATGGTGGACCTGAGGTAAGTAAACTCGTGGACGACCTCTAGCGTGTAATTGTCAATGCTGATTGACGGAGGTGCAGCAACGTCCTGACCAAGTATGTTTGTCTTCTCTAGGCTGATGGTACACCTGAAGTCCTTGCATGCTCTGGAGAACTGATCCAGCAGTTTTTCAAGCTGGCCTTCTCTGTGTGTCACTACAGCAGCATTGTCAGCGAACAGCATATCTCTAACGAGCACTTCCCGCACCTTAGACTTAGCCTTCAGCCTTGCAAGATTAAACAGTTTCCCGTCAGATCTTGTGTGCAAAAAGATGTCATCTGTTGAGGATCCAAAGGCATGCTTCAGGAGGAGTGCGAAGAAGATCCCGAACTATGTCAGAGCGAGGACGCATCCTTGTTTGACGCCACTCCTGATGCTGAAGGCATCTGATGACGTGCCGTCATATTGGATGGTTCCTCTCATGTCTTTGTGGAAAGACTGGATCATCTTGAGTAGCCCTGGTGGACAGCCTATCTTGCGGAGCAATTTAAACAAGTCAAAAGCCTTGGTCAGGTCGATGAAGGCAATATAGAGTGGCTTCCTCTGCTCCCTGCATTTCTCCTGCAGGTGCCTCAGGGAGAAGACCATGTCAATGGTAGATCTCTCGGCACGGAATCTGCACTGTGATTCAGGATATAACCTCTCAGCAGTCTTCTGGAGTCTGCCAAGGATGATGCGAGCGAACAGTTTACCAGTGACGCTTAGCAGGGAGATTCCACGGTAATTGTTGCAGTCGCTTCTGTCTCCTTTGTTCTTATACAAGGTTACAATGTTGGCGTCCCGCATATCCTGTGGAACCTCACCCTTTCTCCAGCACAGGCACAGCAGCTCACGAAAGGGTTCCAGGAGTGTGTCCAAGGCACACTTGATTACCTCTGATGGTATACCATCCTGGCCTGGGGCCTTTCCTACCGCAGTGCTGTCAGTAGCTTTCTTCAATTCGACCACAGTTGGTTCCTGGTCCAGCTCGTCCGTGACTGACAGGACCTCGATGATGTTGAGGGATGTATCAACCACAGTGTTCTCGCATGAGTACAGCTCGGAGTAGTGCTCGACTCATTGCTCCATCTGTTTGGCTTTGTCAGTGATGACTTCACCAGATTTGGATTTCAGAGGTGCCATCTTGTTCTTGATGGGTCCCATTGCCTTCTTTATGCCCTCGTACATTCCCCTGAGATTACCAGAGCCAGCACAGGTCTGGATATTGCTGCATAGCTTAAGCCAGTAGTTGTTGGCACAGCACCTGGCTGTCTTATGTTTTAGCCATTGTTTTGAAATCAAACAAAATTCAAGCTACACAGACATGCATAAATTTGCATACGTGATACCTCATTTGCATATTCTAATTTCAAAAGAAGAAAGCCAGTGTAGATGCTGCTCTTTCGAAAGCAAACCTCATCTTTGAAAGAGCAGCACTTACACTGGCTTTCTTCTTTCGAAAGTAGCTCTTTCTAAATTAGAATTAATTTTGAGACTATTAATACATAATTTAAAGAGCTCAAAATCAAATCTTACTAAAAGAAAAAAATAACAAAAATAATGACATCAAAATGGGAAGATGCAAACACCTTGAAGTACATTCAGATTTCAAATTCAATAAATGCTGCCAAGGTTTCTTAAGGAGGCAAGGTAGCTCTATCAGAGGAAGAAAATAAGAACAAACAGGAGATAAATCAGTTTATTCTTCAGCATTATGAATCACAATGTTTTGGTGCTTCTCCATAAACACAAAACTGAATATGCACTATAATGTTTAAATGCACTTTCACAACAGACTGTCAACAAAACCCAGCACATCTGCCAGCAGCGTGATTGACTCCACATTACTCCACATTTCAGGAGTAATGCCTTTGTTGACAGTTTCCTGTCAAGAAAAAAGTGTATTTGCTCCAGAGGCCCTTTTGTTGACAGACATGGCTTCCAGTTCACTGAGTAGCCCTGTCTGCTGAGCTTTTGATTGGCTGTTTTGCTGAGAAAGTGGCCAGACAGTCTGGCTGCTCTCTGTCGACAGAGCGGATTGCTCTTTCAATTCACTTTTGTGTGTGGACATGATCTGTCAACAGAAGTTTGTCTGGGCGATCTCTTCTGACAGTAACTTCTGTTGACAGATTGTTGTAGTGCAGAAGTAGCCAAAGTGATTCTTTGGTGTTGGGACCAGGAAGCTATATTATTTAAAGGTTATAATATTACTGGAGTTGTGAGTCTTTAATGACTGTCTATAGTTAGATTGTGGCAAATTAAACAGAATCTGAGGATACTTATAGTTTTAAACAGCTATAGAGGGTTGCAAGTAGAAAGATCTATTTTTGTTACATATAAGAGTATCATCACAACCTCAGAGACAGTGCTGCCTTGGGATAAATTTACCCACAAGTTTCACAATAAAATACCACATATTTCACAGGTCTATATTAGTTAGGACCACCTGAAATATGGGCTGCTTATACTTAAGCTAGCCGAAGGAGAAGCGAGAGACATTGATAGGGCTTTTGTCTCCTAGTTAAGAATGACAACAGTCATTTGATACCAGCACTAGACTGTGAAATATATAAAAAGATTTGGAATTGATGGCAAGTGGGAGTGGTGACCCAATAAAATGCAACATCTTGATTTAGTCAAGGATGCAAAGTAATGCTAGTTAAAAGATACTAACATTTTGATTGCCTTTAGGAAAATATTGCAATAAAAATTCTGAGAAGTTATATCATACGTTAAATATGCTTTTCATGAAATTCTTCTAAAGAGAGCCACAGGGTAAAATTTTAAAGACTGACATTCTCATAAGGTCTCTTTGAAGTTGTATGTATCCCTCATTGGGGAGAAAGCTTGCATGGACCAAGATGAAGGCTCACTGTCACAACTGTTATATTGGGAGAACTGCAGTGTGCTGTTTGCTAGCCAGCTGGACTTTAATGAACAAACCTCTCTAGAGAACTTTAGAAAGCTCTATGAATATGCCAGCTAGATGAAAGGCAAGTTTGAAAGCTGCTAATATTTATTATATTTGATTCAATTTTTCTTTTATCTGACAAGGATTCAAGTGAGGGAAAATGATTTGTATGATATACAGATTTATTATGTGAGTCCCGCACATAAAAGAGAGCAAGATCAAGCAATGACAATGAGATTTTTAAGATGAAGTTCTTTTGTGGAAATGTTTCCCTGAATCTCTCTAGGTGTGGACAGCTTAGATTCTGATGATTGAGAGAAAAGAATTCATTGGCAACTGGAATTCCTCTAGCATCCAAAGCCCTAAAATTGATAATACGAAGCACTTAAACATAAGCTTAAGCGTATGGCTGGGTTAGGCTGTACTGAAAATACTAATGTTGCATATCATATAGTTTATAATTTCTAAGATCTACTCTAGAGGACACAGTAGTTTCTATTCTAGTTAGTTCTATATGGATTTTGCTATTTTTGGTATGCCTATGGCACAAAGAGTTCTTCAGAAACTCATTCTGGAAGACATTTTGCATGTGGACATATAAAGAAATAGACATACAGTGCATGCAAAATTTTCTAGACCCTTCCTCCTCAGATGCATACACCTTCTAGCTATTGCACTGGTAGATAGAAAAGATCAAGGATTGAGAGGGTGACACCAGTAAGATCCACAGGCAGTGCCTCAGTGAGGTACTCAGTACTCTTTCCCAGATGCTGGAAAGTGGAGGAGAGTGTAAGTTTCTTAACAGAGTGCTCTAAATTCTGGTAGAAGAGAACATTTTTTGGCAACACACTCAGGTGTACCAGTCAGGACAATTGTACTTGTATCCTCCCTTTTATGGTCCAATAAGGGCACACACTCAGGTTCCCCAGACATTGCCCTTCTTGGGTAGAATCTAAAAGGTGAACATAGCTGACCAATTTGGTAACAGTGACCATAACATAACAAAATTTAACATCCCTTGGGTGGGGGAGGGGAATACACCAAAGATGCCACCGAGGTAGCATTTAATTTCAGAAAGGGAAACTAAACAAAAGTAAGGATGTTAGTGAAACAGAAATTAACAGCAAAGTGCCAAACGTGAAATCCCCACAAAGTGCATGGAAACTTTTAAATGACACCGTTACACACTATCAATTTAAAACAAAAATCAAATTAAAACAGTAAGAGCACCAAAAAAGTGAGACCATGGCTAAACAACAAAGTAAATGAAGCAGTTGCAGGCAAAAAGGCATCCTTTAAAAACTGGAAGTTAAATACTACAGTGGAAAATAGAAAAGAACATCAACACTGGCAAATGAAGTGTACACATATAATTAGGAAAGTCAAAAGAAGAAGTTGAAGAACCACTAGACAAAAACTCCAAATGTAAACCAAACATATTTTAAGTATATCAGAAGCAGCCAGTGGGATCACCAGATGATTGAGATGCTAAAGGAACATTCAAGGAAGACAAGGCCATTGCTGAGAAATTAAATACATTCTTTCCATCAGTCTTCATGGTTGAAGATGCAAGGGAGATTCCCAGACATGAGCCATTCATTTTAGATGACAAATCGGAGGAACTATGCCAGGTTGAGATTCCATTAGGGGATGTTTTGGAACAAACTGATAAATTAAACAGTAATAAACCACCAGGACCAGATGGTGATTCACTCAAAAGTTCTCAACGACCTCAAATATGAAATTGCAGAACTGCTAATTGTGGCATGTAACCTATCATTTAAATTAGCTTATGCACCAGATGACTGGAGGGTAACCAGTCTGACACCAAATATTTGAAAAGGCTCAAGAAGGAATCTTAGAAATAATAGGTTGGTCAGCCAAACTTCAGCACCAAGCAAGTTGATTGAACTTATAGCAAAGAAAAAAATTATCAGATACACAGATGAAAATGATTTGTAGGGAAAGAGTCATCATAGTTTTTGTAACGGGAAATTATGCTTGACCAGGCTACTGGAATTCTGTGAAGGGATCAACAAGCATATGGACAGGTGATCCAGTTGACACAGTATACTTAGGTTTCAGAAAGCCCTTTCACTGGGTCCCTCACCAAATGCTCTAATGCTAAGTAAGGTGTGGTAGGATAAGAAGTTAGGACCTCTTGGCTACCTCTACACAGGCAGCTTCTGTCAACAGAGGTCAATGTCGACAGAGAAATTTCAGGCAAAACTTCTGTCAACAGATAGCATCTAAACGCAAAAGGAGATTGAAAGAGCAATTTGCTCCGTTGACAGAGACTGGCCACTCACTTGACAAAACAGCTGACCAGAAGCTCTGCAAACAGGGCTGCCCAGGGAACCAGGAGTCCTCTCTGTTGACAGAAGTGTCTAAACAGGCACTCAGTCGACAAAACACTGTCAACAGAGGAGTTATACCTGACAGCTGGGGCTAAAGGTGCCTCTTCTCCAAGCAGCCTCATGCTAATGAGCAGTCTGCAATTGCAAATGGATGCTCATTAGCATAATCTCAGGGCTAATTAGCATAGCCACACAAGATCTCACTGCTGGCACAGACTGCTGCCGGCAGAATACAGGCTTGTAGACCTGCCTATATCGACTAAAAGCCTCGCTGTTGCCAACTCCTTATGCTGGAATTTTTTTCAGGCATACCTGGTGATAGAGAGGCTTTCAGCTGGCAGAGGGAGATCAGCACAGCCAATATTCTATCACAAGCATTCTGTGCCAGCAGTGAGACCTCACATGGCTATGCTAATAAGCCCTGGTATTATGCTAATGAGCAGCCATTTGCAATTGCGACACTGCTCATTAGCATGAAGGTGCCTGGAGAAGAGTTCAGCCGATCAGGGAGAGGTATAACACTGCTGGCTGAACAGCTGAGTTTCGTTCACAAACTCTTGACACAGCACTTTAAGCATGAGAACACTTGACAAGGTTTGTTGACAAAAGCTGCCCCTGTAGACATGGCCCTTATGGATAAGTAACAGGGTTAAAAAGATAAGAAACAAAGGATAGAAATAAATGCTCTGTCTTCTTAATGAAGAGAGGTAAATGATGTTGTCCTCCAGAGGTCTGTGCAGGAATCAGGAATCAGTGATATTCAACAAATTTTAAATGATCTGGAAAAATGGGTAAACAGCGAGACAGCAAAATTTAAAGATGACATAAAAAAAGTTATGATACTTAAATCCAAAGCAGACTGTAAGGAGTTACAAAGGTATGTCTCCAAACTGGATGACTAGCAATGAAATAGCAGATAAAATTCACTGTTGATAAAAAATAATGGAGATTAGAAAACATAATCCCAATCATAAATACAAAATAATTGGATTGCCACTCCACATGCATCAGTAGTCAAAAAGTTAAGAGAATAATAGGAAGCATCAAGAAAGGGATAACTAACAAGACAAAAAAAATTGCAGCTATATAAAAGCATGTTCCACCCATATATTGAATACTGTGTGTTGATGTGATTGCCATGCTTCAAAACATATTTTGGCATCGGAAAAGATACAGAAAAGGGCAACAAAAATGACTGGGGATATGGAATTGCTTCCTTATTGGCAGAGTTCATAATACTTGGAGTAATACTTGGAAAAGAGATGATTTGGGCAGGGGGGTTACAATAAAGCTCTACAAAATCATGACTGGTCTGGAGAAAGTAAAGAAGGAAGTGTTATTTACTCTTACTCATAACACAAGAACCAAATAAAATTAATAGGAAGCAGGTTTAAAACAAACCAATGGAAATATTTCTTCACACAATGCAGAATCAAACTGTGGAATTCTACCAGACGGTGTTTTGAAGACCGAGACCATAACTGTGTTCTAAAAAGAACTAGACAAGTCCACGGATGATAGGTCTATCAAGGGCCATTAGGACTGGCAGGGAAGCAAAATCAGGCTCTGAAGTTCCATAGCCTCTGTTAATTCCCTCAGAAACACTTTCATTGTCAATTTTTGGAAGAAGGCTACTGAGTTACACAGACCAATATGGTTATTCTCATATACTACAGGGATTATGTTTGTTTATGTTTATACAGAAATGTGTTGAAATGTAAGTAAATGTCTACTTCCTACAAGTACGCTTGACAAACTTTATTGAATTAACTTTAAATATTTTGGAAACCTAATGAAACTATTTCAGGATTACAAGTGCAACTGTTTAGTAATTATTGTGGGACTGTGAAGTAAAGTGAAAATACATTATTCAGAAGCAAGTTGGAGATAAATTAAGGCATAACACAGCACGTTCCAAAGCTATATGGGTCCTAACTGGTCTTTGCATGTGTTTTAGATACAAAGTTAATATTTTGATAGTTATTGGTATGGCATTTAAAAGGATGCTAATTAATGTTTAATGCTAAATAGCCAATGAGAAAAAAAGAAAATATTTAATAACTGGAGAATAGAGTTTATATTAATTAATGGATACAGTATTATTATAATTAATCATAAAAATCTAATTTCAGACTAGATGCTCACAGCCACCATCAAAGGACTGCTGGAGAATGAATTATGGTAATTTTCCTCCTTTAGGGACTGATTTCCCCAAATGCATCATTTTACTTTGACTATGAGTATAAATGCCATCAATGGTTGTCCTGGAAAGCCTGTTTGCTTAACTATTTTGTATTAAGTAACATTTTTTATTTTTTAATTTATTGTGTCATTCACAGCCCTCTATTAAATTAAATTGTCTACAACCACTGTGGGGAACTGAAATTAAATGGTTTTTATTCCTTATTTTCTTATTACTAATTGAGAATAAAAATTTAAGGTTACAGTTCCTAAAAACTGAATCCTTGCCAATCCCTTCCACCTGCTCATTTTTCTCATTTCTAGAACCACCAGGCTGACTCAAAAACATCTATTTTAGCCCTCAGAGAGGTAGATGGGATGAACAGACTGGATGGGGATGTACTATGATACTCTTATCAAACTTTTTTTCATTGTATCCCTCAGCTACTCACAGCTTTGCTCAGAAGGTAGAGAATGAAAAGGATATACAAATTATTGGTATCTATGATGAGATGCTGAGATTAAGAATAATTGTGAATTTTGCTTGGATTGCAGGTTCTTTGGTTTTCTAGATAGCTGTCACATAAGAAAGCGAGAAGTATACGATCAAAAATCCATCCTTAAATTCTGTAAGTAGACTCTATGAATACTTAGTGTAGTCTCTCAAGTTCTGTTCAGCTCCTGAGCACAAAAACATATCATATTTCAAAAAGCGATGGTAAGATACAGCTCAGCAGGGTGGTAATGATGGACCACATTTCATACATTCACAGCAAACGACTGTGAGGAATCTCCGAGAGCTGAGGACATCCATCGCCCTTCAGGATTAGGACCTTTGCTTCTAATGTAAGCTTGCCATCACTTAAGTAGTTTCAGCACTGAGCAGTACCTGGACAGGAATTTGCTATGTAGTTTGTAAACTATTAAGCATGTCTGGTGAGTAAGGCTCCATGTTTGTCAAAAGTAGCAGAAATCACACACTCTGTGACTTTTCACAATCTTTGTGACTTCTGCAGGGCTGACCCCATGGCTGCCCAAGCAGCTAGATCTGAAGCCAGTTGTTCAGGTGCCCTCCTGCCCCCCAGGATAGCCACACCACCTTCTCCTCTGGAAGATCCCAGCAGCAGTCCCAGGGTGGCCAGAACAGTCTTGGGCTGCATCTACACTACAAGACAAATTCAAATTTAAGTAAGTAATCTTGATATTACCACATGACTGTCTTCACTGTAAATGCCATTAGCTCGATTTAGGGTGCACTAATATCGATATAATAATATAATTGGTACCTGATGGGTAGACCGTCAAGCGTGATTTCAAACGTTTGATTAAAGGTCAATGTGGAAACACCACACCTTAAAATCAAATTTATTAGCCTCCAGAGATGTCCCGTACATAACCCACAATGCCCCACAGCGCTCCACTCCAGCTGCTGCTTTCTAGGTGCACAGGAATTAGGTAACAGGAAGACCGTGAATTTCACATAGGCACCAGGATGCCTGTGGCTGTGGGGTCATGTTTGTATGAGAGCTGAGAAATGTCTCTTCTTCTTTACTATTAGCACTGTGAGTACATCTACCCATTACAAATAGCACCTGCAGGGAGTCCGTGGTTCTGTTTCTACCCTTGGTATTTTTTTCTGTGCTGCCTGGTGCCAGCCACTGCCCTGCAATGCCATGTGCCAGCAAGGCTGTTGTGGGGATCATGCTTGCATAAGAAGACTAGAAACTTCTCAGTGGTTTACATTTGTGCAACCTCCCATCTCCCTAACAGGCACTATTTGGTGGCTGGCTGCTGCCAAAAGGGTGGCCGGGGGGAGTTTCCCTCGGCAGCTGAGATATTTGGTGGTTTGCAGCTGCTAGGGTGTGGGAGGGAAGTCTCCCCCAGAAGCTATAATTTCAGGGGCAGTAGAACATTTTAGCTGGCTCTGTAGCCACAGACCACAGTGCCCCTCCGACCCCACCAAAAATATTTTTGGGGGCTTGGTGCTCGCTGCAGACTCCTGCTGCTTTTTGCAAAATCTTTTATATTTCAGCTATAAAATCTTTTTTCTAACCCTTCCCATTCTCCTTTTTCATTCTTTGACCCCCACCAAAAACACAGGGAACAGTGGGTATAGGGTCAGTTGAAACTCCTGTTTCCATTACAAGTTCAGTGTATGAGAGTTCACCCCCATGTTGGCAATGTCTGTGTACTGAAAAGGGAAGATAAAAATCTTTTTTCCTAGACTTTTCTATCCTCTAACTTTTCACCCCTTCACACAGGGAAGAGCGGGTGAAGGGCCTGTTGAGAATATAGACTGTCCCTGTGTTATTTTCAGGGATCAGATGCATTCAAGGGAGGTGGGACAATCAGTGGATGGCCATTTGAGAACACAGACTGTGCACAAAAGCTTTATAATGAACAGGGAAGCCAAATAGCCTCCCCTCATCAACTCTCTTTTTCCAAAAGTTTACTACCAACTCTTTCTTCAAGCTTGTCATTGTCCCTGTATTATTTTCAGGGATCAGATGCAATCATGGGAGGAGGGTAAGTCAGTGGATGGCCAGTTGAGAAGACACACACTTGCTGATTTTTATTAAATCCTTGATAATTCAGTTACAGAAGAAAGATTTCTGTTAATTTTGCTATCTTCGCTGATGCCCTACTTTTCCTTCCTTCTCATTGGAAAAATGGACGTTTGCTTAACACATGAGGGGAATGAGGACAATGCAATGTGGGAAGATGATGTCAAAGGCCTGTGGGCACACTCAGAATGCTACAGGAATAAGGGAACTGTGGGATAGGTTCCCACAATGCACTACTGCAACAGTCAATGTTTGCCAGCTGAATGTGACAGAAGTAAGTTGACTTTGTGAGGAGCACATGGGGAGGTGAGGATAGTCAAAATTGAATTTACCAGTTCCAGATTTATGAAACTGATATCAAGAAATTCGATTTCATCTCATAGTGTAGACACAGCCTTGGTCTGTAGCCCCAGGCAGTGGTTCCTGGGCAGCCAGCCAGAACAATCATTGCCCACAGCCCCCATAGTTAGTACCCCAGGTGTCTTATTGCCCCCCCAACTCAGCAAAATCCTCAAGTAGTGGCCCCTCATAGTCTCCAGTGCATCCCCCAAGATCTAATCACAGGTATTTTTATTCTCAGAGGAGTAGCTATGGTACTTTGTAGCTTCATAAATAACAGGCAGTTCTGTCACACCTTAGAGACTAGTAAACGTACTGGGTCACAAAGCTTTTGTGGACAAAACCCATTTCCTCAAATGAATGGAGTGGAAAAACAATTTTTAGCGTAAGTGAGAGACAGGTCATGGGCAGTGAATTTTTGTTTACTGCCTGTGACCTGTCCACAATGTTCACTAAACAAAACTTGTGACTAAACTTACTGGTGAACAAACTTCAAAAGGGGAAGAAAAACAAGAAGTACAGTACCAGTATGTGACTAACCTCCCAGGAAATCATCCTTTGACAGGTTATCTTCCATTACATTGCAGTTTAAACAGACTATGGCCTTTTCTCTAGCATCCCATTCTGTTCCCCATTCTGCATTCAGCTCGTCTAAGCTTCCAAGTAAAAATGGTTCTTGTAAAATTTTAATGGTGGATGACAACTTTCTAGGAATTCTCTGAGAAAGCTTCTCATTACTTGACAGGTCAAGTAGATAAGACTAATGAAACTATGCCTCATATTAAAGTAAATTTCTACCAGTCCGCAAGTATGTAGAAGAGTAATGCTAATGTATTGCCCCAATACATTGCACGAACAAATTACAGTTTACTGAAACAAACTGCTAAAAAAACAATAACACGATTTGAAGAAGCAACGTTAAGATATAACAATATTGCTATAATTGTATAATTCCATGAGATTTCCTCAAAAGTCACTTGGTAAACAGTCATTGTTTATTCACAATAAAGAGTTCTCAGAATGGAAATGCTGCCTCAGGTGCATTTGAAGTTATCTTAATCTGTGTTCAAGAACACCAGAAATGTAATCATATTTTGCATGCTTTATAGTTAAGAATCAATTCTCAACTGAACTGAAAAAGGTGAAATGTTATTAATCGAAGTCAAAGCCCAGAAATGTGCCAATATTTCTAAAAGAATGTTCACTGTTTATAGCACTGAAGGTATCCTATCTCCTCTCATTGTTTCATTGAATAAGTTCTTCCTCCCTAGTAAGGCAGTGATTTATTGTTTAGTGAGTATTTTAAGCTACACTCATTACTCAGCATTAATCACTGTACCCCTTATTGATGCATATATCACCAATGTTCACATTAGGCTTTATTGTGGTAAAATTCAGGTCTCAACTTTTGAAGAGGGTCACTGAAAAAGTACACAAGAAATTCATTATTCATCCAAAAGATTACACTGTCTTTCATTATACAGAAATATTATTAACATGTTTGTAGAAGGATTTTTAGTTTTGAAATGTTATTATTCTTGTTGTATGTTGTAATTTACCTAATTTTAAAAATGTGCATGTACTACTTAAAATATCAGGACTCAGATCACTCCCATTGGATAAATTAATCTTTTTAATTTAAGGAGTAAATAAACACTTCACATTAGAAATACCATAAGGTCAAAATTTATAAACCCCGATCAACACAGCACTTAAGCCTCAATCCTAATAAACTCCATGAAGGAGGATTCCAGCAGAATAGGGTCCATGGTACACATTAAGAGGTCATACGACTTGCTAAATAGTGTGAAAACAAAATGAAAAAAATATTTTGTTTAACTGGCTACAGAAGTCTAGTATGAAAGCTCATCACTGAATAATAGTCTTTAAAGTGCTACATTTCTGCTGCTTTTTTTTTAACACAGGTCCAGGTTTGTTTTGGGTTTGTTTGTTTTTTTGAACATGTAATGAATACAGAATGAGATCAGATTACTGAGGAGGTAAAATAGACTAAAATATTCAATATTTGATTGACTTTTTACAATAAATACTCTCACAGAACTTTTTTGTAGGATTTTCATGGAAATGATGAAGGTCATATTTTTTCACAACTTGTATGAACACTTTCTTCTCTTGTTAATTACAACTTCATTATAGACATCTGGGTTAACAAAAAGCGTAGCATCAGCACCAAAATATAAAATAAAGGTTTTAATTTTATTTGTTTAAAAGGAAATTTAAGCATCATTTTGCTTGTATCTATCAAGGATATTCAGTAATTAATAAAATTAACAAAATGGATGAATATGGGTCTTATACAAAATCTAGTAAACTCAATGGTTTTAAAAAAATATTTAAGTGGTTTAGAAAGTTCCATCCTTAAGATTTACTTAGGTGCTTAAGACCAGATTTGTAAATATTTCAAATGTAGATTGAAATTCATGGAATCCTGTGTCACACTGACCTTCAGAGAGACTTAGGTACAGACGTTTAAAAAAAAAGTTCTTTAGTGCTACTGAGTTTAGTAGATTGTGTATAAGACCAATACTCATATGTCCATCCCTGTAAGACTTCTCATGTCCAGGCTGTGTCCACATTTTCCATTTTTCCTCCATAAAATTTTTAAGACCATTTATTAATTTCACTCCATTATTGAAAATTAAGCCTATAAATGTAGCAATGTGGAGCTACATTACTCTCTCTCTGTCTCTTTATAAAATATGCTCATGTTATGAAAAAACATTTTTCTTAACTTCCACCCCTAGGCACTCAGGCTGGACTTAGATACACTAACATTCCTATCTCTCTTCAACCTCCTCATCCCACCTTTCTCAGGCATATCAACAGTAATAAAAGCTGCGCATGGTAAACTACACCCCTATTGACATCTGCACAGTCTCATTGCCCTCATACAGTTTGCACAAATGTTTACTGAGTGGCAATCAGTAACCATTCCGTTGATGATGTACGGGTCACTGTCTCCTCTCAATTTGCAAAGGGAATAGGAGTAGCAAGAAATAAATTTTGTCCTTACAGAAACCAGATGTATCTGGGTTAAATTAAAAAGTCTCTGGCCAAGGGTCCTTCTACAATGACCAGGGTAGAGATAGCTGCCAGTGGAAAGGAGTGCATCTTAAGCCTTATCCCGGTCAGAGTCCAGCACCTAAATCTGTGCTGCACCAAGGCACCTACCTGTGTTAGCAATCCACTTCTGGGACCCCTCAGCTGAATTCATGCACTTTAGGCACCTAAACTTTTTCTTATGTGAATGAAATAGGCTCTTGTCTAACTCCACACAAAACAGTGAAGGTGGAAACTTAACCTAGTGATTAGATCAGTTATCAAGGATATGGGATATCCTGGTTCAGTGTCCTCCTCTACTTGATGAAATGGGATTTGAGCAGGGGTTGCCCATCTCTCTCACGAGTGCTCTAGTCACTGGATAGGGAATATTCTAATGTATGGAACTGTCTCACTTGTTGACTAATACACATTAATTGGGTCAGAAAAGGAGTAAGATTAATTTTATGATCCCATGATTAGGGTACCCACCTCAGTCCTGCCAGCACAACAAGCAGAGGAGATCCTATCTTCTCCAAGTTTGAGGTCTGTGGAGGAGCTTTGACAGGAGATATGTGTGAGGCTGAAGGACATGAATCCTTGGCAGGAGGGAATGAATCTGCAGCCTTAGGGATTAAAGCCTTGTGCTCTACAATATGGACTAATAGCCAGCTGGCTCTCAGCCAAGGCTGTAGAGCAGAGATTGCATTCTCCCTTTTCAGTTGATCCAGTGTCTCTGGGGTTATATAGGGATATGTACTGCTACAGTGAAGCAGCAGAGCACATACCCAGCATCAGAAACATAAGCTCCCTCAGAATTTTCATAGTGAAAGTTCAGGCACAGTGAATTTAGGCAGCTATGGTGTTAGGAGGCAGCCAACCAGGGATTTTGTGGTGCACAGCAGCTCCTAAAACTGGGATTTAAGTGTGTCAGTACCTTTGTGGACGTGGAGCTAAATGAACTTAAAGAAGATCAGTAACTCAAACTTCCTTTTGATCCTTTATTGTGAATCATAGAATCATAGAATAGTAGGACTGGAAGGGACCTCGAGAGGCCATTGAGTCCAGCCCCCTGCCCTCATGGCAGGACCAAGCACTTTCTAGACCATCCCTGAAAGCCATCTATCTAACCTCTTCTTAAATATCTCCAGTGATGGAGATTCTACCACCGCCCTTGGCAATTCGTTCCAGTGTTTGATCACCCTGACAGTTAGGAACTTTTTCCTAATGTCCAACCTGAACCTCCCCTGCTGCAGTTTAAGTCCATTGCCTCTTGTTCTATCCTCAGAGGCAAGGAAGAACAAGTTCCCTCCCTCTGCTGTATGACACCCTTTTAGATACCTGAAAACTGCTATCATGTCCCCCCTCAATCTTCTCTTTTCCAAACTAAACAAGCCCAATTCTTTCAGCCTTTCTTCATAGGTCATGTTCTCTAGACCTTTGATCATTCTCGTTGCTCTCCTCTGGACCCTCTCCAATTTCTCCACATCCAACTGCAGTGCCCAGAACTGGACACAATACTCCAGCTGAGGCCTAACCAGCGCAGAGTAGAGCGGGAGAATAACTTCTCGTGTCTTGTTCACAACACACTTGTTAATGCATCCTAGAATCACATTTGCTTTTTTTGCAACAGCATCACACACAGCTTGTGGTCCACTATAACCCCTAGATTCCTTTCTGCTGTACTCATTCGTAGGCAGTCCTTTCCCATTCTGTATGTGTGACACTGATTGTTCCTTCCTAAGTGGAGCACTTTGCATTTGTCCTTATTAAACTTCATTCTGTTTACCTCAGCCCATTTCTCCAGTTTATCCAGATCCTTTTGAATTATGACCCTATCCTCCAAAGAAGTTGCAACCCCTCCCAGCTTGGTATCATCTGCAAACTTAATAAGTGTACGTTCTATGTCAATATCTAAATCGTTACTGAAGATACTGAACAGAACCGGTCCTAAAACAGACCCCTGTGGAACCCCACTAGTTATACTTTTCCAGCAGGATTGAAAACCCTTAATAACTACTCTCTGAGTATGGTTATCCAGCCAGTTGTTCACCCACCTTATAGTAGCCCCATCTAAGTTGTATTTGCGTAGTTTATTGATAAATATATTATGTGAGACCATGTCAAATGCTTTACTGAAGTCTAAGTATACCACATCCACCGCTTTTCCCTTATCCACAAGGCTCATTATTCTATCAAAGAAAGCTATTAGATTGGTTTGAGATGATCTGTTTTTAACAAAACCATGCTGGCTGTTCCCTATCACCTTACCACCTTCCAAATGCTTGCAGATGATTTCTTTAATTACCTGCTCCATTATCTTTCCTGGCACAGAAGTTAAGCTGACTGGCCTGTAGTTTTCCGGGTTATTCTTGTTCCCCTTTTTATAAATGGGTACTATATTTGCCCTTTTCCAGTCTTCTGGAATCTCTCCCGTCTCCCACGATTTTCCAAAAATGATTGCTAAAGGCTCAGATACCTCTTCTATTAGCTCCTTGAGGATTCTAGGATGCATTTCATCAGGCCCTGGTGATTTGCAGACATCTAATTTTTCTAAGTAAATTTTAATTTGTTCTTTTCTTATTTCTACTTCTAAAGCTACCCCTTTTGCACTAGCATTCTCTATGTCAGGCATTCCTTCAGATTGCTCAGTGAAGACTGAAACAAAGAAATCATTAAACATCTCTGTCATTTCCAAATTCCCTGTTACTGTTTCTCCCTCCTCACTGACCAATGGCCCTACCCTCTCCTTGGTCTTCCTCTTGTTACCAATGTATTTGTAAAAAGCCTTCTTGTTTCCCTTTATGCTTGTAGCTAGTTTGAGCTCATTTTGTGCCTTAGCCTTTCTAATCTTGCTCCTGCATGCTCGTATTGTTTGCCTATATGCGTCCTTTGTAATTTGTCCTAGTTTCCATTTCTTATACGATTCCTTTTTTATTTTGAGATCATGGAAGATCTCCTGGTTAAGCCTGGTTAAGCCAAGGCAGTCTTTTGCCATGTTTTCTATCTTTCCTACACAGTGGGATAGCTTGCTTTTGGGCTCTTAATAATGTCCCTTTGAAAAACTGCCAACTTTCCTCAGCTGTTTTTCCCCTCAGTTTAGCTTCCCATGGGACCTTACCTACCACCTGTCTGAGTTTACCAAAATCTGCCTTCCTGAAATCCATTATCTCTATTGTAGTTTTCCCTTCTACCCTTCCTTAGAACTGTGAACTCTATGATTTCATGATCACTTTCACCCAAGCATCCTTCCACTTTCAAATTCTCAATAATTTCCTCCCTATTTGTTAAAATTAAATCTAGAACAGCTTCCCCCCGGTTGCTTTTTCAGCCTTTTGGAATAAAAAGTTGTCTGCAATGCAATCCAAGAATTTATTGGACAGTCTGTCCCCTGCTGTATTAGTTTCCCAACATACACCTGGATAGTTGAACTGCCCCATGACCACCAAATTCCGGACCCTGGATGATTTTGTTAGCTGTTTAAAGAAAGCCTCATCCACCTCATCCACCTGGCTAGGGGGCCTGTAGTAGACTCCTAGTAGGACCTCATCCTTGTTTTTCACTCCTCTGAGTCTAACCCAGAGACTTTCAACCCATCCATCTCCTACGTCCATCTCCACCTCTGTCCAAGTGTGTACATTTTTAATATACAAGGCAACAACTCCTCCCTTTCCCTGTCTGTCCTTCCTAAGCAGGCTGTACCCTTCAATACCAACATTCCAATCATGAGTATTATCCCACCAGGTTTCTGTGATGCCAACAATATCATAGTTGTATTCATTTATTAGTACTTCCAATTCTTCTTGTTTATTTCCCATACTTCTTGCATTTGTATATAGGCATCTCAGACATTGATTTGGTCTTGTGTCCCAGTTTTGCCCTGGCCCTCTTTTTACTCTCCCAGTGTAGCCCATACTCACTCCCATTTCAAGTTCATCTCCCAGGTATCCATGCCCTCCACTTACCTGCAGGCTTTGCTCCCCTGGCCCTGTCGAACCTAGTTTAAAGCCCTCCTCACTAGGTTAGCCAGCCTGTGTCCAAATATGGTCTTCCCCCTCCTCGAAAGGTGAACACGATCTCAGTCCTTCCCAGAAAAGGATCCCGTGGTCAAAGAAACCAAAGCCTTCCTGGTGACACCATCAACGCAACCAAGCATTCACCTCTAGGATACACCTGTCTCTGCCTGGGCCCCTACCTCTGACAGGCAGGATTGAAGAGAATACCACCTGCACCCCAAATTCCCTGGCCTGTGCCCCCGGAGCCCTGAAGTCACTCTTGACCTGCTCAGCGTCACACCTCACAGTATCATTAGTGCCCACATGGATGAGAAGCATGGGATAGTAGTCAGAACCATTTGAGACCTTCAAGGCCAAATTCCACTCTTCCTCATTAAGGCATATATTTAGAGTTAATACAGAAATTAACAGGAAATATTACATGTGAAAAGTAATTTCACCAACATGAGATGTTGTTTTTTATTTCTCTGTATATATCTTGAGCAATACTCAGGCTACGGTTATGCTACAGCACTCTGTCAACAGAGGTGACTGTCAGAAGAGATTTCACGACAAAGCTTCTGTCAACAGAGTGCAGCCACGCACTAAAAGTGGACCAAAAGAGTGCTCCCCTTTGTCAACAGAGCAGCTGGACTGTCCGGCTGCACTCTCAAAAAAACGGGCACCCAGAAGCACAGCAGAGAGGGGCACCCATTTTTCTGGATACCCTGCTGTCGAGAGAAGGCCCACTAGAGTGTCCACACAGCTTGTTTTGTCAACAGAATCTGTCAACAGCAGTGTTATATGTCATAGTGGAGAGGCAGAACGCTCCTGGCAAAAGTGCTGAATTTTGTTGACAAACTGTCAACAAAACACATTTTGTGTGTGCACAAACCTGGGGTTTTGTTGGCAAAACTCACTAGTGTAACTGTAGCCTTAGTGTCTTAAGCTCCTATTTAATTATGGGCAAAAATAAACTCCCTGTATCACATGCAGTGCTCAGCATCTGCCCAGATCAGAGCCTTATATACCATCTGCAATGTTCATATTCAAATAATTCCAAAAATTCAATCAATGCTAAACACCTTCAAACAAAATGAAGTAGAAGTTCAACAGTGTAGTGCTGATTAGAATTTTAATTAGAAATGGAATATTTGCCATATAAAAACTCTGTGACCAGAGTAAAGATGAAAGATGATCTGAAAGTTCTGAACAAACACACCTCATCATTGTGGCTGTGGCTACACTAGCCCCCTTCTTTCAGAAGTGGCATGATAATGAGTCACTTTGGCAGATACTAATTAGGCTATTCCATGAATATGTGGTGCCTCATTAGCATAATGCCAGCTGCATGTGTTTCAAAAGTGCCGCTTTTAAAATGCAAGCTGCCCATGTACACAGGGGCCTTTCAAAAGGACCCCTCAGACTTCGAAAGCCCTTTCTTCCCATTTGGCTTTGGGAAGAAGGGACTTTTAAAGTCCAGGGGATCCTTTCGAAAACCCCCCATCTACATGGGCAGCATGCATTTCAAAAGTGGTACTTTCTAAATGTGTGCAGCTTCCATTATGCTAATGAGCCACTGCATATTCATAACAGTACCTCATTAGCATCTGCCAAAGTGGCTCGTTACCATGCCCCTGCTGAAAGGTGGGGGCTAGCGTAGCCACAGCCTGCGAGTTTTCTGATAATTCATGCTAAATAATGAGTTTGAAAATAAATATTCCTAGTTTCCAGCATCAGGCCAGAGCAGCATTATATGTACAGTTGCCCAGATTCAACAAATGCTCTCTTTCAAAACAAACATCCCAATTAACCATGCCCTAATGAAATGGCTTACACTTCAGTAGCTTATATATCACGAAATATTTAATATACAAGAAAATGTATTACCCTCAATGAAAACGTTGAAACCAATTGTTCATACCTCCTGCATTTTATTTCTCCAAATAACTGCCTTTCATCTGCATTCACATCTGTTCCCACAAATCTTATCAGCTGGTTAAAAGGAACATCTGTCAATCAGTTTCTAAGAATGTTCAAAGAAGAAATAGAATTTGGGCAAACTTATATTGACTGAAGCACACTGAAGAATTTGTGAGATGGGTAGATTAGCACAGGAGATACTTAGGTTTACAGAATTCCAAAGACTCATTTCTAAAGAAAAAGTGAATTTCCAGGTGAATTTTGCATTGCAAATCAATCAGTTGTAGCTCTCCTTTTGGCACTAGTCCACACAGGGACTTTAATGTGATACCAGATTAAGGAAAAACTTTTTCTCACTTTAAGAATATTTCTTTTTCAACTAATTTACGGGTATTTTCCTGAATAACATATTTTCTCTAACCTTTGATTACCTGACACTTTAGACATACAAAAAGAAACTACAGTACAGGATTTACTCATAGCACCAACAACAGTAGGTGGCATGTGTTGATTCATCTTCCATTTCTACAGAATTACAAAGATAGAAGCCAGCCTACAGAGTGGGGAAGGGGAGCCCAGGAACAGGGCCTGAGGCCAGCAGAACTGACTGTTCAGGTCACAAGGGTACCAGACCAGAGAGTTTGAACCTGTAACGTGTCTAGTTGCTAGTGCAATAGACTTATCATCTGTTATCCAAGAGTCCTATGAAACATGAGCTGCCAGAGCACGCAGCTTACTGGTATTTGGGGCACCTGTCTCCAGAATAAGGAAAATATATAAACAACTGAAAAGAAAGATATCAGACTTACTATTCTTTCTGTATTGGAGTTCTCTATCATTTTTTCCTTAGAATATGACGTGGCTTATGTGAACACTATAATAAATGAGCATTAAATTGCTACATGCTTCAAAAGACATGTTGCACACTAAAAGCCAGCATCCATATTTCATCCATCACAATATGGCATATGAAGAAAAGATCAGGTTGATTGCTGCAATATAAGTACGATATCTCATCAATATGTCCAGTCTAAAATTGCTTTATTTATTTATTCATTTAATTGAATTTCTTGGCATACTGCAATATATCAGAACAGGCTACATGCACAATGTATGCAGGTTGGATATATGCCACTTAATAAAAATTGCACAGATATTTCTTTATGATACTACTGTATTTCCGGTATTTTCTTTCTTGAATCTTCTTTTTCCTTGAAAAGCACAGGGACTATTCAATAAAGGAAAATATTAAGGATCTGAAAAGAAATGCTGTGTAGTACACACTCTTGCTTTTACTAAGATATTGACACTCTGAGAAGGCCGCAATGATGAATTACTGAAAAACACTTAGATGACACAGTCAAACCCAACAATGCAGAGTGGGTTCAACAAATGAAACTGTAAAGGAGGCTGAAGCATTTACTGGGAGTAGTATAAATAGTGATATGACAAATATTCTTCCAGCAAACAAGTTCCTCATGGATGTGTGTGATAATGCCTACTGTGAAAGTCCTATATTAAAAAGTAATAAAAATGGCTTGAGGGTAGCTAAGCAGCAATTACATACATTTTAAAACTACTTTATTTATGGTAAAACTAAGTTCATTTTTCTGAATGATGACCAGCGTACAGCACTTAAAACTGATAGGAATAAGGGAATTTCAAAGTTCCTGGGGTCCTTCCAAAAAGGAGCCCTGTCTGGACGAGCCGCACGGTAGCAAGCCGCAGCAATTGCAAAGAGCCACAGTCGCTGGCATGCTAATGAGGCACTGAATATGTATTTAAGCACCTCATTAGTAATCCTTGAAATGGCCATTTGGATGGCCATTTTAAAGATTTGGGCTAGTGTAGACGTAGCCATGGGCCTACTCTATGTGGACCTAATAGGCTCATTTCCAGGATAGACAGTTTGGTAGAATCTGACCCTACATAACAAGGATAATAACCTATCTTATTAAGAATGAGAAGTATCTTCGTCTGCCAGTGCAAAAGCCATTGGACTACTCAAAGAGCAATGCATTATTCAATTTGAATGATGATGGAAAAATCTGGCTCTTATTTCTTGATTTTATTTTTTTCTTAAAGAGCCAGTAGCAATGATATTTAGATTTTTCACAAGTATCCACTATGTCTTGTTACTATTCTTGGAAATTACAGGAAAATGATGCCTTTCAGGTTAATTCTTAATTTTGCTTATATGATAAATAAATATATGCAAAAAAGGTTCATTTTAGTTGATATATATGCATCTTTCGATTACCCTTTTACCTTTGTAGTGCAGCTGACTCATTTGGAATTCTCCTTTCTTTACGGCTTAAGTTTGCTGTGGATCTAACAGTGGAGTTTATCCAGGAATAAGGGTGTACAGTTTGTACCTCTCAAATCCAGTACTTTCTCATTCAACAACACTCAGGGTCCAGCAGAGAGTCCAGGTGCTGGGGTCCAGTCAAAATCCGCAGGTCTGCAGGACCAGCCTGCCAGGGCAGGAGCCCCAGCCTGCACTGTGGGAGTGCTGGGGGTGAGCCAGTGCCCCTTGGCACCCTCACGGGGTCAGGGGCTGGAGCTGGATCACTCCCTGCCCTGCAGCAGAACTAGAGCAAGAGCTGGAGTCTCCTGGCTGCCCTATGGCAGCGTAGGGCTGGGATTGCAGCCCTGTGACAGCCCCAGGAGTGCAGGGTGGGGCTGGAGCCCTCTGGCAGCTCTGGGAAGCCCGGGCCAGATTCCCTGAGGGAGCAGGTGTCTGGGGACATAGCAGCTGCTGGGAGCATGGGCCACCTGGGGGCAGAAGCTCTGGACCTCCCCTGCACCAGAAAATTCTCTTGTTTGAGTCCTGTCAGGTCCCAGCCACCCTGGACCAGAGAGGTGCAAGCTGTATAAGCATACCCCCATGTACCACTGGGGTCTAAAACTCTTCAATAGTGTGGAGATTCTGCTACGTATCACCTAAGTGGGAAATGTTAGACACAGGTTTAGTGTGTGTGTTATTTTAATTTCAGCTTTTTCCAGTGCTGCTTCAAAATTATAAATGTAGTTGAAAATTCAACATTATCAAATTTAATTTCAGTTTCAGTTTTGGTGTCTGTTGTAGTAAATACAGGCCCAGTATGAGGCCTTAGGCCTGAACCAAAGTAATGGTCAAGACTTTGCTAACAGAAAGCAAAGTGCAGCTGTGAGTTAAAGGAATGCATTACTCACAGAAGTTGGCAAGAAGAGGGTTGCTGGTGCATAAACATATCTACCTAGCATATTGAAGTAGGTACATGGTACCAGAACTCCCTACCCCGGAATATTGCACAGATAAGAAAGAATACGACAATCCATCCCAATGACAGAGGCAAAAGGGTAGTATGGCAGGTACATGGTACCAGAACTCCCTACCCTGGAACATCCCACAGATAAGAAAGAATAGGCCAATACATCCCAATGACAGGGGCAAAAGGGTAATATGATGGATAGAGTTGTTTTGTTCGAACCAACATGTACAAGGTGAGAGGCGGCACCTAGAAGGGGTGTACCTCAGTACGTCAGGAGTGATGTGTAAGTTTTTTGTACCTGTGTATAAGAATGTAATCCTGGGATGTGGTCTGGGTCCAGCCAAGGGGGCAGTGGAAAGTCCCGCCACTGACTGAGCCGAGTCCATTGACCGTGGGTGCATATTTGTAGTATGCCCTGACTTAAACTAAGAAATCTACAGGGAACTACTATTGTGTCCAATACGGCAATAAACCTGGCCGACGTGCCTTCGCACCTTACTAGACTCTGTGGTCACTGGGGGTTCTCTTCGAGTCTGCTGTGTCAGCTATCTGCAGAGCTGGGGCAGCACACAGAGGGAACACATGCATGCAGCCGAGTGATACCAACATTGGAGAGAGCAGAGCACCGCGCTGGTGGCAACTCTGACGACATCTGTTTTTAAGTGTTATGGCAGATAAAAAATAAAGGTGTAATTGTATATTTAACCAGTTATTTTATTGCTTTTATATAGACACAATGGAAACTGGTGACATGGTTCCACAGAACAGCTACTGTCAGCAAGGTCTTTACCTTAAGCAATAAAGTTTATAACATGTTAAGCTTATTTTGCTATTTTCAGTGCTAAGAGTAAACAGAACCTGGTTTTCAGTAGATTCTGTGGCCCTCGATAGCGAGCCCTGTGTTTTCAAAGATACTCCTTTATTGACCCTGCTTTCTGTGAAGCGGTTGCTCTTAGTATTATTTCTACTACCATAGCATCTACAAGCCCTAGTTGTAGAGCAGGAGCCAAAGGGCTGTGTTCTGTACTAACAAAATAAAAAGATGCTCCCTTCCCTGGAGGTATACCATCTAATTACAAGACAGACAGTTGGATACAATTCGATGAGGAAGTACAAGGAAGCACTGATAGATCATTGTCTCGGCACACTAGCACACTAGCAGGCACCACAGCAAAGGAGTGTTCCAAGGAGGGATCTGAAGGAGAACAATGAGTTAGTTTTGAGGATATTAATAAGGAACACTTCCCAAGTGTGAAGGGCAGCAGCAAGGACGAACACATGATGGTGAATGTTTGAAAATTTAACAAGTGACCAAAAGAACTGGGGTCATAAGTTGATCAGAAACTGAAGCTGATTGAGAAATGATAGATAAGAGGGGAATTTGGGGCTAAATTGCAGTGGGCCTGAAACAGGGCTGGGGCACCTTCAGTGTTGCATCCAGACACCATTCATTGGGATTAGCCCTTGGCAGGCCACCAGATGCTTTATTTACATGGGCATCTGCAAGCATGGATGAACCTCATCCAGCTCACAGGCTGGAGGTTCCAAACCTGGCTTTAAAAGTGAAGATAAGCCTCATAGGTTTCCACAACAGAAAGGGAGGCAATAGAAGGAACTAAAGAGAGGGTGGCATTGTCAAAGTGATGCACTAACAAAGTGATCTTTGCAGTAGCATGCTGAGTGAATCAGGGCAAAGCAAGATTGTATTTGTTAATGACAGGAGAGAAGCATGTTGATGTAATCAAGACTTGAGATGATGAAAAATTGAATGAGAGTTTTAAATGGGTGGGTGGATGGCAAAGACTGGTTTTACTCTGAACACCTGCTCTAGGGGAGGTTGAAGATGGAACAATGCTTACCTCCTAATTCACTAGAGATCTAGGTAGTGACCCTGTACATGTATCTAGGCCTGATACAAAATCCATGAAAGGTTTTCTACTGAATTCAAATGCACATTGGACCTGGCCTCAGTACCATTACTAACTGATCAACATTAATCTTTCATTGCAATAATCATTGCCACCCACTGTTGCATATTGTGTTCCGAATGCTGCTGCAAAGATAATTTTTCTCCCATCTTTCAGTTGAAGCCTGTTATGGGGAAGGCTACAAATCACACCATTTGACAGCAATGTTTTAAACAACCAAGTCAAAACAGATAATGCAGTTATTTAGTCTTATTAATGTTTCACACACATTTTATTTTCAAATTTTGTTTGCGTTAGCAGCTATGTAGATCCTCTGTATCATAACAAAAGACAACATGAACTCACACAGTAAAATGGTAACGGATAAAAACATCTTACCACCTGTGGGTGAATGCTTTTCCCAGAAGGATCACTTTTTATCAGACCTCTTTCTCAAGGGGTATACAACACTTCAAAAGATGAACCTGGGAACTTAAATTCATAATTCTGCTACACACTAAGGTGATGGCTACACTATCCCATAACTTCGAAATGACCATGCAAATGGTCATTTTGAAGTTTACTAATGAAGCGCTGAAATACATATTCAGCACCTCATTAGAATGCCAGCAGACAGGGCACTTCGAAATTGATGCGGCTTGCCACCGCGTGGCTCATCCAGATGGTGCTCTTATTCGAAAGGACCCCAGCAACTTTGAAATCCCCTTATTCCTATCTGCTGTTAGGCCATGGCCATTTCGAAGTTTTGGGATAGTGTAGACGTAGCCTAAAAATCATGGGCTGAAGAGAGACACTGGTTTTATGGTTTATTACAAAAATATGTATCTCACTAACCCCCTTCCACTACCCTATGAAGGCAGAGGGATGAATGAGCTACTCTACCTTGAATAGTCTTTAGAAGATGTGCTATCTACTTACCCTAAACAATCTGTTTCACTTCTCATTTAGTTGTGATGCTCAAAGTATCTTTCTCAGACCTGAAGAAGAGTTCTACGTGGCTTAAAAGCCTGTCTCTTTAAACAACAAAAGTTGGTTCAATAAAAAGATATTACCTCATCCACTTTGTTTCTCTAAAACTTGCTTTCTTCAACCTGGCAAAATAATGGGCTAAAGGCAACTCTGACATATGATTAAAAATGATGTGCCAAACCCTCAGCTTCAAAAGCATGATGTATGGAAAGCTTTGTATATTATGGATGTGTATAAGACAAAGTGCTTCAGAATAACTTGGAACAAAAAGTAGACCAATAGGCACAATGACACCAAATATGTCATCATCTTATATTTCCTTCAGTGAATATTCTGGAGGGATTTTAAACACAAAAGGTCACCCAGGCTCAGTGGAATTTCTGACTGAATAATATCAAATGTTCTTGAATAGATCATGAATGTTCTGATACATTTTTACCATTCATCAGAGAAGTCCATGCCCTGGGGTCACTGTAAAATATTTGCATTTTTGCTAAGAGACTGTGGATGGATGTGAATTAGTCCTTTTTCTCACCAAGTATAAATTCTATGAATTCATATTGAGCTATAGGAGAAAATGGAATAGGTTTTCCTAATAAACTTGAGTGGAAATTTAAAAATGGATCAGATTTAAATGGAAAATGACCTCTTGAATTATTGGTAGCAGAGTTATCTTTATCTGATAGTAAACTATCTATTTACAGTAGTTGTGCTTTGTGTAAATGTAAATAAGCCACTTAAAAGAAACATTAGTATGTATTTTAATAGTTACTTTAATCATAAATAAATCAGCTACAAAGACAAGAATGTGAACGTTATGGCTGTCAGACTTTGGAACATAGCAATGAATTATTTTGGAATAAGTCATCAATTTTGGGAAAAAATCATTGAGAGATCATGGTAAAGGGAGGGATAAGGGAAATACATCACAACAAATTCTAGTCTCATCACTAAATTGCACTTCTAGCAGGCTCTCAAGATACCACAGCGACGGGAGCCATGTAACAATCAGTACAGAAAAAAGATGGCAGTTATCTCCCAACCAAGAAATGAAAATCCAGCAAAAGTCTGCAGAGAAATATTTGAGGTTTTTTCCTGAATAATCTACCAAACTTCTCAATATAAATTAATTACAACTAACACTTTGCTTTGAAATGAGATCAATTTTACCACAGATTATGAACATGTCTTTGTAATGTACCTTTAGCTGAATGCAACCAATTTATACAGTTGTGCAAAAAAGTACAGTTAGGGAAAATAGCCATTTTAGCTACCCTCTCTGATCTTCAAGCTTTTCAGTGCTTTTTAAGATACTGCTACAATAGTGTAAAAGTCTATCCTCTGATGCATATATAATGACTCCTATTCAAATCAACTTGAACTGAAAATATCTATTTCAGTGTAGCTTTTGGCACAAACGTCTAGTCTTGTTGCAACTGTTTTACAAGAAAAGACATTCTGATCACTGGCCAGTAAGATTTACACAGAAAACTACTTTTTGGGCTGTATTCTCCTACTACAGAATACAAGTAATTCCTATATAAATCAATGAAAACCAGTCACAACATTCAGTAGAAGAATTGGGTCCTTTATTAGGATAAGTCCACAGACATTCATAATTTGCAACAAGTTGAACCCCTCTTGCCCTGAACCACCCTCAGGACCTGACCAGTGCCAGAAGAGAGAATTTGCCAGATGATGAGAGGTTAATATTTTCAGCACATTACCAACACTTGAACTTCTTACTGGGCTCTTAAAAGGCATTTAAGGGTAAATTACAGCTACATAACAGCGCAGAACACTGGGATAAAGAACTGGTAGCTGTATATAAACTTCATAGGACCATGGGAAACTTGGCCATACCCATGATAAGTGGTTGTCTGGCTAACTAAAATCATGGCAGATTACAGAATTTGCCAGATTGGAGAGTTCTGGATTAGTGAGGTTCAGCCTGTAGTTACATCAGTTGTACCAGTTTAAACCTCTATAATGAAGGTTTCGGAAGAAGGTTTTGATTTAATACTCTGTTTTGCACATGCTAACAACCTTATAAAAAGTCATGAACTTTTCCGTGCTTGTTACTTGCTGAAGACTCATCAGCTATTACAAGAGTAAGGTGAAAAATGCCTTTTATTCCATTAGGAAAAACAAATGTGTCACCACATTTTCTATACTAGTAATTCAAAAAAGAGCTCAACTATTATGCTCACATTTAGATCATAAATGCAGACAGGCAATAATGAGTAATACATACTTCGTGGAAAATGGAAAATACAAAAATGGAAAATATGGTTTTACATTTAAATAATTTTGACTTTAAAAATGCGCATGGACTCTGGGCAATAGAAAAATTGCATTGCTTTCTCCAAGACTGATGTACTGCACTGGTTCTTAACTGTGTAGATGTTTGGCCACAGGAACTGACAAGCTTGTCTGCTACTGCAAGGCTGTGTCTACACTTTCCCCCAACTTTGAAGGGGGCATTGTAATCAGGACCAGGGGAGATTACTAATGAAGTACTGTGGTGAATATGCAGCACTTCATTAGGCTAATTTTCCCCAGCGGCAGTGTCAAAGCGTCAAACTTTGAAGTGCTGGCATGCGTGTAGCTGTGGGCACTTTGAAGTCCCTTTACTCCTCTGACTTTGAAGTAGCAAAGGCACTTCGAAGTGCCCGTGGCTACATGCATGCCGACACTTCGAAGTTTGATGCTTTGAAGTTGCCGTGGGGGAAAGTTAGCCTAATGAAGTGCTTCGTATTCACTGCAGCACTTCATTAGTAATATCCTTTGGACCTGATTACCATGTCCCTTTCAAAGTTAGGGCAAGCATAGACACAGCCCAAGTGTATCTTCTGGAAGCATAACAACTTCAGAGCAAGAAATGGATCTTGAAAGGTCAGAAAGTCACTTCTTTCTTGACTAGGGGGATTTACAGGAACAGTTTGGCTCATTAGTGCCATAACACATGACTTAAGGAAGGTCTGTAGGTGAGGCTGGCAGGACTGTAAACTGATAAAGCCAAACACTTTAAATTGATCTTTCCTTTCTTCCTCTTAAAAAGTAGAGGAAATAAAATATAAACACACCAGCCACACCATATGTGCCTACTATTTTTAATTCCTCTTTTCTTGTTAATATTTAGCTTTGACTTCCTGGGCAAGATCCTCTGCTAATGAAAATCAGCATAGTCCCATTGAGATCAATGTGCCTACACTGATTACACTAACTAAAGATGTGGACAATTATTTGCTACATTTTAATACACATAATAAAATTCCTGGCCTCCAGAGAAGCACAAAGGGAGTTTTCCTGAGTGAGTCTCTAACTTCACAGCTCTGATGTTCTCTTGAAGATTGTCCATAGCACAATAAAAGTAGCTTTCTTTTAAATAATCATATAATGAAATTTCAAAAGTAGATCAATTGTTCATGAATCGTTCCTTAAATTTCATTTGAGATTCCTGCTGTACATATGAACTTTTACTCCTACTCTTTTCTACAGGCTTTTTAGGATAATTATAACAGAACGACCATAAAAATCAACGAAATGTGAGGGTGCAGCCAGACAAAAGTATTTCCTGTGAGTACTTTCAGGAAATGCATTTCTCCAGTGCAACCAGCTTCATTTATGCATTCTGTTGAGCTAGACAAGTATTATACTGAATCCAGTTTTCCCCGCTGCAAATATATTAAGTAAAGTTTGATGGATATACACAGACATTTAAGTGCTCCTACCATTAACCACAGTTTCTTAAGTCAAATTCATCTTAAAAGTAGTTAAGTTGATTATTGACCTGTAGGATCCTTGTTCCACATTAAAAACATTTAAAATAAACAGGACTCATTCACTGAATGAAACTCAATTTCCAGAGTTACCAGCTGGCAACCTAACTACTGCTAAGGGCAGTAATATGGTGATGTTACTGGTACTGACACATCCATTGATCCATCCAATACATGTGCCATATTACTTGAATTTATCTGCAATGACTGCAAACTCTGGATGCTGCTGTTTTTTTCAGCATTGATTCTGTCACCACATGGACAATTTTTAATGTATTTGACAGCCTTTTTCTTTCAAAAATGATAATTTGAAAGTATCTCTTTACAATACTTGCAAGCAACTGGCTACATGTGACGTTGATCATAATTGCATTCACCATCTTTTATCCACAGTTTGCTTTCAGGCAAAAGCAGATAAACAAATTAAAGACAGAAAGGGCTGAGAGCCTCAAATACCTGCTGCCAGCATATCAGAGCCAGATCGTGGTGTATGCCAAGATCCATTTACAGCAGGTGTTAATTGTCTTAGGTGAAATGCTAAGCTTAGAGCTGCTTTAAATGAAGGGATTCATCAGCTGTTACACAGCTATTATATCCCCTCTGACTGGATTCGTCTACACTTGCATTCCTCTTTTGAAAGAGGAATGCAAATAAGGGAAATCATTTTGTTTCAGGAAGAAGCGTTCTTTAAAAGATGGGGTTTATTTTCAAAACAGCCTTGTCTACACGGCTTTTTTTTCCTTCAAAAGAATCTCTTTCAAAAACAGATTATGCAAATAAAGCAGAAATATGTAAATCAGTGCCTCATGAGCATTTTCAATTTCCCTCATTTGCATTCCTCTTTCAAAACAGGAATGAAAGTGTAAATGTAGCCACCAACTCTACACCCACCAATGTGGGAGGAACACATTGGAACTAAAGAACGGAGTTTGGGAGCAAAGCTGGAATATACTATGCTCAGGTAATTCTTCAAAGTGTAATAAACCAAAAAGGTTGGTTCAAGGTAGAATCTGCTCTCAGGATGCTCTATTTACACAGGAGGCTCTTTTGGTTCCTGGCCATTTTTAGCATCATGGGGGTAGTTACATGGATTAGATACCATGGGATCTTATTGTTGGGTCTTCCTGTGGCAGTAATAAAATGAAATAAAATTTTCAGCACCTTAGCTGTGTCTACACTACAAAGATTTGTCGACAGAAAAGGCCTTCTGTTGACAAAACTAGGGAGTGTCGACACGACAAATGTGTTCTGTCTAGAATCTGTTGACAGAAGACAACCTTTTTCCCGGCAGAGATACGTCTTGAAAGTTTGAGCCGTAGCACCTCTGTAGACAGATTCTGTAGACAGAAGAATAGTGTAGATGCTCCTGGTGGCCTTCTGTTGACAGAGAGGGATTCCAGTTCACCTGGCTGCTCTATTTGCAGAGCTTCTGGTTGGCTGTTCTGTTGACAGAAGGCTGGGCAGTCTGGTCACTCTCTGTCAACAGAGGGCATTGAGAAGGGGAGCCACTATTAGGTGTGGATGTGTTCTGTAGCCAGAGGTTCTGTTGGGAAAACTGTTGACAGGGACTTCTGAAGACAGAACTTTGCAGTGTAGACCCAGCTCTTGTGTTTAATACAAATCTATTTGGTCCATATGGTTCTTTAAGAAAAAAAATCTAGCATCAAAGAAATTTCTAACCAGTGACAAAACCCACTTCATCTTACTTTATAAATTACATATATCTTGCAAGAATATCAACTGTACCATCTGCAAAATAATAAGAAACAGAAATCATTAATCAAGTGTCTATGCCAGCTTCGTAACCTAAAATCTTCAACTCTGATCGCTTCTTAATTTTCTTCTCATTTCTCACTATCAGATTGAGCAACTTCAATGAATGTAATTTAGCAACTGCATGTGTTTCTCTTCTTAAATGGCAGCAGGTCTATGTTTTATTAAAAACGCATTTGCTCAGGCTTATTAGTGATAGGATGAAATAAATTACATTGCTATTTTAATGTACCTCTGAGCCACTAATCTGTCTTGATTGCCTGCTGATGAATTCTTTATAGTTCAATGTTATAAACATTTCTTATAAACATTAATATACCATTTTCAACATGCATAAATGTGTTGTTGAACAGATTAATATGTTTTGAAATATTTCCCCTGTTGAATGTGACCAGTTGCTGAATCATAGAGTAAGGATACTCATTGTTGGGTATGTTTTTAATTATTTGTCTGGAAAAATAAGGGTAGGATGACTTCAGATGTATACAGTTAAGAAACAGAAAGAAACATGCACTTTTAACTTATCTCATATTAGTTTGTAAGTTGGTATGATCATGTAAATATATGTAAAATTAAATGTACATATAGACAAAATTACATCAAGGGAGTTGAGGATGCAGTGTAGCTCCCAAAATATAGGATTTCAAAACATTCTTTAAATGTCAGAATTATATGACTGGAACCATTATTATAAATTATAATGTAAAAATGATCATAAAAAGGAAGGAACAAACACTAAATACATCCATTTAAACACAGATACATTCCATAATCAAAATCATAATGCATTGTTTAAGAATGACAATTATAATAAAATGTAATGAAAATCAATAGATGTTAGCAGTGCCTTTTTGTATAAAATGAGGAGCTGGTATTCAGGCAGCTGTCTGCAGTCCCTCCCCAGCCAATCCTGTGGTAAATACTGGCACAAAAAAAACCCCCCAAAACACTGGATGTTAATCCAAAACATGGTTTTAGCAGTTTCCAGTAATTTAAGTGTAAAAAATATGACTAGAACTTTATAATGATCACCCAAAAGAAGCATAAAAAAATTTAGAATTTTAGAATGAAGGGTAAATTTAGAAGTAGTGCACACAGTCTGAGAGTCGGAAATGCAGTGTTAGGGCCCCTGCCCTATAATATCATGCAATACCTATATGATTTAATAAATTACACATTTAAAGGGTTTGCAGTGCAATGTTACATTTACTTTTAACGTATTTGTTTTCATACATCTTCTCCTAGTGTCACTACAAGATACACTTAACTCTCTTTATGAAACCCTGAAGGCAGTCTGGGCAATTGGTTGGGAAGGGACGGGGATGAGGAGAACTAGAGCAGGGCTGTGTGAGTGATATAAAATTGATATGCTTGGGAAGCGAGTTATGTGAGAAAGTCAAGATGCCTGAATAGGAATGGACACAGGAAAGAGAATTGTGTGCTGGAAAGACTGCATCTGTTCAACAGGCATAGGTCTGTTTGTACAGCTCAATTTTGCTGGGCCAGCCATCAGTGATGGAAAACTCACCATGCCGCTGAAACAGCAAATCTGGCAGATTGAGGCAGAAACTCAGTGGGAAGTCCTTAAAAAAAGCACAGACATCAATGCTTTGGAACTGGTCTTCTACCCTCAAATCAACTGGCACAGCACTAGTGTTCCTAACCTGGCCCCTTCCATGGACATAATTTTCCACAGCTTTTTCCACATCTATAGTCTCTTCTGTTGGTCCCTACCATGTATCCACTCTGTCTCCTCTGTTCCTCTCTCCCCTCCTTACTTTCCCCCTAGCTTCCCTGACATAAAAATGCAGCAAAGCAGGGAACAAAAGGAAGTGCCTATGTGTGAAGAAGGTACAGGAGTTAATGAGGATGTGAGAATGTCAAAGAAGACCAGTGCTTTTTTTCCTAGAAAAAAAGGGTGCTGGAACTCAAGTCTGATGATTTCTCCTAGGGGTTAGGGTGTTCAATATTAATGCCCTGGTCCCCAGGCTGCTGTGAGGTGGTGGGGACTCCTGCCCTGGTCCCCACCCTGTTGTAGAATCAATGGTGAAATTTTTTCTGGCATTCAAATGGAAAAGATGTGCTGGAACTCCCTTTCGGTGCATTCCGCCAGAAAAGAAGCCCTGAAGAAAGCTAATCATTGGCTGAGTTACATCTGATGTTATCATGGTTCTATTGAAAAATGATTTCAGTTGTTAACCTGAGTTCATCTATATTCTGTATAACAGCGCTTGATTTATACTGCTTAAAAATATCAACATGCAACTCTTAAAAATATTAAAAGCAGTACAACATTGATTCAAAGAGAGCCAAAGATCCACTGCAATAAGAGAAAAAGCAAAACTGTGATTGTGATCAATGCTCACAATTAAATATGACCAACATGTTGTAGCAAATCGATTAACATACAGATGGTAAGAACATTGTCAATTGCTATGAAAGCTTAAAGGAAATGTGTCAAAACACACAGTACCATCTGAAGACCTGATATGTCTGGAGGAATCAACTTTGTTAGTTAGTTGTTTACATCAGTAAAATGTGCACAGTAAGTTTTTGTTTCTACCCTCCAAAAGGGCCCTTCCCCTAATTTGAGAACCTCTGGGCTAAGACTTTCTAAATATGTGATCCATTAGCTGCTCTACCAAATGCTCATAGATTTTTCTTTACAGTCAACCTGAGAGTGGGTATCTTACATTCAGTGCTAAGGGAAGCTATGCCTATCTGTCTCTTTCATGGTTTTTTGTATGATCACTGGTCAGCTACATGTATGTGTTAGTGAGTGCTCTTTGTTTCAGCTTCCAATTTCAGAATTTCTGCCATTAATCTGTAATCAGATTTTACTGAATGATGGCCTATCTGTGACTAATTTTATAAAAAGCACATTTATGTTTGTATTGGGAGATCAGAGCCATAACAGGATGATTGATTCACTATGGATGGGTTATTTCTAACCCTCAGCCCAACTTAGAAGCCCCATGAGATATTGAAAGTCCATTGCACTGAGCATATTACATCCTTTAGTAAGCAACAGTCACTTCCTCTAAGGATTTACAAATCTAATTGAACAATACAAAGTATACAGAAAAGCATGTCTCCACTTTTCAAATGGGGAACACAGAGAGAGAGAGAGAGATTAAATGACTTTCCCCAATCACAGAGGAAGTCTGTGGCAGAGACAGAAACAAAAAACAGATCACTAGAGCTTCATCCCAGTGCTTTAATAAAAATATAAGATGACAGTCACATGAGTGATTTGCTGCAAGTTACATTTACTGCCATCAGGAGATCCAGACATAAAAAGGCAAGGATTCAACAAGAAGGAATACTTCGTGGGATGTAGCAAGCAAGGCACAAAATGGAAAGGAAATCAAATCTCTTTTGCAATTGTCATTGGCTGTGCCACCTTGGCTATGGTTACACTACAGCAATCTGTCAACAAAAGTCACTGTCAGAAGAGATTTCCCGACAAAACGTCTGTCGACAGAGTGAGGCCACACACAAAAGTCAACTGCAAGAGCACGCCGCTCTGTCAACCCAATGGCCAGACCGCCCAGGTACTCTCTCGACAAAACGGGCACCCGGAAGCACAGCAGACAGGGCTGTCCATTGTTTTGGACACCCTGATGTCAGAAGAAAGCTCCCTAGAGCTTCCACACAGTTTTTTTTTTTTGTTGACAGCAATGATATGATTCATGGCTGAGAGGCAGAACAGTGCCAGTGAAAGTGCTGAGTTTTGTCAATAAACTGCATTTTGTGTGTGGATGTTCCACCAGTTTTGTCGACAAAACTGGGGTTTTGTTGGCAAAACTCACTAGTGTAAACATAGCCCTTGAGTACTATCGAAAAAGTATAAAGGCTTAGATGAAACTAAGGGCAGAAACACTGAAATGGAGGGGAGGTGTGTGCATATATGTGCATATGTTTGTGTGTAAATTCTTATATATCTCCTTGCTGCTTTAAAATGGCCATTGTCACAAAGCTGCAAACAATTATGAACCAATCAGCTGAGAAGAAGAATGTAATCAGCAAAGTGGGAATAATTGGTGGGAATAATATGTTACTATATACCTAAGGCTTCATCACACTGAGAAAGAAGGCTACATTAACAAAAAACTGTCAAATGAAGCTCTTTCAAAAGAATATGCAAATAAGGTGCCAGATACGTAAATCTGCACCTCATTTGCATTTTCAATTACCCTCATTTGCATGCCTCTTTCGAAAGAGGAATGCTAGTGTAGACACAGCATAGACTCCAGAATAGTTACTTCAAAATAACTGTGCTGTGTAGACATACCCATAGATGTCTTTACATTTAGTAGATCTTGATAATTTGCATTCAGGAGTTTTCAAAGAGCAGACAAAGGACATTGCTGGATTAGTAATGTTGATTTTCAATAGGTTCTGGGTCATTGGGAACGTTGGAAAGGACTAAAAGAAATCTAACATTCAGTCTAATATTTACAAAGGGTAAACATGAGGATTCATGTAATTAAAAGCTTGTAAGTCTAATACTGATACTGGCAAGAAATGGAGCAGTTAATATCAGGTTAAATTAATTCATTATGAAAGGTGGAATATATCATTAGACATAAGGCTATTGAAATATATCCTGCCAATCTAATTTGATATCTTTTCTTTTGAAATTACAGTTTGATTTACAAGGGTAATGATGTTGATGTAGTATACGTTGACTTGATATTGCATGATATTTTGATTAAAAATCTAGAAGAATATATAATGTATATGGTACATAGTAAAGAGATTAAAAGCTATATACCTGGGAGGTTTTCAGATTGCAATTGCAACCGGGGAATTATCTAACATCTTTGTTTCTAGAGGGCTCTTGGTGTGATCATTTCCTGGCCTTAAGCTATTTAACATTTTTATTAATTAGCTTTAAACAATTTAGTATCTTCACTGACAAAGCCTGCAGATGACACAAGAACTGGGGAGAGGAAAAAGGGTCACTGATACAGAGGTAATACTGGAGAAAGACGACAGGCCATGTTACCTCCAGGGCCTCCTTCTATGAAAGAGTAGGCCCATTCTCATGGGTACAATTTCATGCTCAAATGGAGCACAAGGAAATCTTCCTACTTTATTTCCTAAGATATGATGGCACTCGGTCCCACATCTGAAGAATCTGCCTACAAAATAAATTCTTTGAGAAACCTGGACTAAACAGCATGGCTACGTCTACACTATCCCAAAACTTCGAAATGGCCATGCAAATGGCCATGTCGAAGCTTACTAATGAAGCGCTGAAATACAAATTCAGTGCCTCATTAGCATGCCGGCAGCCACGGCACTTCAAAATTCACGTGGCTCACTGCTGCGCGGCTCATCCAGACAGGGCTCCTTTTCGAAAGGACCCCAGCAACTTCGAAATCCCCTTGTTCCTAACAGCAGATAGGAATAAGGGGATTTCGAAGTTGTCGGGGTCCTTTAGAAAAGGAGCCCTGTCTGGACGAGCTGCATGGCGGCAAGCTGTGGCAATTTCGAAGTGCTGCGGCTGCCGGCATTCCAATGAGGCGCTGAATATGTATTTTAGCGCTTCATTAGTAAACTTCAAAATGGCCATTTACATTGTCATTTCGAAGATTTGGGCTAGTGTAGACATGGCCCATTTGTTCTTTACATGGGCGTGCTTTAAATTTTTGAAAGAATTTTTCACAGGCTTCAGACCAGAATGCCTTTTGAGGGTTGTTGTTCAAGGTCAGATCCGCGATTGGGGCTGAGATTGTTAAAACCCTTGGTTCAAATCCCCAAAAATCCTGCCCTGTTTCTTGGTGGCAAGACCAGGGTTTACCTACAGGCTCTGAACTATATCTATAAGAGGAAAGATCTGGCCTTTTCCCAAATGTGTTCTGGATTTGGTTTGGATATGGTGACGCTTGAGATGTAGATGTTTTCGGAAGTAGAAAACCAGTGGGAACACTTTTTATAAGGGTTTTAGTCCCCACTCCCCACCTGAATAGCATTGAGGACAGGTCATAAGGCATTTGAGGCCCTAGTTGGTTCAGCTGTGTAAAGGCTTCTATGCCTTCAGCAGTTTGATATAACAGGTCTGAGTGGGCTTCCATTTGACTAAGTGCATAATTGACTGGCCCTACTTGATGCACAATTTCATAATGCCTCTGCCACTTGGCCAGTACTTTAGACTTTGTATTCAGGAGCAAATACATACCTGGCCACTTGATCAAACAGTTCACACACATGCCCTCGCTTGTGATAGGAGCATTCCTGGATCTATTGGATAGTGGTTTTCTTTAGTCAGAGTTCCTACAGTCTCAAGTCTCTTCCTGAATATCACCACATATTGTAGGACCCTCAGTTCCCCAATTTTTCCATTCTCTTGGGTCATCTCCCATTCAAAAGCTCCAGTGGAGACAACCCAGCAGAAGACCATGTGACTTCCCAAATGGCAAAGGGACAGAGGTAAATCAGCTAATTCTAATGACAATTGTACTGGCATGAAACTACTTACATTTTCTTGCAGGTATGCCACTAAATGAGCTGTTTCCCTGTCTTGTAATTCCTCTACAAGCTGGACCATTTGCTGCACATGGTGTGAAGCAGGTTGGCTTGGCCCAAAATATCTTTTAACCACTCATTGTCAAGTATTGGGTTTGCATACCTTATCACAGTGTCTTTAAATAAACAATACTTTAAACTCAAGCATTTGATTAACATGCTAGAAGGCAAAGCAGCCTGAGAGCTCTGGGGAACATTGAGGGCATTCAGGAACAGTTGCTCCTCCACACCAGTCTCACATAATTCCACTCCTGAAAAGAAGCAGACATGCTTTCTTAACTAACCTCATAGCTCTCATTGGTCCATGTCTCCTCTTGATCCTCCTAGGTCTCTGGAAGACTTGGTTGCATGGTAACCACTCTGAGTGGGTTTTCCTCAAAGAGCAGGTATCAGGGTGGCAATGCCTCCAATAGTGGCCAAAGAAGGCATGCTAGGCTGTGACAGCCATATTTTACAAAATGTTAAAACTCCATCTCAGAGCTTGTTGTGTAATTATTAGAAGTAGAATAAGATTTTACTCATCAGGCTCACTTTACATATTTCAAAGGATACTGCAAAATTCATTTTCATACATAGCATATTTGAATTTGCTCATGCTAAAATTAATTGAAATTTCAGTATGATGGTTGGAGCAAAATGCGTACTGTTTCCCTTGCTTGAAACATATGGGAGTGGGATTATATACATCATAAACTACCAATTTATTTTATGTAATTAAAATTCTCCCATGAGTGTCTCAACTCCACATAATTTTCTTGATTGACTGCTTGCAATGGGACATTTTCATTAGCAGATATATGCATGACAGTATGTGTATCCAGCCATCTGGTTAATGATTTCAGATCCAAAGAGTATGAATTAGTTATCCCGCCAACAGGTGGCATGTTTCACCTGAGCTAGATTTTAATTAGTGCAGGCTTTGGAGAGCAAAATCATAGGTTCCTGTCTTCTCCTTTACACTGTGAGGGAATATGGGTCAGGCAAGGAATCTAGAGTGTGGAATTCAAGTGCAACTGGGGAGGAAGGACCACATGAAGAAGCAGCTTTATTAATTGGCAGCATCTGCCCACAGGTATAACTATATGCATCCTCTCTAGGACAACATATGAACTCAAGTCCATATGACTGGTGTGGAAGATTTAGTCAGCTTGAGAAGGGATAAGGGTGAGTAATTTCCTATTTTCTGGTGGAGTCAGTATGGCCATGACATAAAATTAAGTGCCTTACTCTAGAATGTGGGGTCAGTGGGCCTTTAACCCTCCCTTCTGCCAACTGGCAGGGATAGGTGCTCCCACTTCCAAAAACAGGAAAGCAGTCAGGCAGCAGAGTGTACTGACATGGGGAAGGGGATGATAAACACTGACTAAAAGGGATGGTGTGTGAGCCAGCAACTGGTGGGGTAAGAAAGAACCCACTCATTCAACGGAGCCAGGACAAACTGGTTTGGAATGTATTAGTGGAAGGGAGTGTGAAGGTTCCAGGGGCGCAGCTAGAAGTAGGAAGGCTAGTTATTCAGGGAATGAGAAACTGGGGGTGGCAGTCAATACTGGAAAGCCAGACAGCTCCACTTACATAAAATAGACATAATTCATGCAAATTGCATATTCATGAGAGAGAAATATTTAATCAATAATTTTTCAATATTTTATATCCATATTATTTCATAGCATGAACACCAGAAAACTACAAAGAAGGAAAATGTTAAATGGTTTAAAATGTGCAATAGTATTGTTTAATTATTTTTCAAGCCAATTGAAAAAATGCCATGCTCCTACCACGTGTCAACAAACAAGTCTGATCTCCTCTTAGCAACCGGAAAACAATGTAATCACTGGTTGGATTAAAGACACATAGGCTATGTCTAGATTACAGGGATTTGTTGACAGAAGATTTTGTCGGATTTTATCTTCTGACAAAACTTCTGTTGACAGATCGTGGCAAAACTGCCAATCAGATCGCAAAAACCATCTGCTCTGTCATCCGAGAGTAGTCGGACTGCACAGTCACTCTTTTGGCAAAACTGTCAACTGGAAGCACAGCAGACAAAGGCGGTCCAGTGTCCCTGAGTGATGTAGTGAGACATACGCCCTAGGCGAACAGGTGACACCTGTGGACTGCAGACAAAGGAGGATGTAGAGCCTGAGGGGTTTGAATTGAAACTGGGAGCTGAAAAGCTGTGACTCTGGGCTGGAGAAGGAGAGAGAGAGAGACAAAGGAGAAGGCAAGGCCCCAGCTCCAGGGGCCCCTTGCGGCCTTCTCTCCCCAACATTAATTGAACTGGCTGTCTCTGCCTGCTGTACTGGCTCTTCTGTAAGATGCTGTGTCCTGTCAGCAAACAAACCTGCTGGTCTCCTGCTGAATGAGAGTCACTCCTGCCTGCAGATGGGGTGCAGAGCTTGAAGACGCCTGAACCCCATCACACTGGTGTCAGGAGTGGGATGTACTGCACCCTGAGGATGGAGCATCCAGCAGTAAGTGACGGGAGCCCAGGAGGAAGAATGGGGGCCAGCGAGACCCAGGTGTGCTGACAGGCAGTGAGGTGCAGTTCCCTGAGGCAGAGGCTTGTGGCTGAACCCGAGCAACTGTGGATTCTGGTCCTTGAGAGGGGATGTCACACCTCAGGAGGGGTTACTCCTGGGAGTCCATTGGAATCGGTCCCAGGAGGTGGAGGGGCTTATGGCCTAACCCCCGCGAACAAGTGACCTGCGAGGAGGCTGACATGCTGAGGGAGTTATTCCCAAGAGAGTGTGGTCATGGTCTTTGACCGTGGGTGTCACACCAAAGAAGGGGTTCTTCTGGGAGTCTGTTGGAGTTGGTCCCAGAGTGTGGAGGGGCCTATGGCCTAACCCCGGGGAATGTGTGACCTGCAAGGAGTCTGGCACACTGAAGGGATTCTTTCAGGAATTATGGGGTGCATCAGGCATGGGCCTGTGAGTCTGCAACCATGCTCAGCAACTCCGCTGTGAAGTGGCAGTGCCTGGAAACTGAACTGAGATTAAAGGAGCATGCGTGTACAATGACAGAGCTGAGGGTTAAGGAAACTCCTGCAGGGGTGAGCCCAGATCAGGGCAGGGAACCCTGGACTGCATGGAGCTCTGAACCAAATGCCCTGCCACAGCTAAAGGAGGGAAGGAGACATTCCAAGCCATCATCTACTAGTGGCCAAGACAGACCTGCAAAGAGTTTTCCAGGCCTGGGTCGAGGAAGGGTTCCTGTGTGTGTTTGTGCAGGAAAGCAGCTTGTCCCCTGGGAATGGCAAGTTATCTGTGAGGGAAGCTGCCTTGCCTTCTGGGCATGTGTCTGAGATCAGCCAAGGGGGCTGGGACAAAGGAGAGAGTGTCTCCGATTGTCTGTGTTGAACAGCAGCAGCATGCCTGGGAAGAGAGCAGAGCCTGCATTTGAAAAAAGGTGTCAACTAGGAAACTAGTTCATTGTCTGAGGAAGACTCCCCCAGCCTGGGGTGGCTGGAAAGGGAACCCGGAAAGAGCATTCAGGTGTGACTCTGAATCCAGCCTCGGGGGCTGGAACAGAGGGGATGTCTCTGGGATGGGCAGCGGCATCCCTGATAAGGATGCTGGTTCTTGGTGTAAGAAAGGGTGCTTCTGCTTCTAGGGAAGTGAATCCTGTCTGAGCCTGTGGAGGCTCGAGATGGTGCTCAGATCCCAGAGCTGGATCTGAGTGTAGCTGAAGCCCAGATGGGAAGTGGGCCTACCTCTGTGTCTCTCAGGGAGGATGATGCTTTAATTCGGTCTGATCCAGTTAGTAGCATCAAGGAATCCCAGAGACCAGAGCATTCTGGTATGTGTTCTTTGCCTGATGCTGAGGTGTTACTGGGAGTGGATGAGAGGACTCTGTCTGACCAGAGACATCCTTTAGCCAGGACACAGGAATAGCAGACTGGCAATGGAGTTATGCTGCCTGATGAAAATAAAGAAGCTTTTGTCTAGTTGCACTAGATGTCTGCCTAAAAGGGGATTATGTGGGAATCCGCCTGATGGGCCAGAAATAATCCTGGGTGTAGATGAAACCCAGAAGGAGTTGGTTGTGGCTCAAGGGAGCAGTGCCCCTCTGGAGACAAAGAAGGGTGAGCTGTTTGAGGGAGTCTTGAGGAAGAGAATTTCCCTGAAGCTTTTCCTGAGCAGTCTGTGGGGACTGTGAAAAATGGGAGTGAAGTGAAGGAGAGTGAACAGGAAAGGTGCTCGTCTGTAAGAGCCAGAGACAGCTCTTTGCCTGTGGAAAAGTTTGTTTCAGTTCCTGATAGCCAGGACCTGCCTGAGTGTGAAACCACTGGTGGTGCTCTGGAGGGGTCCAAAGCAGGCAGTGTAAAGGTTTAGGAATTGGAAGTTGGTCCAAGTAAAGTGAAAGCTATAAGGGAATGCAAGCAGCCCTGGGATAACCAAGTAACTGGATGTGACTAGGGTACTGGGAGTGTGATCCTGAGCCAGGTCACTTGAATGAGAGGGCCAGCAATTCACCATAGCCAGATGCTGGGAACACTTTTATTCTTGCAACGGACTCCACTTCTAATTCCATGGGAAGTGGAAGTTGGAAGTGGAAGGGCAAAGGAGCTGTGGGCCTAGTAGGCCAGTAGGGGATAAACAGGGATTCCTCCATGTGGATTCTGCATCTGGGACTCACAAAGCAACTTTCAGAAAGCAGTTTGGTATGCAAATTTCCAGACTGGCTGGGCAGTGGAAGTCATCCTAAGGATCAACAGTGTCCCAGCTCTTGTTAGAAGGGAGGGCACACCCAGAGAGATCAGATTTCCACTCCACAGGATAAGTGAGAAGATTAGATCTTGATGGTGCAAAGGAAGGCCTCAGCCATTTAGCTCCAAAATGCCAGATTCTCAAGGGATGTTACACAAAGGTTGTCATCTAACAAAGAGCAATTTAAATGTATAACTGCAATGGGTTTGTTCTTGTTACTCACGCTGACTGCTGCAACCAATGGGTGCTGCCACCAAAAGCTGTAGAATTGTACCATGTACTGAACGTTTGGAAAGAGCCATGTAACCTGTTGTCATTGGTGTATAAGCAAGGATTGTATGTTGAAGGAGTTTGCAATTCTGAAATGTCACCGTTGTTCCCTGTAATTAGTCTTGCAACCTCTCACATGAGAAGCAACTTTCCAAACCTACGGTGTGGCATAGAAGGGGAAACTGAGGCACACAACCATTTTGGTGGTTTGACCAAATGCCAAGGGTGGAAAGCATTTGTAACTTCCCCTACTGGATTGTAACTGAATTCCAAACATTTGCCGGAGCAGCTGTATGGACTGGTGGGCAGATGGGGCAGAGCCCAGACCAGAGAAGATCTGTTTCATCTGCTGGTGCTGCAGCAGCTGTATGGGCTCTGCCTGCCCAACTTGAGAATGTGGCTGAGGGACTGGAGGCCGAAGCAGGGAGACCAACAAACCCGAGGAAACTAAAGGGACTTGCCTGGGTGCATTACATGAAAGGGGCCAATACCAAACTCCTGACATGGAGCCTCCCCCGGCAGGATGATGACATGTTCGTGGTACACATCAAGGGGAGCACCGAGGGTACAGCCGATGCCCCATCATGTGGGGAGGGCCCCGAACTTCCCCAGGTTTCTGGCTAAGTGACCCCACTCAGTTCGATCTGGAAGGGGGAGAGATGTGATGTAGTGGGACATATGTGTTTGTATGTGTGTGGCTCACAAAGGGTGGGGGGCTCCTGCTGAGGGTAACTTAGGAGACCAGGTGACACCTCTGGACTGCAGACAAAGGAGGACGTGGAGTCTGAGGGGTTTGAATTGGAACTGCGAGTTGGAAAGCTGTTACTGTGGGCTGGGAGAGATAGAGACAAAGGAGAGCACAAGGCCCAGCTCTGGGGGACCCTTGGGGCCTTTTTTCCACATCATGAATTGGACTGGCTGTCTCTGCCTGCTGTACTGACTCTTCTGTAAGATGCTGTGTCCTGTCAGCTAATATACCCGCTGTTCTCCTGCTGAGTGAGAGTCAGTCCTGCCTGCGGATGGGGTAAAGAGCTTGGGGACCCCTGAACCCCATCAAACCCTGCAGGCCTGTCTATTGACAGAGGGCCCCAAGGAATGTCTGGACCACCTTTCTCTCAACAGATCTGTTGACAGAGATGTTATTCATCATGGGAGTGCGATACAGCTGTTGATAAAATTGCTGTGTTTTGTCGACTTACTGTCAACAGAATGTCTTGGGAATCTGGATGCTCCATGGGGTTCCTTGGCAAAACGGATGTTTTGTTGACTAAACCCTCTAGTTTAGACATAGATATAGCTACTTTGTTTAACTCCAAATGTGATTTGTTTTAAAGTTATTATAAATTATGTAATTTGTAGAGTTTTCTGAAATCTGAATATGGCTGTCATTTAGCAATGATCTTGAATAATATTCCAAGCTTTACAGATGGGCGTAAACCCCTCAAAGGGGTTCCATTATGCAATTTGATGCAATTAGACATTTTTAAATAGCCAAAGATTACTTAAGACCCCATCTAATACAATGTGATGTTCTTTTGTCTTGGACACTTTCTACTCGTTTTGTAGCTGCAACACATAACTGAAGAGCACTGTTCCCAGAGATATTGCAATATCATTAGTGATAATTGTGCACACACAAGAAATAACATTTATAAAACTGTTAATGTCCATGTCCTTTAGAATATGCATGGGAAAGACTTGTGTCTCCACATTGGAAAAATATAGAAGTTGGTAAATATTTCAAGCTTCCAAAAGTGTATTAGTGAAACAAACAAATACTGAAAACTGCAAAATATATACTATAAGATATGTGAGGTATCATCTTTTACTGGACCACCTTCTGTTGGTGCGAAAGATAAGCTCTTCTTTGGGTCACCCCAGCTCTGTGTAGCTTGAAAATTTGTCTCTCTCATAAAGAGAAGTTGGTCCAGGTAAGATATTACTGTGAATACCTTATCTCTCTAAAATTGTGGAAACTGACATAGCTACAAAAACACTTCATATTATAGAGCGTCTGTTTTAATGCAAATAATGATTTTGAGCCCCAGATAGTATGAAGTAAACCATGTGTGTATTTCTTCCTATAAGAGAAACTGAGGAAATAAAGTTAACCACCTAATTTTATATCTCATCAAGTACACTACCCCAGCCTTACCAAAATTGTGTTCTAAGGCTTGGAAAACAGTCAAAGCAAATGTGACTCTTGGTAAAAAGCAGTGGAGTCATACACTGAATATCACGAGAGAGAGAGAAAGAGAGAGAGAGAGAGAGAGAGTCTTCTAACTTAGGCTATTTATGTTTTCAGCCATCTTAAATTTTATGATGATCCCGAGACTCTCTTGTATTTCTTCACAAATATGTCCATTAGTTCTAGGGTTGGAACAAATAGTAACTGCAGAAAAGGTCAGTCCTGTTTGGTACTTCATATCAAAGAAAGAAGAAAAACAAGGAGTAGCATTTACTGTAACTCTGGATAAGAGGAACTGAAACAGAAAATAGATTAGAAAACCAATTTCTGACCAAAATACCATTAAAACCTTTAAAAACTATTATGCCTTCTTCCAGTTTGAAAGTATTTCAAATGCCTGACTGTCACTACAGCATACTGTAAAAGAGCAGTAATTAAGCTTATTGTAGCTTTTATAAATTACATAAGGAGGCCAGGTTAAGCAAATTGCAAAGACATTTTCTTGCAAATTTAAGTATCTAAGCTTTTAGCTTCAGTTCCCAGGTCATATCCTGCAACATGAGTATTTAATATTTCAATCAGTGTAATTAACTTTGACACTTGCATTAAAAGTGTATGTAGCTTGGAAACCTCAGAACAATATGGTTTCTGAAATCACACTCCAACATCACATAGTTCTTCATTAAAGAAATTCAGCATTATGTCATCATTATAACATCAAATAGCAAGGAAAGATGAAGCATGAATAAGCATTGTTTTGTCACAAAACTATTTTAATTGGCCAATTAACTTAATAGAAAGCATGAAAAATATATTGAAATCAAATGCGACAGATAAGTTTAAATGGCATAATGGCTAGTGAATTTTAGAATCTAGCTAATCTATTTGTTTTCCTCAGAAAACAAAGAATATTCCTAAAAATTACATTTGTTAGTTTCCCGAGAGAGAGAGAGAGAAACTAAAAACATCATTCCATATTACTCCATTTGGTTGTACTGGATAACTTCAGAGATAGCCTACGTAAGTTTCAGGCTTTGATAATGTTGTGACTAAAACCTAGGCCATGGGCTTTGTAAGCATTAGCTACTTTTGTGATTACTATTGTATTCTGAATGCAAAAGTACAACTAGCACAAACTTATGCCCTGAAGTCACTGTTTCTGAAGCTGTACACCCTGGAGAAGACAGTGACCTGTGCTCTCAGAAAAGAATAAGCCATCCATTAAGTGAAAATTATTAAAAGCCACAGTGAGCTACGCACACTTTGCAATTAAGCACTGAGATTTCAAGAACTGATGTTGATTAATTCATGACAGTTACAAAGGCAAGAAAGTGGTGAAACATTCATTTGTAGGTGTCACTGGGTACATTAGCCTTTATGTATATCTTTTGTTACGTATGTTGTAATAATATTTCGATTGTCACTGTTTGCTAGAGATTTATATGCAATATGCAAAGAAATATATTGTTAAGAAAAAAACAGAAACGCCCTTTACAAGGCTCGTAAATGCTGATCAGGTAGGAACCTTTTTTCCAAGACACTTTTCTTTGGAATAAACACAGGTGATACAGAACGAGGAGTCAGAAATGTTGTACAAGTACAGCCAACAACAAAATAACAATCCAAAAACACATAAAACTCCAGCAACAAAGTGCTTCTCACTGTCTCTCAAAACCATCAGCCAGAAAATCAAAGCAGATGTATTCTGTGTTGGAAACAAAAATCTTAAACTTATCCAATATAAAATCCCAGTACAAAAATCTACTCTACGCAATTAATCCCCTATGTAATATCACCAAAGATGTGTGAGTCACAGTGATGCAAGCAGAACGCTTTTCTTACTAGTGCGAGGGGTGTGTGACTTCTGCACATGACCCTCCACGTGACTTGTCTCCAATCTAAGCATCATCCTGGTGCCCCCATGCTATCCCTATGGTCCACCCTTCTTACCTGGAGGGAACTGGAGTTCTGTCTTCCTCCCACAGTGTGAAAACCTTCAGAACCACAGCAGAGGAAGAAAGAAAACACAGGACAACCAGGTGGCCTCATGCCTATAGCTCCTCTGGTGTGGCTCTACCACCCCAGACTATTCAGACAGGGTCTTCTTTGTCTGTACAACAGCTGTGCTTGGAGGACTGGGCAGGGCAGAACAGCTGCACCTGTGGAACTGCCAGTGTTCTGCTCCTTTTCCTGCTTTGGTTCCTGGCAGAGACCTGAACCGCAGGGCTCTTCTGGGAATCACAGTGGGGAAAAAGCAGAACACCAGCAGCTCCACTGGCAGGGCTGGAGCACCACCAGCCCTTCCAGGCATGGTCACCTCTGTCTCTAAAGCAGCCCTGCCAGAGGACAGGAGGATGGCAGGGCTGGGGTAGTACAGCTGCGTTGGGGGACTTGCTATTGTGTGCACACCTAGACGGCATGGTGAGTTCGAAATAAGCTACGTAATTTGTGCTATGTAAATTGCATAGCTTATTTCAAGTAGATTTCAAAATAGGCTATTTCGGCAATTGGTGCCATCTAAACAGTGCCACATGCCAAAGCTCTATTTTAAGGTGTCCCTATACACCTCATGTGATGAGGTGTACAGGAATACTGGAATAGCGCTCCTTGTCAATGTCGCTTTGAAATACCTTTGTATCCCAAAATATAGCTCACTGTGTAGATATAGCCCTAGTGACCTATTCTCTGCTCCTTTTCCACTGCGGTTCCTATGAGAGTCATGTAGCTCAGGACTCTCCCAGAAACTACAGCAGGAAAAATACTGGAACACTGGTCACACCTCCAATGGGGCTGTCTTGCCCCCAGCCCTGTTCTTCGGCAGAGATAATGCACAGATGGAGGAGACCCTGCTTGGAAGCGCTGGAGGCTACACAACTGCACCAGTCTTTCCAATAAATGTGCAAAGTAGCAAGAACTGTACTGAGTTGCTCTTTTTCACCCTAAAAGTATTTTTATATTAAATTACACCATTTCCAGAGACAAGCTCAGGAACAAATTCTGCCCTATTTAAGATTTATATACTTCACTTGTAAATGTCATTGTTTCACTGTTCATCCCTAGAAAAGCCAAATTACACCTCTTATCTTGACAATTGTGTTTTCTATTTCATTTACACACAATCCACATTTAACACATGTATGCTCATCTGCCATTTTTGTATGGTCTTTCCTGGGATTTCTTTCATAAAGGAGGTCAATGGAATAACTGCTCATTGTGATTTGAGAAAAACAACAATAGCACCCAGTTTATTTTAATAATTGATTAAATTTAAGCCTTTGCTATAACCATGTCTGTCAGTCTCTACAAATAGTATATCTGTAGTTTAGCAATAAGACAACAATTTGCACAGGACTTGCAGAACTTTATAGCATATGTCTCAGTACAATAAATGTCATGAAGAATGTCAACCTTAACTATAACCAAAACACCAGCAATACAATACTTATGGTCCTTCTGAGATATCACACAATACTGAAATTTCTTCTCACATTTTTTCAAGAGTATATGTCATTTTCTTCCATTCTCTCACACATAATATTCAGCAACAGTGGAGCAAAATGCCTATTTTCACTGTTGATATACTCAATTTCCATCACAGGTGCTAAAAAGAATGTACATATATAAAAATTTACTAACTGATTTTTCAGACCTCAAAACCTCGAGGCACTACTAAACATCTGCATGACAATCCCATGTTTGAGATCTATTATTTTGTTAAATTGTGCAAACCCTAAACACCTTCCTACTGAACTAAAATCTGAAGAGACTCTATAATGTAAATGTATTCTATATAAAAAGCCCCTAGCCAGACAAAACAAACAAACAAACAAACAAAACACAAAAAAACATGGCTTTCAGGGTCAGCCAACAGCCATGTCCCTCTTTGCTTGCAGATGACTCTACACAACACTGATCTACCACGCAGAATGGAAACAAATATCATTGTAGTGCTACAGTCACTCAGGAATAGCGAATCTTCATACAGGTTGAACCTCTTGATGTGGCACCCTTGGGACCATACCTGTGCCATACGAGAGAATTTGCCAGACCACGGAAGGTCAATATTTTCTAGCACATAACCAACATTTCCACTGCTTATGGGGCTCTTAGAAGATATTTAGGGGTCAATTACAGATAAATAACAGCACAGAACACTGACAGCCAGGACTGGTGGCTGTAAACAAACTTTATGGGATCACAGGAAACTTGACCACACCCATAATAAGTGATTTTCCAGCTAACTCAAATCATAGAACACTAGAACTGGAAGGGACCTCAAGAGGTCATTGAACCCAGTTCTGCGCCTTCTCAGCAGGACCAAGCAGTGTCTAGACCAATAGGTGTCTGTCTAACCTGCCCTTAAATATCTCCAATCATGGAGATTCCACAACCTCCCTAGATAATTTATTTTAGTGTTTAACCACCCTGACAATTACAAAGATTTTCCTAATGTCTAATCTAAACCTCCCTTGATGCAGTTTAAACCCATTGCTCCTTGTCCGATCCTCAGAGGCCAAGGAGAACAACTTTTCTCCTACCTCCTTGTAACCCCCTTTAAGGTACTTGAAAACTGCTATCATGTCCCTCTACACCTTCTCTTTTCTAAACTAAACAAGTCCAGTTCTTTTAGTCTTCCCTCACAGCTCATGCTCTCTAGATCTTTACTCAGTCTTGTTGCTCCTCTGGACCTTCTCCAATTTCTCCACATCTTTCTTCAAACGTGCTGCCCAGAACTGGACACAATAGTCCAGTTGAGGTCTAATCAACGCTGAGTAGAGCAGAAGAATGACTTCTTGTGTCTTGCTCAAACACTCCTGTTAATGCATCCCAGAATCCTGTTTGCTTTTTTTGCAACAGCATCACAATGTTGACTCATATTTAGCTTGTGGTCCACTATGACCCCTAAATCCCTTTCCACATACTCTTTCCTAGGCAGTCGTTTCCCATTCTTTATGTATGAAGTTGATTGTTCCTTCCTAATAGAGTACTTTGCATTTGTCCTTACTAAACTTCATCCTGTTTACCTCCAACCATTTCTCTGTTTTGTCCAGATCATTCTGAATTATGAGCCTATCCTTCAAAGCAGTTGCAACCTCTCCCAGGTTGGTATCATCTGCAAACTTAATAAGAATACTCTCTAGGTCAATATCTAAATTGATGATTAAGATATTGACTAGAATGAGTCCCAAAACATATCGCTGAAGAACCCCACTCGTTATGCCCTTCCAACATGACAACAATCATTAATAACTACACTCTGAGAACAGTTATCAGTCAGATATGCACCCACCATATAGTAGCCCCATCTAAGTTATATTTGCTTAGTTTATTGATAAGAAGATCATGCGAGACCATGTCTAATGCCTTACTAAAGTCTAGGTCTGCCACATCCACCACTTCTCCCTTATCCACCAGACTTGTTATCCTGTCAAAAAAAGCTATTAGATTGGCCTGGCATGATTTGTTCTTTATAAACCCATGATGGCTGTTACCAATCACCTTTTTTTCTTCCAGATGTTTGCAGATGAATTCCTCAATTATTTACTCCATTATCTTTCCTGGCACAGAAGTTAAACTGACTGGTCTGTAGTTTCCTCCTCCTCCTCCTCCTCATCATCATCAATAACCATGGGCTCAGAGCCCATTGGTGACAGATACCTCTCTTACTATTTCCTTCCATCTTTCCCTATCCAGTGCAGAGTGGCTTAGTTTCTGTAGACTAGCTCCGCACCAATCTACTAAATCATCTATCCATTCTCTGTGGGGTCTGCCTCTCCTGTTCGAACCATCCATTATACCAGATACCAGGGTCTTGATTTTTCGTTTGTCATTCATTCTGCAAATATGTCCAAATAGTTGTAGCTTCCGTTTCATAACCTTCTGCAGCAAGTTCTCTTTTGGCTGTATCTTCCTATATGATTCTTCATTGGTGACCTTCTGCATCCATCCTATTCTCAGAATCTTTCTATAATCTTTCTATAACAACTCCTGTCAAATGCCAATATTATTCTTTTTGAGTCTTTCGTTATCACCCACATCTCACATCCATACAACTGTTGAATACACACATTTTCAAGACGCCCAGCTTCATTCTTAAGCTAATTGCTTTGCTTTTCCAGATCTTATCCATCACCTTCAAACTCGCTCTTTCTTTCGCTGTTCTAGTTACTATTTCTTTCTTACGGTCTAGATCATATGTTATGTTGCTCCCCAGATATGTGAATGTCTCTACATTTTCTAGTTCAATACCATCAACACTGATCTTCCTTCCTATTTCATTATCTCCAAATACCATTTTTTTTGTTTTACTGATGTTCATAATCAGTCCGTAACTCTTCTGTTCTTCGTTTAACACCCGCACCATTTTTGCTAGCTTCTCCTCATCTTTCTCAATGATAACTATATTATCTGTGAACCTCAAGTTGTTAATTCTTTTCCTGTGCACAGATATCCCTTCTGCGTCTTCCTTGATCTTGTCCATTGCTCTCTCCAGATGTGCGATGGAGATAGTTGGTGATATTGGATATCCTTATCTCGTACCTCTACTTGTTTTAAATCAACTTCCCAACACCCCGCATGTTCTCACCGCTGCCTCCACATTATCATTGATATCTTTCAACAACCATACCAGTCTAGCAGCAACGAAGGGTCCTGTGGCACCTTACAGACTAACAGAAAAGTTTAGAGCATGAGCTTTCGTGAGTTAACTCACTTCTTCAGATCACTGAAGTGATCTGAAGAAGTGAGTTAACTCACGAAAGCTCATGCTCTAAACTTTTCTGTTAGTCTGTAAGGTGCCACAGGACCCTTCGTTGCTGCTACAGATCCAGACTAACACGGCTACCCCTCTGATACATACCAGTCTACTATCCACTCTGTATGACTCCAACACCTCTCAAGTCACTTTCTGATCTATACTGTCAAATGCCTTTTGAAAACTAACAAAGCAAGTGTGTACATTTTTGTTCTTTCATCGAGCTTTCTGCGCTATCAGTCTTAGTGCCAATATCTGCTGTATGGTACTTCAATCTTTTCTGAACCCTGCTTGCTCACCTGCTATATGTTCTTTTTTGCTTTTTTTATAGATAGGTGCTCTTTTTGCCTTTTTCCAGTCTTCTGGAATCTCTCCTGACTTCCATGACTTTTCAAAGATGATAGTTAAAGGATCAGAAAATTCCTCCATCAGCTCATTAAGTATTCTAGGATGCATTTCATCAGCCCCTCATGATTTGCAAACATCTAATTTGCATGTTGGATTACAAGTGTTGCCGGGTGAGAGAGTGCTGGACTAGAGAGATTCAACTGTATTAAAACAGTTTCCCACCACCTTTCTGGCTTTCCACCACTTATGTGGACCTCAATCAGAACGGCTGTGTCTACACTTGCATTCCTCTTTTGAAAGAGGTATGCACATAAGTGAAATCAAAAATGCAAATGAGGTGCAAATTTGTGCATCTTGCACCTTATTTGCATATTGTTATTTTGAAATAGCTTCTTTCCAAAGAAGAAAACCAAGCTGTCTACATGTACACAAGACATTTAAATAAGCAACCCTTTTTAAAAACAGTGGGAGGACCGTCTACATGTGTAAAACCTTCTTTCAAATGGAAATTGAAAGAAGGGGGCACAGACATCGAAACCCAACCCCCAATCCTAGATCAGGAAGATCGGCCCCTTTCGAAATACTAAATTGAAAGAGTACATGTGTGGATGCTCCACAGTCCGCTTTTTCAAAATAGGGGTCCACCATGGCACAGGTCAGCTGGAGCGTGGGGCTGCTCTAGCCAGCAGCAGCAGGGCTCTATGGTCCCTGCGTTCAGCTGCCTTAAAGCTGCACGCACACAGGAAACCTGTGGCAGGAAGCTGAGAGAGTGCTAGGTGCAGCCTCTACACGTGCTCCAGCCCCATGCTCCAGCACCACAGCACGACCAGCAGCCAGCCCCCTCCCATGAGTCCCACAGTCCCCACTTTGAGCCCCCCACAGGGCTCCGAGGGGGAGAACAAAAAAAGGGCCCCCTCCTGAACGGAGTGGGAGCTGCTGGACCTCCTTGGCCTGTGGAAGGAGAAGGAGGTCCTGCATGAGATGGGGGTCAAGCAGCACAATGCTGCTGCCTTCAGCTGCCTGGCACAGGGCCTCCAAACCAGGGGCCACATGTAGCATACCACACAGCAAGTACGTTTCAAGGTAAAGGAGCTGTGGCAGGGCTATGCCCGGGCCAGGAACCAGGCAGGCTGCTCTGGGGCAGCTCCAGCCACATACCCCTTCTTCCAGGAGCTCCAGGGCACCCAAGGGCCCCAGGACAGCTCTCCACCCCCCTTGTTCCTGGATACCTCAGGTGAGGAGCTGCAGCCAGAGGAAGAGGAGCAGCCCAGATTGGGGACCCAGGAGGGTGAGGGGACCATGGAGTGGTCAAGTGAGGAGGTGATCTCACTATCATCCTCCCCTCCCCCTGGCTTCTCCAGGCAGGCGACCGGGACAACACCAGACATCACCAAGGGTTTCTCCAGTACATACAGGAAGGGGCGCACACCTGCTCCACAGGTTGGGGGTGACACAACAGCTAGTCTCCTGCACACGGGACCGATGGTCCCAAGCCGCACACAGGCCACCCCCTGGACACCCCCCCACAGTGGACAGCGCCACAAGCCACATAGAGGTTGCAGCCGGTCAGTGCCAGACAGCACCTGGGGCCTGCACACTGCATGTTGGGAAGGGCCACCTGCATGTGAGACCCCTGGATGCACCCCAGGCTGGGAGACCCAGCCCATGGGGGTGGGTTGGTGCCCCTTGGGGGGCCAGTGTCCTTTGGGGGGGCCATAGGATGGGCTCAGGCAGGTCGGCCACTGCCAGGACCCTCCGTCTAGCGCACATTACTAACATGCTGTCCTCCTCTCCACACAGCAGCACCATCCATGGGCCAGGAGAGCCCCACGCCATCCCTCATCCCCGAGAGCTCCCCACAGCCCTTGAAGGTGCCCAGATGCCACCCCATGTGGTGCACTGTCGGGGCCGTGACTGGAGGACCCCCTGCCGGGCTGAGGAGGACCCAGCCAGGCAGCGCCAGGCCAAGGTGGCCGAACAGCACCTGCGGCTCACTCAGGCCAAGATGGAATGGCAGAAGGCAGCCTGGGAAAGGCTGCTGACCACATTTGAGGGCGTTGGACACACCCTCTGGGACCATGCGGCCACCACTGCCCACCTCCTGGCCCCTCTGGCCTTTCCCCCTTTTGAGCCCGCACCCTCTGCCCCTGCTGAGCCTGCTCCCCCCAGCCCCCACCAGGCCCACTCTCTGTCATTACCATTGGTGCTACCCGCACCCTCTGCTCCCCGCTGGGGACCCCTCAGTCAGGGAGGCAGCAGCTCCAGGGGCTGACAGGGCTCGTGGCCCACCACCCGTGCCCCGTAATGAGTGCCCCACCCCCCCAAGTTAGGTTCCCACTCCCTGTACGTAGTTAACAAGAATAGTGTAGATAAATGTTTATTTTAATGTTCAACACTCCATGCTGTGCTCCTCAGGGGAATGGTGGGTGGTAGATGGGTGAGTGCGGTGCTGGTGGGGGTGGGGGGGTGGGGACATCGGGTGGCAGATGTATGTGGGATGTGGGTGTGCATGCAGGTCAGAGGTGGCCATCAGCAAAGGCCTGCCTGTGGGCCTCCCATATGCGGTGGCTGTCCTGGTGGGCCTGGCGGATGGGGGTGGTGCCGGCTGCTCATAGCAAGCACTGGCTGGAGGACCCCCCACAGGGACATAGGAATTCCCCCTTTCCCTCCACAACATTGTGGATGATGCAACAGGTGCCCCCACCTGGGGCACGTTGAGGATCCCAACCTCCAGCCGCATGTGGAGGCACCTCCACTGCCCCTTTAGGTGCCCGAAGGCCCGCTCCATGATATTGTGGGCGTGGTCGAGGTGCTCACTGAATGCCTCCCGGGTGGGGTCGAGGTGTCCCATGTATGGCCTCATGAGCCTTGGCTGAAGGGGGTATGTCGCATCTGCTACCATGCAAAGCAGCATGGTGACGTCCTCCACCACCAGGATCTGCCACTGGGGGACAAAGATGCTGGCCCCCATGTGCTGGCAGAGCCAGGAGGTCCGGAAGACCCAGGCATCGTGCGTGTGGCCAGCCCAGCCCACACAGACATTGGTGAACTGCCCCGCTGCATCCACCAGGGCCTGGAGCACCACCGAATGGTAGCCTTTCGTTTTGATGTTTTGGCCGGCGCTGTGTGGTGTGGCGTGGATGGGGATGTGCATACCATCCAAAGTGCCAATGCAGTTTGGAAAGCCCAGGTCCTGGAAGCCAGTGACAGTGTTGTCCAGATCCCCCAGTTGGATGACCCTATGAAGCAGCATTGCGTTGATGGATCTGATGACCTGCGGGGGGCAAGGGGCACACGTGCTGTAGTACAGGTGTGGTGGCTGTCTCCCCATCGCCTCAGGCCCATTATGCCCCCTTCCCATCAGCCCCCACCCCATCCAGCCCCTACCCCACCTCCCATCCGGCCCCTTGCAGTGGTGGGTTCCCCTTTCCAGCCCCCACTCCCACCCATAGAGGACATGTGACCCAGCCCCACCTTACCTCCATAAGTGCAGCCCTGACAGTGGCCTTGCCCACTCCAAACTGTTGTCCCACGGAGCGATAGGAGTCCGGGCTGGCCAGTTTCCAGATGGTAATCACAACCTGCTTCTCCCGGGTGAGGGCTGGCCGCATGCTGGAGTGCAGGGGTGAGCCAGTGACAGATCCCCTTGAAGGTCTGTCTCGACATGCGGAAGTTCCGCAGCCACATTTCTTCACCCCACTGCCCCAGCACCAGGCGCTCCCACCAGTCAGTACTGCTGGGGTGGGTCCAGAGGAGTCAGGGCACCCAGGGGGGTGCTCGGCTGTGCCCTGGGTGGGGGATCCCCACAGCCCCAGGGGGACTGCCCAGCCACCCAATGAGATCGGGTCCAGCTGTGGTGATGGTGCACAGCAGTGCCAGCAGGGTGTCCATAATGAGGGTGTCCTCCTGCAGGAGCTGGTGCTGTGCTTCCATTATGGGCATGTGTGGGCTCTGCCGGGCTGGGAAAGGCTGGGCAGCACTCAGCTCGTGCAGAGGGGAAGGTGGAGGGAGGGGCCTTTTAAAGGAGGCTGCTGGCTGCAGCCCTGGAAAGGCTTGTCTGCCATGGGGCGCCATCCGTGGCGTTTTCTGCCTCCCTTCTTTCGAAAGAGGTCTTGGAGCCATGTGGATGCTCTCTTTCGAAAGACCTGCGGTGGCACTTCAAAAGAGCAGATTAAAATGCCGATCCGATAATGGCAACGGGAGCTATCTTTCAATGGCTGCTATTTTGACTGCCAGACTTCGATTTTTGCCCTTTCGAAAGGGCACTCATGTGTAGACCCCCTCCAGCGTAGATGCTGCTGTTTCAAATGTAAACCCCATCTTTGAAAGAATCCTTCTTCTCTTAAAAAAAAGGGCTTAGAAGACAGGGTTAACTTTCGAAAGAGCAGTGTCTAAACTGGTTTTCTTCATTCAAAAGAAGCTATTTCAAAATATAAATATGCAAATGAGATTCCAGATATGCAAATTTTTTTCTCATTTGCATTTTTGATTTCACTCATTTGCATGTCTCTTTCAAAAGAGGAATGCAAGTGTAGACAGAGCCAATGTGAGGTGCCGACACAACTTTTCCGTATTGAAAAATATAATCTTTCACTAGGAGGAAAGGAGTAAATGGAATGAGACAATTAACTTCTGTCCATAATCAGTGGAATAAGCAGAAAGGCAAAGAGGGATATCTTTTTTAACATAAAGTGAAGGAAAAGGAATTTAAAGAGAATGAATGTGCACCAACTGTACTAATAATAAATAATCATCCACCTGATTTGACTCTCCTCAGCTGAATTCTGTAACAGAGTTGCCAGCCGGAGTAATTTTCTGTTAGGACCAGGTGGCATTTTTAGATTTTCTTTCCAGGATCCCCAGTTGTCGATCAGTAAAGAATTAACTGTTTCCTTTTGTTAGGATACACCCAAAAATTCATTTTCTAATAGGCAGACTAATATCTTTCTCATGTGTCAACTCTGATGCCAAGAACTTGTAACTTCTTTCCTGGAGAGGGGTGATGCTTGAGCAGAGATGTAATACAAGTTTTGACATTTGACTTTCACTGTTGCCACGAAAATATGAATAGCTCAGAATCATATGCAACCTTCATGGAGGTATTGCCTGATGATATACAAAGTTAAGTCTGAAATGGGTAGAGCAATCCATCAAAGTATACAAATACATGCCTCAATATTTATAATCAAATAATATACTTAGTATGTGAAATAAACAGGAAATACTCCCTTTCAGAAAATTAAGCATGGGCTTAAATCTTTGCAGACTAGAGCCAAAATAACTCCACAGACAACCTGAGCAGAAATATAAGAAAAAAAATTGCTTTGCTAAAAAAAGTCACAGAAAAAACCCATACCCTTTTGGAGATCTGTCTTCCCAATGCAGCTCAAATACAGATCTAAATACTCACAAGTTCTGAAACCCAACAGAATGCCAATAGTTCAAAGCCATGGTGTAGAAACTTCTGCAAACTTCCTGAATGTATGACAATTTATATGTTTTTGAGATCCACTATAGACATGACATATAATAAGTTAAAATATTTACATATATCTTCTAAAAACTACATGTCTCAAGGAAAAAGACCACAGGGCCAAAGTCTAAATAGCAAAGCAAAAAAGCTGTTCTAATTTAACTATGGAGGCTATCTTTTAAAGCAATAAATCTATAAAAAAGGGGAGGAAAAGACCATTTAAAGATATTAAGTGATTGGAATGATGGTTCTTACTGTAGCTGAGCTCTTAAAGTGGAAGCCTCAAGGTTGAGCAGAACTAAATTTAGATACTGTAGTCCTCTGTGAACTATAGCAACAGCACGCTGCAGTCTATCTCCAGAATGCTACTTCTTTCAGTAGCTAAATTCAAGTGCATTAGAAAAAGTCACTGAAAATATCAGAACAGCAGAAATGTGGAGCTTTAAAGACTAACAAAATGATTTATTCAGTGATGAGTGTTCATGGGACAGACCCACCTCATCAGATCAATCTCATGTACTTATAAAAGTCAATCTGTATTGGAAATGAGATTGATCTGATGAAGTGGGTCTGTACCACAAAAGCTCAACACTGAATAAATCATTTTGTTAGTCTTTAAAGTGCTACATTTCTGCTGTTTTGTTTTGTTGGAGTACAGACTAACACAGCTACCTCTCTGTTACTACTGAAAATATCAGAGTGAAAAGTTCAGTACTTATGTTTCCGTTCATACTGTCCTACTTCTGGGTTGTGTAAGGGACAAAGTCATGTTTTGCAAAATGAATGTGCCATACATATGAAGTTAGATATACAGATGCTATTAGTATACATTGTCACTATAAAGAAAGGCACAACATTGTAGGGAATAGAATTCACTCTGTATGTTTCTTATGTAGTATTAAAAATTTAATCCTCCTACTGAAGCCTATGATGACTAGTTATTTCTTTAATTAAATTTTGATTAGCTTCTCTTATAAAGGACCAGGCCTCTGTATGTCTACCAATGCAGTGACTCTTCAAAAATGTAGATGGAGTTAACCTCATGCCACAGTTTGGAAGATTACTCTCTCCCCTTTTCCCCATAAAACTCTGAAAATTTACATCTTTCTGTGATCAATCTTTACAATGATCAACCTTCACAGGGTAATTTTTTCTGAAGTAGGATGCTTGCATTTTTATTTGCATTAAAAGAAAACCATTACTGTGAGGCATTTTGTTGTGGCACTAATAGGACTTAAGAAAGATTTAACTGATGCATGTAGTGTTGCCTCGAGTGACAGTTCATAGACAAAGTAAATCTGAGCTGCTATTCCAGCATATGAGTGGTATGAGGAGAAAGCCTAAACGAAAACTAAAGAAAAATCACTTCACATTTAAACATTTATTTGGAAATGCTACATTACACAGAGATCAATATATCTGGTGACTACAATCTTTAGGGCAATTCACTATATAGAAATGTGTAAAAATACAGTGACATCCTTTAAAAATTTCCATTTATGAAGTGTTTTATTTTATTTACATTTACCAAAATGTTTTCTTTTTGAAACTACAGGTTGAAGTCTGCAGTATCTCACACTCCACATTGTGGTAAGTGCTAGTCTCTGTTGATTTTGTAATGCAACCGCAACATTAATTACTAGGGGCAGTGTAAACACACAAAGATCTAGCAATTTAGGCTTACACTATTAGCCAGATGCTTGGTTTCACATTTGAAGTCCTAGCCAATACCTGCCCATAGAATCATATTTAATATTTAATCTCACTATTAATACTTTGAATCTCTGTAGCTTCTTTCATCAAAAAATTACAAGTGATTTATAAACATTCTAAAGAAAGAGGTTAATGCTTAGTGTAATTTGTTCTTTTCTTTTTCCTTTAAATTCAACTCATAATAGACAGAAACATAAACTGAGAACTACTCCCCAGAGCGCCTGTGGACAAAAACAAGGACAAGTTTTAAAGATGAGTGATATTTGAGATCTGTGGGGGACACACATAATTAGAGTCCCTTCCCACAAGCCATTTATTTGCCAAAGATTTTCAAAAATATGATCTTCCTGCACATTACTTTGGGCAATTAAAATATTGACAGATTTTTTGATCTGGAGCTTAAATCAGGTCACAATGAATTATGTTGCTTGTTGCTCTCATAGTTTTAATGTACCCAAAAAACATCTATTGCTAGAGTATTGACTCAGCATTATTCAGGTCCTTAACTAAAATAAATTTTGTATTTCTTCATTTAAATCATCACTTTGGGGTGAGTATAGGGATGAGAGGTTCAGTATGCAGGTTGTCCTGGGGACAGAGGATAACCCCAGCCTTCTCTTTCACCACAGTGGCTTGGGGCCAGGTGAGAAGCATTTGTCCATGGCCACTGGAGCTGCAGCGGGCACAGCTTGGGGAGGGGTGTATGTGTCCTGGTGGGGGGTCAGACAGACTGAAACACAAACAGAAAAACTCTGAAATATATAGTAGATAGCTGTACCTTTCTCCACCACTGCCTCCTGCTGACCTAGTGGAGTTATAGCTGCCCTTGTCTCCATCGCTTGCCCCTTGCCGTCCCTCTATGGTCATTCTGCAATATAACTGTCCTTCCTACATGACCCCTCCCGTTTTCATTTTATAAGAAACAATTGCAATCCAGGCACTTTCCAATGTCCTGGCACATCCAAACCCTTATCTTCCTTTAACTTAACATAAGAGGAATCTGTATGTTAAATTTGATGGTCCTAGCTCTTATCGTTTAGGAGGAGTTCTTAACAAATGGACTTACAGACAGATGGGCAGACAGACACAACATTTCTAAAATATATAATAGATATATTGGTTCCATTGAGTGTAGTATCCCAAATGAAAATGAGTACAATGTTAAGACTGAAAAACATCAGAAATCCCCACATTCAGAGGTAGTTAGAGAAGTTTGCCCTCACATCTTTGACCTGTTATCAACACCAAAAACAAAGAGGACAGAAACAGCCTTATGTATTCTGATCTGCAAGGTAACAATAGCTTTGCAAGTCTACAGATTTTCAGTGTCAACACAAAAAACACAGTGGGCTATACATTTGGCCTTTTCTCATGTATTTTTGCTGTGATATTTCTGTGTTTGACACATCTATTTTTACAAAATTGCACTGATTGCACCACTGTTCTCTTGGCATATTCTCCAGATCCAAGGAAGAACTCCGTGTAGCTCAGAATATTGTCTCTCTCACCAACAAAAGTTGTTCCAAATATCTTACACATCTGGTCTCTCTAATGTATTTAGAATGTCAAAATTTTACTTTAATCTCCATACATATTTCAATTAAAAATAATTAGGTCTGGCTATGAATTTCAATAAGGCTTATCCACAGCTAATTATAATTTCATTAAAATTATAATATATTAAAAAGCTGCAAGATCTTGTTAAGCTTTTAAAATAAAACATATCACATTCAGTAAGTCAGTTTGCTACAGTCTCTTGAGGGGAGAGAATTAATAAAAATTATTTTTACAAATCTTAGGTAGCAAACATTAAAAGATCACTGTGCCCAGTGAATTAACTATTATATTATTTTATGGTGGATGCTTCAGAAAACACAGTGGCTGTGTCTACACTACAAAAATAACTTCAAAGTTGCTTACTTCGAAGTACAACTTCACAATAAGGGACTTCAAATTTGAACATCTACATACACCTTACTTGGAAGTTCAAAGTGGGGCACTACTCCATTCCCAGGAATGGATTAAGGACTTTGAAGTAAGGGAAAATATGTGTATACTCCCTGCTGTCTCAAAGTTAATTTCAAAGTTCGTTCTTAGTGTAAGCGCACCCAGTGGAAAACACTGTTCCCTCCAGAAGGAGAATACATTCGGGCTGTGTCTACACTACCTCCCAACTTCAAAGGGAGCATGGTAAGTAGGTTGTTGGGAGATTATTAATGAAGTACTGCAGTGCATATGCAGCACTTCATTAAGCTAATGCTCCCCCATGGCAATAAAGGGAGGAGTACAGGAACTTTTAAGTAGCCCATGCACTTTGAAGTACAGACGGGTTAGCCATGGCGACATGCAAGTCGGCACTTTGAATTTGCCATGCATATTGAGACTCTACTGTATATTACTTTTAGATGGAAATAATAATGAATTACACTGCCACCAAATAATCCCTCTTGACTGGTACGTAGTGTTCAGTGTTATCACCCATGTTTCTCTGTATCATGGTAACTAGAGTAATCAAAAAGAGAGCTTTCTCCTATCAATTAATCTTCCTTGTAGACATGAGCAGCAAACGAAAAATGCCAAATTGTTTTCTGGCATAATACTATTGACTTGAATGATCCATTGCCTGGCAAGACTTCAGGGTTCATATGATAAAAATAATTTGGACAAGGAGCAGAACAGTTACAAAAAAGTTTGCTCTTAAATCTCGTAACATACTAAAGACTAAACATATACTAAAAATCCTTGGAGGTTATGAAAACAAGAGTGGCCTATATACCTGATACAAGCAAGAGAAAATACTTTATTTATACTGGAAAAAACAAGTAAAAAATTTCATTAACCAATTATTACATTGTATCTAAATGCACTTACATATTACTCATCAGCAAGCTCTCATGACAATATGGGCCATTCTGGAGAGTGATTTCAGTTTCCTGTTCAGATTCTTTGAGGAATTTTTAGTACTCTTTTTTTTTTATTATTAATCTTTCCGGTACTCTCAAGTAGGAAAGACAGTATTTCTAGCTTCAGCTTCTTAGACTCTTGAACCTATTCTCTTTGAAACAAAGCACCAAAGACCTGTAGGTAGAGCATCCTGAATGAATCTTATAGAGAGGACCATAAAGACAGGATTTGGAGGTGACAGCAGGAACTTAGTCTATATATACCTAGTTAAAGCATTATTTGCAACTGTAGGCTATCTTAAACTAATAATGTAAACTAATAATCTTATTAGAGAGGTAGGTTAGTTTTACAAGCATGAAGTCCTCTCAAGTTACTACTCAGAATGAAGTGCATGAAAGAAGGTGGTTGTGGTTAGCTTAGCAAAACTCATAGCAAAGAACAGGGCGTGTGATTAATATGCAAACAAAGTGACACCAGGAAACAGAGCAAACAAGCAGCATGAAGGAATTCAGACAGGTAGAAGTTTATATGTATGAATGCACACATATAACCACCTTGCACAAACATGGAAGCAAGAATTGAGTCTGTATTTCCCCCATGGCCAGTTGTGTAAAGATGAGAAAATGATGATAAAGGTTTTCATTATTTCACTGGGGAGGGGGAAAAGGGTAAGAAATGAGACAGACATGACAAACATGGTTGACATGAATAATGCCTAAATTATTGGAACAGCTGATCTAGGTGTATGATGAGTACTATGACCCTAGACAGAATGAGACTGCCAAGAGAGATTGATTTTCTCCCTTGAAAACAAGAAGCAAACGTAGGAATAGATTCTTACTTTCCAGAGCTGAGAACTCTGGCAACCACAGGCAGTTCTTGAGGCATTAAAAATTCCAATATTAAAAACAGGACTCCAGTTTGTAGGAATGGAAACCTTAGAGAAATGCTTCCAAATATCAATGACAGATGATCTGTCCAGAAAAAGACTCAAAACAATGACAATTACTTAGGGCAGAATAAATGCACATTTTGAAGCCTAAGGAACTCAGAAACTATGACAAAAGACTGGCCAAGGATGCAGGCATTGTGATCCAGTGTATATGCTGCAGAAAATAAACATAAAAAGTAGAAATGTCCAGTCTTTGTGCAACAGTTGATGAGATGTGGGAAACAGAACCACTGTGTCTTCCAAAGCTGCAGCTATCTCCGGGGGAAAAATATCAGCACTATATGCAATGATTGAGTTCACAGGGGCTTCCAAATGAAGAGAAAAAAATTGGAGTATGAGTTTAGCAGATCCAAAAGTGTGTATGCACAACAGATGGGTGCCAGCCATTCTACGGTCAGATTTCAACTATAGTATTACATCAAAAACTAATTTGATTCCAGCAGGATTGTAGATGCTGTTGCAATATAATCCCAGAGAAACTGTTAAGTAGCCATATTAAACTGGAGAAACATGTCCAGGTGCTGATGCTGCACAATACAACCAGTCTGAGGCTGGTAAAGCAATGAAGGCTCTTGATAACAAACCCATTAAACCAGAGATGTTTCTAATGTGATGTTGTAGTAGTCAATGGAAAGAAACACCTCTCACTGCTGGGGAGCAGGGCAGTGCAAGCCATGATTTGGTTGCAATGAAACTGCAGAGTATCCTCAACACAAAAGATGAAGAACAATCACGGCCATCCCTGCCCAGCATTCTAACAGAACAGAAGGACATACTTCAAGGACAGACACTTAAATTAGAAATAGAACCCAACCGCATGGGACTACCAAAACACAGAGCTTCATCAGCTCTCATGGGGCCACTGAAGAAACAACTGGCAACCCTGCAAAGAGACATGGTTACACACACTAACAATAGCACAGAGTGGATCATAAGTAGCATACTGGTGAGAAAACCCACAGATAAACTGAGGGCACTGAGCGCCACAAGACATGGTGCGGGGGCTGGCTCCATGCCCCCAGAAAGAGAAGAGCCTAAGGCAGAAAGGGTGGAGTCAGGGGCAGCCAGATCTCAGTGCAGCCTTATTCATCATGTTGCCTCCCTAAGCCCTCAGAACCACATGGAGCAACCAGTGTGGCACTCTGGTGGTGAGTCAAAGGGGGCTAGGGCTCTGGCTGCCACTGATTTCACAACAGCAGCAGTGGTGGCCAGGAGCCCCATGTCCCTTAGACTTTTTGGGCCCTAGGGAAGCTACCCCCTTTACCCTCCTCCCTTTACCCATTGATAGGCCTGGCTACCAGTAAGGTGGGTAGCTGAGACAATGGAGAAAGAGGCACACTATTCCTCATTAATCCCTTCCCCGTCTATAAAATTCAGGTAATTACTTTGCCCCTAATCTCAAATCTATCCCTATCACTCCTTCACCCATGATCCACCGCAGTGCCCTCTATGTCCAATGTCATTCCATCTTACTTACATGACTACACTGGCGAATGACCAAAGCAACCACTCCACTCTGAGCTTTTTCATTCTTCTGTTTCAGCATTTACCTCACAATTCTTCTTGTATGTTTTGCCAATGATTTAAGCTTGCCACGACAAACTTATCACCCTCTTACATGAATCCTTTTATTGCCTTCCCCTAAACCTATATTAGGCAATGTTACACATAACTGTTACACACACTCTCTCTCTCTCTCTTCTTGAATCTGGTCTTAACTGTTTGCCAAATCACAGAGTACTGTCTTGTCAGGACATTCCAGAAAGCATTCTTCAGCATTATACATCAGAATCACTGTGTGTAAAATTTTGATAAATGGATGTTAATTCTCAGTCAACTTCATAAGCAAGAATTCCACAGATGTTTAAGACACACAGGCAACAAACAATGAGGAGTCCTGTGGCACCTTAAGGACTAGCAGATTTATTTAGGCACAAGCTTTTGCATATTCAGCACCTCATTAGCATGCCACCGGCTGCAGCACTTTGAAAGTTCTGCAGTTTGCTCACCCACCACTCATCTCCATGGGGGGTCCTTTTCAAAAGGACCCCACCAGAATATCGAAATCCCCTTATTCCTATCCTATATGCATTTCAGCTTCTCTTTAGTATTCATCAATGTGGCCATTAGCATGACCATTTCCACGTTTTTAAGTAAGTGTAAACACAGCCATGAGGAATAAGGGGTTTATTCTAGACTCCATCCACAACATCACTTTGTAAGACTTTGTCTCCTGTCAGAGCCCATTCCTTTAATGGCAGCCTTTTGCCATATTATCTCTTTCTCCTACCATGGTCTCTGCACTTTTTTGAGACTGCCCCTTATATGGAATACTTACTCCAAGCTACCATACCCTGTTCTTATTTAAATCCTTCTTATTTAAATTCTTCCACGTGTCTCAAAAGAGGAACAATTAATTAAAAAAACCCTTATATAACCCACCCAACACCCATTGTCCCCCTCCCATTGTTTTTCTTCTTTGTTTTCTAGATGATCTGGGTTTTTTTCTGTGTCTGTGCTTTAACTTGCAAGATCCTCAAGGAAGAGATAGTCTACACTCTGTCATTTAAATTTATAAAATAATAACATGCACTGTTGATGGCTACACCAACACTAGTCTTGTGCAACGTCTACTGATCTATCTACACAATAGCACTGCCATTGTTATCAGAGGATTGTGAACATAATTTTTTCATATTATAACTAAATATGCAGGAGAAGTGCAGGGAGCAGAGAAAGCCACTCTACATAGCCTTCATCGACTTGACCAAGGCTTTTGACTTGGTCAGCATGGATGGTCTGTTCAAACTGCTCCACAAGATAGGCTGTCCTCCACAGTTACTGAAGATGATCCAGTCGTTCCACGAAAACATGAGAGGAACCATCCAATATGACGGCGCATTATCGGATGCTTTCAGAATCAGGAGCGGCGTCAAACAAGGATGCGTGCTTGCTCTGACACTGTTTGGGATCTTCTTCGCACTCCTCCTGAAGCATGCCTTTGGATCTTCAACAGAGGGCATCTTGCTGCACACAAGATCTGATGGGAAACTGTTTAACCTTGCAAGGCCGAAAGCTAAGTCTAAGGTGCGAGAAGTCCTCATCAGAGACATGCTGTTCGCAGACGATGCTGCTGTAGTGTCTCACACAGAAGATCAGCTTCAAAAACTGCTGGATCGGTTCTCCAAAGCGTGCAAGGACTTTGGGCTTACCACCAGCCTAAAGAAGACGAACGTACTCGGTCAGGATGTTGCTGAATCCCCATCAATCAGCATTGACAACTATACGTTAGAGGTTGTCCACGAGTTCGTTTACCTAGGGTCCACCATCACTGACACCCTGTCGTTGGACACTGAGCTAAATAGGAGGATCGGAAAAGTGGCCACAACTCTGTCCAGACTCAGCAAGAGAGTGTGGAATAACAACAAGCTGTACACTCACACCAAAATGCAAGCCTACAGAGCCTGCATCCTCAGCACCCTCCTTTATGGCAGCGAGACTTGGACCCTCTATGCCCGCCAGGAAAAGAGGCTGAACGTCTTCCACTTGCGCTGCCTCAGGCGCATCCCTGGAATATCATGGAAGGACAGAGTGACCAACACTGCCGTCCTCGAGCAAGCTGGAATCCCAACCATGCACACCCTCCTCAGGCAGTGTCGACTCCGCTGGCTTGGCCACGTCCACAGGATGAACGATGGAAGGATTCCAAAAGACATCCTGTATGGTGAGCTAGCCTCTGGCAAAAGACCTCCTGGACGCCCCCAGTTGCATTACAAAGATGTCTGCAAGAGAGACCTCATAGAGGTAGACAACAAGCTGGACAACTGGGAAGAACTAGCAGATGACCGCAGCAGATGGAGGCAGGGGTTACACAAGGGCCTTCAGAAGGGTGAGTTGAAGATCAGACAGCTAGCAGAGGAGAAGCGAGCGCACAGAAAGCACAATAAGGACTTGCCAGACACCCACTACATCTGCAAGAGATGCAGCAAGGACTGTCACTCTCGTGTGGGTCTTTATAGTCACAACAGATGCTGAAATGAAGTCCTCAATTGAAACTTTAAAGGGCTCGATCCATAGTCTATGCAGACTGAAGGATGCCTACTACCTACTACCAACTAAATATGAATTGAGATCAGCTGTGTAGTGGGAATACAGGAAAAAATCCATCATTACTACATGCAGAAAACAAACCTAACCACTCCTCCTCTCCACTTTCCTCCCAAAATATTTAAAATCTAAATTCCACTTCAATTACGAAAATAAATCTTTGTTCCTCAATCTTTCAGATGTTGGTACAATAGTACCTACCAGCAGAGGAAGCTCAGACACAGAACTTTATGTCTTATTTTTTTCAAAAAGCTAGACACCTAAATATTGATTCAGATCTTAAATTCAGGCTTTAGTGGTCCATTCTGAAAATGTACACAGGTATAAGATAGATCTAGGATTGGTTTTAGCCTTCTTGCTACATGTTTTGTATCTTTGAAGAATGAATAAATAATGTTTTGCTTCTTAGATCCTGTTTCTGGACATACAAACACAAACAGAAGGAAAGACTCTCAAAGTTAGAAGAAAGAGGACAGAAAAATGTAGGAAAGAAGATCTTTGGCTTCCCTCTTCTCTACACAGATATTGCAAATACAGGGATTCTTGGTGGGGGGTGGTACTTGCTGGGGTCTTGGAAGGGGATCACAGGGAGCTTTCCCCCAGGTGACAGAAAGCCCCTGAGTATCTTAACAGCCATGGGGACAACTCCTTCCAGCAGCAGCTAGCACCTGACATTGTTTTCTGACAGGGGAGGCTTACCACAGCATCATAAAGCCACCAAAAATATTGTTGGTGGGAGGCCAGTTGCTAGAGGCTTGGAGAGGTTCAGTGGAGGGCTTCCCCCAGCAGCAGCAAGCCCCAAATATCTTAGCTGCTGGGGAACAATTCCCCCCGGTGGCTGCAAGCCCCTGAAATTCTTTCCCATCCTTGGAGCCCTAAACTCACACAAGCTATGGGCTGCCTGTCAGCATGGTCAGCACCAAAAGGCAGGCATGTCCTTTTATTGGGTCAGGAGCTACCCACGTGATGTGGCTGTGTGGGAAAGACCCCACTGCATGGCACCTGTGGGGGAAGGAGGAGGGGGTTGCACACAAATGTTAACCACTGAGAAGGTGTTTTTTGGATTCTTATTCAAGCACAACTCCCACAACAGCCTTGTTGCCCTGTGGTGTGGAGGGGCAGCAGCTGGCACTGGGTAGCATGAAAAAAAAAAAAAAAAAACAAGTGTAGAGACAGAACCACAAACTCCCTGCAGGGGATATTTGTAATGGATAGATGTGCTCACAGTGCCAACTACAAAGAGAGAAAGACATTTCTCAGGCTCTGATACAAACATTAGCTCACAGCCACAGGCTTGCTGCTCCCACTTTGAAACTCATGGTCTTCCTGTTACCTAATTCTGGCGCACCTGGAGAACAGAGGCCAGAACGGAGCACTGAGGGGCAATGTGGGTTACATACAGGACAACTTTGGAGGCTAATAAATTTGATTTTAAGATGTGGTGCTTCCACACTGGCCTTTAATCGAACTTTTGAATTCGAGCTTGACAGTATACCTGTCAGGTAACAGCCATACGGTAATCTCAATGTTAGTGCTCCCAAAAATCGAGCTTATGGTATTTAAAGTGAAGACAGTCATATGGTAATATTGAGCTAACTGCCTTACATTAAAATTTATCTCATAGTGTAGATGCAGCCTGAGAGTGGCTTGCCCACATGGCTGCACCTGCGTGAGGTGCAGAAGACTAGACTGGTCACCTAAAGGGTGCACTTGACAGGACTTAAAGGTCCTAAGGTGCAGTCCATTCAGCAGCCATTGATCTGAATTGAGCACATCCTCAATCTTCTCCTCCACAAGATAAACAATCTTTGTTTCGCCAATTCTCATTTTAAGTCAGCCCTGCCATAGTTATCTATGAAAATCATCAATGTATCATTAGAGTGACTGAAAGTGAACACTGTTTTTCCAGTAAAGTTGTCTATACTTTGTTATGTAATATTTAGCATCTACAATTTTTTTATTATTTTTGCCACTCTGTATTATTATTACTATTATTATTATTAGATTTGTGATAGCACTTAGAAGCCTAGGTCAGAGTAAGTCGTCCTTGTCGTAGAGACTGGATCATAGCTAGGCATAGTAAGTGTCAGTCCCTGCTCAAAGTAACAGTTCCATTTACATATATTTATTTGTCCAAATTAAAAATAAGCTGTCATTGTGCAGCCCATTTCCCCACAATGTGTTTCAATCTATCTGGCATTTCTCACAATATGCACAGCCAGAATTTTGCCAGAACATTCTACTTGGAGAAGCAGACATGAGCTCTGTTTCCTATCAATGTAACCTATATCTATAATTTGCCCCTTACTTAGTGGTTATTCATTTTCTTTCTAGTCTAGTATGAGGAGGCCTATCAAAACCTTTATGAAAATCCAAGTACATTTTGTCCAGCTGGTCATCTTTATCTACTTTTATTAACTTTTTAAAATGAACTCTGGCAGGCTGAAGAAGCACAATTTTCTCTTACAGAAGAGACCGTATCAGATTATATTTACCCAATTTTCTCTTACAGAAGAGACCATATCAGCTTATATTTACCCAAGTGCTCTACTCTTCTGTCTTCAATTAGCATTTCAATCAATTTCCCTGCAAGGGTAGAGAAGCACCCATGTCTGTAATTCCCAGTGTTTCCTTTGACGTCTTTTGTAAGAGAGGTGCTATACTAGTGACTCTGCAGACCTTTGGAATAATTGCTTCCTTTCAAAAGAGAGTATATTTTGCACTAGTATTTCTGCCATTTCATAATTATTTTGTTCATATTGATTTATATTTTGTCAGAGGGCGTGGCTCCTCTCCTACCTTCTCCTCACAGAAACAGCATGGAATCCTGTGGTTGTGCCTTTGCTGTATCCTTTTATTTTAAGTTCCCTTTACAATTTCTGCAATCATCTAGGTACAGCATCAACAATGCTTCTTGTTCGTCTCCCTGGGAGCTGAGGGGAACAGAGATCTCCCTTCCCTAGGGCCACCATGTAACTGAGCTTAACTAGTTCTGGTCCCCTCCCTCCCCAGGCACTTCCTTCCTGTTTTTTTATCAACCTTGGGCCAATTGGCTCCTTATCCCTGCAAGCCAGCCAGCCTGTCAGGCTCCTCAAAAACCAACTAACATCTGAGTGATCAAGGTATAGCATTAGCTGTTTGCACCCTGAACTCTGTCATATATTTTCATAACACTCTAAAGGTGCATGGTGTGTGTGAGGAGGTATGGGCCGGGGGGAATTCACAAAAGGAAATTGGGTTTCACAATGCCTAGCTTTGCAACACTTAATTTTTACATGTCTTACTGCCTATTGAATTTCACAACCCTAGGTTAGATGCCTAAGAATGGAGTGCATAGAAGCCAGCACGCTCTGTGGGCAACCACCAAAGATATCCAATAAGACATGCTGTGGGGCATGGTCTAAACCCCATCCCTGAAAGGGATTTAGGCACCTAAGTGCCAGCCCCAGAGAGGCACCTATATCCATTAAGGACTCACAGGTTCACATCCTGAAATTACACACCTACGTCAGATCAGTTTCGTCCCCTCCCTCTCACAGGATTCCCAAGCCTGGGCTCTAGGCTGAGCTCCATAAGCCCAGTTCAGCAGACATGTTTAACATTAGTGTAGGCAAAAAACTGTAAGGATTTTAGGCAACTACAGGTTTAGGTTGGAACTGAGCAGGGATTTTTGTGAGAGTTTGAGGCATATAGATTCTATGCAGTGAAAAGAAACATAGTCTTAAGAGGATCTTCAAAAATGAGCAGATGTGTTGGAGAGATATGCACTCAAAATAAGCAGAGAGAAAATAGAGTAAAGTGTTATGTAATTGCAATTATGTGAATATTGAAGGCTTATCCCTATAATGAAATGGGAAAACGCTACCAAAAATGCAGTTTCAGGAATCTGAATTCCAGAATCCATGAAACTAAAGGACAAAATTAAAGCTGGAACAATAAATGCTTGGCTCAGGCGGAGAGAAACAAGCAGGATAGCATGGGACAAGATGGTATCACTGTAAAATAATTGTCTGGCAATTTTTAATATACAGCACTCATTATCAGACAGCAAAGAAGAAACCTGAACAAGTGATCTATTCCACAGAAATGCAAATGTTGAGATGAATGAGAGATTGAACCCAGGAAGACCCCATACTCAAAGTAACAGATGAACAAAAAGAAGCAAAGGGCACGGACTCAGTTGATTAGTCATGTCAAATGTGGTCCAAAAAACTATATGAATAAGAGTCCAACATATTGTGATTGAGAGAAAAAGACAAAGTGAGGCTGGCCCTTGAAGAAATGTTAACATATAATTAAGGAAGATATGTTCCTGCCAAACCAACTTAATTTCCTTCTTTGACAGGGTAACTGATCTGGTGGATGGGGGAAATCAGTGAACTTAATACACCTGAACTTCAGAAAGACTTCTGCCACTGTCCCACATAATATTCTGAGAAGTAAGCAAAAGAAATGCAGGCTTCACAGAGCTACAATTAAGTGGTTAAAGAACTGGTTAAACAACCACAAGCAAAGGATAATAATTTTGTCAGACTGGAGGAAGAAGGAAGTGGGTTTGCACAGAGATCTATTCTGGGTCCAGTACTGTTTAACATCTTTATTTATGACAAGGGTGTTGGTAAAGACTATGTCTACACTAGACATAGCCGTCAACGGCTGATATGTGATTTTAGCTATGCCAATCGCGTAACTAAAATTGAATTTTCAGACATCAAATTCCATGGCTGTCTTCATGGAAAAAGGTTGACAGGAGTACTCCTCCCATTGACCTTCCTTAATCCTCACAACTCGCAAGGAGTTATGGGGTCAACGTTGACCTCATAAAGCACTGTTTTGTGCTTGCATGAAACGGCGCCCTGGAAGATGGACCCTGAGTGTGTTGATCTTCCAGGTAATGTAGCCAAAGAAAGTATGCTTACAAAGTTTGTAAATAACACAAAGCATGGGAGTCCTGTCAACACCATGGAGGACAAAGCTAAAATTCAATGTGAAATTAAAAAGACGAATGTCAGGTGGTCCACATAGGCTACATTTACATCACAGAGTTATTTCAGGATACTGAGATATCCTGAAATACCTACTCTGTGTCTATGAAATGTGCCTGGTATTTTGAAATATTTTTCGAAATACCAAAAAAAATATTTCAATATCCCTCTATACTGATGCCAGTGACTCTTATCATGGAGTCATGTCCTGGTCTAGCAATCATCTCTGGAAACACAAGGGAAAAATGAGCTGCAGTACATCACAGGCACTTAAGGAAATAACAAGCCAACTGTCAAACCTTTCAGAAAACAAGAGGTAGTGTGAGGGTTGGGAATGGATTGTGTTGGCATAGAAAACTTCAACACCTTTATAGTTATGAAATATTTTGGATCTTATGAGTACTCGAGTTCACAGTTTTGGGGGTTCCGGTGAGCACCTTTATCATATGAGGAAGAAGCTAGGTCAGTTTGCAACATCTGTTCCACTGTATTCAGGAGGGCTAATTTAACTCCTGCATTATCCTTCATGATACCATTCACCTGTTGTTGTCATTTTGCTTTGTTTTTGTTTCCTTCTTTTAGTTTCTATGAAGTACCAAAACCAGGGCACAAATTATTTAAACTGGAAAAGAAAATAATTATTCCACTTAGGGATTAACAATTAAGCAGAGGAAAACTGCATCAGGGCTACCACAAATGTCTGTGTGAAATCTGTACACAGATAGCCCTCAGATGAGCTTGGTCCAATGTACAGCTGAGCGCATGGGTAAGATATTTTGGTAACATTTTCAAACGGGAAGGGATCTTAAAGGGGGACAAGGGCAAAAGATCTGTCTAATTCTTTTGCTATCACCCCAAGGTTTTATCATCTTATGGCTTGTCATCTCTATTGTAAGGGGCTGCGTCTACACTACGAGCTGAAACTGATTTAATTAAAATCGATTTCTTAATGCTAGGTTTTATCCATTCTATTTTCAGCATCTTCACCTTCCCCCATGATCCACACAAAATCAGTTTACTGCTGCCACACACAGTAGCTTAAATCGAGTGCTGCACCAGTGTATTGTGAGAACATATCCCACAGTCTGCTGAGCCCCATTGCATTCTGACCCCAAAAGTAGATGACAACATCTTCCCACATTTCATTCCCCTCTTTCACCTGCCATGTTAAGTATGTTTAAGTAGACACAGGTGCTACACTGAAACCCAAATTAATCATAGAAACAGTTACAGATCGGGGTGGCTAAAAGACCCCAGACTACAGCCAAGTTTGGATCTGCCAAAAAAGACCCTCAGATCAAGAATATTCCCCAATGCCAGGCTTAGTTTGAGAACTGCGGTAATTGTGTAGCTGCTACATTACCTTCATTGAAACATGTACAGCTTGGGGTGGCTAAAAGACCCCTAGCTACAGCCAGCACCCAAAAATCATGACATTTGACAGCCCTGAAAATTGTGACTGCCCGGGGAGACCCACCAGCTGCCACTATGAGCAGCGTTCCTAGGCTTTATTTTGGCCTTGGATATGGATTTAGGGCTCCCAGAAAAGAAGACTAAGTATACACAGGTGCTACACTGAAACTCGAATGAATCATCAGTAACGGCTCAAGGCAGCTAAAAGACAGCAGACGTTTGACAGCCTTGGAAATCATGACCGCCCAAGGGGGCCCTTTGATTATGTTTGGACCTGAATCTGGATTTAAGCCTCCTGCCAAAGACAACCCTTAGAAGAAGAATATGTTTAAGTAAACATGGTTGCTTAACATGAATCATTGAAACAGTGGCTAAAGACCGCTGAATAAAGCCAGCCCCTTTGGTCTCTGAATAAAGCCCATATTAAAAATTGTGTCCAAGAGGACAGCCACTCTAGTGACAAAGTATTTTCTTCCATTGACTGAAAATCATATCTGCAGAGGGAGACATCTGCCAGGCAGATAAAATACCCCTGACTATAGACAACCCCCAAAAATCATGACCACCAAGGGAGACATCCCCCAGGTGGCTAAAAGACCCCTGGCTACAGCCAGCCCCTGAAAATCATGACACTCACCATGCGCTAGCTGCCTGGTACCTTGTGCAGCATATCCTTTGGTTGGTTTGGGGTCAAGCCATGTGATGCTGCTGGGCACAGGAATGTTCCAGACTGCCTGGCACCTCCAGGGGGAGGGAATGGAGAGGACAGGTCAGGACAAAATGTAAGCAGCTGAAAAGAAGTTTCTCATCCAAGCACAACCCCCACCTACATACTAACTACCATGTATGCGGACAAGGGAATATTCCAGAATGTGTGGCGCCTCTCAGGGAAGCAAGGGAGGGGGATGTGAGGGGCAGGACAACATGTAAACAGCTGAAAAGAAGTTTCTCATCATACCAGACAAGCACTACCTCCACCCACAGCCTAGCTGACACATGGTATGGGGGTAGAGGGGGCAGCAGCTGGTGCCAGACAATGCAGGGGAAAAAAGAGGCAGCTAGCAGGGGTATACACAGAACCACAGACCCCACAGCCACACTACTAGTTTTATTTTAACATCACACTGACTACGTCTACATGAGCCCAAAACTTCGAAATGGCTATGCAAATGGCCATTTCTAAGTTTACTAATAAAGTGCTGAAATACATATTCAGCGCATCGTTAGAATGCTGGCAGCTGCAGCACTTCAAAATTGATGTGGCTCACCTCCACGTGGCTCATCCTAACTGCAGATAGGAAAAAGGGTATTGTGAAGTTGCTGGGGTCCTTTTGAAAAGGAGCCCTGTCTGGATGAGACGCGTGGCGGCGAGCTGCATCAATTTCAAAGGGCCACAGCTGCCGACATTCTAATGAGGCACTGAATATGTATTTCAGTGCTTCATTAGTAAACTTCGAAATGGCCATTTCAAAGTTTTGGGCTAGTGTAGACACAGCCACTGTGTTCCTTTGTATAACAAACGTTTTGCTATGCCAAGGAAAAGCACTCTATTGTCTGTATCAGAAAGTAATTGTTTGATATCTAATACCCTCATTCTACATTTGAATCTAAGTACACAGACCCCTGTGGCTATGGATGGAACTCCAGAGAGGTGCCAGGGTCTGCCCACAGAAATCTGAATGCAGAAATTTTGCATGCCATTTATGAACAATAGTCTTACTATGTGTAATGGCAACAGACCTAGGTTGCTGCTACCAGGGAAGCGAACCTGAGACCATGGAGGCTATGATACCTTGCCCTACTACCATCCTTTAGCTCACATAACAGAACAGATGGCTTTAGCCCCTATGATCATCACTTCAGTCCCTGGTGCTGGCAACCTGGGTCCGCCAGCATCACAATTAGGGGCTTATCTAGGAAGAACTGCTGGAAGGTCTCAGAAGTGCAGGAAGTGCTTTTTCAGCCCAAGGAAACATGTAGTACCCAGAGGCACCAAGACCTCATACTACGGTGAGTGAAGTGTCTGCTCTACAGCTTGGGCAGCACATTAGCTGTCCTTCAGCCCATGCAGTAGAGTACAGTGTTTTAACCCCTATGATCACAGGTTCAATACCTAGTACCAGCAGCTTTGGTTTATTAGTGTTACATATATGAAATTATTCGAGGATTTTTTTAAAGGTTATTATGTGAGGAAGGGGAGATTTCATGTCTTATTATGACTAGAACAAGAGAAAAATGCTTAAAGCTGTGGTGGCCAAACCACAGCATATGAGCTGCATGGAGCTCCTTGACTGTAAAAGTGTGGCTCACAGAGCCCTTCATGCCTCACCCCCCATTCTCCGTTTTTCAGACTTGGGAGAACTTATGGTTTCTGCCCAACAGAAAATGTGGTTTCTCAGTGCTTCAGTCCCATCAGAAGCACCTGCCGGAGCTTGTCCCAGCAAGTTTCTCCCAAGGGGCAGAATTCTCTAGCTGAAGCTCTGAACCCCAGTAGACAAGCCCCTCTCTCAAATTGCAGAAGATTATCACGTGTGGCTTGGAAGGTTAGTGAGTTTGAGTCTGCTCCTGAAACCCTGTATCATGCTGACTTCATGCTACTAGGACCAATGAACCCTCCTTGAATATTAGCTACCTCTTACCCATTAAGCACTAGAATACCAAGGGTGCACAGATTGTATTTGGGCTCACCCCATAGAACTCAATCTATCTTTATTGATCTTTGCAGTCAATAATACAGACATATGCATTTAAAGCTAAAATTAAAAAAATTCACACCATATCAAAATTAAGTTTCACAGCCTGTTATATTGCTCACCTTCACTTGAATCAAATGTGCAAGCAAAACTGTTGAACAAATATGATTTTATAATATATATAGTACATATTTCAAATCTCCAAGCACCACTGAAAAATATTCAACTTGTTAAAGTATATTTAAAATAAACAATGTGCATCTCTGCAGGTTACATCTACACGAGAAGCCTCTGAGACAGGTGCTATATCCAAACAGGGAGAGGTATAAACGTTGCCAACTGATGTGCCGGGTTTTGTTGACAAAGTGAATTTTGCGTGCAGATGCTCCACAGTATTTCCCAACAAAGCCCCAGTTTTCCAGAAAAAGCCTCTCATATTGACTCACCCACAGAGTATACGACACAAAAGGTTTTTGAAACTGGTTTGATTTAAATGTGCACTATCAGTGCAAAGCACTCTCTGACTAAATGTTATCAGGCATATTTATTTGATTGAACCAAACAGCACAGGCTATTTTAAAAATACTGATAAAATTAGTGGATCAGTTTAGCTAAAAGTGGAGTAATAGGATTGAACTTAGTGCAAGATGCTAAGGAAACAAACTGTACAATTCATGTATAAATCCAGTGATCTACTTAGCTTTAAAAAAAGTGCTCTGTCAAGAACATAAATAGGGCTAAAGATTAAATTAAGTGTATAGGAAGCATTTGGGCAACAGCAAATTTTGAAGAATAATATTTTAAAGTTATGTTTTATTTGAATTTAACCTAAGAAGATACAAGAAAAAAGTGCACTTTATTAAGACAGTTTTTTTCAAAAAGTGCCATGAATTTTAAACCACATTTCCAATACTTTTCTTGCAATTTCATCTTTTAATTACAATTTTCCATTACCTGGAAGATGTGATGCTGATTGTTTTTTCCCATGGGTTTTTTAGCTATTGAAAGACTGCAGATCAAACAAATCTTTAGTACTGCATGTTGTAATACAGTAGAACAGACATTTTGACTGTTGTTCAAATGCAATTATCTTTTCAACTGCTATGAATTTGGGCTTATGGTTGGTATGCTTTTGAAGCTCAGGTTCATGAGCCCATATTTATTGGTGTCAAAGAGATAATTGCATTTGATTTTCTTTCCTTTGCCAACTGCAAGCAGTTCCAGTAGCAATTTTATGATCTGACCTAAATGTATAAATGATTAGCAAAATGTGACTTGGCGAGTGGCAGTTTAATCACTGCCTGCAGCCCATCATGCCTTAAAAGACATAATACATTTTTAAAATGAAACTCTAGAGATGAAATGCTGGCCTCACTCCTGCACGGAAAGAACTCCACCATACAGGAGTAGAGATATTGTTGGAGAAAAAATACATACTGAATATGAAGGGCACTTATGCCAAGCAGGAATAGGCATCCAGCTGGTAAATGTCATCATTTCTAGAGATTCATACAGCTCCAAGCTGTATTATTTTTAACATGAAGCTATTTGTAAACTAAATCTGGAGAAAAAGCTACTGGTGCAGATATGAGCTTGAACAATTTGGCTCTTTTCAGCAGCCACATACAGTACAGTAAACCCTCAATTTAACAGACTAATAGGGAGAAGGGTGTCTGTTAATGCCAAAAATCCATTATATCCAAATGGTTACACTGTATGATGATGCACTGACCTTCCCAGGCCATCACTCCCGCCTTTCCTCTGCTCGCCTCTTCCCTTCCTGCCTCCTGCCCCATTCGTCCCCTCACACCTCCATCTCCCTCTCATAATTATCAGGAGAGGAGCTGAATGCCAGCCTGTCTCCTTCTACCTCCTGCAGCAGTCAGTGCTGTGGCTCCTCCAACCCCGGTGGTGGCTCTGGTGAGTCTCCAGCATTTATTTGGCGGGAGGGCTGTCAGACAGCAGCCATTATTTCCAAAGTCCATTATATTGGGGTCTGTTAAATTGAGGGTTTACTGCATTTGCTCTTCCCATTTCATTCTATTCCCAGGAGGGAAGATGGACAGACAGATAAAGGCAAAGAATTGGAGGTATGTTTTGACTTCAACTGTGTTAACTGTCTCAGGGTGATATATACTTGAACCACATTAGAAGCTGAATAACCTGATTGCGTGTAAGTAAAGTGTAGGGAAGATGAGGAAGCAAAATCTACAACACTGGACCAGAGAACATGGACTGCTACACACACCTCCAGTGCCATAATTGATGTTCAAGTATATGGACTGGAATAACCACAGCGCTTTGGTGTTAGGACTTCTGGATTAACTTTGAACCTTTCCTTTTCTGTGTTATCAACACAAAGATACTGTCAGTAGCATATACAGAGCGCACGAATGGTCTATATTATCCCCATAATAGGACTAGCCTCATCTACTTCATAGGTGGTTGTCTCCAATTATGTGATTCAACGGGAGGCCCGAAGTTCTACTAATACTGGTTCCACAACACATTGGGTTAGAATATTTTATAGCATTTCTTCCCTTCAAGTGTCCCTCTTGATTTACATTTTGATTTACATTTCAAAATCTGATAAAAGATACTGTATCCAAAATGTGTTTAACTACTGAAACATCACAGTACCATAATTAAGTTCTGGTTTGGTTTAAAGAGAAGCACAGCAAAGGAAAAGGGAGCACTTTAGCAGGAGCAACTTGTTCAGGTGCCAGATATTAATTTTATAGTACAGATTTCTAACACAATTATTTCCAATTTGGGAAATCAAAACCATGCATAAAGAGAATTTAAGAATACCATCACTATCTTCAATCACAAAGAAAAATCTTTTTACAAATAGAGGACCAATATTCCAAGTGTATTATTCCAAAATAAAACTGATTTAATTATGAAAAAGGATTGGTTATGCCAACTATTTTTCAGTCAAAATATAATTATGCCAGGATACTAAAGGAAAACTTTTATAGTCATCTTAATGAGGAAATACAAGACTTATAATCAATGGTAGTTGAGGGCATTCAGCATTTTAGAAACATCAAGAGTGAAATCCTGGCTCAGCTGAAGTCAATGGCAAAACTCCCCAGATCTTTAGGTAAAATATAATTTTTGTGAAAAAAGAGTAAGATCTAAAAAACAAAAGGGCACTAACTGAAATTAAAACAGACCAGTTGTTAGAAGAATTCAAGGGAAACTTCATGAAACATGGACTAATCAGCATGTAGAACACACCACAGTAAGCAATAATAACTGCAACTACATATAGTAAAAAGAGTTACTGTAGAAGAAAACACATTACAGTCTGGAAAGCTAGTTGCATAAAAATTACACATGCGCATAAACAAACACAAAATTCTGCCTGCCATACTCATGCATATTGTTCTATATAGTTCCATTGATTCCCAGGGGACCATTCACAAGCCAACACAATGTTATTTCCTATCATTTTATCTATTCTTGATGTAGATGTCTCAAATGCTGGAACTTTCCCCCTATATCTTGGGAGGCTATTCCACAGTCTGAAAATTTTTGCTTGCAGGAAATTTTTTATGATATTCGCCTGAATTTTTACCATTCTTAATTTTGTCCCATTATTCCTAGTTTACCTTATGGGTTGCTACCAAAATTAATCTTCACTTAACACACTTCAATTACTACATTCGTCACTAATTGTGATGTAGTAGAAATGCAACAACTTATCTAATATATAAATTGCTAACCAATACTCTGAGTTTTGAACATGTAAATTCTTTCAACAAGATTAACTAAACATCCTCAATAGGGTTGACTTCACTCATTGGTATCCACTAGTCGGCCCCTTAATTGTTCCTTATTATATGTAGATTTGATAGACTATGTCTACAGAGAAGAGCTACTTTAGGTATCCGAGGTATCCTGAAATAGCTACTCCGTGTCTTTGAAACACGCCTATTATTTCAAAATATCTTTTGAAAATAATTTGTGTACTAGTTCAGCATCCCTGTACTCCCTGTTGCAGGAGGAATAAGGAATGCTTCAAAATAGCTTCTTATTTCAATGTTTGGTGCCATTTAGATGGTGCCAAATGCTGAAATAGCCTATTTAGAAATAAGTTTGAAATAAGATAGACAATTTGCACAGAGCAAACTGAGTATCTTATTTTGAGTTTAGGTTGCCAGGTAGATATAGCCATATAGTCCCCTAATTATGCCTTATTGTTATATATTGCATATATTTATTTATTTCTGTTGGCTCTCCAGTACAACATTGGTGCTTACCAGGCTTCCTCCTCTTAATACCAGATTTGAAGTGTATGGAAACCTTTTACTTGATCTAAGTGGGCTTTGAATCTACAACTGTTTGAATGTCTAGATATTCAGATTGATTTGATATGATTTGTTCTTTGTAAATCCATGCTGGCTGTTCACTATCAGCTTACCATCTTCCACGTGTTTGCAGATGATTTCCTTAATTACGTGTTCCATTATTTTTTCTGGCACAGAAGTTAAACTGAATGGTCTGTAGTTTCCGACATTGTTCTTATTCCCCTTTTTATAGATGGGCACTATATTTGCCTTTTTCCAGTCTTCTGGAATCTCTCCTGTCCCCCATGATTTTCCAAAGATGATAGCTAATGGCTCAGATACCTCCTCTATCAGCTTCTGAGTATTCTAGTTGCATTTCATCAGCCCCTACTTCCTCAGATGCTACTAAAGATCTAAAAATGTGAGTTGGACGGGTTGTCCCATTCTGGCATTTCATCTATGCATATAATATACTGTCTCTTCAAATTGAGTTCAGTGACATACATAAAGAATGATAGGATTTATTTCTTTAGATAACTAAATATTTGATAAGTCTGTGCAGATTTTATAGAACACATTTTTGAACTTCAATCATGTCTTGCAACAAATGCTACAAAATGCTCATTAGTTTATCAGAAGGACATCTGTATAACTTACAGTTTCACACATCAAATATAAAAAAGGACCAGGTGATTATCCCATAACAACCTGAATGACTGTCGACAGGAACTGTTAATATCGTCTTTGAAATACAAATAGAAAATTCAGAGGAACTGCATTTATTTTACAAAAGAAATTATTTTAATCTGATCCTACTCTCGAGGTTACATAGAACAAAGAAATCATGGCATTGTTTCAAATTACTAAAATGATCAATCATTTAGTCAAGGTCTCACAGAAGGACCACAGAGGAAACCATTTTTCCCCATAGTAGTTCTTAATTATTTTTTATTAACTGTGGCATACTGTTCTGGCACTTGAGGCATGGAATTGAATTGGAATAAAACACACTCTTATCACCTATAATAATAAATGGAAGTCCATGTACAGTTGCTATTTTGTCATCTACTTCAGTTTCTTAGAAAAATTCTGTGAAAACCACAGGAATTTTATGTCATGTTAGGAACAGACGTAATTAGATATAGATTATAACACTGAGGGTGCATCAACAGTAGGACACTACACTGAAGTAGCCTATTTCGAAGTAGCAACATCGAAACAGGCTACTTTGATGTGTATCATCCACACATCCTCCAGGGCTGCTGCCATCGACGTTCAACATCAAAGTAGTGACAGGGAACAACAAAAGAAGCCGCCCCGGAAGGAAATGAGGAGCATCCACACACACAAGCCCTCCCCGTCGAAATAAGGGGCCAGGAAAGCCTGCGAATGGGGTCACAGGCTGGGCTAGCCCTTCTGGGGCAACAGCAAGCTGCTCCTTTAAAGGGTCCCTCACAGACACACTCAGCCTGCACAGCACGAGGTCTGCAGAGCACTAGCCACACTCTCGCAGACTGATGCACAGCAGCTCTCGACTCCCAGCAGCAGCAGCAGCAGCACCTGGAAGCCTTCCATGTTGTCACCTAGAGAGCAAGCGCCCTGCTAGGTGCTGCACGGGAGGCCGCCCAACAGCTCCTGGCAAGGGGGCCCTCCCAGGGGCAGATGGGGGATGACCCTGACCACCGGGCTCCCCTGTTCCTCACACGCCAAGTGCTCCACCGACTCCAGAGCTACCCCACCAGCTCTGAGTGGTGGGAGCAGCTTGTCATGGGGGAGTGGTATGGCGACATGTGGCTGCAGAACTTCCACATGCACCAGCAGACCCTCCTGGAGCTCTGCCAGTGGCTCACCCCTGCACTGAGGCACCACAACACCCGGATGCGGCGCACCCTCCCCGTCGAGCAGAGGGTTGCAATAGCTGTCTAGAAGCTGGCCACTGCAGACAGATACTGCTCCATGGGACACCAGTTTGGAGTGGGAAAGGCCACAGTCAGGGCCATCGTCATGAAGGTAAGAGGGCCTGGGCACGCACCCATTGGGGTCAGGGGGGTCGGGGAGGGGGCTGGGTGTGGGGCCAGAGAGGGAGGGGCTGGGTGGGGGGGTGCCTGGGGAGGTGTCCAGGAGGCGGCCCTGGGGGGAGGGGCCTGGGGCACCCTGCACACCCTCATGGGTGCTTGTGTTCCCTCCCCATAGGTGGTCCATGCACTCAATGCCATGCTGCTCCAGATGGTCATCTGAGTTGGGGACATGGACACATCCATTGCCGGATTTCTGCCATGGGGCTCCCAAACTACTTTGGGGCCCTGGATGGGACCCACATCCCCATTCACGCCCCGGACCACAGCAGGGGAAGATACATCAATCAGACAGGCTACCATTCTGTGGTCCTTCAGGCCATGATGGATAACCAGAGCTGCTTCCAGGATATCTACGTGGGCTGGCCCGGCTGTACACCCGCTGCCTGCATCTTCCGGAATTCAGGCTGTGCCACCGGCTGGAGGCAGGGACCTGGGGGACCCCACCGTACCCCTCTGCCTCATGGCACACGCGGCCTATCCCCTCCAGCCCTGGCTCATGAGCCTGTACACCGCCAGCCAGGAGCTGGTGCAACGCATGACTGAACCATGCCCTCCAGGTGGTGGAGAGGACCTTCGGCCACCTGAAGCACTGCTGGCTGTGCCTCCTTGCCTGCCTGGACATTGGCCTCCAGAACATCCCCCAGGTTGTGGGCACATGCTGCATGCTCCACAACATTGTTGAGAGCAAGGGGAGGGCTTCGTCTGGGGTGGGCAGTCAACTCCAGCATGGGCTTCCCCCAGCCTGACACTGCACACAGTCGCCAGGCCCACCATGAGGGGGTATGGGTCCGCCAGGCCCTTAGGGCCCATTTTGATCAGGGAGAACCATGGGCATCTCCTTGGCCTTCCCCGGAGGGCCTCCCACACACCTGCCCCACTGCCCGCACACCATCCCCCCAACACGTCTCAGGTTTTTTGGAAAATAAAACTGGATATTGAAAACCTGTAAACTGTCTTATTTGCACAACAAAAACTGGAACCAATATACAAAGGAGGACAACTATATACAAGGGGACAACTATATACAAATGGGGGACTAGCGGATGCCTCGGCCATCAGCCCATCAATCTGGGGTGGGTGTAGGGGGCGTGACCCCAGCAGATATGGGTCGCAGCCCCCCCTTGTCTGCAGTCCCTGGCGCAGCCAGCTGGGGGTCGGGAGGACTGGCAGGTTTGACAAGAATGCCTCCACCGGCCGGTCTTCAGCCCCAGTGGGCTCCGGTCCTGGGGGTTGGCACGCACCACAGCAGGTGGCACAGCAGGTGAGGTGGCAGGCAGTGAGGTAGGTGGCACAGCAGGTGGCAAGACAGGTGGGGCATTGGGTGGAGTGGCGGGGGGGTGCTGGAGGGGGGGTAATGGGGGGCGGGAGCCGGGTGACAGCCTCCCAGATCGAGCCAGCTATGTCCCAAAAGATGCCTATGAATTCCTGCCACACCGCCCAGTGCCAGGTGGACTCCTCTCTATCGAAGTGGAGCCTCTCCTCAGCCACCTACACCTGCCCCTGGAGAGCTGCCAGGAGCTGGGAGTCCACGGGGGCCATCCCCTGGGACCGGTGGTGATGTGCCTGTCCTGCTGGCTTTGGAGGTGTCCCCGGGCACTAGTGGTGCCTGACCTCTGGTGGGCTCTTGGGGACCACAGAGGGTGCCTGGCTGCCTGGGGCCTCAGATGGTGCAGCTGCGGAGAGGGAGAGAGGGAGGGGAAGGCTGTTAGTACCATTCCCTGGCCCATGGCCCATTCCCCTGTCCCCTCTTGGGTGCTGGGTCTCCATCCCTGCTGGTGGGTGTGGCATCCCTGTTGTGTGTTCACACTGCATTGTCCCCCTACCCCCGGGGTTAGGGCACAGTGCTGTCCATGGTTGTGGGTGCTGATGGGCACTGATGACCATGCCACCATCCTAGACCGTGCTGTGGCTGGGTCCACTGGGGGTGTGTGGGGCTCCAAGTCGTGTCTGTTGCCCCCACACTGTAGCCCAGGGGTGTGTGTCCTGTGGGGTACGTACCTGACTGTCCAATGCTGCAGTTGGGGGAACCCCGGTGGGCAAATGCCCAGCTGGTGCTCCAGGAAAGGAGGTCTATGAGGATCCCCCCCCTTGCTGCTGGACCCCTCCTCCGCTGTCCCGAGGGGTGGCTGCTCAGGTGGGCCCCGGGGTGTGGGGCTGGCCTCCAGGCTGGACTCCGGCTCCGAGACCTGCTGGGACTCCTCGGCTGCAGTGTCCAATGTGGCCTGTGGGGAGGAGGTGTCCCCGGGACCCAGGATGGCCCTGAGCTCCCTGTAATAGGGGCAAGCTGCGGGGGCGGCCCCAGACTGGCTGGCCAAGTCCCGGGCCTGGGCGTAATCCTGCTGCAACTCCTTCACCTTTCTCTGGATGTGATCCAGAGTGCAAGCAGGGCGACTCCAGGTGGCCACGCCCTCAGCCAGCCGGATGAACACGTCCGCATTCCGCTGCTTGCTCCCCATCATGTGGAGCACCTCCTCCTCACCCCAGGGCCCCAGTAGTTCTCAGAGCTCAGCCTCTGACCAGGAGGGGCCCTGCCACTTTTTGGCCCCCTGTTTGGCTGCTGGGGGTGCCTGGGTCCCCTCAGAGGGGAGCCCTGGGGGCTGGCTCGAAGCTATGGTGCTGGTTGGAGGGGTTGGGGTCTGTGGAGGGCAAGCAGGGCTGCCACATGCTTGTGCTGCTGCCTGCACGCTCTCAGCTTCCTGCCACAGGAAATCCAGGTCTGTGGTGCTTTAAGGGCGGCTGCGTGTGGTGATCATAGAGCCCTACAGGGGCTGGACAGCAGGTCTCAACCCCTCAGCTGATTGCCACAACAGAGGACCCTGCTATTTCGAAGCAGCGGGACACGGATTGTCTACACATGCCCAACTTTGATGTTGAACATTGAAGTAGGGCACTATTCCCATCTTCAGACAGGGAGCAATTTTGATATCTCACCGCCTAACGTCAATTTCAATGTCGAAATTGCGCACGGTGCATGTAGACATGACACGTGCTATTTTGACCGTTGTGCCAGCTACTTCGAAGTAGCCAGCTAGTGCAGATACACCCTGAAAGTAATTATTAATTACATAAAAACAATCATCAAAAACAGATTTTAAGACTTTAACTGATATCATGTAATTATCTAATTTTAACCTGATTATTAATTGGATCTTTTCTCTTTAAATAGTAAAATAAAAAATAAAAAGAATATAAAATTGTTTAGGTACTTATTGATTAACTGATCATTTCTTTTTCCTTAGACTTTCGTAAATTAAACTAAATTACTTCCTAACCACTTCTCTATAATACTATGTCTAGGAAGCTACTCATCTGGTGTTATCAACAGGGCTGACAGCCTCTATGGACTCCAACTCTAGGTTGTAGGGGGGGCCCTGCTCCATGCCCGAAAGAAGTAGAGCCAATGGCAGACAGGAGTGTTGCCCCTTCTCCCCTCACACCATACGGAGTGGTAGAGCAGCACTTTCATGGCACTTCAAAGGGGTTCAGAGATCTGGCCTCTGCCATTGCCACTGCCAAAGTAGCAGCAGCAGTGGTGGTAGAAGCTCTGGGCCCCTTTGAAATACTGGGCCTTGGGGTTTCAGCCCCTTCCCTCTCCCTTGCCTCCTCCATCAGCAGGCCTGGGTCATTTATACAAACCCAAAGGGATGAGGGGTGTCATTTAGTGGTCTGATCCAATTCACATTGAAGTTAGTGGAATCTGAAATCAGGCTTCTAGTTTCTGGCTCAGGTTTCTGGCAGTTCTCTTTTCTAAATGGGATCTTCCGTGTTCTGTAGAAATAAACATTCTTGCCTTTCACTCTGCCCACCTCTGACCTTTAAGCACAGAGCTACTTGTTTGCTGTAGTTTGTTTGGGTTGCTGAAATTGGCCCATCTCTCAGCTATCCAGACCCTATTACTTCATTGAATGAAGCAGAGTATAGACAGAAAAAGGAAGAGGGTCAGGAAAAAAAAGGGAAGATTCTGCCGAGAGGGAGATTCATATAGCATAGGGTAGCAGAGCTTCATATCTTTCCACCAGTCACAGATACTCCTTATGATTTTCTCCGGTAAGTGAAACTGGCTGTTCTTGGAGTCTCTGAAACAGAGATGTTCATAGTTCAGCAAACAATATTATATTTGTATTTTTGGTGAATGATTTTATTTTACCGCACCACAAATCACCAACATGGCTTAGTTTTTCCTATTCCTATCACACATTGAATGTGTGTGTGTGCGTGCATGCGTGTGCACATGTTCTCAATATACAGTAGACCCCCGACTTACATGATTTTGACTTATGTGTTGCTTTCAATAACACGAGTCAAAATCATGAGTGGCAGGGAGCTGGGAATAAGGTGGCAGATTGGTTCCTGGCTTCCCTCTGTTTGTGGGAGCTGGGAAACTGACCAGCACTATTGCACCCTGCCACTTGAAAATGATCAGCGCAGCAGCACTGGTCAGTTACCTGGCTCACACAAGCAGAGAAGAGCTGAGACCCAGCCTGCCACCTGGTTCCTGGCTCCCTGCCACTTGAAACTGGCCAGCACTGTAGTGGTGGTCAGTTTCCCAGCTCGCAGGAGCATCTCACGGGAGCAGAGAGCCAGACACAGCCAGGCCGGGGGGATCTGAAGGTGGCAGGGGCCTTTCCCCACCCAGTCCTGACTTGCTTGAAATTTGACTTATGCATGGTTGCCCTGGAATGCAACCTACACGTAAGTCAGGGGTCTACAGTAACTCATGCAAGACTCATATCATTTTACTATCACACAATACAAACCTAGAAGAAAGTTCAATGTCAAACGTAATAAAGAATGGAAGATCCCAAGAGAGAAGTTAATGTTCCCAGACACAAAAATGGATCCTATTCCCACCACTCTGTATGCTCTGTGAAACTACACAAAGCTCCAGTTTAAAAGGTGAAACTTTATTGCTGCTATCCTGCTTCTAAGTTCAGTGTCAACAGGGCATTTTCTGATAAACAACGCCATCTCTTAGAGAACAGCCTTAGAAAAATCAGCCACCTTACTAAATGTCGTAGGGAAAATAAACCTCCACCTCATCTTTTTCCACTGAAAAAGCAAGTAGAAATAGCAAGATATGAGAACCAGGAAAGGCCGTTACACATAGAATCCCCAAATGTTATAAAATATGGATCTAACAAAAGAACATAAGGATAGCCACAATCGGACAGACCAATGGTCCATCTAGTTAAATATCCTGTCGTCCAACAGTGGCCAATGCTGTGATAGCTGGATTGAGCAGAACAGGACAATTTATGAAATGGATACATTTCCTGTCATCCAGTCCTAGAGCTTCTGACAGTCAGATGTTTAGGACACCCAGATAATCTGACTATATGCTTTCCCACATTGATGAATAGACAATGATAGACCTATCCTCCAAGAATCTAATTATTGTTTTAATTCTAGTTTGGACTTCATAGCATCCCGTGGAAATGAGTTCCACAGGTTGACTCTGGACTTCCTTATATTTATGTTCAGTCACCCCAATCACCTGGTTCTGGTGACCCTCTTGCATACTCACAGGTTAGCACTCCATGCTCCTAATGCTCCCCACACCCCACGTGATTTCTTTGGAAGGTTCACTTGAGCATCACTGCTCTCCAATTTATGCACAGTAAGGAAACAATGTACAAGTGGTATTGTATAAATCTGGTGTCCTCAGAGACCATTTATGGGCCCTTGAGACCAGATCAGCTGAAGGAGCTAAGGAAGACAAAGAGGTATATAGATGAGAATTTCTGAGATGCAGCAGAGCCATCCTTCCCTACTATGACAGCCCCTGTTATGTGGAGGAGAATGAAAGGCTAGGGGAAGAGCAATTTTAAACTAGAGCAGAGGGAAACAATCTGATAGTTGTGATCCTCCTTACAGATAACGTCATTGTATCCTGAATGCCAGGATGAATCTAGAAAATTGAAAACTCTATGGTAGATTTTATTATCGCAAAGCTGTGTTTAAATGCAGCTGTTTCAGCAGACCTAAATTGAAATATATTTGTCTCAATTGTATACCTAACACTCAGAAAGGCAGATACTTTTGTAAGCATATTTTGTTTGATGATTCAGGTGTAGCTGTTTTTTTAACTTCATCGTACACAAAGATTTCCTGATATTATGGTTTTAAAAATATCATAAAGTACTGTCTAAACAGAAAACTTAAGTCATTACCCTTTCAACTTTTACCTTCCTTTTCCACTAACTTAAGAATTGGCAAAAATAATTAAAGAACCCTACAGCATCTTTGCACTTCCTCATTCCCTGAGGTACCTATTTCTGTGATAGAAGTTTGTGATTCAGCACACTCTAGAGAGGCATTTGAATCCTTCCAATTGTGAAAGCTTTCATACTGCAAGGGTATAATTTTGAGTAGCTTCTTCCTTTTTACAGAACCTGTGAATATTGTCTTCAGGGAGGAAGGCTAGATTCAGTAGTAGAGGTGTGATCTCCCTCCTCACATCAATGGCATATACAGTAGCTGAATTTCTCTGTTGTGAATTGTTAGAAACAAGCACACAGAAGCAGCTTTGAGAAGAGCTTAATTCTATATCAAAAGTGCATATATCCTTGCAGGTTCACAGAAACTCTTTTTCTGTAAAAGACCTGTATTGGTTCAGTGTAGTAGCCAGCTGGCCTAGTGATCAGGCAGCAGCTCCACCGTTCCTAGATTCTACTTATCCTGCCTGCCACCTCAGAAAGAACAAGCCTCAATCCCTCTAGCATAGCGGTTCCCAAAGATTTTGGCATCACACCCCTCTTGATTTTTGAGAAACCCTCACACCCCCCACACTTTTTTTTACCATGGGCCAGCCACCCCCGCTGCCTGTGAGCCGCCTGCCTGAGCTCCTCCCCTCCCCCAAAGCCAGGCATCACCAGCCCCTCATCTAACCCCATTCTCCTCCTCCCCCACAACCCACACTCACTCACCTTTGCAGGAGGCAGCTAGCTCTGCATGGGCCTTCACTGGCTGCCTGCTTTCTATAGCAGCTGCGCTGGGTTGCCCATGTGAAATGGCAGAGGCTGAGAGCCGGAAGCTTGGGTTGGCCTGTTCATGTGGGGAATGACTGTGGAGGTTGCCTCGTGACCCCCACCCCCAGAATTTCTTCACACACCCCAGGGGGGCACACCCCCCATTTGGGAAACCATGCTCTTACATATCCCTGTTTCTCCTTGGGGGTTCTCATGACAGAGAACTGGAGCAGGGGAGCTGGATATGGGCACTTGCACTCCACCAGCTCCCAACCCAGTACCTCAAAGGACTGTTAAAGTCCAGACTAGTCACTGTTGCATCCCAAGTCACGTTTTCCAGCCACGTCACTTCCTACCAGTCTGTGTGTCCTCTCTTTGGGATAGGATCATGGTCTGAGCTGCATCAGCATTGCCTGGCATTTCTCTTCTCCCCATTCTAACAGTTTCACAGCTCTAACAATCAATGACTTATCTCCTTGGTGAAGTGTTAAACTTCAGAGTAAACTAGAAAATATTAGCTCCCTTAGCAAACTTGGCAAAGGTTGAAGGAGTTGGTATGTACCAAATAAGAGCCTTTAGTTCATGAAAGAGAGAGAGACCCAGATTCAGACTTACTCAGATGCAAAGGATTGGGAGAACATACAAGTGATCCTTTTTTTGGAAAAAACAAAACAAAACACCCATTCTGGAGCCCAAGTTAGGGCCATCCATAAGCATATTCCCTGTGCACAGAGCATGGTAATGATTGTGCTCTCCCTCCCTCCCCTTCTAATGATGTCTTCTATTCATCCTAGAGTATCTTTTTAGACACAGGGAACAGCACATAATCACCATTCATTCCTGTCCATGGTTTGTTCATCTGTTAATTCCAGCCTGGCCCTGTCCTGCATATAATGCCCATGATCTGCCTCTAGGTAGGACTGACTTTGGATGCATATGGATTATTTTCTTTAGCATCCTATTATCTATTTGCCTTTTGTAGTGTCTCCAGAGTAATGTTTGATTCTAGCCAATGCTATACCCTAATTTTACATGGTACTCTACTTCAAACCTCAATTTGTCCTAAAATCATTCCACTTCATTCCTGCTGGTTTTCAGAAGACTTTTATCATTACTGCCTTCAGTCTTCTGATGCCTGTTTCATTTAATGCAGTTGTTTCTAGGAGAACAGCTACTATATGAGAACAGGTACTTCAGTGAACATCTGGAAAGTAGCTGTGTATGAGAAGATTTTCATAGCAAGGATTCCAACTGCCAACAATAAGCCATGCATAACTGTGATACAGTGTTACATGGCAACAGAAGCAGCAGGAGAGAGAGAACAGGTGGTAGCATTGTATATGAGATTCCCAGTCAGAATATGATTCTGATACAGGAGATATGGACGCAAAGGTTGGTAGTGGAGATAAGAAAATTATCAGTGATGGACCACATGGCATTTGAACAGCATATGATAATGAGGAAATGTTATGAACTTGCTTTGAAATGCACAGTCTGATTACTGATGGTATTTGGTTCTCACTAAACATGAAGTTGTCGTGGACTCACCACTGGTCAAACAAAACACAGACTTAGCAGTAAAAGTCACAGAGACACTGATGCACTTGTAGAAGTGATCATTAATTATAAATGGACATGATTAAAATATAGTCCAGGAAAAAGATGCATGTAACTGGAACTTATTTTGATCTTGATAAGTATAATGGTATAATAATCCCCAGTTGGGAAGAAAAGGATAAATAGGGTGCAGGAACATGTTCCCCTGACTGCTCAGAGAGCAATACAGCCCTAAATGATTAACACTGCACTTTCTCCAGACACATACAGCTAGCAAATTGAAGCTAATGTATAAAACTGCTTGGGCACAGGGTAAGAATCATCCGTAAAAATTATCTTTAAATTATTTGTTCAACAAGCATCCATCTATTCCACCCACTAATATACAGCTAAGATGATAGTAAAGTTCTTCAAAACACCTGGAAGATATTCCTTTATCTGTGTATCCAGCCAGATACAAATCTCCTGTTTCTTCTCCAGTTGTCAGACTTGTCTCCCTTAAATATAGTATGATAAAATATATGCAGTTAGAAATTCAGCTGGAAGGCATTCAGAGCTAGACCCGCAAAACAATGTAGGTATTTGTGGCAGTAAATATGCACAGAGCTGCCTAAGTCACACGTAAGATCCAAAAGAATCCTCAAACTAGTCATTGCCTTGCCAATCTTGCCTTTGGTGTCTGAGCCGATAGCTTTTTCAGAGTACACCTAAACTCACACAAAACAGCTGAGATGAAGAAGAGAGGCAGCAGACTTCCCCTCCTTATGTTTATCTCTGTGATAAAGCTATTCACTCAGGATGCAGGATACCTAGATTGACCTTTCACCTAAGTGTGGTAAGGGATTTGAATTTAGACTGCCCACCTCTGAAGTGAAAGTGCTAACTTTTGGGATATGGGACATTTTGACGGCAACAGGGGTAGAAAGGTTTTCTTTCTTAATATTTCTTATTGATGTGGGTCTACTACATACAGTAAACCCTCAAAAATGCACAATTTTGAGTTTTGCTTAACTCGCATTAACATGAGTTAATCACAACTCAAAATCCTGCTCGCCCCACACACACCCTAGCTCAACCCCCCTGCACGGCCATGCTCACCACCCATGCATGGCTCCGGCTCACCCTGTGCCCAGCTCTGGCTCACCACCCCTCCACTGTGGCTCTGGTTCAAACCCCCCACCAAGTTCAAACCCCCTGCCCTCCACACATGGCTCTGATTATATCCTCCTGCTCCAGTTCAAGCCTCCTGGCCCTGGTTCAACACACACACACACACACACACCATGGTCCAGCTCACCACCCAAGCAGGGCTCCAGCTCACTATCCCCACATGTGGCTCTGGCTCAACTCCACCCTCCTGCAGCCCTAACCCAACCCAGGCTTAAAACCCTGCCCCCTCCCTTGGCTACAGCAACCATATCTCCCTGTCCCAAACATGGGACAGGGAGATATGCGGGGGAGGGGTGGTTAGCACTCCCTGCCCAGAGCCCTGGGGAAGCAGCAGCCATGGGCATTCCGCTGGGGAAAAAGCTGGCCCCAACTTATGTGAAATTTGGGATACATGATGTTGTGTGGGTCTACTATACAGGCTGAACGTCTCTAGTCCAGCATTTCTGGTTTGGCAACATCCATCATCTGGCATGATTTTAGTTAGCTGGATGTCCACTTGGCCATACCCATGACAAGTTTCCTGTGGTCTCATCAAGTTTGTTTACAGTAATCAGTCCTTGTTCTCAGTGTTCTGCACTGTTATTCAGCTCTAGCTTATCCCTAAATATGTTGTAAGGGACCAGTAAACAGTGGAAGTGTTGGTAATGCTGCTGAACAACATTGACCTCATGTGGTTTGGCAAATTCTCTGGTTTGGCATTGGTGAGAGCCAAGGACACCAGACTAGAGAGGTTCAACCTGTACACACAATTAGATATTCATGGGTCCAAAAAAGTCACACATTTACATTTACACACTCACCTTAGATGTGGGAAATTGAGGCAAATCCCTGCTTCCTATCAACCAAAGCAGGGAAAAGAAATGATGATATCTCCTATGTCATGGGTGAGTACACAACCCACTGAGATAAGAATTAACTAGGAGGCCTCCCCTGTGTATTTCTTGGGGAGTGTGAAAAATACACTGAGGTGTCAAGCTCTAGGGTAGGATTCATAGCAAAGAATCCCCAGCAGAAGGTGGCATCTCCCTCCACCCCAGACCTTTGGTCCCTAACTCTGAAGACCTCCATGCCCCTTTCCTCAGCAATTTCTTCTGGTTAACTTGAGCAGACTCCCTCTTAGTATGCTGGCTTTTGGATGCCATTCTTTGATGAGGTCCATATATGCACCTCAGAGCTGGAAGAAACCTCAGGTGGGCATGAAATTCCACCCCCTGCCTTCTTGGGAGGAACAAGAACACACAGTCTTTTTTTTTTTAAACCTATTTGCCTAGGCCCCTAAATGGCCTCCTTAAGAGTTGAGCTCACCATCCTGGGTTTAGCAAGTCAAGGCTCAAACCACTGAGCTGTACCTCCTCCTCCAAATGCTCAACATTCACTGTATAGGGCACCCTTTTTCCCAACACCTCCCCCACACCCAAAACTGTACAGGAAAGACCCACAGACTCTGGGGACACAAATTTCAGGTGGCGATTTCCCTTCCAAGCCACATGACATTTTGGGAGAAGTTCAGAAAACCTCCAACCAAAGAATCCAGAAATAGGACCAGAAGCATCTGGAATATTGGACAGTCCAATGAAAACAGATGCATATTCTGATTTTTTTCTGTCCTGAGTGGACTGACTGTTTGTTCCAATCCTTCCCTCCCCTCAATCTCTTCTCCTCAGCTTCACTCCACATCTACCACCTTGCCTTTTCCTCCTCTACCCTGCTTCCTCAACCCTTTCCTTTCAATATAGCCAGAATAATTAGTGATTTTGCCACCATCACAATGTGCACACTGTTTTTGTGTTATACATCTTCCCTGGCTGTGTCTACCCTACAAAAATAGCTTTGAAGTTGCATACTTTGAAGTACAATATTAAAGTCACAATTTTGAAGTAGAACATTACTTCCAAGTTAAACTTTGAAGTAGGGCTCTACTCCATTCCCAGGAATGGAGTAAGGACTTCAAAGTTTGGCTTCCTACTTTGAAGTTAACAGAAAATTTATGTAGATTCTCTGTGCCTAACTTCGAAGTTAACTTTGAAGTTGGTTCTGAGTGTAGACGTAGCCTCTATGTTTTATCTGACAGCACTATATTCCTCCATCTGCCAGTAACCATCTGGTGTCTCTTGTCATGTACTTAGACTGATAGCTCTTTGTGGGCAAGGACTGCTTTTTTTGTTCTGTGATAATATAGCATCTAGCACTGTGGGCTCTGACTGGAGTGCCTAGGTACAAAGGTAATGCAAATAAAAAATAACTCAAAACTGTAAATTCAAATTGTGGCAACATACTTAAAAATTTAGGCATTGTGACACCTAATTTCCTTTGTGGATCTGTTCCTCAGAATACTTCAGTAATTTACATTTCCAGATGCCTAACCACACTTAATATCGGTTTGTTAGCGCCAGTGCACTGACATGGTCTCAAAGAAATCTTTGTAAGGGAAATTCATGTACCATCTTTGAAGAAAAATAAATACATATATAAAGATATGACCACTACCTGGACAACACCAAGATGAGCCCCTGAACCAGCCTTTTTTTTTCCCCTATCAATGTGGCTTAGACTATAAACCTTCAAGCAACTGAATATCTGAGAGGTTTTAATATTTAGATGTCAGGGGCTTGTCATGACATGCACACTGCTCAGCATCAAAATGAAAAATTAAATGTCAGAATGGTTTATGTCAGCAAAATCAAGGGGTGCATTAGGGAAATCTGCAAGCAAAAAAAAGTGCCCTGCTTGTGTTTAGATCATTTTCTCTCTATACATGAACTTGTTCCAAGGAAATTAACAAATGGAGTTTACATGAAGTTTGGAAACTTTTTGGTTTAGAATGTTAAGAGTAATTCTGTTTACGTTGCGTAATAATGGCATTACCTATTAACATTAAATATTCAAATTTGATTACCATCTAGTTGTGTTTTTTTTTTAAGTCTACTCATCTACATTTAAAAGTAATGGCTATTTCAATTCTTAGGTATGAAAACTGAGACAGTTAATCTAGGTTACACAATTAAATGCAGGTGATAATCTTTACTACCTGGCTTGGACTACCAGAGGGTAACAATGGAGTTTAAGAAATGACTATGGATACACTCAAAATAACTTATGCAACACTTGATTTTCATTTTTTATCTGAGATCTATTGCAAATGCAATTGTCTTTTGAGAACAACATATTTAGACTTAAATGTACTGTTCAGTTCTGTTGACTGAGCTGGTCTGAACACCCAGGCTTCACAGGACCTTCCAGATATCTTTCTTGAGATAATTCAAGGTCTATGTTATGACTGAAAGACAAGTGTGATTGGCATTCTTCATTTCCCACCCTAAGCTGCTATTCAGCTTAGTATGATGCTAGAGAAAAGCTCTACAAGGTACAATTTGTGTGTACAGGGCTGTTCTTGCCCATACAGAGAATACCCAGTGTCATGGGGCACCTATGGGAACAGTTCACCTACTTGGAGTATTATGGGCCCAAACAGAGGAACAGATAAGGATAGCAATCCCAGAATAGGGAAAGCAAAATACCTGTGAAGATGAAATTGCAGGTCTTCATCACAAATGTGAAGAGTGTGCTCCTGTATGGATGTGAGACCTGGCATACAAAAAAGTATTCAAATCACAAGTGACAGACACAACAAGAAGTCCTTTTCATGAGCCTATGTATTTACACCCTCCCCTGGAGCCCCCACTCTTGCATCTGACGAAGCGGGTCTTTGCCCATGAAAGCTTATGCTCCAAAATATCTGTTAGTTTATAAGGTGCCACAGGACTTCTTGTCATTTTTGAAGATACAGACTAACAGCAACCCCTCTGATACTTGTCATCAATGTAAAGACATTCATAAACTGCTGTCTAAGGTACATCCTTTGCATCAAGTGGCAAGACTATCACAAATGAGGACTTTTGGAACAGAGCAGGACAAGAACCGCTTGATATTCAAATCAAGAGAAGAAAGTACAGATGGCTAGGCCACACTCTCAAAACCATCAAGTATAGTCCACCAAGCTCTCAAACAGAACTTGCAAGGAAAATGCAAGAGAGGAAGGCCTTCGGATCGCGTGGAGAACATCTACTGAGATTGAAGAACAAAAACTGGGCGACTCCTGGAGTCAGCTAGAAGTTTTGTCCTGAGACAGAGTGAAATTGAGAAGACTTATAAATCACTTATGCTCCACTCAGAGTACAAGAGTTGAAGTCACGTTAGAGGGCACTTGAAAATTTGGGCCAGTGCCACCCCAATGGAGAAAGGAGCCTGGAACAACCCTCCCCTCTGGCTCCTGACACCTATGAGGTGAGTGGGGGTGGTCAACCCTGTTGCTGCCGTATGCCAGGCCCCATAATCCCTCAGGTCCCACTCATCCATAGGATTCTGTGATGGCAACCACAGGGCCCGCTAAAGCATGGTGCCCAGGGTGACTGCCCTGATTCATCCTATGGACAGGATTGCTCTGGTTTGAGACAGCACTAAGTCTTACTGTCCATCCACCTGCCTTTTCCTACCCATGTTCTGTGGCTTCGCTTCCTCCAGAGCGGATCTAGTGACTTAAAATTGAAAAAGACTTCCAGACCTATTAGCTGAACACTGAATCTGTGAAAGAGCCACTCAAGTGTTAATGAAGCCATTTCACAGGCATGTGCCAAACCCAGGTATAGACTGTCAGTTTCTGAATTTACTCTGTTAGCCTCATGGGGGAGCTGCAGAATGCTGTCAACAAAAGTGCTCCATTGTCGATTTACTGTTGACAGAACACATTAGCTATGTCTACATGAGCCCCTTGCTTTCAGAAGGGGCATGGTAATCAGCGAGTTGGGAAGATGCTAATGAGGCACTACCATGAATATGCAGTGCTTCATTAGCATAATGGTGGCTGCAGGCAATTCAAAAGCACTGCTTTTGAATTGCATGCTACCCATGTAGATGGAGGCCCCAGACTTTGAAAGCCCCTTCGTCCTAAAACCAAAAATAGTCCTTGGAAGTGTGGATGCTCTGCAGGTTTTTTATATAAAATTCCAGTTTTATTGAGAAAACTCTCTAGTGTAGACACAGCCCATGTGTATATGCATTTAGAAATCTCTCAGTTAGAATTCTGATATAAATTTCAAAACATATTTTTATTTGTAAGTTAAACATTTTGAAGAGGAATTCAACCAAGGATAGTATCCTCATATTAGGATAGCATAATGCATTTCACAGAAATTAAATCAGCGAGTTAGTAATATATCTTTGGTGAACACTGACAAAGCATGTCACACTCTCCAGAAATTACAAGATGGAATACCTTGGGGACAACACCTCCGTCATTCTTCTCTTCATTCACAAAATGTGTTTTCTTTTTGAATTCCCATCTTTGGAATCTAAGCATCTGGAGGAAACCTACATCATAATGCAGTTCAAACAAACATTGTAGTAATATATTTAACCTTCAGAACTAAAGTATCACATAGATAATGCAAAGTTAAGTTTAATAATGTGTGGTGCTTCTTCAGTGAAATCATTATTATTCAAATGGCTACACATTGTACCATCATGTTTCCCCTTGTGACTAGCTTTGGGTTCATAGCTGTATTGTTAGGTTTTTTTGGGGGTTTTTTTTCCCTTTGCTTTCGTTGTAGAATTAGTGGTCTAACTATAAGCCTCGTTATCCTGTAATTCCCAGATTCAATATTTGACTATCAACAAGAGAAAACATCAAAAATCTAAAATATGTTCCAACACTCCATTTCCTTCATTCTGTTCTTCTGCTAACAAACATTAGAAGGCAGGAGATTTCATACTTTAGCATAAACCCCCTATACAAATGCAAAAAAAAAAAAAAATAAAAACAATGACAGCAGTGAGATGAACAGTATACTATAAGTAATTATGCAGGCTTCTTTTCAGCTGTGAACTCAGGACAAAATCTTGCCCATACATATATCTATGTGCCTATGGAAGGCTTGAGTCATCAGAATGGGAGCAAATAGAAGGAAGAACAATTTGTGTTATCTTAGATAGGGGAGACGAATATTCCTATTCTATTAATGTGTAGGTACATACCAGCACATGAGATTCGGGCGCAGATGCAAGAAGAGGGAATAGTGAAAAATCCTTCACTACCTTAATTCATTCTCTACCCTCCATTAGAGAGAAGAATGATGGTCATGTAGATACAGTACTGAACCAGTACTCAGGAGATCCTAATTTAGTTCTGAGCTCTGCCACAATCTTATTTTGTAACTGTGGGAAAATTTATTTAATTCTCTGTGTTTCAGTTCCCCATACCTAATATGGGGATACTATTACATGTTTTTCAGTCATGTCCATTTAAATTGCAAATACTTCACAGGGAGGGACAATGTCAAACACTGGACAGCTAGTTCAAGTCAGGGGGAAGTACACAGGAAAATTTTCTCTAAATTCTACACAACGGCTACAGAAAGTTCTTAGCTGAAAACAGAGAAATTCAAAGAAAATCTGTAGGCTAAAATTCTGTTTCAATAAAACAATTTGAGTGAAATTAAGAATGATATTAAATGTGAACATGAATACAAACTTTGTCTTATCTACAGTGGTTAGTTTTAAAATTAATGTGCAGCTAAATCTCAGAATCAGAACCATTATCTTTTCAAGAATTAAAAAGGGAGATATATGGCACATTGATTTAGGATACAACAGTTATTCAGTTGTGGAGCGTATGCTCCCCACCTTATCCACAGTCACTTGGCATGCGCTAATATACATTATATTAGCCAAGGGAGGCAGAGAGGTATGTAGTGAGGCCTTCTGAGACACTGCAGAACTTTCTCACCTCTATTCAGACAGCCCCTGTGTTGCTGAGGAGGGTGAAAGACTCAGGGAAGGAGAATATTCAATTGGAGCAGAGGGAAACCATCCCATAGTTGGGACCCTTCTTCCAGATCATGTTGTGTCCTCTTGCAATCGGATTACCTTTCTGTGGGGGGACACCAGTCATTGGGAAAAGACATGTTAGTAAAGGGGGATTCATCTATAAGAAACCCAGACAGCTGCTGGCTTCGTGGACCTCTTGAGACAGAGAGATAGTCCTATATGTAATGTGGAGGAGCCAGTGGTTGTGGTACATGTAGGTAACAATGTCACAGGGAAGGGTAGGAGAGAGGTTCTGTAGGCCAAATTTAGGTTGCTAGGAAAGAGGTTGAAGTCCAGGGCCAGATATGTACGCAGAATTTCAGAGTCTATATGCATGGATGAGATGGTGTAGGGAAGGAAGGGTTTAGCTACTTTAGGAAAGAAAACTTTTGGAAAAGTGAGCACCTATACAAGAAGGATGGGCTCTACCTAAACCAAAATGGAACCAGACTGCTGGCTCTTAACATTAAAAAGTTCATAGGGCAGTTTTTAAAGTAAGGGCTGGAGAAAAGCCAATGAATGCAGCGGAAGCACATGGATCGGACAGAGACATCCCTTGGGGAGGGTCTATTAATAGGGATTCTCTATGCTCTAGTAAGGATGGGAGGATTGAAGATGATACAATATGGGTAAGAGCAGATAAGACAAAATCAAATGAAGAGTCAACCATGTGAGGAAGTGGCAGACAAAGGGACAATTTTTAAAAGTGCTTATACACAAATGCTAGAAGTCTAAATAATAAGATGGGTGAACTAGAAAACCTCATATTAAAAAGGAGGCTATTGATATGATAGGCATCTCAGAAACTTGGTGGGATGAGGACAATCAATGGCACACAGTCATGCCAGTGTACAGAAATATATCGGAAGGACAGAACACGTCATGCTGGTGTGGGGAGTCGCACTATATGTGAAAGAATCAAATGGAAAAAAATCTCAAATGGACCAGGGTATTGATAGTGACTATGAAATGCTAAGGGAGATGAGAGGTTATCAAAATAAACTCAATAGTAATGGAGTATTTCAACTATCCCAATATAGACTGGGTACATGTGACCTCAGGACAGGATGCAGAAATAAAATTTCTTGATACCTTAAATAACTGCTCCTTGAAGAAGCTGTTTCTGGAACCCACAAGAGCAGTGGCAGTTCATGATTTAGTCCAAAGTAGAATGCAGGACCTGGTTCAAGAGGTAAATATAACTGGACGGCTTGGAAATAATGATCACAAAGTAATAAAATGTACAGTCTCTACGGTGGGGAAGACACCTCAGCAGCCCAAGACTGTGGCATTTAATTTCAGAAAGGGGAACTACACAAAAATGAGGAAGTTAAACAGAAATTAAAAGGTGCAGTTCCAAAAGTGCCAAGCTGCACAAAACTTTTCAAAGATAACATAACAGACCCAACTTCAATGTATACCCCACATTAAAAAACATACCGTAGACACACCCTTCCTATCCCCCTTCTTCAATGGGTGCATGGTAATCAGCCCAATCCGAGGAGGCTAATGAGGGCCTGTGATGCATATGCAGCATGTCACTGGCAAAATGCCTGCCCCGGGAACTTCGAAGTTGCTGACTTCAAAGCGCTCACAGGCAGTGTAGCTGCAGGCGCTTCAAAGTGCCTGCCAAACTTCAAAGTTCCTTTACTTCCAAAATGTTTTGCTCTCAACTGGGTGTTCCAACTGTGGAACCACCCTCATGTAAGTGTAGATTTCCCATTCATGTTGATCAGTGAATGAGCACCAGAGTATCGACCTTCACATTGAGAACTCTGGGAAGTATGTGGTTAGGGGATTGACCTGATGTCAAATGCACCACATCCACAGCATAATGGTTTCTGCGCTGAGAGAGGGCAAATGAACTTCCCATTGGAGTTTGATGTAATACATGCAGATGATGTTGTCAGTAAGGATTTTGACTGACTTGCCACTTAGCTGCTGGAAATGTTTGCAGGCATAACAGACCACCCAGGGTTCCAACAGGTTGATGTGAAGCGTTTGTGAAGCCTGCCTAGCTTGACCACCTGAGTGGTGGCGACCATATGGTCCAACAATGCTAGGCAGGTGTGCACCATAATAGTGGGTGACAGATTCACTGACTGAACAAGATTTCACAGGGTGTGGAACCTCTGGATAGGTGGGTAGCAGTGGTGGTGATGGTGTCTATGTGTGCTCTGATAACCTCCAGATCCTGTGTGGGATGGACTGTAGATTTTGTGTAGTTGATACGGAAGCCCAGGCTGAGTAGGAGGTGCATGATGACATGCACCATGTGACCTGCTTCAGGGAGCAATGAGCCCTTTATAAGGCAGTCATCCAGACAGGGGAAAATAATGACCCCTTGATGATGAAGGTGAGCAGCCATCACTGCCAGGGTTTTGGAAAAACACTTGTGGTGCTGTGGAGAGACCAAACAGGAGAACCTGATATTGGTAGTGAGCGCTCCCCACTGTGAAGCAGAGGAAGCATCTGTGAGCTAGATGGATGGTAATATTGAAATACGCATCTTGCAGGTTAAGAGCGGAGAGCTAGTCATTCTTGTCCAGGGCTGAAATAATGGTAGCCATCCTGAAACATCTGTAATAAGGACATGCTTGTTGAGCTATCTGGCATTCAAAATAGGTCCCCACCTGCCACTTTTCTTCTGGGTGAGGAAGTAAAATAGAACCCCCAGCCCTAGAATTCCTTGGGAACAGGCTCCACCTACCCCCAAATGAAGGAGGTCCAGTGCCTCCTGGTCGAGGTGACTCATGAGAAGGGTCCCTGAAGAAGGATTTGGTAAGGGATGTAGAAATGAAAGGGACAGAGTATCCTTGTGCCACCAATTCTAGCACCCATTTATCCGTGGTGATGACTTCCTACTGGTGTAGAAAGGGGCGGAGATAGTGGCAAAACAGTTGTGTGTGTCTGTGGTGCCCTGTTGAGAATGCTGGATTGGACTCTTGTCCACACCCTCAAAGTTGCTGCTTGTAAGGCTGTTTGGGGGCACCGAGGGTTGCTGACTCTGGTGTAGTCTGCTAGAGCGTCCACACTGCAATTTATGTTTTGGATGCTGCTCAAAGCGAGGCTGCTGGTGGAACTGTTGAAACGAGTCCTGAGGGTGCTGGTATGGCGAATAATGATCCTGCTTGATCGGGGCGAGTACATCCCAAGGGTTCATACTGTGGTTCTGGAGTGGTCCTTCACTGAGTGAAGGATGTCCATCTTTTCTGCAAAGTGGTGTTGATAGTTGAATGGTAGGTCATCGACCTTCTGCTGCAGTTCTTTGGGCACCCCTGAGGGAATGAGAGGTGCATAATGACTGCCAATGAAGTGACCCATGCCACTGTGTCAGCAATGTCCATGACTGATTGCATGGCCATACTAGTGATTGTGTGCCCCCCTTTGATGATGCTGGTTAATGTTTGGCGTTGATGCTCGGGCAATGCTGGGACCAGCTCCTGTAGTTTGGAGTAGTTTTGAAAATCATAATCCGCCAACATTGCTGTTTAGTTTGCAACATGAAAGAGAAGGGTGCCAGAGAACTACACCTTTTGGCTCATGATAACCCACTTCTTGCTGTCCTTGTCTTGTGTGGTTTTGTTGTGGACTACATCCACCACCAAAGAGTTGGGAGGTTGATGGGTAAATGAGAATTGGCATCTTTGAACACTATCAAGTACTTCTTATGTGCCCTCTTGCTGGGCATGGGGGTGATGGACACCAGGGTTTGCCATAGCACCATAGGCAGGTCCATGATAGCCTCGTGCATGGGCAATGCCACCCTAGAGAATGATGGGGGCTGTTCCACACACAAGAGCCAGTATTGCTTCACCAGGACTTCTTGTGTGTCTTTGTCCAGCTACTGGGCCGCTTAATGAAAAAGGTCTTGGAAAGACTTAGAGTCATCCTTTGAGGGGGGTGATGCCGACCAGTGCAAGAGACACAGAGAAGTTGGCAGCCTCGGCGATAAGCAGTGCTGATGAGATGGTCTCATGCTGGGCTGTAGTTCAGTTGGTGTCAGGGTCAGCAATGGACCCTTTAATGCCAGATGTGGCAAGGAGGGTGCAGCAGAGGCCCTGTGCTTGTAACGGTGCTGTCCCAAATCCCCGGCACTCAGGAGTGCAGAGGCATGTTGGCCCTGGTCTTGCACTGTGTCCCCAGTTCCAGAAAGCATGAATGGTGCCACTTACATGCGGACATTGATGCCAGCGGCAGGGCAGACACTGTTATAAGCCTGGTCTGCTTGGCTTTAACCACTGATAGGCTTGGCAGTGCCATCAGTGTTACTGAAAGCTCCAGTGCCATCGGTGCCGCTGTGCTGACAACAGCGACACAGTATGTTTGCACTTTGGCATGGAGTGCACCTGTTTGGATGATGTTGGCAGGGTTGGTGCTGGGGAGCCCAAAATGGTTTTCCTTTCTGGTGCAGCCCATACAGATGGAGCTGGAGGCCAGGAATGGGCAGGAGAGGGGCCTGGCATGCTATCAGGAGACCCTTAAGAGGGTGGGGGATACTTAGAGTCCTCACCTTTAGTCGTGTCTTGGGCAGTCAGCTTGTCCAAAGCCACTGGTTGCAAGGACTTCTTATACAGAAAAGTCTTGAGCCTGTTGACTCAATCCCACCAAGCTCTAGCCTTCAGGCTGGAACAGTGGAATCACGATTGCATCTGGTAACCTTTGTTGAAACACTTTACGCAGAACACACAGCCATCACAAGTGGGCATGGCACCCTTCCATGTGGTGCACCTCTTAAACCCCGGGAAGCCTGGTACAGCACTGACATAGCACTATCTACCTCAAACCTATTTCAAAAGCTTTTTTTTTTTTTTGCATACATGTAGAACAAGGGTAAGCAACTAGGACTAACCACCAACTATAAGCTAACTTACTAACAAAAAACCTCAAACTCTCTTGCAGAGACTGATGATGCACTGTCTGCCACTGAGGGCAGTAGAGAAGGAACTGAGGAGCCTGCACCACATACACCTCAGAGAGCATGAGGAAGTGCTGCATGCACAGCACAGGAAACCACAGCTATGGAAGACTCTCCAAGCACTAGTACGAGGATGCACCAGCACACAGAGTGCAGCACCTATGGGGATGCTACTTGAAGAGAAGTTATTTATTTGTCCCCATAAAATAAGAGCTAGAGGTTACCAAATGAAATTAATGGGTAGCAAACTTAAAACTACCAAAAAAATTCATCTTCACGTGGTACATGGTAGGCCTGTGAAACTCACTGCCAGAGGATGTTGTGAAGACCAGGACTTCAACAGGAATAAAAAAGGACTAGATAAACTTGTGGAGGTTAGGTCTATCAATGGCTATTAGCATGGAGGGGAAGGAATGGTGTCCTTAGCCTGATTGTCAGAGGCTGGAAATGGATGACAAGAGAGGATCATTTTGATGATTATCTGTTGTGTTCACTCGCCCCGGGGCATCTGGTTTTGGCCACCACTGGGAGACAGAATATTGGGCTAGATGTATCTTTGGTCTGACCCAGTCTGGCCATTCTTATAGTCATATTAATATTCATAAACTTCTGCATAACTGCAGCTGAATGAAATCAGCCAGTTAATGTGAAAAATGTGAATACAAAGTAACTTGCTTGTTTTTCTCTTCAAGCCTGGAAATATTCGGTTTATTTGCCATTATATACCAGAAAATCTTCAAGTCTTAATCACCTGTCCGCTTCCTGATTCTGCAGCACCTGGACTTTATTGCTGTCTTCTCTTTAACCATATTGCACTATTTAATTCTGTCTCATTCAGTTTCACCCAATCTTATAATTATGCTAGGGCCTACAGCTCTTACAGTATATGAAGAGTATCAGACACCTATATAAAGATAAAAAAAAATCTTTCTAAAATACCTATGTGGTCATAACCCCAACAAATCCAGCCAAAGGATGACATTTCCTGATGCTACTGGACCATCCTGGAATCCATGTTGTCTTATTAGACAAGCAGTGCTCACAGTCTTCACTTTTATGCTCTGGTAATCGTGGAAATAGATAATGTAGAAGGGTGCTTTTAGGATTTATCCATCAGACTTAAAGGTGAGTCTGACCAACCTTCCATGCCACTCTCCTACTTCAATATGACTGCCCTTTGTTATGAGACTTTTCATTCTAAGAAATAAAGCTACAGATATACAGTAATTTTGTGGTTAAGAGGAGAGCATAAGATTAACCCTGCACTCCTCATATAAACAAATTTTCATTGAAGTCAGTGGAAGCTCCGACTATGTCCACCTCTTACACTAGACCACACACTTTGAAAAATAAGCTTCTATGGTATGTTTGCACAAATGTGTGCCAAGTTAGAGCCAAAGGAAATGGTCCCTTTCCCTGCTCATTTCTAGTAGCTTACCATAAATTCAGCCTCTTCTGAGTCAACAACATTAAATTCAGTGAGAGTTCTTCCAGGTATTGCATTGGGGGCCAGATCAGTCTTTAAAATTCATGACCTCAACCTTACTCTCCTACTTTGTCAAATTTATGATAACAAACTAGCTGAAGCAATCTCAGAACTGTTAGCAATTATCTTTATGAACTCATGGAGGACAGACAGGTACGAGAGGACTGGAGAAAGGCAATTAAAGTGGAACATAGAAAACCCAGGAAATTATACACCAATAAGCCTAATATCAACACCCAGGAGGAACAATTATTAAACAATAATTGTGTTAGAATCTAGAGGCTCACACAATATAAGGAAGAGCTGTATGGGTTTGTCAAGAAAAATAATGCCACACGTACCTAATTTCCTTCTTTTATAGGGTTATTGACATATAGATGGGCACAAAAGAAGCTTTAGACCTATTATATCATGATTTTACTAAAGATTTTGACACAGTCCCACATGACATTCTCAAACAAACTAGGTAAATGAAGTCTAGATGAAATTACTATACATTTGATACGTAACTGGTTCTAAGATCATACTCAAAGGCTGTGGCCACACCTGGCCAAATCTTCGAAATGGCCATTTTGAAGATTACTAATGAAGCTAATTGAATATTAGCTAATACAAATTGAATACTAATTGAATATTCAGTGCTTCATTAGCATTAGGATGCTTCCGGCCACGGCACTTCGAAAACGTCACCTTCGAAAGCACGTGGTGCGGCGCAGCTACACGGGGATCCTTTTCGAAAGGGCCCTGCTCCTTTCGAAATCCCCTTATTCCTCTCCACTGAGAGGAATAAGGGGATTTCGAAAGAAGTGGGGTCCTTTCGAAAAGGACCCCCGCGTAGCCGGGCACTTTCGAAGGCAGCGCTTTTGAAGTGCCGCGGCTGGAAGCGTCCTAATGCTAATGAAGCGCTGAATATTCAATTCAGCGCTTCATTAGTAATCTTCAAAATGGCCATTTGCATGGTCATTTCGAAGTTTTGGCCAAGTGTGGCCACAGCCAAGAGTAGTTATCAATGGTTTACTATCAAACAAGGAGACTGTATATAGTATGGGCCTCCAGGAATGTATTCTCAGTACAGTATTTTTCAATATTTACTTTAAAAACTTTGATAATGAATAAGATTATAAGTGAGTAATGGACTCTATCTGCAGCAAGGGAGATTGATCTTAGATATTAGGAAAAACTTCCTCATGAAAAGAGTAGTTAAACTCTGGAAAAACTCTGTGGAACCCTTATCACTGGAGGCTTATGAGAACATGTTGGACAAACATCCATCGGCATGATCCTCCCCCAGTGCATGCAGATGATTGGATCTTATGACAGCTCAAGGTCCCTTCCAGATCTTGATTCCTGTGACTGCGATCAATGTATAGATTTACCTATCAATATTTCACATTCACTGTCATGTCCTGCCTTTACTGTATATTAGGCTAAATGACAGAATATCTTCAAGCCAGCCCCCCAAAAGATCCCTAAAACAAATAAATGGTGAGCTTGCTTTAAAAACAGAATTAATTTAAAACCATCTATATTATATAAAATAAATGAGAAAACTAATCTTCATTCTTATTTTAAATTCCCCATTTAGCTGTCTCATTTCGGCCATGTCTACACTAGCCCAAAACTTCAAAATGGCCATGCAAATGCAAATGGTCATTTTGAAGTTCACTAATGAAGTGCTGAAATACATATTCAGCGCCTCATTAGAATGCCAGCAGCCGTGGCACTTTGAAATTGACATGGCTCGCCACCACACGGCTCGTCCAGATAGGGCTCCTTTTTCAAAAGGACCCTGGCAACTTCGAAATCCCCTTATTCCTATCTGCTGTTAGGAATAAGGAGATTTCGAAGTTGCCGGGGTCCTTTCAAAAAGGAGCCCCGTCTGGATGAGCTGCGTGGTGAGCTGCATCAATTTCGAAGTGCCGTGGCTGCCGGCATTCTAATGATGCACTGAATATGTATTCGCATGGCCATTTCGAAGTTTTGGGCTAGTGTAAACATAGCCTGCAGTTATAGAAATATTTTATTATGCATGTCACTAATAAGGTTCAATAAGTTTACTAATTAAGTGCTGAAATACATATTCAGCAGCTCATTAGAATGCCGGCAGCCATGGCACTTCGAAATTGACACAGCTTGCTGTGCGGCTCGTCCAATTTTTGGAAAGAAGGGGCCTTCAGAAGGAGGACTTCCTTCCAGAAGCCCCTCCTCCCCCGGGGCCAAGCTTCTACGTGGCGTTTTGGAGTCTGGAAGAACGATCTTCTGGACTCCAAATCACATGATGTTATGCTAATGAGACGTGGGGAATTTGCATCTTTCACTCATGTATTAGCATGCCACTTCTGAAACGGCCCAAGTGAATCACATTGCTGTAATTCAAATATACAATAGCTAAAATTCAATTACTAATTCAGATAAACCTTGCCAATATGCAAGAATAATAAACTTCAGTTGTATGCTTTTAAAAAGCAATATAAATAATAACAGCAATAGCAACAATAAATGTTACTGAAATCTAAAGGTTAAAATGATATAATTATAGTGTTCTTGGTACTACACATAAGGCTATAATAAATGCCTTCTCCAACAAGTTCACATCACATGTAAGAAACACAGCAACAGTACAACAGTAGAAAAGAGCACTTGAGAAAGGAAAGAGATGAGAAAGCTGACACAGCATCAAGGGTGCATCTACACTTGCATTCCTCTTTTGAAAGAGGTAAGCAAATGAGGTAAATTGAATATGTAAATGAGGTATAAATTTGCATATTTGTCACCTTATTTGCATAGTTTAATTTCAAAAGAGCTTCTTTCAAAAAGAAGAAAGCCAGTGTAGACACTGCTCTTTCGAAAGTAAACCCATCTTCAAAAGAATCTTTCTTCCCTTTATTTAATGGGAAGAAGGATTCTTTGAAAGATAGGGTTTACTTTCGAAAAAGCAGTGTCTACACTGGCTTTTTTCTTTCGAAAGAAGCTCTTTTGAAATTAAAATATGCAGATAAGGTGCTAAATATGTAAATTTGTGCCTTATTTGCATACATCTTTCAAAAGAGGAATGCAAGTGTAGACACGCTCCAAGACTTGCATATTTAGTGGATCAAGAGGATTAAAGGAAGAAAAGTCTGATTGGGGCAGAGTTCTTAAGAGTTTTGAAGGGGAGGAAAGAAGTATACGCACTACAGTGCTTAAGGGGAAATGTAGCAGGTGAGTGAAACAGCCAAGTCCCTGCCAGTGGCTTCACAGCTCTGTGTCCTGGTCATTCTAGAGGGAGCTCTGGCCAAGTCATATGTGGCAGGCTGCAAACCTTCCTGAGTCTCTTTTACACACCTTTGGGTTCTGTCATGACAGAGATACAGCAATGTAAGGAGACGCAGTCTGTCCCATTTCAGCATGCCCCAAGCCAGCATTCTATAGAGGCATCACACTATCCAGATGTCTTGTGGGTCCACCCCAGGATATAGTTCCACTAGATCACTTCTTACTGGGCTGCAACTCCTCTTTTTTAGTCACAGGCTAAGGAGTACCCACTTAGTCTGTCAGTATGGAAGTGTCAGAGTCTTTAAAGTTTCCTGCACATTTCCAGTTCCCAGACATCTGCCAGAGTAGGGGATGGGGAATCTATATAGCTGTTTCCAGCATAGGTGTGTTACTGCCACTCCTAAAGGTGGCAGCAGGCTGGCACACCCTGGTGTTCTGCACTGGTAAGAAAGGCGCCCGTGCATGGGGTGCTCCACTGCAGTGGAACTCCCAGCCTGTCCTGCTGGCCCTGCAGCACACCAGTTGGTAGCAGCAGAAACATACATGTCATGAAAGGGGCCAGCTGGGGGGGCACTGAAGGAGGAGACACATGCTCCTAGATGGATACCTGGTGGCTCATGCAGCCTGTCCTGCCCTTCACCATGCTGGCTGGCTGCAGCTCAGGCACTTCCCATTCCTGCAGCATGTCAGGGGAAAGGAAAGGTAACAGGAAGGAGTCTTCATGCACCATCCACCGTTGCTTCTGTTGCCTGTGTGCAGTGTCCTCGCAGCTCCCTTTGGCTGGGAACAGGAGCAATGCAGGGCAGGGAACAGGGAGCAGGCAATAGACTTGAGACTGGTGACTGCTGCAGCCCTGAATCCCCTGACTGGGACTGTCTCAGCCCTTAGTCCACCCCTGCACTCTCCCTTATGCACACACACCCCACTCCATGCCCTGACTGCCCCCCTAGTTCCAACCCCCCACTTTAACTCCTTTGCCCCCTGCTCTGACTCCTCTGCTCCCAAAACACTTAACCCCTACCCTGAGCCCTGTCCATCCAACCACTGCCCTGATTCCTGTATCCGCTACACACTAACCCTCTGCCCTGACATTCCTACATCCCTCCAAGAGGAGTTCCGGTACACGAGTACCTGTAAGGAAGTTCTTACTTTCACCCCAGTTGATCCTTTCACGGCTACAGCCATCAGCTGTATTTCCTGCTGCTTCCAATACCCACAAGCTCCCTCCCTTGGTGGATCAGGGTTCATTTAAGCTTTTTCCTACACCAAGATAATGTCCTACAGCTGCTGAAGGGTAAGGTCTCCCTAGCCCCTCTGTTCTATGCCTTCCACCTGTTTAATGTGGGAGTCACCCATCATAGGCAGTTAGTGAAAGAGAAGAGTCATACGGTCTTAGTGACTGATGAGGAAGAAAATTTTGGCAGCTGTGTTTTGAAAAAGCTAGACGAAGGCAGTGTGTAAGGAAGAAGCTGAAGGAACAAAAAGGAAATGATTATCAGAGCTTAGAGCATTCTGATCCTTGTTATTAAGACTATTGATATAAATAAGTGAATAAGGTCCATCCCAGGTCTCTTTGTTCATAATAATGATATATTCTTATGAAAAATTGAAAGGGTTCATCAAGAGGAAAAAGAAGCAACCTTAAAATGTGTAACTAAAAGCTACAATGAGGATTAAGAAATTCTAATTTACATGTTAAAGGAAGAAAGAAAATCAGTGTTGAAATATAATATTTAAATATAGTGACTGTCACCTGTCTAACTGTACTATTTCAACTAGTATACAGCTTCTGATGCAATGTTCCTATAGTTTCTGTGGTTGATTTGTACAGATCAGGCAGCATCTATATAGTAGAAAGGTGTATGCATAAGTAATTATTGTTTAATTATAAGCATATACATGCACACTATAGACCCCTATAATATGTCCCAAACCTACTGCCATGTAAATTAACTTCAAAGTCATAATTCTGCATGGGAGGTTGCAGCAGGTTAAAATAGAACTTTGAACCTTCCTTCCTTATTTTATATTAAAATAAATGCAGTTCATTTTTAATGCTTGGCAGCTGCTTTCATCTATTCATTTTAATTATCAAAACTTAATTGCAAGCTTTCAGAACTCCCTATTAAACTTATACAATAAAATAATAGAAAGGCTGAAAATTTCTGGCTTTCATCAGTTTCCTGAGGTGGGGGTGAATGAACCTCTTAAATTGGAATTTGTCTAATTCTCTGAACTTCTTACTCAGTTCTCTCTTAGCTTTGTCTCCGTCTACTTCTTTGAGTCACTACCTTAATCCTCTTTTTTATATTAATTCCTTCTTTCTCATCTTTTAATTCTCCTTCACTTTTTTTCTCACTCTTTTCCTTCATTTTTCTGTTCCTTTCCCCACATACCTCCTTTTTAAAAATATTTGTCATTGGTACTTAGAAAAATGTCTTCCAAATTACTAAAGGTTGTGAGGAATAGGGAGAGGAATAGACCAAGAAGGAAGAAAACATGGAGCACTGTTGCTAATCCATAACTAATTTCCATCTCCAGCTGTAGATTTTGTTGGGTTTGATATATTTGCAGAATTGCATTAAAGTCAGTGTCATGGATATATTTCAAACTCATTCCTCTCTATTCATTTTCTAATTAGAGTTCTGTTTCCTGTATTACTGCAGGAACTCTCTACTTGAGTTAAGAGCACAAATTGTTGACTGCAGAAATCTGTTTTCTCATAAATTGCATAAGAATGAAAAACCAACTAGAATCTCACTCTTCTGCTGTCACTCTTTTTGTTCTTCAGACAGATTATTTCAAGTGACTCATACTTTTTAAGTCCCAACAGTGTTTTACTTGTGCAATAAATAGTTTGCAGTTCCAAAGACTGGTATTTGGTGTACACACTAGCATTCAATGACCTACTTGGTAATTCTTCTAGAAGTCGAACTAGGCACATAAAGTATAAAGCACACCTCTTTTTTCACGTTCCTTGTTGACATTATAACCTTTGCAGCACCTTATTCTTTTTCTGATAGCTCACTAACTTATTCCTCAAAGACTGTTCCTGCAAACTGCTCCCAAATCTGGATTTACACAAGTTGACAGAGGTTAGCGGGGGAAAAAAAAACCCCTCAAAACAGTAATATTAACAATAAGTCAGAAGAAGCAACAAAAAACAAAATTAAAAATGTAAAATCCATGTCAATTTGCAATTGTAAAAGCCTATTTGAAAATCTGAACACCTGTAGCCAGACAAAAGTCTCACCCTTACAAGCCAGCTTGCTCGCTGCGCCCCCCCCCACTGAGGTGCCTGAGAGCACACAGGGCACTGAACAGCAGTTAAACAGCACAGTCTTTGATGTCTCTCATTGAGGCCCAGATGTGCTAGCTCATCGTGACCCTGAGAAACAGAAAGTACAGATAAAAGGCTAACAGGCCAAACTGTCAACAACAGAGGTGTGGGGGGGGGACCTCAGGAAATCACCCCAGCTGGCATTGACGGATTTGATGCCCACACAGCCATCCCAGAAGAGGAAATCTCCGCCCCTGCAAAAGAATGTCCTGTACTCCCAAATTGCTTATCTCCTGTCTTACAAGTGCAAATTAAGTAAGAATTGCCCTTGTAAAAACTGGCGTCACAAAAGACAGACCAGTACAATCTGGCACCATAGATAAGAAAGAGAATGCGTAACCTAAGGGGGTATAAATGTGGGCCCAGCAGAACTCTAACTCTGAGTGCATCTCCACCAACTACCTGCTGGTCGGGTCAGGTGATTGCCTCCCAAGGTCTGCAACTGGCGACGCCCAACCTCGTATTCGTCTTTCCGCGGAACTGAGTGACCGATCCGGCTTGGCTACGCTGGTATCGAGAGACACAAGGAGGGTAAGATATACCCATGCTAAGGTCTCCTTTTTGGTGTGCACAGTTAAAGAATTAGAGCTCTGTAACTAGATATTGTTGTATCAAGATATCATTGTGTTAGATGGTAACAGATATCTTTGTATTGGACTGTAACGTAACTTGTTAACACCTGTACTTTGCTAGCATATAAGAAGTAGACAATAGCCTTTTGTAACCGCACGCTTATAACTGTAGCTTAAATAAACTTGTAACTAGTTAAGATCTAAGCCTGACTGCTGTTACACTTTGTCACTCCAACACAGCCGGCACAATAAAAAGAACTTTAACCGTTTTGTTACCACAGCCTGGCCATTTGTGAGAGCGCTAGGAGCTCCCTGCTCCAGCAGTAAAACACTGGGTTGTTTAGGACCCAGGGGAATACCTCACCGCACATTACCCGGCCACCGGCTAACAACACCAGTCAAATTGTTGCAGTAAATATTAGACTGCAGATGACAGGAAAAACATACCTCCCAATCCCAGGACAAAAGTAACTGCCAAGAGCCTCTGCAACAAGGAAATGCACACCTGCATGTATATTGTACACATGTGCCTAAATCTCGAACAAACCAGCAGGTGAATATCAAAACAAAAAAGCTGTCAAATAGCTCCTTAAAGACAAACAAAATAATTTATTAGGTGAGATTTCATGTGACAGACCCACTTCTTCAGATCATAGACATACCAGAACAGACTCAATATTTAAGGCACAGAGAACCAAAAACAGTAATCAAGGTGGACAAATCAGAAAAAAAAATTATCAAGGTGAGCAAATCAGAGAGTGGAGGGGCAGAAGCGGGGGCGGGGGTGGAGTCAAGAATTAGATTAAGCCAAGTATGCAAACAAGCCCCTATAGCTACCCAGAAAGTTCCAATTTTGGTTCAAACCACATGTTAATGTGTCAAATTTGAATATAAAAGAGAGTTCAGCAGCCTCCCTTTGAAGAGTGTTGTGAAAATTCCTCTTCAGTAACACGCAAATTCTTAAGTCAGTAACAGAATGGCCCACTCCATTAAACTGCTGGCTAACAGGTTTGTGGATCAGAAGTGTTTTTATGTCTGTTTTGTGCCCATTAACTCTTTGTCTAAGAGACTTTGAAGTTTGTCCAATATACAAAGCATGTGGGCATTGTTGGCACATGATTGCATATATGATGTTGGTTGTGGAAGCTTTGTTGCAAGGGAAAGTCCCAGGACTGGTGTTCCTGTGGTATAGACTGTGGCTGTTCGTGAGAATCCTCATAAGGTTGGGAGGTTGTCTGCAGGAGAGAACAGGCCCGTCACCTAGGGCCTTCTGTAGTGTGGTATCATGATTAAGGATAGGTTGTAGGTCTTTAATAATTCGTTGCAGTGGTTTGAGTTGGGGGCTGCAGGTGATGACCAGTGGTGTTCTGTTCTTGGCGTTTTTGGGCCTATCTTGGAGTAGCTGGTCTCTGGGAATTTGTCTGGCCTTGCCAATTTGTTTTTTTTTTTTTTCATTTCTCCTCGTTGGCAATTCAGGTTTACAAATATTTGGTAAAAATCTTGTAGTTTTTGGTCTCTGTCAGTAGGATCAGAGCAAATGCGATTGTACCTAAGGGCTTGACTATAAACAATGGATCTAGTTATGTGTGCAGGATGGAAACTACATGGGTATAGGTAAACGTAGCAATCAGTGGGTTTCCAGTACAGTGTGGTACCGATCAGACCATCCTTGATTAGTACTGTAGCGTCCAGGAAATGTGTCTGTTGCGTGGAGCAATCGAAACATAAGTTGATGGTGGGGTGCAGATTGTTAAAGTCTCTGTGGAATTCTTCTAGAGTCTCTATACCATGGGTCCAAATCATAAAGATGTCATCAATGTATCTTAAGTAGAGGAGGGATAATAGGGGACGAGAGCTGAGGAATCATTGTTTCAGGTCAGCCATAAATATATTAGCATATTGTGGAGCCATGAGGGTGCCCATAGCAGTTCTACTAATCTGAAGGTATAAATTGTCCCCAAATTAGAAATAATTGTGGGTGAGAACAAAGTTACAGAGGTCAGACACCAGATTGGCTGTGGTGACATCAAACAAGCACCTGCACCCCAACCCTTTTCCCAGCCCTCTTCCACACTCTAAGCCACTAACTCCTTCCCAGACACCACATTCCCCACACATCAACACTGAGCCCCTCCCCCAGCCAAACTCCTGGAGAGACCCTCCTTCCCCACCCCAAGCTCCTGCCTTGAGTCCCCTCTCACAGTCCAAGTCCCTTGACTACAGCTTGGACCCTCCTGCACATCACATCTCACTCCCAGGCCCACATCAGAGTTCAGACACCCAGGCAGAGCCCTCACCCCCACCTGCACCAAACCTATAGTCCTGTCTCAACCTGCAGTCCCCTCCTGCACACTGATCCCCTAATTTTTGTTCCCACCACAGGGCTTAGGGGACTTCACAAAATTTAGTAGCCCCAGGCCCTCAGAAAAATTAATGTAGCCCTAGGCTCCATACCTCTTCACCTTGGCTAATTGCCTTTGAGAAATATGGAGAAAGCCCAGAGAAGGGCAACAAAAATAATTAAACACATAGAAAGCATGACCTAGGAGGAAAGATTGAACAAAATTGGTTTCTTTAGTTGGAGAAGACAAAGGGGACATGATAATTTCAAGTACATAAAAGATTGTTACAAGGACTAGGGAAAAGCATTTTTCTCTTTAAGTGTTGATAATTGGACAAGAAGAAAGAGTCTAAAATTTCAGCAAGAACAGTTTAGTTTTGTACACTAGAAAATAGACTTCAAAACTGTCAAGGGCAGGGGGCAGTTAGACACTGGAATAAATTGTGTAGTTAGGCTGTGGAATCTCCATCACTGGAGAATTTTAAGAGCAGGTTAGACAAATACCTGTCAGAGATGGTCTAGAAAATACGTAGTCCTGCGGGAAGCTGGACTAGAAGAGTTTGAAAGTTTCTTCCAGTCTTATGTTTGTATGATTGACAGAACATTGTAATTACTAGGATTATTTTGCCTGGAATGTACAACAAAAGATTTGAAGGGTTTGACTAAAGTGTTCAGTATTATGAAGGATCCAGGGTGAACTGATTTAAATCAAGTTACCAAAAACACTAAGACTCTCTGGGTCCCGCTAAAATCACTGGCACTTCCGTTTTTTGAGAAAACAAGTATAGAATGGGATTCCCTTGTAAAAGCTGAGATATGCTGAAGTAAAATAGGGAATGGACTTATGGCATCACCATTATGGTCTGTGGCCATGATGTTCCAAAATAAGGGCCATGTATTATGTAACCTGGAACTCTCTTGTCCAGCAACATCCATAATAGGGAATGATTTTAGTCAGCTGCATGACCACCTTGTGGGTGTGGCCAAGTTTCCTGTGGTCCCATAAAGTTTGTTTACAGCCACCAGTCCTGGCTCTCAGTGTTCTGTGCTGTTATTTAGATGTAATTTGTCCTTAAATGTCTTCTAAGAGCCCAATAAGCAGTGGAAGTGTTGGTAATGTGCTAGACATTATTGACCTGTGGTCCAGTAAATCCTCTCATTAGGCACCATTCAGGTCCTGAGGGTGCTGGATTAGAGATGTTCAACCTGTACAAAACAATAAAATAACAGTAGCAACGAGCAATTTCACATTTCTCTTACTGCAGCTTTTTTGTATTGTATACTTAAATGATAGTTTCTAAACCTAGTTAACTAATTAAACAAGACATAAGAATTAGCTAAGCAAAACTTTTTGTTCTAGCAACATCCTACGCAGCAAATAGCTTGGGAATTTACTTGTCAAATCACACTTATACTAAGATCCATACAGAGAGAGTCTTGAAGAATGATGAATTGCAAAGTAAATTATTTAAGTTACTAACCAGTTGATCCCCTCACCTATATCCACATCTTGATTCTCATAATTTTCTACCAATAAAAAGCTTTCCTTATGATGTTTCATTCTTGCAACTAGGTATTTTCTTCTTACACTGCTCACACTTGACATATTTTCCTTTTTTATACTAAGAACAAATCTCTTCAAAATATTCCCAGATAGGATCTCTCTCATGCCCAGAAGACATGACAGGTTTTCTGCAGCAAAAACGGGGGGAAATTCAGAAAGCTGTGTGTGTGATGAATAATGTCTTCCCTTTTAATTTCTAGTCCACTCCACCACTCTTTTCTATGCAGCTCCATATCTTGCTATATGATGTGTTTCTCTATTTAATACAATTTGTTAACTAACTCCTCTGCTGTGCTTGGCCAAGATACACTGCCACAGAAGAACAGAATAAAATCAGTCCTATTCAGCTTGAAAATAAAAGCCCTGAACTTTCAAAAAGCAAGAGCTAGCAGTTAGTCTAGATGGACTGGAGCTATTATGAGGCTCTAAGTGTATGTGTAGCACGTTTCTGATGAAATTTAACTGTGACAATTACTTTAAATGAGAAATTTAGTATTTTATTAATGATTTAAAAATTAAAAACAATCCATTTCTATTTTTTTTAAGTCATTGATTTTTGTCCACCATGGACAGATCCAGTCAAGGCCATTACCTGATATGCATATCAAACTTCACCTCAAACTCCCAGCTTGTCTGGTCAGAAAACAAAGACCCGTGATATATTCAGTATATAGAGCCTCCTGAGAAATACTTTGTAGAATTAGTTCTGTTCTCTGATGGCTATAATGGATTCCTCACCCGTAAGCCTGATAGCTAACTACCTCCTCACACACTCTTACATGGAGCAGTCAAGCAGCACTTTAAAGTCTAGCAAAATAGTTTATTAGGTGAGCTTTCGTGGGACAGACCCACTTCTTCAGACCATAGCCAGACCAAAACAGACTCAATATTTAAGGCACAGAGAACCAAAAACAGCACGCTGTTACTCTTACATGGGTCATTGATCTCCCTGGGATATGCCCAATCCAAGGCATGAAAAGAGATCAGGGACAAGGAAGAAGGATGAATATATATACTGAAATATGCCTCCTTGTGCTCCTCTTTCTCCTTTCAATTCCAACGTTGTTTAGCTATGATTTGCTCTTGCAATAGATGAATATGCTAAATATTATATGCATTTTTGCAAGCCCAATTCCCATTCGTTTTCATTCCTTCAAAATAATTTATATTTTCATATCTCTACAGGATGAATGAATAGATGAAGCGGGGGGCAGGAGAAACCACTAAACTCTTCCTCCTATTGGTGCTATTATAAAGGGAGACGGAATGACCATTGAAAATGAACAGTTAAAATCACTCACTTTGTGCACAAGACTAAAAGCCTTGTCTATGCCACAATTTTTGCCATCAAACACTGCCTTTTGGCGACAAAACAGTGTGAGCATACATACTGCAATGTGACTTTTGTCAAGAAAAACATTCAGTTCCATCACCAAAAAACTTTCACCCTGACTAAAGACATTTTTCTTTGCTTTTCCCTCTGTTTCTGACTAAGAGCCAGTGTAAACATTGCTGTTTGTTTTGTCTACAGAACTTACTTCCACCAGTATCCCACAATGCCTGCCCTAATCACTGTGCTCAGTGTTTTTCTCTTTGTTGCCTTGGAGGCATGCAACCTGCCCCTATCAAAATATGGAGCAACTGAGTGTGCTGCTTCATTTTGGGAACAAAGAGCAAATAATTGGAATGCTCCTGTTCCATACTAAGTTAGGAAGTCAGCAGCAGGCAGACTGCTGCCGCAGAGGGAAGGGAACAGATTGCTATCCTGCTTTAACACTTCTCAGCATAGGGAGCTCACAAAGTTATTCATGATGCCACACCTGGCAGCTGGAGAAAGATCATAGAATCGTAGGGCTGGAAGAGACGTCAGGAGGTCCTGTAGTCCAGCCCGCTGCTTTGTGCAGGATCAACCCCAACTAAGTCATCCCAGCCATGACCTTGTCAAGCTGGGACTTAAAAACCTCTAAGGATGGAGAATCCACCACCTCTCTAGGCAACGCATTCCAGTGCTTCAACACCCTCCTGGTGCAGGAGTTTTTTCCTCATATCCAACCTACTCCTCTCCTTCTGTAACTTCAGATCATTGCTCCTTGTTCTGCTGCCTGACACAACTGACAACAGTTTCTCACCATCCTCTTTAGAGCTCCCCTTCAGGTAGTTGAAGGCTTCTATTAAATTGCCCCTTAGTCTTCTCTTCCGTGAACTAAACAAGCCCAAATCCCTCAGCCTCTTCTCATAGGTCATGTGCTCCAGTCCCTTAATCATTTTCATTGCCCTCTGCTGAACCTGCTTCCAGCTCATCCACATTCTTTTATACTGGGGGACCTAAAACTGAACACAATATTCCAGATGTGGCCTCACCAGTGCCAAATAGAGGGGAACAACCTCTTCTCTAGATCTGATCAAAATGCTCCTCCTAATGCACCCTAATATACCGTTAGCCTTCTTGGCTACAAGGCCACACTGTTTACTCATATCCAGCCTTTCACCCACCATAACTCCTAGGTCCCTTTCCACTGTACTGCTGCTTAGCCAGTCGGTCCCCAGCCTATAACAATACTTCAGATTCTTCCATCCCACGTGCAGGACTCTACACTATTCCTTGTTGAACTGCATGAGATTTCTTTTGGCCCAATCCTCCAACTTATCCAGGTCACTCTGGATCCTGTCTCTACCCTCCAACATATCTACCTCTCCCCCTAGTTTTGTGTCATCTGCAAACTTGCTGAGGGTGCAATCCAGTCCCTTATCTAGGTCATAAAAAGATGTTGAACAACACCGGCCCCAGAGTGGAGTCTTGCAGCACTCCTCTTGAAATCGACAACCATCCAGATACTGAGCCATTAATCACTACTCATTGGGTCCGACTGTCAAGCCAGCTTTCTATCCATCTTCAAGTCCATGGATCCAATCCATACTTCTTTAACTTATGGGAGACTGTATCAAAAGCTTTGCTGACTTCAAGGTATATCACATCCACTGACTTCCCCATGTTCACAGAGCCTGTTAGCTTGACATAGAAGCTAATCAGATTGGTCAGGCATGACTTGCCCTTGTTGAATCTATGTTGGCTACTTTTGATCACTTTCCCTTCTTCCAAGTGTTCCAAAATGGATTCCTTGAGGATCATTTCCATTATTTTCCCAGGGATTGAGGTAAGGCTGACTCGTCTGTAATTCCCTGGATTGTCTTTCTTTCCTTTTTTAAAGATGGGCACTACATTTGCCTTTTTCCAGTCATCTGGGATCTCTCCCAATCTCCAAGAGTCTTCAAAGATAATGGCCAAAGGTTCAGCAAGGGTGTCTGCCATTTCTCTTAGTACTCGTGAGTGCATTAAATACAGACCCTTGGATTTGTGTACATCTAGTTTTTCTAGATAGCTCATAACTTGTTCCTTCCCCACAGATGGCTGCCCTCCACCTACCCATACTGCATTGTCTAGCACCATAGTGTGGGAGTTGTCTTTGTCTGTGAAGATGGAGGCAAAAAAAAGCATTGAGTACTTCAGCTTTTCTTACATCATCTGTCACTAGGTTGCCACTCTCATTCAGTAACAGCCACACACCTTTTCTGATAACCCTCTTATTGTTAATATGCCTGCAGAAACCCTTCTTTTTACCCTTCACTTACCTTCCCATGTGCAGTTCCAATTGTGCTTGCACTTTCCTGATTACTCCCCAGTATTCTCCAGCCATATATTTATATTCCTCCTTAGACAACTGTCCAAGTTTCCATTTCTTATATGCATCCATTTTGAGTTTAAGCTGACCAAGGATTTCCCTGTGAAGCCAAGCTGGTTGCCTATCATATTTTCATTTCTTAATATGCAGAGGGATGGTTTGTTCCTGTGCCTTCAGTAAGATTTTTTAAAATACTTCCAGTTCTCTTGAACTCTTTTCCCCTTCACCTTCTTTCCCAAGGGATCTTGCTCATCAGTTCTCTCAGAGAGACAAAGTCTGCTCTTTTGAAATCAAGGGTCTGTATGTTACTGCTCACCCTTCTTCCTTTTGTCAGGATCCTGAAATATACTATCTCATGGTCACTGCAGCCCATGTTTCCACCCACTTCTATTTCTCCTACTAGTTCTTCCCGGTTTGTGAGATGTAGGGAACTCAGTGGGAATCAAAAGAAGGCAGCAATCAGGTTTGCCTGCCAGGCAGCAACCAGCTTTGCCTGCCCATAACACTGCCCTGTGGGATACATACCCACAATTCATTTGTTCACATAGCCAACAATGGTGTCCACTGTGTGGACAAAATCTCTTGGACAAGTGTAGACAAGATCCCCAGTGTGGACAAGATCAGTGTAAATATGATCTGTTGACAGGAGTGATCAGGTGTGAACACCCTTTGGTGATTTGTTTTGTTGGATTTGGATGTCAAATAGGGTGACCATCCATCCCATATTGGGCAGGGTGGTCCCATATTTGGGACACCAAAAAGGTGTCTCAACTTATTTTTAAAAGGGACTAATTGTTCTGTATCAGGCTGTCAGCCCAGTGACTGGTGGGAGTCAATTCCCCAAGCCTCGGGGAAGCAGGGGAGGGTGGTTGGCTTCCATGTCCCTGTTGCTTCCTTGGGGCTCCCGGGGATCACTGGCAGCTACTGCTTCCCCGAGGCTCCTGGGGAATGTGGGCGGCTGTCACCTCCTTCCAAGTTCCCCAGGGTTTGGTGGAGCCAGGAGGAACCGCCCCTCCCGCCTATATCTCCCTGTCCCATATTTGGGTCAGGGAGATATTTTCGCCCTGTGCCAAGAGAGGTTTATTGACAAAACTTGGTAGTGTGGAGAACTTAGCCTTCCTCTGAACTGTGGCATGGGGACTGGCTGGGATAATTTTATTTCAATATAATGGCTATTAAATTATTTTTTTAAAGAATAGTAGTGTACCCAATCACTATACTTAGTCTATGACACTGCGGCTGGAAGCAGAACTTACATACACGGTGGCCTGGTCTACACTAGAAAACAAAGTCAATCCCAGATACGCAATTCTAGCTACACCATTAACGTTGCTAGAATTGACGTATCAGAATCAACTTTCTGCCCTAGTGTATATCAGGGCTCTTCGGGCTCACACAGACATCCACATTTATGCATTATAACATAAAAATCGACAAATCCATTCTCTCAAGTTCTAAAGTTATGCTCTCGGTTGTCAGGAAGGAATTGTTTTATTCCATTTACACACTAGCAGGGTGAATAAGTACTTTACCATACATGTGCATGTTCCAAGCTTCTTCAGGAGCAAGTGTTGGAGGTAAAATACCCAGCTATGTGGACTAATGACTGAATGGTCTGATTTGTTACTGCAAATTCTGTAATCTAATTTACATAGGCTATATTTTGCCTACACACAGACTGCAAGAACAACTCAAGAAACTAGCATTTATTTTGAGAAATGGTGATCCTTCCCTCAAAAGAGATGAGAGGCTCTATAACTAGAGATATAAGCTGGCATCTAGAGACCAATCATGCCACCTCCAGGTCAAGAGCGGCCTGTCTCTTTCCAAATATTATGCACGTTTTAAAAGTGTTGGAGATAAAGGATTATCTGGGGGGTTGTACTCTGTAGTCCGGTTATTGTCTTTTCCTCTTTGTTCTGACTGCAGAATGCTCATCTATTACCCCCACCCCCATAAAAAAGCAACCAAAACCCCAAAACAACCCTACATCAAGATTTGAAGGAGGAGAACGGAAGGTCTCTCTAATTGTTCCTAGTGTAAATGTACTGAAGAGATTCAAAATCAGGAAAAAATACACTAAAACAATACCCCACAACAAAGAAAAGTATTCTTCTTCCAAGGGAAACATTTTCATTTCTAAAACCAGCCAGCACTCATGATACAGAGGCTGCCCAGATAAGCCTCTGACATGGAAAATGCATCTACCTTCCCTGTTTAAACAATAAGGCCAGATTCTGATAGCTTTACTACAGCTCAGTTGCATTCTCATTCTTTCTTAGTCTGTTTCCAAACAGAACGACGTACAGAATCAAGCACTACTCTATGTAAGACTATTGGAATCTATCCTTTAGATACTATGCCTACATTTTCCCTTTTTGTAAAGATAATTTACTATGTTTCAAAGTACACATTTCCTTAGATAAGAGATCAAATGATTCTAAACCATTTCTGACCTCAAAGAAAGGTCTTTTTTCTTTTTCAGTCTTATGGTTTTTTTCCCTTTTTTTCTTTCTCTTTTTTTTAAAGATAGACATAAAAATTGGCTTTACAACTTTTCCAGTCATACAAACACTTTCAGAGGCAGCTTCACCTGTGTCATTGTTTAAGAGTCTTAGTCTGTTTAGTACTCTCTAAAGTGACATGTTCAGAGCTTTGTTTGCACTGCACAGCAGAAGACAAGTATGCTCTCTGAAGCCACTGGGCATCTAAGTATGTAATCTTTGATAACGTTCTTCCTGTTTTGAATAGCTATGTAGTCCAATTAACATATCCCAATAAAAATACAAATGCTACAGAATAAGAGTGGTTCCCTTTGTATTATTCTAACCATTATATTTAATTTTCTCAGCCAACAGCATGAGATACTTGTATAGGGACTCATTCATAACCCATTAAAGGTTATGAAGAAAAAACTCCTACTGACTTCAACAGGCTTTGGATCAGACCCATAATGCCTAGAACACTGGTACATTTTAGAAACGATACATAACATTAGTCGGTAAGTGCACTAACTCTACTTGCTTCTCTTCATTTAATGAAAATCAAAATTAGGTCAGTAATGAGCTTAGGCAAAATATTAAAAACAGACCTAAAATGATTGTTTGCAATAAACACAAACTTTTAAACTACTAAGGAGAATTTGCATTCCTCCTTAAGACAATCTGCTAATTATTTATTCTGTGTTTCCAGGTTCAACAAAGCAAATGAAGATTAATACAACCATCCTTCTCTGTCAGATCAGATCTCACACCACCTGAAAGAAACAACAGCAAAAGACCCGCAAAACCCCACAAAAACAAGGAGAACAATGCCAGAAAAAATGGCTTTATATCATATTAATGTATGAGTTTGCTTTAACAGGTATATTGATCTCATTTTAATTTAATCTATATTTATATAATTTCAACTAATAAAATCTCATTGCTGCTTCAACTGCCTATATAATTTGGCTAATAGTAAGTATATTATATAATACTAAATAAGAATTATAGAATTGACTAAGGCCTGACTAAAGTAAATCATAGAATTAACCAATAATCCTTCATATTTTGAAGAAGGATATGATCTTCATAACATTAGACATTACAAGAGAAAGCAATTTGCATGCAGTGACCTTATTATTGTTCCAAGATTCATATTAGAAATATATATGAATGATCCAAGAGACCTCCACATTGTTATATAACAAGCAAATTAATTTCCAGGTGTCTAAAAATAAAATACTGTTAGGTGAACTGTAGACCTAGTACATTAATCTGGTAGGAGGCAAAAAGCAAATACACTGAACCAATAACGATGTTACTGGCTACTGCAATTACCACAGATTTGTGTCAATGATAGCATTAAGGCTCAAGGCTTGTGGACACTGAATGACTTCACACTTGTTAAATGGATTGTTCTGCTCCTCCAAAAGCAATGAGGGGCCCTGTGGCACCGTATAGACCAACAGAAATGTATGAGCATAAGCTTTCATGTGCAAAGACCCACTTTGTCAGATGCAGTGGGTGTTTGCCCACGAAAGCTTATGCTCATACATTTCTGTTAGTCTATACGGTGCCACAGGACCTCTCATTGCTTTTGCAGATCCAGACTAACACAGCTACCCCTCTGATACGCTGCTCCTCCAAGGAGCTCAATGAGAGTGAGCCCATATGGAGCACAATGTATCTAAATGGGTCTCAGGACAAGCTTTGGATCTGTCCCCTTGGAACTATCTGCAGACATGGAGCCTAAGTCAAGACTTATATGGAGCTCAGCGTAACCCAGGAATCTGCTTCTGGCAACTGGCAGGGGCAGAATCTTACGGGTGTCCTCTGAAACACGTATATGCATGATAATTGACCCAAGAGTGCCATGTAGAGACAGTAGCCCCACTGGTCATCATAATCATTGTAAAATGTATAGCTAGATTTTTTTAAGAAGTTATTCATTCATATTAGAAACAATGTTCTTAAAACCTTGAAGTTAAAGGCAGGTCACCAGCAAGTGACATACCTTGGACAGATTTCATTCAGCCAGGATGGCAAGAAGTTACAGATGGAACATCTTTAATCCAGAACTCTCTCTTCCAGCAACATCCGTAGTCCTGACTGATTTTAGTTAGCCAGATATCCACTTATCATGGGTGTTGCCAAGTTTCCTGTGGTCCCATAAAGTTTGTTTACAGACATCAGTCCTGGTTCTCAGTGTTCTGTGCGGTTACTTTTCTCTAGTTTACCTCTAAATGTCTTCTAAGAGCCCACTATGCCAGTAGAAATGTAGGTAATGCTGCCAGACAATACTGCCCTCCTGTCATTCAGCAAATTCTCTCATTTGTCACCAGTCAGTTCCTGAGAGTGCTGCACTAGAGAGGTTCAACCGGTAGCAGGGATTTTTCTCTCTTACTGCTCATTGTATAGTGTGTATCTCGCTCTTTAAGTCTACTTGCATACAGAGTAACTAGTTAAAAAAAAGATGGCAATATCAACCAGACATCATGAAAACTACAGGATGAAACATATCAGGAGGGCATACAATTTATGAATAAAGATAAAAGACTGTGTAGATATATCCAGGGTTACAAAGAGGCAAATAGGATTGTGCACCTGTGACAAGCTGGTAAAATCTTTGTCTCATATAAAAATAGGATTAGAGCTAGGGTTGACAAAAAAAAAATCCTGGAAGGACATCGGAGCAAGCTTTGTTCCACAAGACATGCAGTTAAAACACAGCTAAATAAATCTAGGTTTTAGAACACCGGTTATGATTTTATTCTATATGTAACCATTTTTTTCCAATATTTCTGTTTGCTATCATTTGGCCCTCCCTACTTTGTTAAATGAACTGTTGGTTGTTTTCACTATAAACGTATCTAACTGTTCTGTGTTAAACATAGAAAGGACCTAAGGTAGAACTGGTAATCTGGAGTGCACAGTTCCTTTGGAAGTCTCAGAAATCTGAGCATCCAGGGGCTGAACACTCCAGAGCAGAGAGATGCTTCGAGGGCTGGAACATGCCCATTACTAACCTGTGGAGAGGTGGAGCTTGCACAGACTGAGAGGGCAGCACTTGTGTTGCCCATGACAAAAGAAGTCAAGGAGCTGAGACACAGCAAACAAAGACGGGGCTTCTTTAAATTAAGGACAGGTGCCAGTAAGATACCTCAAAGCTATGGCTAGCCCTGAGAAGTATCACAGCCAGATCCTCGCCTAACATAAATTGTTGTATTCCCACTGGCTTCGTGGCGTCAGCTGAAAATCTGAGGGTAACTGTACTGTTGCAAAACATAGTAGTCACATTCTATATTCAATATATTGTATGGCAATTTTCATTGGGGGCAGGTGCTTTACTTGATTTTCTTCAGTTGGGTCTTTGTATTCTCTGTTTGCATTACAAGTGAGCATGCTAAAGTCTGTTGCATCACATCTTTCAAGTTATTTTCACTATCACACATGCATAGTCCATTCAATATTTGAGTTGTCTGCAAGCCATTTTTATTTGTTTCTTCACTGATGGTTTGAGCATCAAGTCATTGACATTCTCTTACTAAAAAGCATAAGGGCTTGGTCTACACTGTGGAGTTTTGTCAACAAAAGTTACCTTTGGGACATATTTCCCCAAAGCCCCTCTGTTGACAGGACACGTCCACGCCTAATAGAGGCTCCCCCTGTCGACGTCCTCTGTCGACAGAGAGCGGCACGACTGCCTGGCCCTCTTTCAGAAGAACAGCCAACCGGAAACTCTGCAAACAAGGCTGCCCAGTGAATCGGAAGCCCTTTCTGTCAACACTACATTATTTTTTGTCAAAAAAATCTGTCGACAGAGGCTTTATGCCTCATACGGGAGCGAGTTAACTCTCCTGTGAAAACTGCTGCATTCTGTCAAGTTTCTTGACAGAAGGCATTTGTGGTGTGGATGCTCCCTGTGTTTTTTCAACAAAACCCCAGTTTTGTCAACAAAGATCTGTAGTGTAGACATGGTCAAGGCGTTTTAGTAGCTTCTAAGTACCTATAGGTCACCCTCATTTACACATAATGAATTACACAAGCATGTTTTCTTACATATTCACAGATAATTTAATCATCTTCATGTTTTACACTCCTGCAAAAAGGTTTTAAAAGCACATAAATCATTTCATGTGCTCACCCAGTGTCTGTTCAGCACTTGCCACAATAGGACCCTGGTACTACGGGCATATAAACAAATATAGTAAAGGGAAAATGCAGGGCACAGCTCAAAAAGTTTTCTTAGGGTTTTGTTGGTATGTAAGATATTAGATATTTTTATCTACTAGCTTTGAGAAATCAAATTACTAGAAGCAGTAACATCTGATAAGTAAGTTAAAAAAAATGAACTAAAACTAATTTACTGTGCAATCAGTCAATAAGAGCCATGAAATGAACTGTTATGATTCTTATAGCAGGTGACAGATTAAATAAGTAATTAATAATGAAAAACTCTCAGGATTTCAATGACTGATAGACCCAAATAAACAGCCAAAATTAGCATAGTTGTATTAATTTAATACAATATCTGAATTTGGGAAAATATATTGCATAAATGATAACAGAACTAAATATTCCTATTTAACAAACTTTCTAATGAAACTTCTGTGAATCATGCCCCCCTTACAGTGTGAAAATGATTCATACATTCCAAGGCCAGAATGGACCAGTGTGATCAACCAGTTTGACTTCTTGTAGGTCCCGGGGCAGAGAACTGCCCCTAAATAACTTTTAGAGCGTACATTTTACACAAACATCCAATCTTGATTTAAAAGCTGACAGTGATAGAAAATATACTCTGACCCCTGAAAATTTGTTTTGATGGTTCTTTATTCTCACTGTTGAAAATTTACATATGATTTTCAATCTGAATTTGTCTAGCTTCAATTTCCATGCACTGGATCATATTATATTTTGCTCTACAGTGAAGAGATCACTTGTCCTTCTTCTAGGTAGTGGTAATTATTTTAACATAAAAGCATACACCTTATTTCCAGTCTGATATACCAGTCATCTCTACAAGAGCAGGAAAATGGGCATTAGTGTACCTTAGTTTTATTCTAGGCTGTGATACATATTTCCTATGTGATTTGGGGCAAGTCATTTAAATTGTTCAATGCCACTGTTCCAAACTAAGATAAGACTTCCTTTGCTAAGAATATAAGAATTACCTCTTGCTAAGTTTATCGCAGTACCTACCAAAATGGTTGAGGCTCCAGCAGTACAATAACATAGCTCTTAACTTTTGTCAGGTGCTGATTGCCCTCAGTTCTTGCTAAGTTAAAAACAGGTTGACAGTGCTTAGCCATGACACCCTCCAGTCTTCAGACATTAACTACATACACAGGAACCCTTTCCCTACCTCTGCAATGCAACATTGAGGGGAAAATATATAGTCACATTTTAAATGAGTTATATACAATAAAAAAGATGTGTAATATTCTCTTCAAGAGTTTTTGAAGGAGCAGCATGACTTTAAAATCTAATAAGTTGTCCTAACTAAAATTGTGCATATGGAGTGTTTATCTCCTGTATCAGAGGTGCACCATGTCAGCGTGTAGCTTCACAAAAACCAAGCAGTCCTGTACCACCTTAAAGACTAACACATTTGTATACTAGGTAATGAGCTTTTGTGGGTGAGACCCACTTCTCCTATATGCTTTTATAAGGAGTCCACAAACACTTGTCTACTTTCACATTCAGGTGTTAGAAAGTGACATAAAAAATCATAGCACTTTCAGGTCAGAGTGAATGCCATAGGCTCTCAACTCGAAAAGAAAGAAGAGAGAACATCACAGCACTGCATGTTTAATTGAAGAAATCCATTGCCAATTAAGAGGCATGATAAATAGCCATTTAAAAGAGTAGTTGGCTGCTATGAAGATTTTCATTTAATATTTTTCAAACAAACAAAATCAGGAATCCAAGACTATAGCTCCAGTACAAACATCCCATAATATCTCTCTGGTGCAGGAAAAAATGTTTTGTGATCTAATGATGTTCTACCTGTGAGGCATCCAGATGTATTTGTGCTTGTTGTACACACTTCCCTTCTAAAGGAAAAATCTATGGCACTGTTATTTAAAGGCAGCAGTATCAAATACACTTGTTTCTGATACTTTAACCAAATTATTTGAAGTGATTTTATGCATAACTCTAAAATGCATCTCTAGAAAGCTTAACAGATAGCATTTTGAAGGTTAATGTCAGGTATCTGGTGTGACTCCTACATTAGTATTCTCTCTACAGCTTCCAGAGACAACTTATCTTTGACTTTCTAAATATTCAGGTACACTTAGCCACAACTACACTCAAAAGAAACCAGTGAAGTATTAATTTACTCAGTCTCACCGGTTGTCCAAAATGCAATTTTTGCATGAACTGGAAACCCAGAAATAACACTTATTTTCTTTATTTGACTACACTTTGCACACCTTGGATATTTATTTCATGTGTTCTCTTTCCCACACACTCTTTCAGCAGATACTTCCCCCTGCTGGGAAAAGATCAAATTGCAGGGTGCAAGTAACTACCCCCTTGAGCAATAAGGAATATAAGTTTATCATCAGCAAATTAGTGTATCAGCTGTAAAAACTACTGTGATTGTGTGGCAGCATGACAGGTATTATAAATATATTAAATGTGTCCTTTTTCATGTTGGAGTTCCCATCATCAGACAGAAGCACTTTATGAAAATAAAGACTCAGTAACTTTATTCTCAATCAATACAGTATGTATTTAAGACAGATTATAGTGAAGGCTGCTGACTAAAGAATTGCTTTAAGTGCTAGCATTAAAAGTGTTAAATGCCAAGACATATGGAACTTAGGAAACTTATTCACTTTACTAGATTTTAGGGTAGTATACATTTGTGAATATTTTTATAATTTCATTACAGTTTTCTTTGTTTTAGTTTCATTTCAGGTTTGGGTATTGAATCTTGATTTGTGCTTCATTGTCACTATTCTATTTTACATTTGTATCCAATTAGGCAATATTTTAAATATTTTAAATATACACAACAAAAAGCAAGAGAAAGCATGAGGAGAGTTTAACCAATTATACTACTTCTTTACTTGAAGTCCTATACAATAAGGTCTATCGTCAATAAATAACTATGCCATGTATTAAGAAAGATAAAGTTTTAAAGACTTCCTTCTTAAGTAATATGCATGCACAGAATGTCGTTATATCACAAACACAGATAAGATATAGTGAAGAATGCATTTGTTTTGAGATAAATCTTTAGATTACAGTACAAAGATGAAAAAATGCATCAAGCCCTTGATGAAATGATGGCATGAAATTGATATGCCATATCCAGTGAATGTACAAATAGAAAAGTCAACTGACAAAATGCTGTTTTATAGCTATAGCAGTGATTTTTGCTGTTATAATATAAACCCAAACATGATACTTAAACATGAAAAACAAGATGTAATGAGCTTAATGAAATTCTAGCATCTGTCTTTGTGTAAATAAAATCAGAAACCATGAAAGCCCTACCTAAATATTCTATCCAATTGAAATAGCACATTTGCTCAATTAAATAAATCATTATAGTAAAAAATAATGAAAAGACCGACATTTTCAGCACTAAAAATAAAATGAAATACAAACACAATTCTCATAGCTGATATTTGATAAATGGTTTCACAAGTTCCTCCATACAATAGCTAACAGGAGCTCTTAGTGAACAGGCTTGAAAAACTATTGCTAATAGAGGGAGGAGGGATAACATGCATCTCCCTATATAATAAGTCTTCTCTGCCTTACTGCAACAAAAACAGACAAACAATAGACCTTGTCAGCTCTGGCCCTCCCTTTTATGGGCACCCCAATCTTTAAATACTCCTCTGAACCCCCCTGCCCCCCACACACACACTCATGCATCTGAGGAAGTGGGTCCTTGCCCACAAAAGCTTATGCTCCAAAATATCTGTTAGTCTACAAGGTGCCACAGGACTTCTTGTTGTACAACAAACATAGAAAACACAATGCACACTTTGCAAAGCAAGGGACCCTTGATTGCTTTCATGTACAGTAGCCACATGAGAGTGAATAACATCTCCCCAGTGTTTCACCCTTAGCCATGAAATTCGCATTTCCTGTCTCGGTTCAGCATTTCTCCACAAACCAGCTTGGAGGGCAACTCTGCACTTGAGCAAGGCTGCTGAAATACGCGCTCCCCCACTCCCTGGCAATTCGCTGCTGGCATTTTCCTCTGCCCCCACTCCCCCGCTTGAGGAGTGGGCAGGTCAGCACTATCCTGCCCACCGCTCTGCCTGCGAGGGCTAAGCCGATCGGTCATTCCTCACGCCTGGAGCAGGTTTCAAGCACCTCTGCCGGGAGGCTGGGGGGTCCCGCCGAGGAAAAGGAGGAGCCCCCGTCTGCCTGCCTACTCCAGGGCGCGCAGTGCCTCGGCTGCGCCCGAGCATCCCGGCAGCTGGTCCACGTCCGCCCGGCTGCGAGGCAGCGCTGGAGAGGCGCGCGGGGAGGCGCGAGACTTACCTTCAGCCAGGAGGCGCATCGCGTGAACAAAGGACGGGTCCAGGCTGTCCTTCTCTGCCATCAGCTCGGGCAAGTATTTCTCCTGCTCCATAGTCTCGCCGCCCGCGCCGCGCCCGGGACCGGCTGCAGTGGCTCGGCCGCCGCTCCTCGGGCTCGGCTCCCCGCCCCCGCTGCGCGCACCTGGGGTCCCTCCGCTCCGCCGGCGGAGGTGCCCTGCCCGGCGCTGCCCCGCACGGCCCCCGCTGGCTCCGCGCCTGCCGCTGCCCCTTCCACTGAGCGCCTGCCCGCTCCCCGCGGCCTTAACTAGAGAGGCGGGAAGAAGGGGCCCCCCCACCTCCCCACCCCGCTCATTGGTGGCCGCGCGCTGGAGGGCGGAGACCCGCACGGCGGCGGGGAGCGGCTGCTGGCTCCGGCCCCCCGGCTGACTGGCGGGGCAGAGGGCGGCGGGCGGGGTGCGCAGGCTCCGCTCGCTGGCCGAGGTGCTGAAGCAGCGGGGAGGACTGAGCGGCTCGGGCCAGGCGGGGGGCGGGGCAGCCCGGCTCCCTGCGGCTCAGCCCCGCCCGCAGCCCGACCCACTGAGGTCCGGAGCGGGCTGTGCCCGCCGCGCGGTGGGCGGGGCGGAGAGACGCTTTCCAGCCTCCCCCGCGCGCCCCGGGCCTGCCCCGGGCCCCTGCAGTGGGTGTACCGGGGAGCAGCCGGGAGTGCGACTGAGCCGGAGGCTGCTCCCGGGAACTTTTGGCCGCTGCCAAAGGAGCGGCGTCCCCTGCCCCGCTTGACGCAGCCAGAGCCCCGGGCTGGGAGGGGCGAGGAGATGTGGCCAGAGGCGGGGGGCGCTGGGGAGTCTGAGCGCCGAGGCTCCGCGGGCAGGGAAAGGGGGCGCTTCTCAGGGCGCGGTCTCCACAGTTCCCTCCTTCCCGGGGCTGGAGAGCAGCCGAAGCCGCGCAACTGGCCCTGGGCCGGGCCCGGGAGAGCTGAAGTTTAAGTGAGCAGTGGCCAGAGTCCACAGGCTCCTCCCCAGATCGCTCTTCTCATCCAAGCAGGTTGACACATGGACCCAGATTCCTGGGGCACGGGGAACCTGGGTAAAACTGGAAGAAGCACCAGTTTCTCAGCACTCCCGTCAGCTTTTCGTCAATTTCTAGGTGTAGCTGCTCCATGTTGAATCTCAATCCTGGCTTGGTCACTTTTGTGGCATACCTCTTGAGCAGGAACCTGTGTTTTTACCATGACCAAATGGTGGTCTGAACCTACGTCTGCTCCTCCTCTAGCAGGGATGTCCTGCATCAGTCTTCTGAAAGAACTGCTGATGTGGATGTGATCAATCTGGTTTCTGACTGGTGGTCCAGTGAAACCCCAGTTACTGTGTGGATTCTTTTGTGTGGAAAAACACTACCACCTATCACCAATCTATTAAAGGAACAAAAGTCACTGAAGCTCTCTCCATTTTCATTCATGTTCTGTAGGCCTTCTTGTCCCATGGTCTGTTCTCTGCCTCTGTTTATGCTTCCAGTTTTCACTTTGAAGTTGCCCATCAAAATCAACATATCCTTCTTTGCTTTCTGGTTCACCACAATTTGTAGTTTCTCACAGAAGTCTGTTTTACATTCCTCAGCTGCTTCATCGGTTGGTGCATAACATTACACAATCAGTACCTTTTGCACTTTGGTGGAGAATCTAGCCTTGATGAGGCATGATGATACCGCTGTCTGCTCCATTAAAGCACCAGATGTCTCTCTTTATCACAAAAAGCCCACACCTTTTCTGTGTGGTGCACCCTCTTCTTCATGTCCTGAATAGATGGGGGTTTCACATGTTGCCAGGCATAGCTGCCGGATTGTGTCCATCTTGTCTCACACAAGTCCAAAACTACAAGTTTGTACTGTTTCATCTCCACTGCAATCTATGCTGTCTTCCCCACTTGACACATGGTCTGAACATTCCACATACCAAACAGCTAGAGGACATTGATTTTGCTGATGTGGTCACCCTCCTTTCACACCAACGTGAAAGTAGGAAAGAAAAGGTCACAAAACTAGACAAAACTACTTCAATGACTAGACTGAGAATTAATAAGGGAAAGACAAAGAGAATGAGAATCAACCAGTACAACAAAACCACCATCACATGGGGAAGGGATGACCTGGAAGATTGGAGCAGTTCACGTACTTGGGAAATATTGTGGAAATGGAGGAGGAACGGATCAGGCTATCAGTGCCAGGATAGGGAAAACAACAGCTGCATTCAAGACCCTCCATCACATATGGAGTTCACAAATAATATCTGCAAACACAAAATGTGGATCATCAACACAAATGTGAAGAGTGTGCTCTTGTATGGATTTGAGACTGGGGTACTACAAAGTCTTCAAGTCACAAGATACAGACATTCATAAACCGACGCCTGAGGTACATCCTTCACATCAAATGGCAAGACTTCATCACAAATGAGGAGCTTTGAAACAGAGCAGGACAAGAACCAATTGACATTTAAATCAAGAGAAGAAAGTGGTGATGGCTAAGCCACACGCTCAGTAAAACATCATCCAGTAGAGTCCATTAAGCTCCCACATGGAACCCACAAGGAAAATGCAAAAGAGGAAGACCTCAGACAATGTGGGATAGGTCTACTGATACTGAAGGACAATAATTGGGGTACTCCAGGAGCAAGCTAGAAGTTTTGACCCCATACAGAGTGAAGTGGAAGAGACTTGTAGATGACCTATGCTCCATGCAGAGTACAAGGGTTAAGGAGGAGGAGGAGGAGGACAGCCCCTATCCACACAGATTTTGATTTCAAAACAATTCATTCACTTCTTATAGGACTGTGTGAGTGACCAATGAGACTATTTCTGATAGGTTAAAAAGGAGGGGGAAAAGAAGATGAGTTCTCCTCTTTTAAACAATAACTTTAAACAGCTTAGAACTAGATTGTGAGAGCTTTGCTTCTTTGTCAGTCTGTACCTCAAAACTAGTCCTTGATTAGCCTATAGACACAAGAAGAACAGCATTACAGGGCTAATGTTTTATCTGAGAATTCCACACACAATGTGTGCAGCTCTAAGATTTTCAATGGGTTATAATAGGCCTCGTCAATAAATAGGTGGGCCACCAGCCAAATCCATAGCACCCACCAGGTGCTTTTGAATGCATCCTGCATTTATTATCATTGCTATTTTTTTATTCTTTTCTCTGTTGTCTGGACCGTCACAAAATAAAATTGACTACCCCAGCATAGGTCTATCCTCCCTAACAGGATATCTTTCTCCTGAGGCCACACTGCCACCCCTACATTAAATGGAAAAGCTAAAGCTGGATTCTCTTAATTTAAGGGAGAAAGAAAGGTCATACTGGGAAACTGTCATAACCAACCTAAATTCGTTCCACTTTGAAATAGTCCTGGTCATTTAGACTTCGGGAGTGACATAGGTAGTGGACTGCTGCAGAGGGTAAATTTTGTTGGGAGTCTGATTGATGCTGTAGAGGAGTTGTTTTACTTGTTCCATGTACAACCTAGAGGCAGTGAGACCACTGACAAAGGAGAGTAAAGTCTGCACCCTAGTCTCACATGAGAGCAAACTGTCTTTTAGCTCATGTGATAGAAGCACATGGCTTTAGCCCCGGTAGGTTCAATCCCACCTGCTGACTGAGGCTTTACACATGTAGTTTATGGGAAGACACCCAAAGCCTTGGTGAGATCACCTTTTGAATTTGTATACTACTCTACACATAGTTCAGTATTATTGAATATTTCATTATGCACACTTAAGGAACATGTGCAGTAGAAAGGCCAGTATTCATTAAACACTTGTGTCTATGCAGGAAATACAGAATGTACATACATATCTCTCTATGGCAAAGTGGCCAGGGGTAAGATGTTCATCAGTCTCATTTTGAAAAGCAGCTTAAGCATGTAAGAGCTTCTCACATTAACTTTCAATGTTACGTAAGCTGCTAAACAACTTAGGGGCTTCTGAAATTTTTAATGTAAATGTCAGTTAAAACATTTCATGAAAGTCTGCCAGATATGAAATGCTTATTTCAGATGACATTTAATCATATGTTTAAACTGTTGTGCTAGCCATGAGCTTGGATGTTTGCTATAGCCATTAATAATCAAAAATGTATTTTACATGTATTTGGTTTGCTGTTTCAGATTAAGCAAAGTGTTTCTGCATTGTATTTTAGTAAGTCTAATAAAAGAGAGATCACAAAAGATCAGTTTGAAAGAAGTAGAGGCTCTAAAAGATCAGCTACACTAGTTTAACAATTTGAATATCAGTGCATGGATTTACTATCCCATTACACTCATATTGATTATAGTACAGGTTGACCCTCTATAGTCGGGCACCCTTGGGAGCTGACCAGTGCTGATCCAGAGAATTTCTCAAACCCCAGGAGATCAATATTATAGTGAATGGGTCTCTTTATGTTTATCTCACAGTAGCAAATAAATGGAACAGTGCTCGCTATGCTTCTTAATAATGTGTGACTGTACTGATACACCCAGTATAAACCTACACCTAAACAAGGCTTAACAACTCCCTTCATAACAAGGTGTTACACAATTTTACTGTATTGGCACAAAGAAATAAGTAGGTAAAAAGGATAAAAATCACACTTATCCTTAACAGCATTGCCAGCATTTCCACTGCTTGCTGGTCAATTAAAAGACATTTAGGGGTAATATAGGGCTAAATAAGAGCACAGAACACAGACAGCCAGGACTCCTGGTTGTAAACAAACTTCACAGGATTGTAGGATGTTGTCTGGATCTGAGAGTACCAGACTACAGAGGTTCAACTTGTATGCCAAACCACCATCCTTACTGGGGAAAAAATTAAGATTACCTGTAAGTGGCAAAAATGTAAAAAAATAATCTAATTAAACCATAAAAAGTGTCCATCTCTCCCCTGTTTTTTGTGGTGGGTGGGTGGTAAGGAGGTCACTGTAGGTTGAATGTCTCTAGTCTGGCACTGTGAAAACCTCACCAGTGCCAAATGGGAGAATTTGCCAGACTGTGGTAGATCAATATTGTCTAGCAGCATTACCAACACTTACGCTGCTTACTGGGATCTTAGAAGACATTAAGGGGTAAATAACAGCACAGAACACTGAGAGCCAGGACTGGTGGCTGTAAAAAAACTTCATGGGACCATGGGAAACCTGGTCACACCCATGGTAAGTGGTTGTACAGCTAACTAAAATTATGCAGGGTTACAGATGTTGCTGGGTAAGAGAATGCTGGATGGGAGGAGGTTCAAACTGTGTTAAAATACGCACGCTCAGATATGTAAAAAAGATTTTCTACTTGCAGTTTAATGTCAAGAAAATGTATAAAAAGAGAATAATTGGAATTATTGCAGCTAGAGATAAACATTCTCCATTTACTCTTAGCAAGTAGCATTACTCGAAATAGGACTTTGATTACATTGATTGAGCCTCGTCAGACCTGCCCCTCTACTTAGTTTCCTGCTCCAGTGCCATAACTCTTGAACTCAAAGGGTAGTGTGAGTATATATCTATATCTATACTTATATCTGCATCTCTCCAAAGCTTCTGGTTATATATTTGAAAACTTACAGTTAAAATCCCTGAAATGCAGTAGCATTATCTACCTAATTAGATTATCATTAGGAAAAATAAGTTTTTAATCAATGGCATCCATTTCTGGATTTCAGATTTTAGAGCCAAAAGGTACATTCACTCATGCATCTGAGAAAATGTATGGGCCTAATTGTGCAGACAAGTTGTTTGCCTGAGTAGTCACATTAAACCTTGCCTCTGTCTCTCTCACCAATAGAAGTTGGTCCAATAAAACATATTTCCTTATCCACCTTGTTTCTCTAGTCTCATAGACATCAATATGAGTATTTAGCTAACTAGATATATTCATAGGCATGTTAGTCAAACTGGCTCCTTAGATACATAAAACCAGATAAGTTAGAGGTATTCTACCTCTGCAAATCCTGTTGATCTGAGTCCTTTTCCTGGATTCCTGAACTGACCATGGCTTCAAGTAGGTTTTAGGTGTGTCCTGTCTGATACGGAAATCTTCACCTTTGTACCCATTCTTTTTGAAGATTCCAAGGTTAGAAATCACCAATGTGGTTATCTAATCTGATCTCCTGTATTACACAGACCATAGAACTTCTCAAAAATAATCTCTAGTTCATATATTTTAGAAAAAAAACTTGTAATCCTGATTCAAAAATTGTAGGTGATATAGAGTCCACTATGACCCTTAGAAAAATTATTTTGATGGTTAATGATTCTTTCAATTAGAAATGTACACCTTGTTTCCAGTTTTAATTTTTCTGATTTCAGTTTCCAGCCACTGTATCTTGTCAGACATTCCTCTACTAGACTGAAGAGATATTTTAAATAGAAGAGATAAATTATTTGTTCTCTTTGTAGGCACTTTTAGACTGTGATCAAGTCATCGCTAAACCTTCTCTTTGCTAAAATAAATGAATTGATCTTGGTTAGTGTACCATTGTAGGGCAAGTTTTCTAATTCTTTAATCACTTGTGTGTATATTCTCTAAACCCTCCCCTATTTATAAACTTCCTTTTGAACTGAAGACAGCAGAACTGGACAGTGCTTCATCAGTAATCACACTAGTGACAAATACAAAACTAAAAATAACCTCTGCTCACATTCAAAATCACCCCATTCATGGATTGAATTAACTCTTTCAGGCATTGTGCATTGGGAGCTCTTGTCACCTCTAATTTTTGTTCCTAGATTTGAGATCATTTGCTGCACAAGGGAGGATGGGACAATAATATTGTTGGAGCAACGTGCCTTGCTGATCTCCATGCTTCCAAAGTGATTATTCTTCATTAATGGTTTATATTATTCCTCCACACCAAGAGGTGCTCTCTTTGTTAATACAAAGACTGATTCAAAGACCATTGAACTCAATTTAAAGACGGCAATTGATGTCAGTGGACTTTGGCTCTGCTCCTTATTATCTTAAACAATGAAAACCAGAGACACAGAAGAGGCTTGTGAAAAAAGTGAATCATAATTTGGTAATTTCTGGGTATGAGCACATCAACTAATGCCATATTCCTTGCTGTTTTAGGGCTCCTCAGTCACTGACAGACAGCTTCCACATAGGTTTTAAGCCTCAGACCAGATGCATCCTCTGAGTCTTCCCCTTCTTTCCTGTTCCTCCTTTTTATATCCTCTCAACCACTGAACCAGTTGCCTTATTAGCCCAGTAATGTCTCCCCAAGCTACAGTAATCCCCAAAAGAAGTTGATTGCCTTCACTTAAGCCTGCACCTTTCACAGTGCTTCCTGCTCAGGGCCTCGGGTGCTACTAATAGTGCCTTGTTGTGCTAGTCATATTCTTTATATGACTACAACTCCAGTGGAATTCAATGGGTGTTCCAAATATATGCAGGAAAGCAGGATCATGCTGTTTCCTAATTTATCTGATCCATGTCACAAATTCCCAGTTTACCAAAACATGCATCAAATGAAATTATCTACAGTACAAGTCTATTTAACATTTATATTACTTAATATGCTGAAATAACTGAATGGATGACCCATCATAGGCACAATTAATCGAAATACAACTTCCCTGCAGGGCACATATAAGCAACAATCCATAACATAAATTAAGGCAAACGAGTTTTGATTTTTTAAATCCCAAAAGCCAAATGGTAAGTCAACAACAGAAGGTAGAAAAATCCTTTAATAAAATTAATCAGACCACTAGCTAGAAAGGCTAAGAACTCAGAGAAAAATAAAACGACAGACCAGCATGTCTAATGTTTTTCACTTCTCCCTCACAGTAGTGATTTTGCCATTGTCTTCTTTACAGAATGCCAGTCTAATTTTTGACACAATTGTCTCCATTTTGCACCACAAGCAGCTGGTTACCAAATCCTCCCCCTGCCTTGCCTGTCCATTTTTGAAGTTGTATTTTCCTTAGTATATCTGCCATTTCTCAGCTAAATGATTAAAACTCCTTCTTGTGGATTATTCTCACATGACCACTTTTATTCTCACTTGATCCCCTGCAAACTGCTGCTATAGGAATCTTCTACTGTTTACCTTTTAGCTATATCACACTCTCCACCTTTACCTCCAATGTCTTCCTGTCCATTCCTACATCAGTTTCAATCTTCTAACCCTTACCTCAAAAGGTCTGTACTATTTTTTTCAGTCTTTGTCTCTGCTCTTATCTTTCCATTTCTCTTCTCTCACACTTTGCACATCATGCCCAATGATTGCTTTTTTATCTCTTTTGTTCTGTCTTCCAGATACTCCTTACATTTACAACATGCTTTCCATCCCAATGTGAAAACCACCCTTTACCTGTATCTATGCTACAAAGTTCTGCTGGCAAAAGACGCCTTCTGTCAACAAAACTAGGGAGCGTCCACACTAGAAATGCATTCTGTTGAGAATCTGTTGACAGAATGCAGCAGTTTTTCCCAGAAGAGCTCTGTCTTGACCATATGAAGCATAGCGCCTCTGTCGACAGAGGGGCCTTCCGGTTCACTGGACTGCCCAGTTTGCAGAGCTTCCAGTTGGCTGTTCTGTCAATAGAGGGCTGAACAGTCCGGCCACTCTGTGTTGACAGAGATTGTTGATAGGCAGAGCCTGTATTAGGCTTGGACATGTTCTGTAGACAGAGGGTTTGTTTTCAGGAAATATCTGTCAACAGTGACTTCTGTGGACAGAACTCTGTAGCGTAGACACAGATTTTCTGTTTAAATTCTTTTCAAGACAAAAGTGTTTAATGAATGACAGTCATACACCCAATTAAGTCCTATTATCTAACAATTTGAATATACATATCCCTGTACCTTCTGTCATGAGAACAGTAGCATGGTGACATTTCTGGATACCCGACAATTTATGTGACTATCTACTATCTATTTTTAAGCTGTATACTTCAAGGGCAGGTATATAAACTAACTTTTAAAAAGAAGATCTGTTTCCTATGTGTATTCATATCTGTTTACTGAAGAAAAGTTGTGGGTTTTTTCAGTTTTTCTTCATGTGTTTGGTCTATTTAATTCCTGCCATTAATTGAGAAATATCAGGTCTCTGGAAGAGGGAGCTTGGTCCTTTTCTGGCAGGCATGTTTGTGCTATGCAAACCAATTGCTAAGCAGTTTTCCACATGGGCAGAGGTTGCTTAACATATTTACTATTCCTTCACACTCCTCTTGCAGGTCCGACCATCTTTTTGCGGCTAATTGTATACCCACCCATGGCTGGTTAGCAAAATAAAAGTTTCAAACAATCCTCAGAGTGCCCAAAATAAAGTCTGCTACACAACAGTCAACTCTACTTCCTCTGACAGACAAAACTTTCTTCTGTCTCAATCTTCTCCACACAAAGGCATCAGTTAAAGCCCTTTCTGGCTGAGACGCTGGCCTTAATTTTCTTCTGGCAGACACACCCTGCAGCTTCCTTTTTTTAAAATAATCTTCTCATCTGCTCAACTTTTGGCTTTTAAGTAAAACTCGGTTGAATCACCTCTGCCCTCCAGGCCACAAAGGGCTTGCCATCCTGGTACACTCTGAAACATGTGGCTTTCGGTATACTCCTAAAGTTAATGACATAGAGAAATTTGTGTTATGACCAGGAAATAGTGACAATATTGAGGTTGGTCAGACAGAGAGTGATGGAACTGTGCAGGGGTGTGTAGGTGTAAGAGAGAAAGCATCCTGCACAAGGAAAAAGTCTGGAAAAAATAATATTTCCTACTCATTTTCTTTTACCTAGGAATCTACTAGTATTATTCTAAGGTAATTAAGTTTTGTCTGTAAAAGAGGAATACAGAAAGTATTCAGCAGCAAGAGAGAGATGAGTCAGAATAGTAGATATTTCAGTAATCTGAGTTTCAGCTCTGTCTTCCAACTACTCTCTTCTCGTCTTTGACTGTCATCTGTCATCTCATCTGTGACAAAGGGAAGTCTTTTCACCACTTGCCTCCTATCCTGTACCAGCTTCATGGCTGTGTTTATCTTCAATGGTTTTTTTTTGTTTCTGTCATTCTCTGGACTTCCTTTGTTTCTAGTTCATTGCACTCTGTGGTATAGCAGCGCGTATGGTATCCTTTCCAGCTCCATTCTTGACAGGTGTCCAAACCCATTGCACTCATCTTGTTATTGCTTGACTAAGCTATTTTATCTCTTCATTTTTTTTTATTTTCTGTATTCTTGAAATATCAGTATTCCCCTCTGCCAGTTCATTTCTACAGTCAAAATCTTTTGTTCATCACCCTTCCTCCTACTCCAGTGTTCTGACCCATGGAACAGTAGTGTCATACCAGTTGTCTTATATGTGTGGACTTTTTTTGTATCAAAATGTTTTTAGCCTTCCAGATCTAGCAGACTTTTCTGAATGCAGCAATAGCTGATCTTATTTTTCTTTGTCCGTGATCTTATCAATTCCCATTCTCCTATTTTTGTTCTCCAAGGTACACCAGGATTTTCCACTTGTTATAATATTCTCTTGTAATATTCTCTTTACTTCTCTTTCTTGTCTTCTCCTCGACATCATTTTTGGCTTTTCCATTCTGATCTCCAAAGTGAATATTTTTAGTGTCCTGGTCTACTTTGTCACTTACTCGTTGTCAATCCTTGATCAATATTATCTGTGAATCTAAAGTTATGTTCTGTCATACTACATAACTTGACTCTTCCCATTTTATCTACAGAACAGAATTGGAAGAAGGGTTCTTTCAAAATCAGAGCTTGTTTTCGAAGGAACCCCATTTACATGGCTGTTTTTGCTTCCAGAAAAGGATCTTCTGGAAGCAAGATCACATGAGAATATGCAGATAATGTGCAAGATGTGCATATCCACTTCATTTGCATTTCCAACCTTACTCATTTGCCTTCCCCTTTCGAAAGGGGAATGTAGTGTAGTATAGACTTAACCTTTCTGGTTTTAGCTCTGTGTACTCAACTCTTACATTTATGTCTATGTCCTCCTTTTTATTTTCCTTCCATTTCTTATACTTGTCACTCAAGTTCAGCATTTTATCCATTATCCATCTTGGCTTCTTCCTTTTGTCTTTTTAACCCTACTCTTGTTAGCTTTTCTTGTAATACTATTACACTATTCCATATCTCTTCAATGTTGATTTCTTCTTGCACTAGAAACCTGGTGTGTGTGTGTGTGTGTGTGTGTGTGTGTGTGTGTGTGTGTGTGTTCTTTCCTCATGTCCAGCTTTTTCTATTTGCTCATCTCATAGATTTTATTTTTCTTGGCACTTTTTGATTGTTCTGAAGCTTAACCTCATTGATACCTGCACTAACATGAGATATAATATTAGTCACAAATAATCTGCATGACAACACACTTGACTTTTCATCTGCAGTTCACAAATATAAAGCTATTCATGTTTTCGTTTGCCCATCAGGCAATATCCATTGTCACTTTCTCTGTGGCAATCTATGCTGAATTAGGATGCTCATCACCAGGCTGTTGCTTAGGCTGTTACATTTCTGCTTTTCTGCTCTTTCATTTTCTTAATCTCATTCACATCTGTATAGTGCTCCAGGCCAGGTCTGATCCGACTTTTGCATTTAAGTTCCCCATAACCAGTAACACATCTCTCTTGGAACATCCTGAATTTTTTGTAGGCTATAAAATTTAGCAATTTCTTCCTTTGGTGCAGCTGAGGTAGGCACATATACTATTAGTATCGTAATGACACTAATGTTGATTCTGAATCTTGCTTTCAACAAATGAGGAGATAACGAGTAAACTCCTTAAGAGCATGGCTTGCCTTTGGCAACAGAGGAGGGTGGGGAGGGGAAGGCTGCAGACCCCGTAGGAAGCAATAAGAAGGTTTGGAGCAAACAGGCAAAGACCTGAGAGTGAATGCTCAGAGTTGAAACTGAATAATGCACCTAATATCACCAGTTTCTGTCAGTCCCTGCTTGAACTGGCTTTTTTGCAGCTATTGTGTTAGCTGGGTCTCTGGCTGGTTCCTTCCTTCAGTTACTCTCCCAAATGTCATGTGTCTGGGAACATGTACGGAAGAAAAGATCACAGCTTCTAGTGACTCCAGAGTTGAAGTCTCCCTTGCATCTTTCTAGGCCCATGGAAATGAAATGTGTTTGAAAATATAACCTCCCAAGGGCTGTGGGGAGCCCAAAGGATTCATTACTTAGATGACTTCATAGACAAAACCCACACTACCCAGTGCTGTGTTACATTGGCTAGGAAAGGACTTCTAAATTCATAACATAGGTGTCTTTTACTTCTCTTATATCAAGAAATGCTCTCAGCAATGTTTTTTCCCCCACCTACTGGGATTATCTCATGTTAGTCATACTATACTGCAGACTATAAGGGCATGTCTACATGTGCACATTATTTTGAAAAGACAGTCCCTCTTTCCAAAGAACAGAGGGAGCATCTATACATGCAATGCACTCTTCTGTCCCCTCCCAGGCCTGGTCCCAGCCAGCAGCCCCTGGGGATCCACGAGACCACTCCCAGCCAGCAGCCCCCGGGGATCCTCAGGCCCAGGGGCCCCCTGCTGCCTCCCATACTGGGGTTGTGCCCTGGGCCCAGCTTACCTCCATGAGGACCACTCTGATGGTGACCTTGTCCACTTTGAACTGGTGTCCCACTGAGTAGTAGGAGTCCAGGGTAGCCAGTTTCCATATCTTAATCATGACCTGCTTCTCGAGGGGGAGTGCAAGTCACATGGTGGCGTTCTGGTGCCTGAGTGTGGGTGCTAGCCAGTGGCATAGCTTGTGGAAGTTGTCCTGTCTCATGCGGAAGTTCTGCAGCCATGTGGCATCATCCAATTGCCAGAGCACCAGACGCTCCCACCAGTCTGAACTGCTGGAGTGGCTCCAGGTTGCTGGGGAGCCAGGGGGTGGGGTGCAAGCTGTGGTGGTCCACATCCCTCAGGGAGGCTCTTCTGTCTCCCAAGGAGGAGACAGGCTGCCACAGCGACCGTGCAAATGAGGTGGGCAACTGTGTCTATGATGGCTGTCTCCACTGCCAGGAGCAGGGTGTTGTCATCCATAGTGCTGCTGTGATGGGGTCTGAGTTGCTGCTGGCGGCTCAGCAGGCCTGAGCTCCTGGGAGGGTGGGGTAGTGGAGGGGGGTCTTTAAGGAAGCAGCTGGCTGCAGTCCCCAAAAGGTCTTGGCAGCCATGCAACCCCATCCACAGTGTCTCCGCCTCCCTTCTTTCAAAAGTGTGTTCATAGCCTTGTGGGTGCTCCCTTTCAAAAAAACGGAACAGTGTGTTGAAAGAGGGGGTCAGACCTGTGATCCTCCTTTGGCATGTGGTCGTATGCTTTTGAATGCCAGGATTTCGATTCCTGGCTTTCAGTTTTGCCCTTTCGATGGTGAGCTCCAATGTAGACACAGCCCAGAGAAATTGTTCATTACTATTACTCCAAATCAGTGGAGTGTATTTTCTTTTTTTCTTCATACTGAATATGGTACTTAAAGTAATGTAGAATAAATGACAATGCTGTTTTGAAACAAGTTGTTTTTGTGATATAACCTGTGACAATGTTTAATAACTTGGCTACTTCTATTTTAAACGTGGTTTCCTGGAATTCAGTATACCTGGATACAATTGTTTAAAAGACTAAAATGTTTGCACCTTACTTTAATTTTTTTTAAAAAGAAAAGGAAAACCAGCACTGTATTTCAGTTCATTTGTTGGTGAAAGTACAGGTTGTATCTCTCTGATCCAGTACCTCACCAGTCTTGAACCAGGGAATCTGCCAGATCACAGAAATCAATGCTGGCCATTCTGCTGCCGCTGCCTATGGTGCTCCACTCCAGGGGCACCAAAGTGGCCAGCATTGACTGATCAGGGACTGGGTGAAGGGGGGTAGTCTGGGGAAGAGGTAGGATGTGTGTGCAGCCCCAAAGCTGGGAACCAGGAACACAGGCAAGCCCATGGTCATTGGGCTGTGTGCCAGGTCCTCACTGTGAGCCACAAAGCTGCATTTCTGGCCTCAGCTTTGAGGCTCTGAAGCAACTCTGCCTCTTCCCTTGAGCATCCCCCCACATCACTGTTCCTCTTCCTCCCTTCCTGACCTTAAGTGTTGCAAATAGCTCATTTGCAGCACTCCAAAAGATCTGTGAGGGTGGGAGAGGAGTTGCTGAGTGGGAGATCTGGCTTTTCCCCATGAATGTCCCAGCCTCAGAGAACCCTCTGGGATGTTCAGCCAGATATTGCCAGACTACAGAAGTCCAGACTATAAAGGTCCAACTGGTATAGATAAAATTATATTGATTAAGGAATAATATGAATTACAGTTACTCATTAAACTGTTTAATATTTTTTAAAAAAGTAAAACAATATCCTTTATTAAAACTGAGAGGCTTAAAATTATTTGCTCTATTTTTGTACTTTATTCAGTTAACAATGAAAAGATAAATCAGTTCCACTTTCGATTCTAGTCAGGTACTTCATCTTCTGCCCTAGCATAATGCAGCAATGCTTGAGTTATCAACATTGCAAAGGAATGTTAAAATACTAACGAAAACTGAGAGTAAAAAATAATGCAAAATGAATGCTTATCCATCATGGCTAATGTAAGCCAGTTAGGGAATACCTAGCACAGTGACTGATAGATCTCAGATGTTTCCCTCAGAGTACGTGAGCTCCACACTACCCTGATTTACTGTATAGTTAGAAATCATACTTAAGAAAACATTTTACTCATGGTCTGTCAACTTACTTTCCTGGATAAGAACTTTGAGGTGGCAATGGCTATGTGGCCATATCATAGACTTCTTCCAATATGACTTCTTACCTAGATTTGACATAATAGGAGTGGTAGTTTGACATCTGGCCCTTCCTAGACCTATGGACAGATTGGAATTAATGCATATTAGCCTCACTGGCAACCCTGCATACCATTGCTGAGGAAATGCTGATGACACTGCTGTGGGAATACAAGGATGAAGCTTCATTTGCATAAAAAAATCTTGGATTGCAGAGGACTGTGCTGAGCACCTCTATCACAAGGTTCAAAATTTGCCAAAAAATGAGAAGGAGAGAATAGTTGGTAGAACTAGCGAGAAAAGGGACCTCACCTTTCTCTGCTATAGTTCTGCCTTCAGATTGCAACACTGTCCAAGGTCCTAGTGGGATATTCCCTTGGTACCCAGTTAGCAGCAGGAGCCACAAAGCCATCTTTTCTCTTTTGACTGCCCAATTTACTCAAGTAGATCCTCTTAGATATAAGCCAAACAGTGCTCCATAAACCTATTCATTGACTATAAAACTGACCTATTCAGTGACCCTAAAATTCTTTAATACTTTGGTCTGACCTGAAAACCTACCCACAAACTTCACGTAGTTTAACTTGCAGCAATATAACCTAATAAGTGGAGTAGACTGACACTGCCACATCATGCCACTACTTTATGGTTATAATTGTTACTACTTGTAATCCGGGCTTCAGTTCAAGCTTCCAATCTTTATCTTCACAACTCTAAGTGGGTAGGGCATAGCTAGCTGACTCAACTGATTTTTCTGCCCTTCTCATTGACAATGATATTCAGTAAAAACATTATAGCTGATAACAGGGCTTTTTTTTCTGCCGGAATGCAGTGGAACTGTGTTCTGGCAGCTTTTTTTTTCCCCCAGCTTGGGTTCCTGTGGCTGAGGCTGCCAGCTGGGCTCCATGCCCCAGCTGGCTCCCAGCTGTGGGGCTGCAGGGCTTCCCCCCACCCCCAGAGGGTTCTAACAGCTGGTGCTGCCATCCAGGGCTCTGTGCCGCAGCTGGTTCCCAGGCACAGGGATGCTGGGTCCCCCTCACCCCACACTGAGGCTCATGTGGCTGGAGCTGGCTGTGTGGGCTCTGCACCTCAGCCAGCTCACAGCCGTGGGGCTGCAGAGTCCTTCCTACCCCTGGCCAGGATTCCCGTGGCTGGTGCTGCCGGCCAGGGCTTCACGTCCCAGCTGGTTTCCAGTTATAGGGCTGCGGGTTTCCTCCATCAGCCAGGGTTCCTGTGACTGGCACTGACAGTCAGGGCTCCACACCCCACCCAGCTCCCAGCTGTGGGGCTATGGTGCTGCGAGGCTGTGGGTCTCTCTTAGCCCCTGCCACTGGGGATCCCAGGGCTGAGGCTGCCAGCAGGACTTGACTTCTGGCAACTTTTTTTTTTTTTAGGAAAAAAAAAAACATTGGCTGATGAAGGCTAAGTTCAAACTTCCAGAGGCCAAATGGCTTTAGTGTTTTCAGAAAAGGACCCTCACCCCTGAAATTTCCTACCACCAAACTATCGTCCTTCAGAATAAAAGTTGTGTCAGATCTTTCAGTGAGCATTCACTTTCTTCCTCCCTGCAAGCAACAGATAAACTATTAAAGGATGTCAGCAATTTATTTTTGGAGAACTCTTTAATATTTAGTGGCGCCTAGATACTATCTTATGGTGTCTGGCCTCTTAGGCTGGGTCTGCACAAAGCGGCTTTCCCAGCAGATCCATGCTAATGAGCAGCCTTGAAATTGCAAATGGCTGCTCATTAGCATGGTACCGTGGGTCACTAGCATAGCCACGCAAAAGCTCAGCCTTGGCAGAGGGAGGTGGCAGCAGTAAAGAGGCCTTGTGGATGTGCCCCTGCTAGCAAAAAGCCCCTCTGTTGCTAGGCATAAGGGTCTGCAAACAGAGGAGCTTTTTGCTGGCAGGGGCACATACACACAGCCTCTTTACTGCTGGCAGCCCCTCTATCGAGACCGAGCTCTTGCATGGCTATGCTAATGAACCATGGGACCATGCTAATGAGCAGCCATTTGCAATTTTGAGGCTGCTCATTAGCATGCATCTGCTGGGAAAGCCACACTGTGTAGACCCAGCCTTGGAGGTGTGCATAACAAACCAAAATTGTCGAGAAATTTCAAAGAAAAACAAAAGTTTTAAAAATTCAGTGAAAAATATTCTTCCATCATCCTATCAAGTTGAACAATAAATAAAACCATAAGCACATTTCAAAATTCAGCAAGGCTATGGCTACACTACAAAGGTATTTCAAAATAAGACATTTCAAAACAGTTATTTCGAAATATCTTATTTTGAAATAGCAGAGATACACACAAAATGCATCTTGTAATAGCGCTATTCTGTGTCTTAAAAGCCCCTATTTAGAAATATCTATTTCAAAACAGGTATTATTCCTCCTGCAGTAAGGGTTACCAATTTCAAAATAATTTACCCACTATTCTGAATTTATTTTGAAATAGCATGTGCATTGTGTAGATGCTAGCAAAGTTATTTTCAAATAACAGCCATAATCTCGAAATAACTCTGTAGTGTGGACATAGCCCAAATGTTGTTAAATCTACTCATAATATTGAAATTTATGTTTAAAATGGCATTGTAATATCATTTTCAATGCACAAAATGTTGATTGCAGAAGTTTGTTACATTCAAAACAGTCACTTTCAACTGGTGAGGAAGAAATTTCTAGCACCTCTCTCAGATCTCTCAAATATAGATTTCCATGATTACCACATTTTAGTCACATATTTTATCCGAGAACAACCATCTCAAAATAAAATCAGAGATCCTATTTGCAGATTAGATGAATTCCAATTACAATATCTATTTCAGAGGTCTTATCACATAGCATAGAACCAATTTTGCAAAGAGAACAGTGAAACTCTTTTGCGTTCCTCTGTGAACTATGCTGGTTTTTCTGTTGAATGGCCTGCCATCAAAACATCTGCAATTTTTTTTAAGTTATTGCAAAGAATACTATTCCATCAGGAGTCTGGAATTTCTTATTTGATATTACATTCTCATACAACTCTCACAACATTTGCTATATTTTGTACTTAGGAAATGGGGTTAAATATTGCATTTTCTAGTTTGGCTTGAAGTAGGACGATGTCCCAGCTGAGATATGGAGGGGACAGATCAATTCACTTGTCTATTCCATGCAGTTCATTCATTATGTTAATATTTTTGGAAACATAAACAAGATTTTTTTAATAAGCTGTCATCACTGTGAGTTTAAGCTGTCTAGTGGCTTTTTATCTGTATCAGAGCAAACAGATTTGCTTTCTTCTGAAAGGTGTGTTGAATTAAGTTTCAACAACAACATGGAGCTATGGATGTTGAGCTATTATTTCGGTGTTGAGGGGGTTAAGTGTACTATCTTACTATTTACTGGAAATAATTCTACAATGCTATGAATGCCATGATTGCAGATTTTGGGGGAGGGGACAGAGTGAAAACTTAGGTCCAGATTTTGACACTATTGCTTACATTGAAAAATAATTTTACACAATGAGTTATTCCATTAGGGTCAACTTCTTGTTCACTTGTTCACAATCTGGTCTTAGTTTTATGAACAGCAGATTTACGTGGAGAATTTTATGAATCTCAGCTAGAAAAAGCACTGTAGAATTACAGATAACAAAGTATGTTTTTTTAGTATTTGTATAATTGTAATAGACACTTTTCATAGAATCAAAGGATACATCTACACTAGCCCAAATCTTTGAAATGGCCGTGCAAATAGCCATTTCAAAGATTACTAATGAGGTGCTGAAATACATATTCAGCACCTCATTAGCATGCCGCCAGCTGCAGCACTTGGAAATTGCTGTGGTTCGCTGCCACGTGGCTCATACAGACAGGGCTCCTTTTCAAAAGGACCCCGGGAACTTCGAAATCCCCTTATTCCTATCAGCAGAATAAATAAGATAACAGACAGGAATAAGGGGATTTCGAAGATCCTGGGGTCCTTTTGAAAAGGAGCCCCATCTGGACGAGCTGTGTGACAGCGAGCTGCAGCAATTTTGAAGTTCCGTGGCCGCAGCATGCTAATGAGGCACTGACTATGTATTTCAGTGCCTCATTAGTAATCTTCAAAATGGCCATTTGCAGGGCCATTTCGAAGATTTGGGCTAGTGTAGACACGGCCAAAGATGTGCTGGACTGCAAGGGACCTTGAGAGGTTATCTAGTCCAGTGTCCTGTGCTGAGGTAAGACCAGATATACCTAGACGCTCCCTGACAGATGTTTGTCTGACATAGTCTTTAAAACCTCCAATGATGGGAATTCCACAACATTTCTTAGATATCTCTTTCAGGCTACATCTACACTAGCATTCCTCTTTTGAAAGAAGCATGCAAATGAAGGAAATCGAAAATGCAAATGAGATACACACATCTGGCACCTCATTTGCATATTCTTTTTCCTAAAAAAATAGGAAGAAGAGTGCTTTCAAAGATGGGAATTACTTTCGAAATAACTGAGTCTACACTGCTTTTCTTCTTTTGAAAGAAGAATATGCAAATGATGTGGTAGATATGTAAATCTGTGCCTCATTTGAATTTTGGATTTCCTTCATTTGCATGCCTCTTTCAAAAGAGGAATGCTAGTGTAGACGTAGCCCAAGGCTGTGGGCACACTTGGCAAAAACTTCGAAACGGCCATGCTAATTGCCAAATCAAAGAATACTGATGAGGAACTGAACTGAATATTCAGCACTTCATTAGCATTCGCACGCTGCCAGCTGCAGTGCTTCAAAAGCGCTGCTTTCGAATGCGCACAGCTCGGCGTGGTTACATGGGGTCCTTTTCGAAAGGACCTTGCACATTTCGAAATCCCTTTATTCCTGTCAGCTGAGAGGAATAAGGGGATTTTGAAATATGTGGGGTCCTTTTGAAAAGGATCCCGGTGTTGCTGCGCTGAGCCATGTGCGTTCGAAAGCAGCGCTTTCAAAGCACTGAGGCTGGTAGCATGCAAATGGTAATAACGTGCTGAATATTTAATTCAGCGCCTCATTAGCATTTTTCAATTTGGCCATTAGCATAACCATTTCGAAGTTTGGCCAAGTGCGGCCACAGACCTAGGGTTTAAGTACACTTATCATCAGAAAGTAATTCCTAATATTTAAATCAGTGATTCTGAGCCAAGGAGACGTATATCTGGGAGTAAACAGAAGTCTTCCAAAGGGTACATCATTTCATCTAGATATATACCTACATTTACAACAGGCTACATAAGAAGCATTTGTAAAGTCAGTAAAAAATAAAATGTCATACAATGATTTGTTTATACTGCTCTATATATTACATACTGAAATGCAAGTACAATTTTATATTCCAATTGATTTTTATAATTGTATGGAAGAAAGGGGAAAGTAAGCAATATTTCAGTAATGCTGTGATGCTTCAATACTTTATTTCTAATTTTGTAAGCAAATAGCTTTTAAATTAGGTGAAAGTGGGGGGCACACTAGACAAATCAGACTGCTGAAAGGGGTACAGTAGTCTGGAAGGGTTGAGAGCCACTAAACTGAGTCTCCATCGATGAAGATTAAGACCATTACATTTTATCTTATGTTTAGTGGACATGAGAGCAATTGATCACTGTACCCTTTAACAGTCCTGAACATATTTGAAGACTATTGTCATGTCCACCATCAATCTTTTCCCCCCACCACCAGACTAACTATAGACAGTTTAACTTTTCTGCATAGTGCTCAAAAGCTGTGTCTACACAGGAGCCCACCTTCAAAAGGCCAAAATCAAAGGTTAGTAATCAAAATCCTGGCTCTTGAAAGCATGTGCCCACAGGCCAAAAGCAGACCACAGTTTTGAGCCCCTCTTTCGAAATAGCTCTCTGTTCTTTCGAAAGGAATCATCCACATGGCTACGTGCACTCTGTCAAAAGAACAGAGCTAGAGATGCTGAGGCCAGCCGCTTCCCTAAAGGGCAACCCCCAAACACCCCCACCCTGCATGAGCAGAGGCCAGAAGCAACACAGATCCCAGTGCAGCTGCACCATGGATGACGAGAACTGGCTTCTGGTTCTGGATGAGGATGTAGTGGACACCATGGCCCACCTGGTGTGCACAGTTGCAGCGGCCACCCCCTTCCTCCTCAGGAGGAAGAGCAGTGCCCCGGGGCAAATGGACCCCCCAACCTGCACCCCAACCCCTGGTGCCCCATCACCTGTGGAGCCACCCCAGCAGCTCAGACTGGTGGGAACAGCTGGTTCTGGGGCAATAGGATGATGACACATGGCTGTGGAACTTCCATGTGAGCCCAGGCACCTTCCAGGTGCTCTGACAGTGGCTCGTCCCCACACTGAGGCACCAGGACAGTACCACGCAGCCCGCACTCCCCCTCAAGAAGTGGGTAACGATTGCTATATGGAAGTTGTCTACCCCGGACTCCTACTGCTCAGTGGGACACCAGTTCAGGATGGGCAAGGCCACCATTGAAGCAGTCCTCATGGAGGTAAACCAGGCCCAGGGCACACCATCACCATGTGGACAGGGGAGGGGGTCCCTGAGCTCAGGGACCCTGCAGGGGATGCTGGCTGGGAGGGAGCTCAGGGAGGACAGGGGCTGGGAACACCCCTCCACACCCTCAAAAAAGCTCATGCTTTCCATTTCGAGCAGGTTGTCTGCACCATAAATGTGATGCTTTTGCAGTGGGTCATCCATGTTGGGGACCTGGACACTGCCGTTGGGGGATTCACAGGAATGGGGTTCCTGAACTGCTTTGCACTCTGGATGGGGCACACATCCTCATCCATGCCCCACCACGCAATGCTGGCCACTATATCAACTGAAAGTGATACCACTTGGTAGTCATCCAGGCCCTTCTGGATAACAAAGGCTGGTTCGTGAACATCTATGTGGGCTCTGCTTGCCGAACCCAAAATGCCCAATTTTCCACAATTCCGGCCTCTGCTAGTGTATGGAGGCCAGCACCTACATCTCTGAGTGTAAACTCCGGACTGGGGACTCCACTATGCAACTGTGCATGGTGGCGGATATGGCATACCCCTTACTGCCGTGGCTCATGTGGCCTATACCAGCCACTTCGACACCACCCAAGAAACATTCAACACCTGCCTCAACCAGGCTCGACATGTGGTCTAGCTGGCCTTTGGGCACCTGAAGGGGTAGTGGCAGTGCCTCCTTGCATTTCTGGAGGTCAGGGTGCACAATGTCCTGCAGGTGGTGGGTGCCTGCTGTGACCTCCATAACATTGTGGAGGGAAAGGGAAATGGACCTTTGTGCAGGGATCGGTGGGGTGGCCAAGGCCACCTCCGGTTTTGAGCAGCCAGCCGCAAGGCTAACTGCGACAGGGACCCAATCAGGGAGACCCTGTGGGAGAGCTTTGCTCCTGGGTAGCACTGACCCCTGCAACTCACACCCACCTCTCCCCATCTGCCCATGCAACCACCCCTCACTGCAGGCACCACCACTACCACTGCACCCACACCTCCCACCTATGAGACCACAGGACATGGGCATTGGTGTGCAATAAAACCTTTATAACATTCCCTCTCCACTAAGTGTATATCACAGCCAAGAACTATTTGCAATGCAGGATGGCGGGGGCAACTATGTACATTGAGGGGCAGGGAGGGACCTGAACTGGGAGGATCACTCATGGATGGGAGTTGCAGGCTGAGAGCAGGCTGAGAGCCCCATTGTCCCCAGGATCCCCTCTGTCCCCAGGTTTGGGTCCATGGCACAGCTGGGATGGGGCAGGGAGCACTGGCAGACAGGGTCATGGGGGACATCAGCGGGGGCCTCAGTGGGGGTGCTTGGTGGGGGCCTCTGTGGGGGCAGCAGGGGGCTCAGTGAGGGCAGCAATGTGGGCTAGGAGCTGTGCCACATTGTTCACATGCTCCTGGAGGATCCCATATATTCCCTCCAGGAGGGACATCAATCATCCCAGGCCTCCATCTGCCAGGCCTGGTCAGCCTCCTCCAGCTGGAGGCACTGCTATGCCACCTTGGCCTTGTGGAAGCTGGTAGTGTCCTCCCACAAACACCACTGTGGTCTCTGGCTGTGGGTGCCACTGGAGTCACGTGGCCCCGTCTGCTGCCTTGGAAGGGGGGTTTCTCTGGGACCACCAATAGTGTGGGACAATGTGGGCCTTCAATTGCTGCAGCTAAAAGGAGGGGCAGATGGCATTTCAGTCCCCAAGGGGACCCTAGAGTCCCCTACCCACCCCAGGACCACTCCCCCTTCTCCCCTGGGGACAGGATGGGCATGGAATCTGTGAGGCATCTGGGGTGCCCAGGGATTCCCTGCCTGTGTGGGACTGTCTCTGGTTGTGGCCCAGCCCCACCTGCATCTCACCATGCATCTGGTGCACGGAGCTGTCCATGTACCTGGGTGCTAGCCGGTACGTGTGGACATCATGGGTGTGCCAAGGACCACAGCCGGCCAGGATGTGGCCCTGGACCACCTGGCCTGTGCATGGTGCATTGGCACCTCTGTTGCCCCTGCCCTGCCAGCTGGGATAAATGGCCCTCCATGGACTTACCAGGGGATCTCCTTGATGAATTTTGGTGATGCCTGGCTCCCCATTGCCCAGCTGGAAGGCCATGAGGGTATGTTAATTTAGGAGGTGTCCCTCCTTGTTGGACCATTCGAGGGAGGTGTCCTCCCCCTAGCTCATGCTGCCTGGTCCCAGCTCCTCCAGGGCCTCTGGCTCAGGCTGGTCCACGGAACTGTGCTGGGGCCCCAAGATGGAGTGGATCTCCTGGTAGTAGGAGCAGGTGGAGGGACCTGCCCCTGAGCACTCAGCCTCATCCCAAACCCAGCCACAGCCCTGATGAAGCTCCTTCACTTTGCTCCTCACTTGATCTGGGATCTGCTCCAGGTGGCCATGCTGGTCAGTCCCTGAGACAGGTGGGTGAAGGCTGCAGTGTTCCTCCACTTGACCCCCAGCTCCCGGAGGACTTCCTCCTCTTTCCATAGCTCTAGAAAGTCTCGGGGCTTTGGCTCCATCCTGGAGGACACCCCTTTTTTTCTCCAGGCAGCTGTGAGGGCATGCTGTGAGCAGCATATGCTGTTGCTGCTCACCTGCTCTCAGCTTCCTGCCACGGGGTTTCTGGGTTTGTGCGGCTTTAAGAGCAACCAGATGCAGAGACCATAGAGCCTTGCTGCTGTGGGACAGGGCATCTCTGCACTCCAGCTGGCCACCACCATGGAGGACTCCTCTTTTGAAAGAGCGAGCCATGAAGCATCTACATGTACCTTCTTTCAAAAGAGATTTTTGAAAGGGGGCATTCTTCCCAATATGAGACTGGGGGTCTGGCTTTCGAAGTCTGAGCTGCATTCCTCCGATTTCTTTTGAAAGAGCACATTGCACATGTAGATGCTCCCAGCGGTCTTTCAAAAGAGGACCTGCCTTTTTGAAAATATGTGCACATGTAGACGCAGCCAAAGGCTGCATCTACACTACAGCAATCCTTCAAAAGAAGTTCTTCTGGAAGAGATCTTCCAAAAAAAAAACAACAACCATATTTTGAAAGATTGAGTCCACACACAAAAAGGAAGATAGAAAAATTAATCCACTCTTTTGATAGAGAGCATTCACACAGCTCCTGCTCCTTCAAAAGAATGGGCCATGGATCAAAAATCTGGCATGATGAAGACTGTGCTTTTGAAAGAAGGGCCTATGGACTATCTACACATGCTTTTTTCTAAAGAATCTTTTGCAAAAAGGTGCTGTTCCTCATCTGGGAGAGAAAGAGGACCACCAGAAAAAGAGATGCATTCTTTCAATTTCAGATTGCAAAAACACACTTTGGCTGTGTCTACACTACAGAGATCCAGCAACAGAAGTTACTGTTGCCACATATGTCCTGACAGACACTCTGTTGAGAGAACACATCCACACCTAACGGAGGCTCCCCGTCGATGTTCTCTGTCAACAGAGAGTTTCCACACACAATGATCCCTCTGTCAACAGAGTGGGCCATGGTGACCCAGAAGTCAGGGTCACATGGATGCCAAGCCTGTCCTGGATCAACAGCCCTGCTCATCCTTAAAAGGCACCCCCTGGGCTACATTTCCTGCCCATGCCAAGGCTTGCATACCTCTTGGAGAGGCAGCATAGCTAGTGCAGGGCTCTCAGTCTTCCTGTGCAAAAGTTCAACCTTTCCAGTGAGCTATGTCGTCAGAGCAGACCCTGGGCTTGTGCTCGCCACACACATTGCTGCTGCAGCTTCTGCTGCATGTCATCCCGTCCTTCTCCTCCTCACATGCAGGGGTGAGTCTGACACCTCCCATGAGGAGGATGCCCTCCTTGCTGCTACATTGAATCACCAGTTCCTGTGCCCACAGCTCATCAGAAATGTCTGGAGATACACCACCAGCTCAGACTGGTGAGACCATCTGGTGATGGGCAAGTGGGATGACCAGCAATGGTTCCAGAATTTCCACATGTGGAAGGACACCTTTCTGGAGTTATGCACCTGGCTTGCACCCCCCTCCACATGGAGCACACCCACCTCTGGCCCACCATACCCCTGGAGAAGAGGGTTGTCATAGCTCTCTGGAAGCTGCCTACCCCTGACAGCTAGCGATTGTTTGGGAACCAGTTCTGCGTGGGGACATCCACCTTCAGCACCATTCTCATGCAGGTAAGGCACTCCCAGGTTGCAGGCCTTGCCCAGGAGTGGGAGAGATCCCAGCTAAGGAGGACCCTCAAGGAGCACAGGTGAAGGTGTGAGGGGGGGAATGAAAAGGAGGAAAGCCCCATCCCTAGAGAACCATGCTGTCCCGCCCACACATAGCTCTGCTACATGGGAGATGGCCTCCTGGGAGGGGGACTGAAGGATTCAGGAGGTGCCGGGCTGGATGGGAAACACACTGGGACAAAGGGCCCAACCACCCAGGTCCCTCACCTACTACTATTCCTCCCCCAACAGGTCATGACGGCCATCAACTTCCTTCTGCTGCAGAGGCTTGTCCACCTAAATGATGTTGCTGCTGCTGTGGCTGGATTCAATGCCTTGGAGTTCCCCAGCTGTTTTGGGGGCCATCGACAGGACCCACATCCCTATCTGTGCCCTGGACCAGAGTGTGGCATGGTTTGTCAACAGGAAGGGGTACCACTCCATCATGATGCAGGACCTGGTTGACCACTGTGGATGCTTCACAGACATCTCCATCAGGTGGGCTAGCCGCACACATAGCTGTTCCTCAGCTCCAGCCTCTTCCACTCAGAGCTGGTAATTGGGGACATGGCTTAGCCTTTCTGCATGGTGGAGGGTGCCACCTACCCACTCATGCCCTGGTTCATGTGGCCCTATATCGGACACCTGGACCCCACCCAGGAACTCTGTAATGCCCATCTCAACTGGGCCCACATACACATGGACTGCATCTTCAGCCATCAGAAGGTCTGTTTTTGGTGTTTACTGATATTCCTGGATGTCGGGGAGGGCAATGTACCCTGAGTTGGGGGAGGGGGTGCTGTGTCCTCCACAACCTTCTGGAGAGGGGGTGGGGAGACCTTGCTTTTGCCAGGGGGCCCGACCACGAGCTGTGTCTGTGAAGAGCTGGGTGCAGCCCCCATCTCAGGCCCACTGAGACAGGCTGAAGATCTGTGAGGCCCTGAGGATCCCCTCCCACCTTGGGTTTCGAGTCTCCTTCAAGGCTGGGTTGGGGCCAGTGGCATAGGGAAGTATGGCTGAAGAGGGGTTAGGGTCAGGCTTTGCTGTGGGTGTTGGGGGCCAGGGGGTTGGGCTCGGTGAAGAGAGGGGTGAGCCTGGGGTCAGGGGGTGCAGTGGAGGACAGGATCCATTGGGTGAAGTCCAGGATGGCCAGGGAGAGGTCTGGTGGGTGAAGGGCAGGGGGAGCAGGGGCAGAGGGGGAGCAGGGACAGTGGCTGGGGAGCAGAGGCAGCAGGCATGGGCAGCTGGGCCAGCTGATCCCAGCAGATGCCGCAGGCAGTGTTTAGGTGGGACAGCAGCTCGTCCCATGCCTGTGCCTCCTACTCCCAGTCCCTTGCCCACCTTGCCTTTTCAGCCCACAGCCACCACTCCATTATCTTGGCAACCCGTCCAAGGCCCCTCTGATTCTCCTCAGCCCGGTGACAGGCTTTCCATCCACAGGGCCACCTGTGCCACTGTGGTACTGTGCTGCATGCCAGTGGCCCCGTGGGCACTCCCAGCTCTGGCTGCTCCCAGGCTGGCTGGCCCTGGATGAGTGGTGGGGCTGGCAGCAGGCTGGTGCCCCTGACCTGCAGTTGCATGGTTGGACCAGGCGGAATACAAGGCCTTGCATACATGTGCAGGAGCTGGGTTCGCAGGGTGGCCTGGTGGGGATTACAACATGTCCCACCCTCACCCATCCTGCCATGCCCCAGGATATGTGCCCCACTGGGTACTCAATAGCCAGTACCTCAGAAAGTTCTGGTGAGGCCCTGGAGGTACCCTGGCTGGAGGAGGAGCCTGACTCCAGGCTGATGATGAGTATCACCTTGCTGGCCAGGGAAGTTGTGTTACCCATGTATTTGGGGTATGTCCAGTACTTTCTATGCCTCCTCCTGGCCAGGTGTATCCTGGGGCTCCTCTCTGCTATTTGTCTGTGCTGGCCACAGGGGGTAGCTGTCAGCAGGCTGCAGGCTCATGTGCTGGCTGGGCTGCTGGCATGCTGACTTCCTGGTACAGGGTTTCCAGTGCTCTTGTACCTTTAAGGCTCACTGGAGTGGCAGAGCATAGAGCTCTGCTTCTGGTGGACAGAGTGTCTCCTGGCTCCAGGGGCATGGCGTCATGGGGGACTCCTCTGTTGACAGAAGCTCTCCCTACCAAGCACCTACACTCCTTTTTTGTTGACAGAATCTGTTGACAGAAGTGTTATGCCTCAAATGGGAGTGACAGAACTCTGCCAGGAAAACTGCTGCATTCTGTTGACAGTTTCTCGACAGAACACATTTGTAGTGTGAACTCTTCCCATCTTTTTGACAAAGCTCTGTAGTGTAGACATGGCTTTTGTGTGTACACACTCCATGGATTCTTTCAAAAAAGGCCTGGCTTTTTTGAAAGAACTTGCTAGTGGAGGCACAGCCTAAATCTTTTATCATTTTTGTTTCTCTTCTGTGGATACTCTCTCCAATTTGTCCACCTATTTCCTAAATTGTGGTGTCCACGCAGCACTCCAGTTTATAACTCACCAATGCCCAGCAGAAAAGAATAATCACCCCCATGCCTTATATATGTGACACTCCTGTTAATAAACCCCAAATTCATATCTCCCCTGTTTGCAGATGCCTCACGTTCATGTTCAGACTGATTCCACAAAAACCTTATGATCATTTACAGCAGTACATCTGACTAGCCAGGAGCTCCCCACTTTGTAGTTACGCCGTTGATTCTTTCCTTCTTTAATGTTTTGCCCATAATTGAATTTTATTTGTTGATTTCAGACTAGTTGTCCAACAGTTAATTCTAATCTAATCCTCCAAAGTGCTAGCAATGCCTATCAGCTTTGTGTCATCTGCAAATTTCATAAGCATACACTCCACTACATTAACCAAGTCATTAATGAACATATAGACCGGCAGGAGAAACCCTAAATAAGTTCTCCCAGTTTGACAACAAACTGTTACTATATTTTGAGCATGGTCTTTCAACTAGTTTTGTACCTACAACATAATAATGTCATATAGATCACATTTCCCTCATTTGCTCTCAAGAATGTAATGTGAGACTATGTCAAAAGTCTTATTGTGTCTTCTTCACAACACACCTGTTTTTAAAAGTCTTATTAAAATCAAGATATACCACATCTACTGTCTGCCCTCTATCTTCTACACCAGTTACCCTGTCAAACAATTAAATTGATGTAGCATGATTTGTTTTTGTCAAATGCATGTTGATTCTTACTTATAACCTTGTTTTTCTCTAGGTATTTACGAACTGATTGTTTAATAATTTATTCAAGTATCATCTAGGTATCAAAATTAGGGCGACTGATTGATAATTCCCCAGATCCTTTTTGTTCTCATTTCTTTAAAACAGATAGTATGTTTGCCTTTCTCCAGTCCTCTAGGACCTCATCTACCCTCCATGAATTCTCAAAGAAAAATGATAATGGTTCAGAGATTGCTTCAGCTAGTTCTACAAGTACAGAGCATGAATTTCATCAGAACTTGGCAACCCCTTCTTTCTCTCTTTTGGCTTGCATTTCTTCCCCCTTGGTAAAACAAACAAAAAAAAAAGCAATCATGTAGCACTTTAAAGACTATCAAAATACCTTATTAGGTGATGAACTTTTGTGGGACAGACCCACTTCTTCAGATCTGGAAATTCTGATGAGTTAACAGGTGTGTTGTGAAGAAGACACAAGAAGTCATTCTTCTGCTCACTCTGCACTTGTTAGGCCTTAGTTGGAGTATTGTGTCCAGTTCTGGGCACCACATTTCAAGAAAGATGTGGAGAAATTGGAAAGAGTCCAGAAGAGAACAACAAGGATGATCAAAGGTCTAGAGTACATGACCTATGAAGAAAGGCTGAAAGAATTGGGCTTGTTTACCTTGGAAAAAAGAAGATTGGGGGGGACATGATAGTGGTTTTTAAGTATCTAAAAGGGTGTCATAAGGCGGAGGGAGAAAACTCGTTCTTCTTGGCCTCTGAGGATAGAACAAGAAGCAATGGGCTTAAACTGCAGCAAAGGAAGTTTAGGTTGGACATTAGGGCTGCGTCTACACGTGCACGCTACTTCGAAGTAGCGGCAGTAACTTCGAAATAGCGCCCGTCACGTCTACACGTGTTGGGCGCTATTTCGAAGTTGAAATCGACGTTAGGCGGCGAGACGTCGAAGTCGCTAACCCCATGAGCGGATGGGAATAGCGCCCTACTTCGACGTTCAACATCGAAGTAGGGACGTGTAGACGATCCGCGTCCCGCAACATCAAAATAGCGGGGTCCTCCATGGCGGCCATCAGCTGGGGGGTTGAGAGATACTCTCTCTCCAGCCCTTGCGGGGCTCTGTGGTCACCGTGGGCAGCAGCCCTTAGCCCAGGGCTTCTGGCTGCTGCTGCTGCAGCTGGGGGTCCGTGCTGCATATACAGGGTCTGCAACTAGTTGTTGGCTCTGTGTATCTTGCACTGTTTAATGAAAGTGTGTCTGGGAGGGGCCCTTTAAGGGAGCGACTTGCTGTTGAGTCCGCCCCGTGACCCTGTCTGCAGCTGTGCCTGGCTCCCTTATTTCGATGTGTGCTACTTTGGCGTGTAGACGTTCCCTCGCTGTGCCTATTTCGATGTTGGGCTGAGCAACGTCGAAGTTGAACATCGACGTTGCCAGCCCTGGAGGACGTGTAGACGTTATTCATCGAAATAGCCTATTTCGATGTCGCAACATCGAAATAAGCTATTTCGAAGTTGGGTGCACGTGTAGACGTAGCCTAGGAAAAAGATCCTAACTGTCAGGGTGGTCAGACACTGGAATAAATTGCCTAGGGAGGTTGTGGAATCTCCATCTCTGGAGATATTTAAGAACAGGTTAGATAAGTGTCTATCAGGGATGGTCTCGACAGTCCTTGGTCCTGCCATGAGGACAGGGTGCTGGGCTCGATGACCTCTCAAGGTCCCTTCCACTCCTAACATTCTATGATTCTATGATAAACTGGCATGACAAAAATATAACAGAAAGTTAGAACAAACAAACGAAAACTGGCAAATCCTTACCACATTTCTTGTATAGACCTTCATTAAGCTGGCTTTAATAAGGCCAAACAAAACCAAACCAATAAGGCCAAATCAAAGACTGATTGATGGCATGTGCACAAATTATCAAGAAATGCAACATCTGAACAAGAGAGGAAACAGAGTAGTGGCATCCCGTTGACTACTATAGATCTAGTCCCATTGAGGTCAACATTTGTGAGTTTTCAAATATAGAACCAATTTGCATGTATTGAATCATCTCCAAATATGTTTTTATCTGAAATAATTTCCACATTTTAAACTTGTTTGTCCTATAATATTTAATTGTAAGATGCAAAAGGTCACAACACCTTGACCCATTTGTAAATTGAAATCCACCTGTGGAGCATATTTGTCAAATTAGTAGTGCCTTGCACTATGGCTTCACACTTATTTGTATGTTTGAAGGATGTCCACTGATGCAACATACCTGTGTTTCCATTATTCACCTCTTCTTTTTTTGAACAGTTAGTATAAAGAGTTTAAAAGTGCATGTAGTTGCATTTAATGTAGAAGATCACATCTGCTGTGTGGAAGGGTATCTTTTTAAAGAATACAATTTTTCAAACACATAGGCAATTTGCAATACCTATTGAATTTTATAAAATGTTACTAATCAAAACTGTACTAGCCTTATGACATATTCTCTCTCCCTTTTTTGGTGTTTGGAATGCCAAACAAAATAATAAAAACCTCCCTATTCAAACAGAGGCCTCATAGGGCTAAAAGTGTTGATGGGAAGTTCATGAGAGAGAGACGTACATCCAAACTAGTCATATTACAATGAAAGAAACCTTTGGGCAGAAAAAAAATATTTCCCCCCACCTCTGTCTTTGAAAGAAGCAGAGGGCAGAGAGCATGGGTAAGAACCAAAATGCAGTGTCAGCTTGAGACTTGATCCCATTTTAAACAAAGATGTAAACAATGAGCTCCTACAAAGGTGTGTAGTAAAGTTTGGCTCCATGTATTGAATGTTCTCTTTGGAATCCATTTATTATCAAAAGATTTTATTAGAGTTTCTCATTCTGCCTGAGGAAGGTGACCTACATATTTTAGCATTTCCAAGTGGTCTTCCCTCTTTGCATAATTTTTGGCCTTTGCAGGATCAAGTTGCAGTTTGTTCACATGAGTGGTTCAACTGGAAGCAAAGACACATTAATGCTATTTATCAGTGCCTTTTTTGTAAAAAGAAAAAATAAAAAGAGAGGAGCTGGTACTCAGTAAGCTCCCCAGCCCCCTTCCCCCACCAATCCCATGGCTGGGGCTGTAGAGTACTGGCAAATACTGGCACAAAAAGAGCACTGCTCTTTATGCTAACCAAGTTAAATTGTGCCTAAGTCATTGTAGGATTGCAGCCTTGCTTTTTAGCTACATGTAGTTGAAGCATTATGTTCACCTGTGAACCCGTTGTTCATGCTGGTGGAGTCCTCATCTGAATGAAAGTCCTGGTGGGAAGGATGGACAGGATACATACATGCTGGTGATGAGTTATTCCTTATGAGAGTGGTTATATTGACTTCAGTGGGGCTAATCATATGAGTAAAGGTCAAATGGCATTTCCCTTTCAACTCAAATGTCACACTCTTTAGTCCCGCCATATCTAAAATAGGATCTATTCACAGCTTTCACATGAAGAGTGGATACGGTAGAGAAAGAAAAAAATTAAGTTCTTAGTGGGTTATCATCAAATTTACAATCTTCCATCAACCTCAGCTGATGCCTTTGACTCTTACTATCATCCAAAAATAACTCGTAATGGCAGAAAATCACGGTAAAGAGAGATGGGCAAGTGATTTGCTTCATGCAATTTCATTGCTTGAAATTCAAAGTTTCATTGGGTTAAGGTGGATCAGAAAAAGACCATTGGATGTGAAAGTCTGAAAACAATAATGTAACAGGAAAACTACACATCAGTATTTTTCTTCCTTTTTCTACTTTACTCCAAAAAATTTAACATACTTCTGTTTTGCTGTTCTCATAAGAACTCCCCTTTATCTACTTCTCCTTTACACTTTCTTTTCTTTTAGCCACAAAAAGGCTACAGTTAGCACACCTTTGCTTGCTAGGATGTTTAATAATTAGAGGCTACAATTACACTACAGCACTCTGTCAACAGAAGTCACTGTCAGGAGAGTTTCCACGACAGAGTGCAGCCACACACAAAAGCCAATCAGGTGAGTGCTGAGCTCTGTTGCCAAAGCCCTGGCTGCTCACTTGACAAAACAGGCACCCACTGTTGTGGATGCCCTGTCTGTCAAGAGAATGACTCCCCAGAATGGCCACACAGCTTTTTTGTCAAGAGAATCTGTCAAGAGCAGTGTTATGCCTCAAAGCTTTGAGGCAGAATGCTGCCAGCCGAAGTGCTGTGTTTTGTCCAAATACTGTCGACAAAATGCATTTTGTGTGTGCGCACATTCCACAAGTTTGTTGACAAAACCAGGTTTTGCCAGCTAAACTTGCCAGTGTAACCATAGCCAGACTGTTTAAAAGAACCACTATCTAGACATCAGTGTAATTAAAAATGCATCCCTTGATAGTGTTGTGATCTAGTTCAGTAATTAAGTTAATCCTAAAAGGACTCGCACCTATCATGTTCTCAGTCAAAATGTATTTTATGTTTAGCGATAAATGTAATTTAAGTGGCAATTTTTTAACGTAATGATTATTAATCATAGTCCTGATCTCGAATGTGGAAATCACATTCCTGAGACTACTTGTATGTAAAATGGAGAGAGAAATTTTAACATTTCCTCCCATAGAGCTAGTGGAACTTTGAGTCAGTTGGACTGTTCCACACTCTGGTTCTTCTTGTAGTAAATAAAAAATAATTCACCTAAATGATAAATCAGAATATCATGATACTTTATGTATTTAAACGCTTCACCTTAGCACATACTGATGAACACTATCCCTGCTGAAGTCAATGACAGCCAAGATTTTACCCATAATATCATGTGTCTAAAATGCTGTTGAGAAAGTGGGAGTTTAATATTTTTATATCAGGTGACTCTCACCTAGCTTATTTTCGATAATCTTACCTGTCTACAAGGAGTTAAATCAAAGAAGGCTGTTAAAGGAGAAGCAAACAGGAGATGAAACAGTGACAGAGGTAGGGTACAGTCCTCGAGACAGAAAGGGTCCTTGAATAACTGTGGTGGGGGAAGCTATTAATTGGGAAATCACTCCTGCCTGGCTCCAGCTAAGGGGCTAGTTTAATTCTTCCCATACCTGAAAGTAGGATCAAACTAGATAATAAAACCTTACAGATGTTGGCTCAAGAAAGAAAGGAGATTGAGTTTCAGCAGCTGTCCACATCAAAGATGTTGACAGGACATATGACAGGAAGAAGAGAATACAGCAGAACTGTTTACTTCTCACAGCTTAGATAGTTGGGTAAGTAGACAGATTGGAATTTGCAAAACCATATAAAAGTATATAAACAGGTCTCAGTGGTTTTTCTCCTTGATTTGGAATGTTCCATACCCTAGGGAGAGTGAATTAACAAATAAATAACACTTTCATAGTGGTTGGTTTTTTTTAGTCTATTAATTAGCTTCTGCCACCAGTGCCAAGGGCAGTTGGGGGCCTACCATGTTGCCATGATTGGGAAATAGAGGCTTTGCCACCCAGAGCTCCAATTCCAGAGTTGCTGAAACATGTAGTTTCTCCCCTGAAATGAGAGGAAGCTAGGCTTAAAATCTAATTGCACTGGGAAAAGACGGGAGAAAGAGGGGACACAAAGGAAACAGAGGCATGACTGAGAAACCCATTCAAACAAACAGAACATTAATGCTGGCAGGTATACTTGGCAAACTGGCACACCTGAAATCTTGCCATTTCTGTCCTGTCACAGATTGCATGGCTAGATCCTTTCTCTCCTTTGATAGATCTCATTATTACCTTCAACTTGAGAAATCACTTCTATGAAACTGACAGTATTATCGCTACTCTGGCATCTTATTGGTTAAAGGCAGTCCAACAAATATAAGCATTGATCCAGGTGTGATCATTTAACATTCTGTCTCTTTAAGAGGTAAAACCCATTAAAACACATATTGCAATAAATGATCCCTACTTTGTTTAGTATAAATATTTCATATATGAAGAGCTTGTCCCCTAAATTAATTATGAATTCACTCCCATGCCTACATGCTTTAAATTCCTTACATATTAGCAGTATTTTTTTCTGCATCTAGGAAGCCTACAGATTCCAGAGTGGTGGAGATATTATTCTTCTAAAGATGAAACCTTGCATCTTCAAGGGGCAGACAGATATTATTTTAGCAGTAAATCTAAACGTGAAATATTTAGAAACACCATAAAAAGAAGCACAGAAGAATATGCCTAGTGGATTTCAAAAGAAAAAGTTCAGAGTAATTGATTCTGAAATTTTTTATTATTTGTTTCTTGTTTAAAATGATGTGTACCTCTGGAGATCAGCCATGTTGTCTGAGATGAAAGCTAACAGTTTCCAAAGAAGGAGGTATGTGTGTATATATAGATAGACAGGTAGCCAGATAGATAGATAGATATGGATGAACAATGAGAACCCTCATTTGTTTGCTTTTGATGAGCTCTTGTTAACACAGAACAGAAATAATTGTTCTGACTCACTGCTTATATGGGTTGAATACTGTCTGCTGACTCTTAAATGACACTTAGTATTGTAGGTGGATTAGGATGGCTATGAAAGAGTGGGATTTTAGTTCTGAAACCTTTAAAGGACATGTAACATCTTAGTCTTCCTCTCAGTACAGCTTTAAGTATGGTCTCCTACTTCCTTCACAAACACATAATAGCTATGTCTACACGTGTATGCTACATTGAAATAGCTTATTTCGATGTAATGACATCGAAATAAGCTATTTCGATGAATAGCATCTACATGTCCTCCAGGGCTGGTGCCATCGACATTCAACATCGACGTTGGGCAGCACCACATCGAAGTAGGCGCTGCAGGGGAGCGTCTACATGCCAAACCGGCGCACATCGAAATAAGGGTGCCAGGAACAGCTACAGCCAGGGTCACAGGGTGGACTAGCACTTCCAGGGCAACAGCTAGCCACTCCCTTAAAAGGCCCCTCCCAGACACACTCAGCCTGCACAGCACGCAGTCTGCAGACCCACAGGCACGCACACCCGTCGAAACAGTATGGACACCCAGCAGCAGCAGCAGCAGCAGCAGCAGCAGCATCCAGAGGTCCACACACCTGCCCCTGCAGGAGCAGTGCTTGCCCTGCTCAATGCTGTGCAGGAGGCAGCTGACCAACTTTTATTCACAGAAGAGGAGCTGCCCCCAGGGGAGGAGGAAGCAACCCCAGACCTTGCTGCCTTCCAACCCCCCTCCACCCCGCCGCACACGCCACTGGCTGTGAAGCTACCCCACGAGCACCGACTGGTGGGAGCAGCTGGTGCTTGGCAAGTGGGACAATGACTGCTGGCTCCAGAACGTTCGGATGAGCCGGCAGACATTCCTGGAGCTCTGCCAGTAGCTCACCCCCGCACTGAGGCACCAGGACACTGCCATGCGGCGTGCCCTCACGGGCTACGTCTACACGTGCAGCCAACATCGAAATAGCTTATTTCGATGTTGCGACATCGAAATAGTCTATTTCGATGAATAACGTCTACACGTCCTCCAGGGCCAGCAACGTCGATGTTCAACTTCGACGTTGCTCAGCCCAACATCGAAATAGGCGCAGCGAGGGAACGTCTACACGTCAAAGTAGCACACATCGAAATAGGGATGCCAGGCACAGCTGCAGACAGGGTCACAGGGCGGACTCAACAGCCAGCCGCTCCCTTAAAGGGCCCCTCCCAGACACAGTTGCACTAAACAACACAAGATACACAGAGCTGACAACTGGTTGCAGACCCTGTGCCTGCAGCATAGATCCCCAGCTGCCGCAGAAGCAGCCAGAAGCCCTGGGCTAAGGGCTGCTGCCCACGGTGACCATAGAGCCCCGCAGGGGCTGGAGAGAGAGCATCTCTCAACCCCCCAGCTGATGGCCGCCATGGAGGACCCAGCAATTTCGACGTTGCGGGACGCGGATCGTCTACACGGTCCCTACTTCGACGTTGAACGTCGAAGTAGGGCGCTATTCCTATCTCCTCATGAGGTTAGCGACTTCGACGTCTCGCCGCCTAACGTCGAAGTTAACTTCAAAATAGCGCCCTACTCGTGTAGACGCGACGGGCGCTATTTCGAAGTTGGTGCCGCTACTTCGAAGTAGCGTGCACGTGTAGACGCAGCTACGGTGGAGAAATGGGTCGGCATCACTGTCTGGAAGCTGGCCACTCCAGACAGCTACCGATCCATGGGGCAGCAGTTTGGCGTGGGCAAGGCCACCGTTGGGGCTGTCCTCATGGAGGTAAGAGGACCCGGGGGAGGGCAGCCCTGGGGGGGCAGGCAGCCCTGGGGTGGAGGGCCAGACACACCCTGCACACCCCTCACTGGTGCTCTCCCATGTCCTTCCCCTGCAGGTCGTCCACACCATCAATGCCCTGCTCCTCCACAGGCTCGTGCGGCTTGGGGACCCGGCTGCCGCCATTGCGGGGTTTGCCAGCCTGGGCTTCCCAAATTGCTTTGGGGCTCTGGATGGGACCCATATCCCCATCCGTGCCCCGGAGCACAGCAGAGGAAGCTTCCTCAACAGGAAGGGATACCATTCTGTGGTCCTCCAGGCTTGGTGGACAGCCGGGGCCACTTCCTGGACATTTATGTTGGGTGGCCTGGCAGCACCCCCGACGCCCGGGTGTTCAGGAATTCGGGCCTGTGCCACCGGCTGGAGGCAGAGACTTACATCCCCCAGTGGGAGATCCCTGTGGGGGACACCACCATGCCCCTCTGAGTCATCGCAGACGCGACGCACCCCCTCCAGCCCTGGCTCATGCACTCTTACATGGGCCATCTCTCAGCCAGCCAGGAGCGCTTCCACACGCGCCTGAACCATGTGCGCCAGGTGGTTGAGCACACTTTTGGCCACCTCAAAGGGCGCTAGAGGTGTCTCCTAACCCGCCTTGATGCAGGCCCCACCAACATCCCCAGGTTGTGGGGGTGTGCAGCGCACACCACAACCTGGTCGAGAGCAAGGGGGAGGCATTCTTCCAGGGCTGGGATGTGGAGGCTGGCAGGGCTGACATGCAGCTACCCGCTGCCCCCAGTTGCCTGGTGGACCCCGAGGGGATCCGGGTCCAGGAGGCCCTGCGGGCCCATTTCAACCAGGCCACAGGGTGAACGCTGGCAGGCCTCCCCACTGCACCCCCCATCCTCCACAACATTCCCTGCCCCCATGCCCACACCACAGAGCACCCAAGAGCACACCCCCCACCCCGCCTTTCTTGCAAATAAAAATGGAGCTGTTGTTTTTGAAACCAAAAACCGGTGATTTGTCTTATTATTCAAACAACAAAAATATATATAGAGAGAGAGCAGAACAAAAGGGGGGAACTATTTACATGGGGGGGCAGGTACCATAGAACAGAACAGGTGCAACACAAACTATATACAAATATATAATATGGGGGGATATGTACAAAGGGGGAGGGGGGGCCACGTTCTGGGCCCCGCACCCCTCTACTGTCTGGCTCCCGGGGTTGGCGGGAGCGACCTTTGCCTCAGCCTGAGCCCTGGCCGAGGCTGGCTGGGGGCCGGGCGAACTGGCAGGTATGGCCGGTGGGTGTCAGCAGGCCCCAGGTCCCCCTCGGCGGAAGGCTCCAGGGTGGCGGATGGCGTTGGGATGGTGGTTGGAGCAGAGGGTGGAGCAGTGGGTGGAGCAGCAGGCAGGGCGAGCAGAGCAGCGGGCGGTGTGGAGTGGGGCACCAGGTATTCCACTATGCGCTCGAATGTGTGCATAATGGCCCCCCATGCCTCCTGGTGCCAGGCCAGCGCCCGCTCTTGTAGCACTGCCCTCGCGAGCAGCTGGGGGTCCGTGGCCATCCTCGGGTGGTGGTGGCTCCACCATCAGCCCTGTCCTGGGGCTGATTGGTGCTCCGCTGAGGGGCTGGCCTGCTGGGATGGACCCGGTGGGCTCTCCGGGACCATGGACACCTCACTGGTGCTCTCCGGGCCCTCCGAAGGTGCAGCTGCGGAACATGGGGCGGGGGGAAGAAGAGTGCAGACAGCCGTTAGTGTGGCCCCCGAGCCGTAGCCCTTGTCCCTCCACCCCTCTGCTGCTGGTTCCCCATCCCCGTCCCTGGGAGATGCTGCTGATGATGATGGGTGTCCCACCCCCTCCCCCCCAGGGGACCCTAGGTTCTGCTCCCCCCATCCCCAGGGATGGGGCATAGCACTGTCCTGCTGGGGGGGCAGGGGCTGATGCACTCTTCTGAGGGACATGCCACTGCTGTCCTTGGGGCCATGGTCATGTGGGCATGTGGAGGGCCCTGGTCATGTCTCTTGTCCCTGCACGTCAACCCCAGGGGTGTGCACCGGGGGGGTACATACCTGACGGTCTGCTCCCACGGTCGGGGGACACCTTCTGGGCGGATGCCCTGCTGGAGCTCCGGGACGGCAGGATGATCCGCAGCCCCCGCCCCCCCTTCGCTGGAGGATTCCCCTTCCTCCTCTTCCAGCATCCCAGGGCTGGACTCCTGGGGTGCGGGGCTTGCCTCCATGGCAGACTCTGCCTCCGGGGCCTGCTGGGGCTCGTCGGCCGAGGTGTCAAGAGTGACCGGTGGGGAGGAGGTGTACCGGGGGCCCAGGATGGACCTGACCTCCCTGTAAAAAGGGCAAGTGGTGGGGGCGGTCCCAGATCAGCTGGCCGCATCCCGGGCTCAGGTGTAACCCTGCCACAGCTCCTTCACCTTACTCCTGACATGGTCAGGAGTGCGGGCAGGGTGACCCCGGGCAGCCAGGCCCTTGGCCAGCCGAGCGAATGCATCCACGTTCCGCCTCTTGCTCCCCATTACCTGGAGCACCTCCTCCTCGTTCCAGAGCCCCAGCAGGTCCCGGATGTTGGCCTCCGTCCAGGAGGGGCCCCGCTGCCTTTTGCCAGGCTGGCTGCCAGGCTGGGAGCCCTGATTCCCCTTTGGGGGGGTGCCCTGGGGGCACTTGGGAGGCTGGCAGGAGGCCATCGCAGCAGGGGGGTGGCTTGGGGCTGCAGAGGCGTGTGCAGGCTAGCCGCATGGCAACACTGCTGCCTGCACGCGCTCTCAGCTTCCTGCACAGGAACGCAGGGGGCGGGGAGCTTTAAGGGGCTGCTGCATGTGGTGACCATAGAGCTCAGGGGCTGGAGAGAGCGTCTCTCAACCCCTCAGCTGATGGCCACCACGGCGGACCCCGCTCTTTCGATGTTGTGGGACGCGGATCGGCTACACGTGCTCTACTTCGATGTTCAACGTCGAAGTAGGGCGCTATTCCCATCTCCTGATGGGGATACCGACTTCGACGTCTTGCCGCCTTACGTCGATTTCAACTTCGAAATAGCACTCGCCACGTGTAGACGTGGCGGGCACTATTTTGAAGTTGGCGCGGCTACTTCAAAGGAGCCAGCATGTGTAGACGCGGCTAATATGACACACAGAACCTTTGGGGTATACTTCAATATTCACTAATGTTCCTGAGGTTAAGCAGGCATAACACTAAAGTCTGGGTTAAACAGCGAGAGCGATTAGCTTGAATGTAGTTTCTCCTTACAAGTAGGAGGCAGAAGGGAATTTCTTATAGAAGTGTGTCACTGTAGAAATTTGCTGTTTAGGTCTTCAGCATGGCTAAGAAGGGTCTCAGAACTGGCTTTTCTTTGATTTTAAGGCTTTGCATTGGATGGATATTACAGCAAAAGCTTACTTAGGGAAACACCTAATCTAGTTACTCTGTTTTTTATTTTAACCTGTGGTTAGTTAAAACTAAAATTGGTTTTATTTAAATAAAATATAGTGTAAAACCCTCAATCATTTTAGATGAATTAGCACTGACTTGTTCTGTGAACACTAATTACTAACGTGTATAAGAACGTAATAATCACATTAAGGAATCAGTATACCATAACATGGATTTTTTTTATTTGCATGCCTGGTTAACTGCAAATACAATAAAATATTCTGCCTCTGACAGTTAAATATTCTTACTTTGCACAGTAATCATGCAAAAACATACATGAGAACTATTTATTAGTGCTAGAATGTAGACACTACTTGAAGCAGAATGAATACAAATCAATAGTTTTGTTGTATGCTTTGACTAACCAAGATTGATTAGAACATGGGGACAGTCTGTCTAGGCAACACAAATGGGGAAAGCTTGTCTTTAATTGGTGACAGGATATATTTCACAGTCTTTTCCTTTGTAGGGTCAATCAAGTACACTCCTTTATTGAGTTTAGTTGTGTCATACATGTTTCTCGTGTGTCAGTTTAACCTGACATTGGTTTCCTAGTTATTTATATTTTTGTACCACAAGTGGTATTTACAAAATCCAAGAATACATTTTATTGTCCTCATATCATGGATTAATTATATTCTACATATGCATGTATGTATATATTTGAATAAACACACACACACACACACACACACACACACACACACACACACATAAGCTCTTGGAGTAAAAATAAAAATATGTCCTCTCCTCAACTTTAACCAACTGATACTACCAAAATAGGTCCATGGGACACGCATAGGTTCAGAGAATATCCCCAGAAACCTTGGAATTAAAATTATGTGACTATAAATTAGTTAGAGTAAAATCAACTACAGCATAAATTGTTTTAATACAGTGCATCCAGTGACCCATGAAAATATTTTTGGAAATGAGAGACTACATTGTTAAGATTAGCTCCAGTCGTAAATTCTTCTGCCCTTTTTGAGTTGTGTAATTGCATGTAGAATTCTGGACTTCCTTAGACCTGCACTGTTATTCCAAAGGAGGGGAAAATCCCTGTAGGAGTCTTCTGAATAAGCAAAACATTAGTTTCGCTGCATGAAGCACACTATAAATCTCATTATAGCAACATTCCTAACTTTAGAAGTAATTTTGACTGGGTAGGGGCTGAAGAAATTGGCCCAGAATGGAGTGTGTACCATGAGATGATAAGGTTAATCTAAAAAGTGCATACTATGTTGACAACTGGAGAGCTCAAGAAGGAACTGGCAAAGGATAGGATAGGCATTCACTATATTCATTTAATTCAATAAGACATGAAAATCAAAGATCCCTAGTGCCAGAAAAACCAAACAGAATTTTTCATTTCAAACAATCTCAGGGCTAAAATATGGCTGTAAGAACTGAAGATCTACCAAGATGTTATACTGAAAACTAAGATCTATGTTAGACAAATTGGTCATGTGACCCTTTTCGAAAGGGTCATAACACTTCAAATGGTATTGCCCTCAAAAATCTTATAAACATTTTAAAAATATTCTCCAATGTAAAAGACATAATTTGTCAACCTTTTTACCCTCTTGAATGAAAGCCAGGGAGAACTGCGACTGCCATCCCAGCATAATGGTGCTGAGCCACATTAGGCCTAGCAGTTGACTTAGTGGAGTGAGTTGGAGCCATTTGGTGAATGGGTTTGTCACACCCTGGACTTCCACCAGGCACAGGGAGAGTGTCTTGAAATGGTGTGACAATAGAGAGGCTAGGGTAGAGTTTGTGTTGCACTGGGGGTTATTTAAGGAGTTCATACTTTTAGTCTTCAAAATGTTTTAAAATTCATGTGCACAGTGAGATCCTTCTGAATATGGGTATACCACAACAGGCACTTGTGGGTATTTCTTAATGATAATTAGGAGTCCAATTGCCAGGTATAGCCCCCAAACAGTTTGGTCTAAAAACTCATATAATTAGTGAGATTGTCTTGAAAGTTATTATTCCATAGTGGACTGAGGTAACCCTTACAAAATGTTGCTTTACCCACTGAGAAGAATGGACCGCTTCACGCCCCTCACAGCTATAGTGTCAGGCTGTATTCATCTTTACGGAGTATTTGAGTAATTGGAAACCATACCTTTGAGAGGAATGGGACACTTCAAATCTCTACTTCAAACCCTTCTTTACTGCAAAAACCCATCCTTCCCCTTTAGCAACCAAGCAGAGTACAGAGTCTGGGACTCCCCATCACCCACTTTACTTCCTGGTTTTCAGAAGTTTAACTATAAATTAATCTAATGTTCTGGAAAGGTGACTGTCAACCTTAACTCTGAATTAATGAAGTGTTTTGGACAGGGAATAGTTAATGGTGCAGCAGTGTCCTCTGTGAAGATTTAGGGAATGTTAATTAAAAAGAACATGAGCATCTTTTATATGTAACTCCTTTCAACCTCAACAGAGAAGTGCTATATATTTAGAAACTATTTTATACATTTATTTGCCCTGGGATGTACCAGTACTTTGCTAGGCTTTTAACTTACCTCAAATGTTTTACTACACATTGCAATAAAACAAAACTAATCTCTTCCATTCCCTGGTAAAGTACACTTTGGAGAATATGCACAATTATAAGGAGAAAAAGAAAGGGAAAAAATAACCCAGATATAACTCACATAATCACACTAAGAACGATGATTCAGGAACAGAAAAATTCATAGCAGTCAAGGATGTTATTCTAGCCTCTGAGCAGGAACTGTGACCTGCAGCCATAAGATTTAAATTGATTTTACTCTCTCTGCATAAATTACCCATCATCCTCTTTGAACTATCACCAATGACTGAAAGTGAAATTTTGGAGTGGAAGTATCAGAAGATGACCAAAGTGCACCAGGGAAAAATCTCCTGTCATGTACAGACACAATTGTCAGTGTTACATACATAATATAAAAGAAGAACTTGTAAATTATTAGGTGAAGAGTTTTTGTGGGATAGACTCACTTCTTGGGACAGACCCACTTCTTGGGTTTGTTTTGATAGAATAGAGACTAACCTGGCTATCTCTCTGTTACTATTCAACTTGTAAATTATGATAGTGTATACTATACCCTTTCTTCATGTGTGTTGAAACCTTTGTGGTTCAGTAAAAACCTAGGGAGGTATTGCTCTGCAATTGATTCTTTCAGATTATTTTAAATTTGAACATAAGTGAGATCCTTAGCTGATGCAAATCAGGCTAACTCCATTAATATCAGTACTATGTTATGCTGAACTGACGTCCCAAAGAGAAAATAATCCGGTTCTGGAACTGCATTAATGTCAGTACCGTGTTATGCTGAACTGGTGTCCCAAAGGGAAAATACTCCGGTTCTGGAACACAAATTGTCTCCAACAAGAGCGTTTCAATCTATGGTCTTTCTGCTGACATTAACAAATAACCAAAGATGTCGTGGCTGGGGGTTAATGACATGCCCACTTAGAACATGCAGACTGTACCAGGCCTTGCCCAATACAGCTTCAGGCTCTTACCTTTCTCTTTACTACCAGTGAATCTCTTTATCCTTCCTGTCTAGAGCGTCTGATTCATTAGCGTCTTACATCTCCTCTCCTACCTAGCTCACAGCTTGGTTGTAGAGTTCTTAATTCTGGCCCTACAGAAACGTTCCTCTTAACAGTCTCCTCCCTCTCCCTCATTCCAACATGTTGGTGCCTCCCAGACCCTTTCCTTGGGAATCACAGAGAGTATTTGTACAGAGCAGTTCACCTTCTGTATCTGTGAGTCTCTCCCTTTAATAAACTCAACAGCCATGTGTCCCGCAACAGGCCAAATTCTTTTATCATGTAAACCCTGGAGTAGGCAAAGAAAACCCCTAGCTATGGGTAAAGTAAATTCAGGACATCAAAGAGCTGCAGACCCCAGCCCACCCGAAAGCAGGTTCTTAGTAATCATTCCATGTATCTGTGGTGAAAACTTAAATTTGGCACATGTCAAACTGAGCTCCAAAACTCAATTAAAAGCCCAGAAAACCCTATGATAAAGTATCAGCTCATGTTGTATAGAGTTAACTTCCATTAAACTGCTCTGGAATTAATACAGATAACACAGATCTTTAATACACAGAAACATTTTACAAATCGTTAATTTATGACTGAAATTTTAGTAGACAAAAAAAACAACTATATCATCAGTGTTTGCACAAGTATTGCATATAAATAAAAACCAAGTACAAGTTGGACCTCTATAGTCTCGACTTCCTTTGTTCTGCAACACCGATGGTCTGAGATGCCCATGAAGGTTCAGGAACACTCAGAAGGAAAACCAGGGTGCACTCTGAAATGTCATCCCTGCCCTCCCACAGCTTCCAAAGTGCTGCAAATACCTCATTTGCTAGTGTCCAAACTCAGGAAGGGAGATTGAAGAATGGGGATGGGGAGGAACACCTGGAAAAAGAGGCAGGATGGCAGTAGAGCCTTGTGGTTGGGGACCAGGAGCACAGCCAACGGTGGGAGCTGTGACCACAGCCTGGCAGCTGTGAGCTCAGTGCGCTTCCATGGGGATGCCCTCCTTGCCCATTATTGAGGGGCTCCACAAACACCCTGCCTCTTCCCCCGAGCACTCTCTCCTTCCTGGCTGAGTCAATGCTGTACGCCTAGTAGTCCAGCTAATTTCCTGTTTCAAGACTGGTAAGGTCCCGAAGGCAATGGACTAAGGAGATAAAACCTGAAAGAAAAACTTAAAATTTGATATACATGTAATAGACCAAGGCTGTGCCTACACTAGAGGATTTTGCCAACAAAACTGGCACTTTGTCGACAAAACCTGAGGAGTGTCCAAATTCCCAAGGTGTTCTGTCAGCTGTAAATTGACAGAATATAGCACTTTTGTTGACATTATTATCCTGCTCCCCACGAGCTATAATGCCTCTGTCGACAGAAATCTGTCAATAGAAAGCTGGTCTGGACATTCCAAAGGGCCCTCTGTTGACAGACAGAGCTTCTAGGACACTGGACAGCCCTGTCAGCTGTGCTTCCAATTGGCAGTTTTGTCAAGACACTAGCCAGGCAGTCTGTCTGCTCTCTGTCAACAGAGTGGATTGCTCTTGCGATTCTCTTGGCAGTTTGGCGTGATCTGTCAACAGAAGTTCTGTTGGAAGATATTTTCCAACAAAAACTTCTGTTGAAAAATTGCTATAATCTAGACATAGCTCAACAGACAGACAAAATATACTAGGTTCTGTTTAATAGTTTTTAAAGAAAGATACTGTGTCCTAGCGATGTCTAATAAGATATTCTGATCTAGTATAAAAGAGAACCATTGTATATTAAATACGATTAAATGTACCCTACTATATTCCTTCCAATTACATTGATATAAATATTTATAGAACTGGATTCTACATTTCCCTTCATGTATTAGGTATAAATTCTCAGCCGACAGTTAGTCAGAAAAAAATGTATCTTTAAGATGGATTTTATAAAGCAAGAAGAACTTGAAGACAAACTTCCAGAATTTTTTCTTTCAGTGTCCTATTTTACTTTGAGATACTTCTAATGTCATTTGTAATTAAACAGAAATAAATGAAGATTCTGGACAGTGGCAGGACAAAGCAATTAAATAGATCTGGAAAAAGGGAGAAATCTTTTGTTTTTCAAAACAAGACCAATAGGGGTCACAACAAAGTCTCAAGGTGTTGTGACCACATTCCCATCTCATATCGGTATATTAAAGGGAACTAGATCTTAGATAGCTGGGTGGGAAATTCAAGGAGCCCTGGTACAGGGGGAGGGGAGAATAGAGAAATCTGAATACCACTGTCCAAAAAATAAAGATTCAAACCAACAAACCAACATGGTAGCTATATCACTATGCCACTTCAGTATTACAAATATGTTAGCACATTAAGTCAGAAGGGATTATTACAGTTATGTAGTCTGTTCTCTTGAATAAATTTCATTCTGCAGTTGGAACACATGTACTCAAATTGTATAGGAATTCGTATTGCTAACAGCAGCACAGCCCTGTCTATGTGGCCTCACTTCAGTCCTGACGATGTGAGAGTGGTTGAAATGTTAAAGTGATGGTTTTGCACTTCTTTTTGATGTACAAAATTCTAAGTAAACTTACATTGGGAGCAATAACAGCAATGAAGGGTCCTGTGGCACCTTATAGACTAACAGAAAAGTTTTGAGCATGAGCTTTCGTGAGCACAGACTCACTTCATCAGATGCTGGTCTTGGAAATCTGCAGGGCCAGGTACAAATAAGCCAGAGCAAGGGTGGGGATAACAAGGTTACCTCAGTCAGCAGGGGTGAGGCTTACTACCAGCAGTTGATCTGGAGGTGTGAACACCAAGGGAGGGGAAGCTGCTTCTGTATTTAGCCAGCCATGTAATGTTTCTTCTTTTTTGATAACTATAAGAAAATTAAGCCACAGGACATTAGATGCAGCCTAGAATACTCAAGTAGCTGATAGAGGAGGTATCTGAGCCTTTAGATATCATATTTGGAAAATCATGGGAGACAGGAGAGATTCCAGAAAACTGGAAAAAGGCAAATATAGTACCCATCTATAAAAAGGGGAATAAGAATAACCCAGGAAACTACAGACCAGTCAGTTTAACTTCTGTGCCAGGAAAGATAATGGAAGGGGGACATAATAGCAGTTTTCAGGTATCTAAAATGGTGTCATAAGGAGGAGGGAGAAAACTTGTTCTTCTTGGCCTCTGAGGATAGAACAAGAAGTAATGGGCTTAAACTGCAGCAAGAGAGGTTCAGGTTGGACATTAGGAAAAAGATCCTAACTGTCAGGGTGGTCAAACACTGGAATAAAATGCCTAGGGAGGTTGTGGAATCTCCATCTCTGGAGATATTTAAGAACGGGTTAGATAAGTGTCTATAAGGGATGGTCTAGAGAGTACTTGTCCTGCCATGAGGACAGGGGGCTGGACTTGATGACCTCTCAAGGTCCCTTCCATGTCCTAGTATTCTGTGATTCTATGAGATTAGATGGTCCAGATGATTGACAACACAATATTTTGCCTGCTGCTCACTATTTAACAATTTGAGCAAAATTCAGTAATCTTAGAGTTGTAAAATGAATTTGCTGTTAATCAGTTCACTTCCAAATGTAAAGGTGTCCACACTAGAAAACAATACAGTTGGCATTAATAGTATTGTGTCCTTAGGTGACTTTTGCAGTAGAGTAGTATATAATTTAAGAACAGATTTTAAAGGCTTTTTAAAGGTTTTTAATCATCTAGGCCGTGTCTACACTAGCCCCAAACTTCGAAATGGCCACGCAATGGCCATCAGCTGATGGGAATAAGGGGACTTCGAAGTAGGCGGGGTCCTTTCAAAAAGGAGCCCCGTCTGGACATGCCACGCGGCGGCGAGGCGTGTCAATTTCGAAGTGCCGCGGTCGCCTGCGTGCTAATGAAGCGCTGAATATGCTTTTCAGCGCTTCATTAGTAAACTTCGAAATGGCCATTTGAATGGCCATTTCGAAGTTTGGGGCTAGTGTAGACGTAACCCTAAGGATGCAGTTAAATAACCAGTGCAATTTCAAAAATAGCTTTTAAAAATCTCACCAAGTATAAATTTGCATGGTTGACTAGATAGCGCTAGAAAAATCTGTCCTTAAATGACTGATGAACCAATGAGATTGAGAACTGCTGCTTAACCTTGCTGTTGGTTGCACCATTTCATGGCTGAGATGCAGTGATGGTGCAGTAGAAGACAGCTGTAAAGATTTCCATAGATTTCCATGACTAGAGATTTTAGATATCAGGCTGTCAAAGTGAACTCTTTCACATACATTTAATTCACTATATATATATATATATATATATATATATATATATATATATATTGTGTGTGTGTGTGTGTGTGTGTGAATTATCCTTCTGTATGTTCTGTATATGTGTATGTACACACATTATATACCCTCCTCCCTTATGCTGGGACTGCAACCTAAGAGTGCCTTGCCTCCATGAGCAGGGCCCTGATGGTGGACTTCCCCACACCAGACTGAACATAAGAACATAAGAACATAAGAATGGCCATACTGGGTCAGACCAAAGGTCCATCAAGCCCAGCATCCCATCTGCCGACGGTGGCCAATGCCAGGTGCCCCAGAGAAGGAGAACAGAAGACAAGTGATTTATCTCCTGCCATCCATCTCCTGCCCTTGTTATGAAGGCTAGGGCACCATACTTTATCCCTGGCTAATAGCCATTTATGGACCTGACCTGCAAAAATTTATCAAGCTCTTTTTTAAACCCTAATAGAGTCCTGGCCTTCACAGCCTCCTCGGGCAAGGAGTTCCACAGGTTGACTGTGCGCTGTGTGAAGAAAAATTTCCTTTTATTAGTTTTGAACCTACTACCCATCAATTTCATTTGGTGTCCCCTAGTTCTTGTATTATGGGAAAAGGTAAATAATTTTTCTATATTCACTTTCTCCACACCATTCATGATTTTATATACCTCTATCATATCGCCCCTCAATCGCCTCTTTTCCAAACTGAAAAGTCCCAGTCTCTCTAGCCTCTCCCCATATGGGACCCTTTCCAAGCCCCTAATCATCTTAGTCGCCCTTTTCTGAACCTTTTCTAATGCCAATATATCTTTTTTGAGGTGAGGAGACCACATCTGCACGCAGTACTCGAGATGTGGGCGTACCATAGTTTTATATAGGGGAAGTATGATATCTTTTGTCTTATTATCGATCCCTTTTTTAATAATTCCTAACATCCTATTTGCCTTACTAACTGCCGCTGCACACTGCGTGGATGTCTTCAGAGAACTATCCACTATAACTCCAAGATCCCTTTCCTGATCTGTCGTAGCTAAATTTGACCCCATCATGTAGTACGTGTAATTTGGGTTATTTTTTCCAACATGCATTACCTTACACTTACCCACATTAAATTTCATTTGCCATTTTGCTGCCCAATCACTCAGTTTGCTGAGATCTTTTTGTAGTTCTTCACAATCCCTTTTGCTTTTGACTGTCCTGAACAACTTGGTGTCATCTGCAAACTTTGCCACCTCACTGCTTACCTCATTTTCTAGATCATTGATGAACAAGTTGAACAGGATCGGTCCCAGGACTGAGCCCTGGGGAACACCACTAGTTACCCCCCTCCATTGTGAAAATTTACCATTTATTCCAACCCTTTGTTTTCTGTCTTTTAACCAATTCCTGATCCATGAAAGGACCTTTCCTCCTATCCCATGACCACCTAATTTACATAAAAGCCTTTGGTGTGGGACCGTGTCAAAGGCTTTCTGGAAATCTAGGTATATTATGTCCACTGGGTGCCCCTTGTCCGCATGTTTATTAACCCCTTCAAAGAATTCTAATAGATTAGACAGACACGACTTCCCTCTGCAGAAACCATGCTGACTTTTGCCCAACAAAAGACTGATTTCTGATGGAGCAGAAGCTGCTGGGGGTGGTGAGGTTCTACATGGCAACTGCAATCTGCTTCCCAATGGGGATGGTGGGCTACAGCTGAGTGACCTGTCTCCAGAGAGTGGGGCAAGCCAGGCACAGTGTTCCAGGTTAGCGGTCTTCTCTATGCAGCCCCACTACCCCCTGACCAGCTGGTCCCACCATTCAAAACTTGTGTGTGCCTCCAGATCCGCCTGTGCACCCAGGGAGGGGGGGTTGCAGGTGTGACCATCTAAAGGTAAGCTCCTCAAAGGTGGTTTTGGTCTTACCCTCTATGGTGAAAGGGAGGACGGCCATCAGGAGGTACAGCAGTTTCTGAAGCACCTCTGTGTGAGGTCAGTGCAAGCCTGGGGACTGCTCTGGCACTATGACTCACTGGAAAGAGCTGTGTCTCCCAGAAAGCATCAAAGCCCTACTCTACCAGCTGTGCTGTCCCTCATGCAGGTGAGTATGCCTCACCATGGGCACAGCCTGGGCATCTGGGGGGCCCTTTTAAGGGCATATGTCTCTGGTGCTCCAAGGAAGGAAATGCTGATCTATGACCCTGTCTACTGTGGTTCTGGGTTGCTGCTTTTTCAAGAAAGTGGCCAGGCAGTCTGGCCACTCTCTCAACAGAGAAGATTGAAAAAGCAATCCGCTCTGTGGTCTGGATGTGATCTGTTAATAGAAGTTTTTTCAGAAGATACCTTCCAACAAAAACTTATGTCAATAAATTGCTCAAATCTAAACACAGCCCCAGGAAATATGTACATGGCCCTTTGGCACAGTGCTGCTGCTGGCAGTGTCATGCTAATGACAGTTCTAGAAACTGCAAATGGAGGTCCATTTGCAAACTCATGCGGTTAATTAGTATAGCCGCAAAAGATTTTGCTGTTGGCAGAGGAGGGTACTGGCAGTACAGAGGCCATATAGATGTGCTGCTGCTGGCTAAACCCCACTCTGTCACCAAATGCACTGCTACAGTTGACATCAATGGTTGACTGCTAAGGCTGTCTACATGGAAGAAAGTCAATGGGAAACTTTCTTACATCAACCTTCCTTTATCCTCCCCACTCGCAAGTTGTGGGGTTGACTTCGATCCCAGAAAGCAGCATTTTGCGTATGCACTAAACAAAACCCCAGAAGATAAACCCTGAGTGGGTTGATCTTCCGTGGCAGTATGCACTTAGCCCAAGTGACTGTTCAAATAAATGGCACACTGGGATAATACCCACTAAATTCACAAACACTTTGGGTATCATTTCCTGTACATAAGTTAGCATTGTACACAGTTCAGCACAGAACTTTATGTTGTTCTCTCTAAGAAACATGCTCAGATCACATGGAGATTTGATTTACATCCCCAAAGCTAGAGCAGTTTCAGATGCCTTTCTCTTAAGAAACAAACATAAATCACTTGGCAAAGAGTGTGATCTGTAAAAAGGAACTTTTAAGTCTTTATAAATACCATAATTGAATTTCAAAATGGCAAAGATTTGACTTTTGTTACACAACTTTTATGGTGGCATCCCAATTACCATATTGGAGAGCCTTGTGTCACAGGAGTATATGAAATGGGAGTTAAACATTCTTTTCCTTCTACTTTCTAATTAGCCATGCTCAGTCATTTTATTGTTGTTTTCACAATTTATCTATTATTTGTGGCCAAAGCTACTCTGTGGCTTTGCCAGTAAATAGTAGTCAAGCAGGGACTGTATGCCTCTAATCTTCCAAGTTTTGCATGGTGCTAGAAATTCATTGCTGGGAACAAAAAAGCCTAGGTTATGCTGTCCACATCCCTTCTGCGCTGCTGATGAAAAACCTAAGTCTCCTTTCTTATGCTGATGTATATTTTTGGTCCCCTCACTCTGCAGGTCATGACAGCCATTGACAAGATCCTGCTGCAGAGTGTCATCCATCTGAGAGATATGGATACAGTCATGCCCTGATTTGCTGTGCTGGGGGTCCCAAGTTGCATTGCGGCCATCAGTGGGACCCACATCCTGATCTTCACCCTGGACCATAGCACAGCCAAGTAAATCAACAGGAAGGGGTACTTCTCCATGGTGTTGCAGGCCCTGGTTGATCACTGTGGACACTTCATGGACATTTACATTGGGTGGGCGGACAGGGCACACAATGCCCATGTGTTCTGCAACTCCATTCTGTGCCGGAGGATGTAGGTGAGCACATTTGTTACTCATGGTGATCTGGCAGTTGGTGACATGCAGATGCAACTCTGCATCGTGGGGGATGTAGCTTCCTCCTCATGCCATGTTTGATGAAATCCTGTACCAACCAGCTGGATCCCAGCCAGGAACTCTTCAATAACTGGCTTAATCAGGCCAGGGTGCAGTTCAAGTGCACCTTTGGCTACCTCAAGGCATGCTTCAGGTGTCTACTCACACACCTTGAAGTTGAAGAGCACAACAGCCCCCAAGTTGTGGCTGCATTTTGTGCCCTGGAAAAAATAGTGGAAGGGAAAAGGGAGGCCTTCCTCCCAGGGCTGGCAGGGCAGATGCCAGCCACAATTATGAACTGCCATGAGCAGCTCCCATCTGTCAGGCCAATCATGATAGGATGTGAATCTGGGAGGCCCTGATAGAGAGCTTCTCCCACAGCCCCCAGTAATCCTCCCAAGGGCTTCCCCCAGCAGGGCCATGGATCCACAGCCCTACCCTGTCCCCACCAAACCCCCTTGCGTGGGGATGGCCTGGATCTTGGAAGGTGTAGGCACAGCTGTAAGAAAGTCAAGGAAGTCATGCATTCTATGCAACCCTAGGGCCCTCCCCCTCACTGTGAGCAGCAACCAACACCCCTTGGGCCACAGGATGGGAATGTCCTGGGAGCAGAGCCATGTGTGGCCTGTGCAATGGGCCTGCCATACAAGAGCTCCATGGTGCCTCCAGGACCAGGCTGACTGCAGTTCTGCCTCCCCACCCTCTTGATGGGCTAGTGGCCAAGAGAGGTGTCCAGCCACAGAGGGTTCCCCTTATGGGTGCTGGGTGAGCTGGAAGCAGCCTGCACCCCCACACTTCTGTGACTCAGGGCACTGTCTGCAGAAGCAGGTGCTGCCTCTTGCTTAGGGACATATTCATGTTCCAGGAGCCACTTTCCTCTGTGTGTTGGGGGAGTCAGGCAAGCATCCTTGTGGCCAGCCTGCTTCCAGCAATGGCAGGTGTTGGGAGCCCTCTCCCTGGGGCCTGGGGCTCATCTTGCTTTCCATGAGGCTGGCAGTAGTCTGGTGTCTGGGCCTGGGGGCCATCTGCTGGGACTGGGGTGGCGCACACTACCTTACACATGGCTCCATCTGCTGGGACCGCAGTGCAAGGTCCCATCCAAGCTGGCCAGGCAGCTATTGCAGCATGCCCCATCTGCACCCTCCTACCATGCCAGGATGTGTTTGTGATGCGTGGGGTACTTAACAGGGAGACCCTCACCCAGAACTGATGAAACCTAGGAGGTGGCTTGGCTGGCAGTGTCTGACTCCAGCATAGAATCAGAGTACTGGAAGGGACCTCAGGAGATCCTCTAATCCAGCCCCCTTATTCAACCAGGATCAACCCCATCTAAGTCATTCAAGCCTGGACCTTGTCAAGCCAAGACATAAAAACCTCTAGGTATGGAGAAACCAACACCTAACTAGGCAATGCATTCCAGTGCTTCACCACTCTCCTGATGAGGTAGTTTTTCCTAATATCCACCCTACTCCTCTCCTTCTGTAACTTCAGAGCATTACTTCTTGTTCTGTCATCTGTCACCACTGATGATCTGGCTGCCACTGTGCTCTGATGCTGTGTGAAGCTCTGATGGGGGTTGCAACTTGGAGGTCTCCCCATTCTGCAGGGGCTCCCTCTCATGCTAGTGGGGCCTCCAGAAACATGTCTATGCTGCCTTGCAGTGGGGGTGTGAGCTCTACCAGGATGTCATGAAGCTCCTTGTAATGGGACACATGGCAAGTCCTGCCCCAGAGCATCAGGCTGTGTCCTGGTCCTGGATATAGCTCTGCCTGAGCTTCTTTACTTTACCCTGGACCTGCACCATGGATCAGCGGGAGATGGCCCCATTGCACCAGAGTGGTGACCATCAAGGTGTAGGCAGGGGCATTGTGGTGTTTTGCCTTGCAGTCCTGCAGTATGTCTTCCTTGCCCCACAGGTCCAAGAAGCCCCAGTCCAGGAAGGGGTCTGCCTCTTCTTTACCTGGAGTGGCTCCTGGAACCCCTTAGGCTGGTTCCTCGAGGGCCTATGGAGGTCTTGGGGTGCCTGTTCTTCAGCCATCTTGGCTCAGGTGCAGTTCTGAAGGCATGGGAATGAGCAGCGTGTTCGTCTACTGTTTGCACTCTCTCAGCTTCCTGCCATAGGGTTTTTTGGGCTCTCTGTGGCTTTAAGAATGTCCTGAGACAGGAACCATAGAGATCTGTTTGATGTGGACAGGGTGTCCTCTGGGATACCCATGCAGTGCCCTGGAGACATCTTCTGTCGACAGAAAATTCAAATCCACCTTTTGTTGACAGATCTCTGTTGAAAGATATTCTTCCTCATGGGGAATGGGATATGGCTGTCCACAAAAGTACTGTGTTCTGTCGACTCACTGTTGACACAATGTGTTTGGTAATCTGGACGCTCCCCGTGTTTTGTCTACAAAACTCTGTAGTGTAGACATAGCCTAAGAAAGAAGACTTAGACTTTTCATCAGAAGGCCTACTTGTGACAATGAAGATTCCAATAATTCATTAACTTACAGCAGAACACCGTCTATGGGACATAATATCCCATAGTCTAGCAGTTAGGGTACTCACCTGAGATATAAGCTACTCTGTTCAGTCCTCTCTCTTCTCTTCCAGTGGGGTGGGGTTTGAACCAGGAAGGTGTCTTACTTTCCAGGTCAGTAACCTGACCCCTGAACTAAAAGATAAGAGGAAGCTCCTCCTCCCACCTTCCATGTAGGCACCTAACTCCTAGAGAAGATTTACAGCTGAAAAGTCAAACACATTTTGGGGTGCAGAGAGGTACCAGTCTCCTTGAGAGGGGCTTAGGAAAAATCCTTTCCTATGTATATCCCATTGGCTACCTGATTGAAGCATCCTGCAGCATACTTTTAGGCTGTTAGGTACCTCAGAATGGGATACACATCTCCCCCTACTCACTGTATTCTTAGGCACCTAATTCAGGTATTGTGAATCCCAGTGTTTTTGTGGTGCATGAAAGTTCAGCATAGCAATGCTTAGCCATCGCCATGCTAAAGTTCCTTTGTGACTCTAGCTCTTTTTTCATTAGTACAGCACATTACACTCAGATGAATTCAACTGAATGCTTTCCAGTTTTCTCAAAAGATTATTTCTAAATGTAATTGTTTTATACAACAGAGTGAGCACTGATATGTTACTATGGTTTTGACTGTTGCAAATCAATATGAATATACTCTTACAATTCAAGCAGAAATAGAGAAATATAGATAGCAGTCATACTATACTCCCAGGTGGGTCACAGAAACCTGAATTAATCTGTATCTTGGAAGATTAACTTCATAGTGAGCTGCCTGCTTTGAATTAGTATATGAATCAAATAATTGCCGTCTTCTCCCAAACTAAGTATAACATATATGAAATCCAGTCACATGAAACTTTTGAAGTCAGCTGTAAACAGAGTGGAAAAGGAAATGAGAAACAGTCTATTCTTTTAATACCAAAAAGAAAAATATATATATGATTATAGTGTTGAACCAAATACACATAAAAATATTTGATTTCCTGAAGACTTCTTTAAGAATGAAAGTCTAGACTTAATCTGCCAGCTGCACCTAAAAAACCGAGGAGTTTAGCATTTCTAGAGCTCTTTTACAGGCCTGCTCAAATATACTGGCACTGATTCTGGGCTCAAATGGATGTTAAATGCTACAGCAGAACAGCTGCTACTGTGCCACTGTAGTGGTTCAACATAGAAACTGCAGTGATGGGAGAGATTCTCTGACTGACATAGATTCTCCACTGCCCCAAGAGGTGTACATAAGGTAGACCTAGTGTTGGCTATGCTGGGATTAGGTCATCTTAACTATGTTGTTTGCGGAGGTGGACTTTTCACAACTCAAGTGAAACAGCCAGTTTAACCTAACTTTTTAACGTATAACACATTTGTTTCCATTTAGAGAGACAACAGGAAGCATTTTTATTTGCAATAACATTTACAACTTTGTGGACCACCCATCAGAAACCACAAGTATATATGGGGCTGGTCTACATTACAAAAGTTGTTCAAGCAACTGACATCACTTGGAGGTGTGGACAACTCATACCCCCCACCCCAAGACAGACAAAGTTAAATGGGCCTAAATCTCATGCTGTCTACATTGCACGTTTTTCATAACAAAATGGCCATTTCGTTGACAAAACCTGGGGTGCGGCCACATTGACAGCCACACCCTACTCACCACATGGAAGAATGTCTCTGTTGAGAGAGACCTGTTGACAAAAGTCAGGTGTGGACATCACAGAGGGCCTTCTGTTGACAGAACGGACCTCCAGGATGCCACACGTGTGTCCTGGTGGACGCTCTGTCCACAGCAATCTGCACTCTATTGTTCCTTCCTCCAGGACCACTTAAAGCCACAGAGAAGCTGGAGAACCCCATGGCAGGAAGCTGATCTTGGGAGAAGCCCCACAGCTGTCCCCAGCATGTTCATAGCCACACCTGGAAGCAGCATGGCTGAACCACAGGCCCCTCAAAATCTCCTGGGCTTTCGAGGGAGCATTTGCAGGGGTTCCAAGACCCTTCCCAGGGCTCAAAGAAGTGAGCCCCCTGCTGGTCTGGCCCAGAGATCCAGGGCCTCCTGGTTCCCTGGGCTGAGGGGGACACCCTCCAGGACCTCCATGCCAGGCACCAAAACGCGGACATCTACAGATGCATAGCCCAGGCCTTGGCTGAACGTGCCATCCCCACTGTGCCCTTGAGCAAGTGAGGGCCAAAGTGAAAGAGTTGCGGCAGGGCTCTGTCCAGGCCTAACCTGCAGGAGGAGGTCAAGCTGGATGAGGGGCAGCAGCAGGACTTAGACAATAATGCCAGTCTCACCATTGTCCTTGAGCCAGGCCCAGGCAGCCAGGATGACTTCCAGGCTGCCTTGGATGCCAGAGAGGGTTTCTCAGGTGAGTGCCTCATTCATTACACACCCAGATGTTAGGAAGTGGGAGGAGATAGGGTAGGGTGTGAGCTTTGCTTGGCTGGCTCAAACAGGACATTGTGCTGCAGTCCCAGAATGTGGAACCACATGCAGTCCCAGCAGACGGTCCCTTAGTGTGGGTGGCATTCTGCTGCCAGGCTCACAGGATGGCAGATGAGCATCAGGCCCCAGTGGGGGGACCCTCCCAGCACCTAATGTGGCTGGAGGCAGCCTAGCCACAAGGATGCCAGCGTGACCCCAGACACCTCAAGGGGTGCTGCACACAGCACATGGGCATGCCTGCCTATGCATGGCAGCACCTGCTTCTGCGGGCAGTGCTGTGAGACATGGGTGCATAATGGACCCCTTGGAGAGCCAGGCTGTGACTGGCTCTGCCACCACCCCTGAGGGGACCTCTCTGTGTCTGAACACCCCCCATGGCTGCTAGCATGTCATCAGGGAGAGGGGGGAAGTGGGCAGCATGGTTCTGTAGGTACCTTAGAGTCCCTGTGCAGCAGGGCCTGCTCTAAAGTCACACATGGCTTTGTTCCCAGGACATCCTCCTCTCCTGCCCTGAGGGGTGTTGGTTGCTGCTCACAGTGGAGGCAATGGCCCCAGGACTGCATTTGTGCATTAATGACTGACCATCTCCCCCCTCTTTGTGTTCTGTACAGACAGACCAGCACCTACCAAGGGCCAAGCCACCATGACATCACTGCCACACTGTCCCCGCAGCTGGAGGAAGCAGTTCCATGTCCAGGAGGACATTATGAAGCAGCGCATGGCCATGCTGAAGGAGATCCAGTAGATGCTGGCTTACCAGGTCTGTGAAGACATCAAGTGGTGATCGCTTGCCTTGGGGGTGAGCCCCATGCCAGTTGTCCCTTTCTTATAGGTTTGTTTCTTTTGAGCCCTTCAAGGCAGCACTAGAAACATCCAGGAGAACTCTCTGAAGAAAGGGGAATAATGGATGGTGACATGGATACTGACAAATCTGCTGTTGTGACCTTCATGGCATGTGCCATGTTTGTCTTTCTCCCAGATGATAGAAAGAATTTTGTATGTCCCAAGTGCAAGCTGGTCGTCATTTTGGAAGAGACGGTTAGAGGACTTGAGGTGCAAATATCAATCCTTAGGTCCATCAGAGAAGGTGAAGACTTTCTGGATAAAAGTCACCATATAGTGCTGCAGTACTTCAGGCTGTTCAAAATAAGGAAGAGAACTGGAAGCATGTTACCTCCAGGAGAAGAAAACCAATTCAGGTCTCTCCAACTACAGTTCAGATAAGCAATCATTTTCAGCCTCCCTGCATAGGTGTTACAGTGGAGATAACTGGGGCAGATATCTCACAGGGAATGGACCAGAAGAAGACATCACAGATTGCAAGGCATGGGATGCACAGACCTAGGGGTGGGGGTTCTATGGCCACCACCCCTTAGAGAAGAAGACAAGCGGTGGTGGTCAAGGACTCCCTCCTAAGAGGGACGGAGTCATCCATCTGCTGTCTGGACCTAGAATCCCAGCAAGTTTGCTGCTTGCCAGGAGCTAGAATCCGGGATATTAGAGAATCTCTTCCAAAAATCATCAAACCCACAGTATGAGAAATATGAAGTGTTTGGAATAATGGAGACTTGGTAGGATGACTTGCATAACTGGAGCATGGTCATGGAAGGATATACACTTTTTAGGAAGGTCAGGCAGAGCAGAAGAGGAGGAGGAGTTGCGCTCTATGTGAGGGAGCAGTATGATTACTCAGAGATCCAGTATAAGGAGGGAGAAATACCAGTTGAGTGTCTTTGGGTTATGCTTAGAGGTGGAAGTAACAGAGGTGATGTTGTAGTTGGTGTCTACTGTAGACTGCCAGATCAGGAAGATGAGGTAGATGAGGATTTCTTCAGACAGCTAAGAGAAGCTTCCAAATCACAGGCCCTGGTTCTCATGGGAGACTAATAATCCAGACACTTGTTGGGAAACCAATACTGCAACATGCAGAAAATCCAGGAAGGTTTTGGAAAATATTGGAAATAACTTCCTGGTACAAGTGCTGAAAGAACCAACCAGAGGCCATATGCAGCTTGACCTGCTGCTCACAAAACAGGGAAGATCTAGTAGGAGAAATAGAAGTGTGTGTCAACCTGGGCTGCAGGATCATGAGATGGTAGATTTCAGGATCCTGACAAAAGGAAGGAAGGTGAACAGCAACATACAAATCCTTGATTTCAAAAGAGCAGACTTTGACTCCCTGGCCGTGTCTACACATGCACGCTACTTCGAAGTAGCGGCGCCAACTTCGAAATAGCGCCCATCACGGCTACACGTTTTGGGCGCTATTTCGAAGTTGAAATCGATGTTAGGTGGTGAGACGTCGAAGTCACTAACCCCATGAGGGGATGGGAATAGCACCCTACTTCGAAGTTGAACGTCGAAGTAGGGCACATGTAGACGATCTGCGTCCCACAACATCGAAATAGCGGGGTCCTCCATGGCGGCCATCAGCTGAGGGGTTGAGAGACGCTCTCTCTCCAGCCCCTGTGGGGCTCTATGGTCATCGTGTGCAGCAGCCCTTAGCCCAGGGCTTCTGGCTGCTGCTGCCGCAGCTGGGGATCCATGCTGCATGCACAGGGTCTGCAACCAGTTGTCGGCTCTGTGGATCTTGTGTTGTTTAGTGCAACTGTGTCTGGGAGGGGGCCCTTTGAGGGAGTGGCTTGCTGTTGAGTCTGCCCTGTGACCCTGTCTGCAGCTGTTCCTGGCACCCTTATTTTGATGTGTGCTACTTTGGCGTGTAGACGTTCCCTCGCAGCGCCTATTTCGATGTGGTGCTGCCCAACGTCGAAGTTGAACGTCGACGTTGCCAGCCCTGGAGGAAGTGTAGATGTTATTCATCGAAATAGACTATTTCAATGTCGCTACATCGAAATAAGCTATTTCGATGTAGCGTGCATGTGTAGACGTAGCCCCTGAGAGAATTGATGGGCAGGATCCCTTGGGAAACAAAGATGAAGCGGAAGAGAGTTCAAGAGAATTGGCAGCATTTTAAAGAAGTCTTACTGAAGGCACAGGAACAAACCATTCTGATGCACGACAAGAAAAGCAAATACAGTAGGCAACCAGCTTGGCTTAAAGGGGAAATCCTTGGTCAGCTTAAATGCAAAAGGGATGTGTATAGGAAGTGGAAACTTAGACAGATGACTAAGCAGAAGTATAAATATACGGCTGGAAAATTCTGAGCAGCAATCAGGACAGCAAAGGCACAATTGGAACTGCGGCTGGCAAGGGATGTGAAGGGTAACAAGAAGGGTTTCTGCAGACATGTTAACAATAAGAAGGTTATCAAGGAAGGTGTGGGTCCTTACTGGATGACAGAGATAATCTAGTGACAGATCATGCAAAAAAAGCTGAAGAACTCAATGCTTTTTTTTGGCCCCGGTCTTCATGAACAAAGACAGCTCCCAGACTACAGTGCTAGACATGCAGTATGGGAAGGAGGAGAGGGAGCCCTCGGTGGGGAAGGAATGAGTTAAGAGCTACTTAGAAAAACTAGATCTACACAGATCCATGGGTCTGGATTTAATGCACCCAGAGATACTGAGGGAATTGGCAGATGTCATTGCCAAGCCTTTGGCCATTTTCTGTGAAGACTCTTGGGGATCAGGAGAGATCCCGGATGATTGGAAAAAGGCAAATGCAGTGCCCATCTTTAAAAAAGGAAAGAAGGACAATCCAGGGAACTATAGACCAGTCAGCCTTACCTCAGTACCTGAGAAAATAATGGAAGGGATCCTCAAGGAATCCATTCTGGAGCACTTGAAAGAGGGGAAAGTGATCAAAAGTAGTCAACATGGATTCACCAGGGGCAAGTCATGCCTGACCAATCTGGTTACCTTCTGTGATGGGGTAACTGGCTCGATGGACCTGGGGAAGTCAGGGGATGAGATATAGCTTGTCTTCAGAAAAACTTTTGATACAGTCTCCCCCATCATTCTTGCCGATAAGGTAAGGAAGTATGGATTGAATACATGAACTATAAGATAGAAATACTTCAAACTTGCACCAGTCCTGTCCACCTGATCAGTGCTTACGTTCCAACCCTGTATGCCACACCGGAAGTAAAAGACAAGTTCTATGACGTTCTTAGTGCTGCCAAAGCGCAAATACTTGCTCACGAACAGCTGTACATTTTGGGTGACTTCAATGCAAGAGTTGGAGCTGATCGTGACTCGTGGTCTTCCTGCTTAGGCCACTTTGGTGTGGGAAAAATGAATAAAAATGGACAGCGTCTTCTCGAACTTTGTACGTACCACAATCTGTGCATCACAAACCCATTTTTCCAAACCAAGCCACAGCACAGAGTGTCATGGAGACACCCATGCTTGAAACACTGGCATCAACTAGACATGGTCATCGCTAGACGTGATAACCTCAAAAATGTCCTTCTGACATGCAGCTATCATAGTGCCGACTGTGATACAGATCACTCACTGGTTTGTTCCAAACCCAAGGTGATTCCCAAGAAGCTGTACCACTCTAAACCAACTGGAAGGCCTCGCATTGATGCCAGAAAGACAACAAATTCAGAGAGAGCTGAAAAGTTCAGAGAGACCCTCGAGGAGAATCTGTGCAGCAGCCCTAGGGTTGCCGATGTGACATACAGATGGCAGCATCTGAGGGATACAATTTACAACATGGCCCTGTGGGTGTTTGGAAGAAGAGTTAGAAACACAAATGACTGGTTTGAAGCTAACTCCGATGAGATGATTCCGGCCATTGAAAAGAAGCACGCTGCACTCCTGGAGTACAAACACTCGCCAAGCCAGAGTACCTTGCAACCACTCAGAGTGGCCAGAAAAACAGTACAGCAGATGGCCAGGCACTGTGCCAACAACTACTGGCTCGAGCTATGCAGCAGCATCCAGACCAGTGCTGATTTTGGTAATCTCAGGGGAATGTACGAGGGCATTAAGAAGGCATTAGGACCACCCAGAACAAGATGGCACCTCTGAAATCCAAATCTGGTGAAGTCATCACTGACAAAGCCAAACAGATGGAGCGCTGGGTCGAGCACTACTCCGAGCTGTACTCACGCGAGAACATTGTGGTTGATACAGCCCTCGATGCCGTCGAGCTCCTACCAGTAAAGGATGAACTGGACCAGGAACCAACTGTGAATGAACTGAAAAAAGCCATCAACAGCATTGCAGTAGGAAAGGACCCAGCCCAGGATGGTATACCACCAGAGGTAATCAAGTGTGCCACAGACACTCTCCTGGAACCCCTACATGAGCTACTGTGCCTGTGCTGGAGAGAGGGAGAGGTTTCACAGGATATGAGCGAAGCTAACATCGTAACCTTGTGTAAGAACATAGGAGACAGAAGCGACTGCAACAGTTACCGTGGAATCTCCCTCCTAAGCATCACTGGTAAACTGTTCGCTCGCATCATCCTTGGCAGACTCCAAAGATTGCTGAGAGGGTGTATCCTGAATCACAGTGTGGATTCTGTGCAGGAAGATCTACTGTTGACATGGTCTTCTCTCTGAGGCAGCTGCAGGAGAAATGCAGGGAGCAGAGGAAGTCACTCTATATTGCCTTCATCGACCTGACCAAGGCCTTCAACTTGGTCAGCAGGGATGGACTGTTCAAACTGCTCCACAAGATAGGCTGTCGGTCATGCTTACTCAAGATGATCCAGTCTTTCCATGAAGACATGAGAGAAACCATCCAATATGACGGCACATTATCAGATGTTTTCAGCATCAGGAGCGGCGTCAAACAAGGATGTGTCCTTGCTCCGACATTGTTCGGGATCTTCTTCACGCTCCTCCTGAAGCACGCCTTTGGATCTTCAACAGATGACATCTTTTTGCACACAAGATCTGATGGGAAACTGTTTAATTTTGGAAGGCTGAAAGCTAAATCTAAGGTGCAGGAAGTCCTCATCCGAGATATGTTGTTCACAGATGACGCTGCTGTAGTGTCACACACAGAAGACTAGCTTCAGAAACTGCTGGATTGGTTCTCCAAAGCATGCAAGGACTTTGGGCTTTCCATCAGCCTAAAGAAGACAAATGTACTTGCTCAGGACGTTGCTGCACCTCCATCAATCAGCATTGACAACTGTACGCTAGAGGTCGTCCACAAGTTCGTTTACCTCGAGTCCACCATCACTGACACCCTGTCATTGGAGTCTGAGCTAAATAGGAGGATTGGAAAAGCAGCCACAACTCTGTCCAGACTCAGCGAGAGAGTGTGGAAAAACATGAAGTTGTACACGCACACCAAAATGCAAGTCTACAGAGCCTGCATCCTCAGCACCCTCCTTTAAGGCAGCAAGTCTTGGACCCTGTACACCCACCAGGAAAAGAGGCTGAACGTCTTCCACTTGCGCTGCCTCAGACCCATCCTTGGAATACCATGGAAGGACAGAATGTCCAAAACCAGCGTCCTTGAGCAAGCTGGAATCCCAGCCATGCACACCCTCCTCAGGCAGTGGCGGCTGTGCTGTCTTGGCCATGTCCACAGGATGAACGATGGAAGGATCCCAAAAGACATCCTATATGGGGAGCTAGCCTCTGGCAAAAGACCTCCCGGACACCCCCAGTTGCGCTACAAAGATATTTGCAAGAGGGACCTCCGGGAGGTAGATATTGATCTGGACAGCTGGAAGGAGCTGGCAGACGATCACAGCAGATGGAGGCAAGAACTACACAAGGGTCTTCAGAAGGGTGAGATGAGAATCAGACAGATAGCAGAGGAGAAGCGAGCCCACAGAAAGCACAGTAAGGACCTGCCAGACACCCATTACACATGCAACAGATTCATCAAGGACTGTCACTCTCGTGTGGGCCTTCATAGTCACAGTCGACGCTGAAAATGATGATCCCAAATGGAACTACGAAGGGCACGATCCATAGTCTACGTAGACTGAAGGATGCTACTACTCAGATAGAAAGGTGGCTTGATGGTGGGGCTCAACAGGTAGTGGTCAACGGCTCAAAATCTGGATGGTGGTTGGTTTCAAGTGAGTGCCCCAAAGCTCAGTTCTGGGGCCGGTGTTGTTCAACATCTTTATTAATGACCTGGATGAGGGACCGGATTTCACCCTCAGCAAGTTTGCATATGACACAAAGCTAGGGGGCCAGCTAGCTACATTGAAGGGTAGAGATATGATTAAGAGCGACCTGCATAAATTTGAAGATTGGGCCAAAAGAAATCTGATGCAGTTCAACAAGGATAAGTGTAGAGTCCTGCACCTGGGGTGGAAGAATCCCAAGCATTGTTATAGGCTGGGGACTGACTGGCTAAGCAGCAGTACGGTGGAAAGGGACTTAGGGGTTCTTGTGGATAAAAGGCTGGATATGAGTAAACAATGGCATATTGGGGTTCATGACGAGGAGCATTTGGAGCCAATCTAGAGAAGTTGTTGTTCCCCTCTATTTGGCACTGATGAGGCCACATCTGGAGGATTGCATCCAGTTTTGCCCCCCCCCCAGTATAGAAAGGATGTGGATGTGCTGGAACAGCTTCAGCGGAGGGATGGAGAGAAACTGTCCTCAGCGATAACAGACAGCAGAACAAGGAGTAATGGTCTGAAGTTACAGAAGGAGAAGAGTAGGATGGATATTAGGAAAAACTACTTCACCAGGAGGGTGGTGAAGCACTGGAATGCGTTGCCTGGAGAGGTGGTGGAATCTCCATCCCTAGAGGTTTTTACGTCCTGGCTTGACATAGTCATGGCTAGGATGACTTAGTTGGGGTTCATTCTGCTTGCAGCAGGGGTCTGGACTTGATGATTTCTTGTGGTCCCTTCCAGCTCTGTAATTCTATGGTTCTATGATGTATTCATATGAGGATTTTCAATAAAGTGAACAAACTTAGAGTTACTACATGTGAAGTATTTTTAGTTGCTTCTTTTGAAGTGTCCCCATGGAGAACACTGATTTTAATAAAAAATGCGTAAGCACATTATATTAAGCCATTGTAGTTTGTGTTTGTGTGTGTGTATAATAGACCAAATCCTTTTTATCTCCAAGAGATTTTCACATAGAACAATGATATTGAAGGGGCTAGTATAGATCCAAATTTGCACTTTTCATGCTCCATTTCATGTTTTAATTATACTGACGTGTCAACCATATGACTAAAAATATAACTAAAAGTGGTACAGCAAGCATATTAGACAACTTCTTTACTTTGGAATATGAGCAAAAATATATTATGATATTCATCTACATAATGCTATTTTGAAAGTCAAAACCCCAAACATTCATTGCTGAAGTATCTGCAATCACTTATGAAATTGTTTAAAACATTTCAAGTGAGAAGAGATTGGTTTATGACTTGCAAGAATCAGAAATGGGAAAATGAGTAGTGAGTGATTTTGGACTGCAGAAGAATTGCATTAGAATATGAGAGCGAAGAGGGGATATTCAGAGGTACAAATAACATTTAGGAATCAACCTTCAATTGGATGTCAGTTGCTAACTGAAATTGTCAGTTGTGCCTTTGAAAATCTCCCCCATAGAGTTATTTATATTGCTTTCCATGTACGCTAGATACTTAACAGAAAACTTTCTGTATTTCTAACATTATGGCAAAACTGACTCCCATGTATGTGTTTCTATTATGAATTTTGATGAAGATTTTATAGCACTACTGTTCTTATATGCAGCATATGGATTATTTGAGATCAGAGGCCACTGTGCTATGCATCAAACAAGAGACTGTCCCTTCCCTGAGGTTACATTCCTCCATCTAGACAAGACATAAAAAGAGGGTGGGGAGGAAAAGGGACAGAACCCACAAGCACAACAATCACTGGAGTGGGCAATTAATATCATGCCAGTATCAGAATATTTGATATTATGATCTGTGGTGTTGGTTTCTTAACTTGAGTGCTTCGTTGGGAAGGGCTAACTGAATGGATGTGAGAGCCCCTGAAGGTTGGGAGACCAGGGGCATCAGTAAGGAGAAAAATGAAAGAAGGAGTAGGGATGGCAAAGAGAATGACAATGAAATAATTCACTGTTATGAAATGGTTAGTGGTTTATTTCAACCCCCCGCCTATCAGGATGAGGTTGCATATGTCTAGAGTGACAACAATATGGCTGTGGCCACACTTGGCCAAAATTTTGAAATGGCCATGCTAATGGCCAAATAGGAGAATACTAATGAGGCATTGAAATGAATATTCAGCACCTCATGAGCATGCTGCTGGCCATGGCACTTTGAAAGTGCTGCGTTTTGCTCACATGCGGCTTGGCTACACAGGGGTCCTTTCAAAAAGGGCCCCTTGTAGCCAAGCCACATACGAGTGAAATGCAGGACTTTTGAAGTGCTTCAGCTGGCAGCATGCTAATGAGGTGCTGAATATTCATTTCAGCGTCTCATTAGTATTCTCTGATTTGGCCATTAGCATGGACATTTCAAAATTTTGGCCAAGTGTGGCCACATCCTGTATATCTGAACTAGCCTGGCATACTGACCCAGTCAGGGTTGATCTTCCAGGGTTTGAATTCATGTGTTTGGTAAGGATGCATGAAATTGACCTCTCACAGGTCCTGTACTCCTCGGCGACATCTACACATGTCCTTTCCCTTTGGAAGGGGCATGTAAATGATGTGGGTCAAAAATGCTAATGAGGAAGAAGGGTGTTTTCAAAATCAGGGTTTCCTTTTGAAGGAACCCCATCTACTTAGCTAGCTTGCATTTCAAAGGCAGCACTTTTAATGCTCAGGGTGGCCATCATTATGCAAATGAGACACTTGCTATTCATATCAGTGTCTCATTAGCATTTTCAACATGCTTCATTTACATGTCCCTTCCAAAAGGGAGGGGCACAAGTAGACTAAAAAGAATATATATGCATACACACACACACACACACACACACCCCTTGTAGAACTGGCAGGGACCTTACAAGGTCATTGAGTCCAGTCCCCTTATGTCTTGGCAGGACCAAGCACCATCCTTCTTTTTTTTTTTTTGGCCCTGGATGCCTAAATGGCACCCTCAATGACTGAACTAAGAACTGTTCATTTAGCAAGCTAATACTCAAACCACTGAGCTACCCCTCCCCCAAAGCACAAATACTGTCCCCCCACTACCACAAATCGTGCAGTTGAGTTTTCCCACATTTGGGGAAATCACAGTGGTCAGCACATCTGCAGTGCAATGGATGAGTGTCACCCTGGGAAAACCATTTTCATGTTCATGGAATCTCCCCTGCCAGACAGTCACGAGTCACGAGGAGTAAGGGAGGTCGACGGGAGAAACTCTTCAGGGAGAAATTGTTCTGTAGGGACAGCCAAGTAAGCCAAGGATAAAAAGGTCAATTCTAGCTATGCAACTGCCATAGCTAGAATTGTGTATCTGCAGTCAACTTACTTTTCCTAGTGGAGACACAGACTGAGAGAAGAATATAATTGCATTTTAAATCCCTAGCCTTCATGGACTACAGAAAATATAGCATGCAGCCCCAAGTCTTTCAACTGTAATTCAGAGGCACCAACAAAAGTTGGGCAGAGAATAGATTCAGGCTCTGATCCTGTACACAGCTGGACTTTGATTGGACTTCACACAAAGGCTGGGATTCACTGCACAGAGTATCTTATGCAACTGGCATTGTATAGATTATCTTGTCCATTTGCTGTCAGTTCAGAATTTTTTTTTACAATATGGTCTTCTGTGTTTACCAAGCTAGTCTTGTAAAAGATTGGCAAGAGTAAGGACAGGTGAAAAAAACAGCATGACATGAAAATGAACAGCAATAATTCCCACAAATATTATAGGCAGACTTCAATATTGGTATGTTAATTTCTGACATTCCAGACAAATTTGGCTCATCTTTTAGTTTAGTCCTGTTATGATCCAGTTTACAATTCCTTTCTGCAACAGAATTCACCACCTTCAAACACCAGTGACTTAAAGCTTGTTTTTCAGAGCTCCTGAAAATTGAACATCTCGCAAACTTCTACTAGATTTGAGGGGTGTTCAACATCTTTGGAAAAAAAATCAGCCTCCTATTTTCCTCATATTTGACCAGTAATCTTTCACTATACAGTCCCTCTTCTGGCATAGTTGCTAATCAAAATCCATTACATTTTGAGAAATGAAGGATTTTAGCACTAATCATCATTTATCCGAGCTACCAACATACTTATTTAGGGTCTGGGATTTTAATGTTCTACTTCTACATCGATTTTTGTTGATCTTTGAATCTCCTTCACTGGGTGTACATATTTCTGGTGTTTCAATGAATACAATATTCTATGCAATGTTCCCCCAGGAAAGTAGAGAGAAAGAGAATATTACCTCCTCATTCTAGTATGGGATGCCATAAACTATACCCCACAAAACTGAGCTGATAGACATTCATTTTTTTTTCTCCTAAATGTTTCAATGTAATTGTTAGAAGTGGAAAACCAGATTCAAGTCTGTAAGTTACATCACTTTATTAAGTGGTAATTTCTTAGACTGGTATCAGATATACTTCAAACAACAAAGACAAGCTAGAACATTACAATATCATTTCCTACAGTGACATTGACTAGTTTGCTTTGACTATATTTATGACTGCAGGTCTAACTCCTGTAAGCACCTGATTCAAAAGAATGCATAATTAACCTTCTCTCTTTTAATAGTATGCTGTATTTTGACAACCAACAGTAAAACCTCAGCGTGAACTTCTTTTTCCACTGAAATCAACAGACAGAAACTGTAAATAACTGTTACATTCCCTACTGATGGTACCAATTAACTAACATCATAAAGAAACTGCTGTAAATAGATATAGAGTGCTTTAGCAGGAATTCAGAGGTCTGAATACAAGCAAGATATATGTGAGCCTAAATGTGCTAGTAAGATAAGTTTTCTCTTACTTCTCTTCCACTGTGTGCAGAATATGTAATATTTACAGGATAAACCATTCAACTACCATATATTTGTAGCCTTCTGCACTCCACAATCCTTAACAGGGACCAGATATTGCTAGCCCTTCCCAGCAAAGGGAGAAAGGTCATTGAGATATGGAAGGTAAAACAGAAAACTCAGTGGGCTATAAGAAAAAAGAGAACAGTGCTTGCAGATAAGAAATTTACTCTTTGGCAGAGACAGCTACCAGGGCAAGTAGGCTATGTAAGTCTCACTTAAACCTTCTAAACAGGTCTGAACTGAGAATTATGTGGTACATCACCCTGGTGCTGAAAGGCTGCCTAGGGGTGAATTTCAACTATCCATGAGTGTGCCCACTCTTGTGTTTTACAGGGTAAGACAGGAAGGACAGATTGATGCTTAGGAAACTAGCCTAGGATGTGGCAGACCTTGGTTCTACTTTCTGCTCTAGCTCTCTACCATAAGCTTACTAAATGATCTTGGACAGGTCACTTAAAGATCCACAAAAAGACTTAGTCATTGCAATGCTGTCATAGCACCACCTTTGAGGGGCCCCAAAAAATCAAAGGAACCACAAAGCGAGCCATGTTAGGCACCTAGGCTCTCTGTACAAAGAATGGGGAGAAAGGTGCTGTGAAACACAATTGGTGTAAACCAGCAAGCTAGGCTGGGAGGAGATGCTAGAGAGATAGATGCGTGTAAAGATCCACCCTGTTCTCCTCCTCCACTGCCCAATGACTACCTATTTATCCACAGTCATCAGCCAGAGAGAATATAACCCTGTAGGCCAGTGGTTAGGCACCCTCTCTCAGGCCAGCCCCCGGCCACTCCAACCACTCTCCTGTTGAAGCTGTTCCACTCGCTAGGCAATGAGACAGACCGAGACAGACCCTTAGAGTATCCCATAGCTGCATAGTACAAATGCTCTCCTGAGAGGAAAGATTTAAGCAGCCTCCCTTCTTACTCAGGCAGGGAAGGAAACGGAAATTGAACCCTTATCTGTCACATATCAGGTGAGTGCTCCAGCCAGTGGGAGTTGTAAGATAAAAGGTAACACCATTTCCTCCTTCTGCCAGATTTTTAATTGAACTAAATCCAGGCAGCAGCCTCTCAGGATGCCTACTAGATGAGGTCCCATAGGCCATTTAGGATGCTGAACCCTACCTTTGTCTTATTTTTACATGCATTGGGGGACAGCCGGGAAATAGGTGACGAGACTTTGAGGAAGGCAGCAAGTTATAATCACAGAGGCAGAAACATAGGTGGAGAGGGAACTTCTATTGAAAAAAATAGGTGCTGAGTGAGGTTAGGCATTTAGCTTTAGGTTCCAGCCACTGGGTCTTGTTAAGCCTTTGTCTGGTAGAATAACAGCCAATGTCTAATGTTTCCTTGGGAATAGCAAATCTGAAGGAGATGCCCTCCCATTGCTATTGCGTTGTTTGAAATGAGCGGCCATTCTTCTTCAAAATGCCATTATGCAGGGACCTCTTTTCCATTGTTAGAGACCTGGAGCAGGGGTTCTCTGCTTCAGTAATAATTGTTCATTATGCAGGGGTCCATGGTCCATGTCTGCTGCTTGATTACTGGGAGCCCAAAACTAGTGGAAGTGAAGCCCTTTAACAGGTCACTGCCTCTGATGTCCCCCCTCACAGCATGAGATGGTTCAGTAGCAGTCCTGTCTCAATTTCTCCTCATCAGGGCTCCTTAAAAACTCAGCCATCCAAGGTATTAAAAATGAGACTTACACTTTCTGGGGTAAACTTTCACACAGTTCTTGAGGTCTGTGTCAGCATCAAATCCTCTCTCTTGAAGATGGAAACAACACAGCTCTCCTTCCAGGGCTTACTTTCCAGGCTCCCCTTGGGGAGACCAAGTACAGCATAAGGCAAAATAGTCTTCTATCCCTCCTGGGGTAGCTCTTTAGTTTTGCAGAGGTTTTCTCACTCTGTACCAGAGAAGTGACAATTCTAACAATCAGGGCTTCGCCCAGATTCTAGTCGCTCATCTGCCTTGGAAGGACACTCCTTGCCCTACAAATTGGGAGTCTCTTTCTCTCCTGCTATTTTTCTCCTGCTCTTCTGCAGGACTTTGCTGGCACTCACTACTTTTTTCCCCAGGCATCTAAGCTACATACATTTAAGCTACATCTGACCTGATTAATGGTCATGTGACTCTCTCCCCTATCCATTTTCTCCTTCCTCCCCATTCTAACTTTGTAGTCATGCAGCTGTGGTTTTCTGATTGCCTTTTAGAAGGGCCCTGCCAATGAAAGTTTTGCTTAGGATGTTTAGGATGGAGGCGTACAAGAATATGCACTACAATTTCAATCACTTGCAATCATAACCCAGAACTATATTCAGTGCAGCAATAAGTGAAGGGGTCCTCATATAAACCTCACTCTGCAAACATATCCACATATCTGTACCCTTATACCTACATGGTATCCCATTGATATCAGAGTGGCCATCTGTGCATGTACTATCCACCTGTGCACAATCCATGACCGGTTAAGGCCTTAGACTCTTCCCTGGGATGTACAGTAATTTGTTTGTCAATAGTATGATTCTTTTCTCTGATCATAAATATGAAACTGGTTAAATACAAAACTCACCAGTAGCCTAATTCTAGTAGTAAATATCTGAGTCACTTGTTGCTGAGATATTAAGTAGACAAGGGTTTTGCATACACTTACATGAGGGCAGAATTTGGCATTCTGGTTTATTTTGTGTTCCAACATCTTCTCTCAGGTCCCCATGGATTAATTACAAAATAGGTGGTTTGGTAAATCCATGTGTTTCAGCTAGACCTATGGAATTCTGAAGCTTTCTAAGAGCACGCTTTGATTTCTTGGCCTACTGACTCAGCTTTGTGAAAGCTGCAAGGGTTGAAAAGATTAAAAGATTGATGACTTATCAATTTGATTAAAAATTCCTGGCTCATAAAGATCTTTAGAAGATATGTTGAAGAACAAACACTTTAAGACCACATTATTTATTAACTTTACAACCCAGTTTGACACTGCTCATGTGGGGCACAGGGGTGTGAAATAGAAGGAAACTTAAGAGCAGGCGGAGGAGAAAGGCAACAGAAATACAGCTGCTCTCTACTCACACCGAAATTGCTAATTCTCCCTTTCTAACGCTTTCCTTTTTTCCTGGCTGGATAGAAAGCATGTGCATGAGTGAGTTTGCTTTTATTTCAGTTTTCTTTTGCTATTGCTCTTTTCTGTCTCTTTTGCAGCTAACCTTAGCTATAATGAAGGGAATATTTGCTCCAACTATGTTCCATGTGCAGGAGTGTAACTAATGGAAACCCCAGAGCAAGCCTGGAGCAGTACCTTTGCCTTTTCACCATGGTTGTGCTTCCATGTGACAGGGCTTCACTCTCCTCTCCGCTCCCTGTTAGTTGCATTCTGCTTGGTCTTAAGTTAGCGTGATAATTTTATTTTTAAATAACTTCCACAGTTATTCAAACCAGACACACTGGGGATGGGAACTTTTTTGTCACACTTGCCTTATAACACATCTCTGCCTCAACCTGCCCATACCAATGTTACTTGCACTGCAGCGAGTGAGGGGAGAAAGCCAGCACAGGCAATGTACTCCCTCTAGCAGAATGAGGACGCATGGTATCACATCATGGCTTCTCCACAGCATTTGCTGGGTCTTGACACAGGATTACTAACCAGTTCCGCTCCTCCATGCTGCTTATGAGATCGGCAGCCAGAGTCAAGCTGAGAATGACACCCCTAAAACTGCCTTGAAGGAGCTCTGCCTCCAGTTCCAGCTGAGAACCAGGTACATCCTTTACAAAGGGAAGAGGGACATACACAGGGAAGGAAGACAGCATGAGTTACCCTATTCAAAGTGTTAGTCACTGCTGAGTGCAGGGCCATAGGGTGACTTGAAACTATTGGGAATCTGGAGGTCACCCTTTCTGGCTTAGCTTATTGCATAGCCACACCTTATAACGGACCTATTTCCTATAAACTACACACCTGGAAATCGCCACAGAAGTCACTGCAAGTTTTATCACTGCCGTAAAGGGGAGCAGGACTGGGCCCTTAGTGCAGATTTTCATGTGTGCAGACTCAGTCAGTAAGCTTCTGCTATGTAAATTTATTTTTATTCTTTCAGAAATGGCTGATGGGCTTCTAGACACGACACCTAAGTACCTCACATTTCGTTTCAAAACAAGGAACATATTACATGAATCATCTCCAGTTGGCAACTCAGTCTTGCTACCCCATTATTTGCAGTCTTCCATGCCTTGACGGCCACTCACTAATAAAACACTGGCCATACGTTATTTATAGTTTTATCAATAGAGTTGTAGATATAGAGAACAGAGAGCTTAACAGATGCTTACTTCACAATCTTTATTCAGCACAACGGCATGATGATGTATTTGTCCTTCCTCTAATTCACTGTACAGTTTTCAGCTATCACTGTAAATGAAGTGAGCAATTTTTTCCCCCTGCACTCACCCAAAAGCAGTGTATTATCTGGCTTAACTGATACATAGCTGCCATAAACTATTTACATATATATAGTTAGAGGGAAATCAACTGCCTATATAAAATGTATGGCTGGCTATCTACAGCTGATAAAATGAGTGTGAAGGTACTTCAATGGATACTTGCAGCACTCTAGTGGCCATTCTTCATAAATGCAATCCCAGAAGAGATGACAATGGACAGTAAAGAGGTTTAAGAATTAAATGGGTGAAAGATGTGAAAATGAACAATATCAGACTGTGTGCACAGAGATTAAATTTATTCAAGCAAATATGTTAATTTAACAGCATTCATGCTCTGCACTACAAACATAACTAAAGTAGTTTGGAGCTGAATGCATTTTATGTTGTGGTTAGTTTATCTCTTGATTCACTAGTTCACCAGTTCAGAACAGCTTAATTACTGTGAGCTTTACATAACTCTCATTTCCTTTAGCCAAATGACTGTATGAGATAAATCATAGGTAATAAAAATAAGAAACAACCTAACAGGTAATCTAGTCCATTTTTATTCCATGGTGGGTTGTTCTTTTCTACAATACATTTTTTGGCATTTTGAAATGTCTATTTTAAGTGTCTCCAGTAATGGGGATTCTGTGCTTCACTTTGGAGACTATTACAAAATGTAATAGCTCCAAAAGTATTTTGGATTTTTGTATTCATATTCAATCTATTTTTTTTACTTTGTTTAATTTCTTGCAATTTATAACTGGCATTACAAAATCTCCAAACTTAAAAGCACTATTTTTATACAAGGAAATACATCCATAAAAGGTATACTGTAGTATTTCACATTACATTCTTCATTGTCTTTATGCACCTGTCACAAGAGTATCTAAGCACCAAATTCAAGAGGTAGAAGTATCATTGCTGTTATATTGTTGGCTGATTCTCCATCATTTGCACCATAATTCCATTTGTTATTACTGGTAGAAGATATCAAAAAAGGGGAAGGATACCCTTTTCCACAGCTGGAAGCATGCCTTGATTTTGAACTGGAAGATGCCAAAGAAATGTGTGCGGTGCCAGAACCTAAACAGAGTCAAATGAGAAGCAAAGAAACAAATTCACTCTGAGCTTAAATAGTAAGAAGGTGCCAAAACCATGCACCTTCTACCCAAAGCTGTTTCCAGTACCCAAGAGCTGCACCCAGTGTGCTAAAGAACCTGTCAATTATCGGATTTATGGTGTGGGTTGGAAAGAGCAGCTGATCTCTAAAGATGAGTCTCAGTACTGCAGAACTGATCTGCAGTTCAGTGGGGAGACAGAAAGGGGAAGAGAACAGCATCTCACAATTTCCTATGGTGGTCCGATACGGATGTTGAATAGAAAAGGGAGATGGGACTGAGGTCTAAGGGACTCTACATAAGAATTGTGTCAATGCTGTCTGTCTTTTAAATGATTCAGTCTGTAACAGATCAGCTACCTTCCCGCCAACTGGTCCTGGTCAGCGACAGATCGGGTGGCTCAACTTGGGCTATATCTATATTATAAAGTAGGGGTGTTATTCTCCTGATCATTGAGGTACCAAGAGTATAAAAAGCAGACTAGCTACAGCAGCAGAAGCAGAGGCCTGGCTGAGCTGATTTCAGTTGTACCTATTTTACTCACAGCTCAGCTCCACCTCTTCTGCTGCTACTATCAGGTTTGCTGGGTAATTTATACTCACACGAACTCAATGAGAGCTAGTGCGCAGACACATAATCAAACGGGGAAAAAATCATACTTCTAGCTTGGCGTAGGTATCCTTGGTAATAAGGCCCTGCTGGGGAAGAGCTAGGGACTTTAATGAAGTGGATCGATGAGGGAGACAGGAAGGACAAGATCAGTTCCCAAATCACACCACTAGGCAATGCAGTGTGGAAAAGAGATGGATAGCCCTTGGTGGGGAAAAGTACAGGCTAAGAGCTACGTAGAAAAGCTAGAGCTACACAAATCCATGGGTCTGGATTTAATGCATCCAAGGGTACTGAGGGAACTGGCAGATGTTATTACACAGTATTTGGCCAGTATCTTTGAAAATTCTTGGAGCTTGGAAGAGATCCCAGATGATTGGAAAAAGCAAATGTAATACTCATCTTTAAAAAAGGAAAGAAGGACAATCCAGGGAACTATAGACCAGTTGGCCTTATCTCAGTCCCAAGAAAAGTCATAAAGGGGATCCTCAAGGAATCCATTATGGAGCACTTGGAAGAGGGGAAGAGATCAAGAATAGTCAACATGGATTCATCAAGGGCAAGTCATGCCTGGCCAATCTGATTAGCTTCTATGATGACATAACTGGCTGTTGGACAAGGGGAAATCAATGGATGTGAGAAACCTTGACTTTAGCAAAACTTTTGATACAGTTTTCCACAACATTCTTGCCCATAAGTTAAGGAAGTATAGATTTAATATATGTACTGTAAGATGGATAGAAAGTTGGCTTGATGTACGGGCCCATCAGGTAGTGGTCGATGGCTCAATGTCTGGTTGGCAGTCAGTTTCAAGTAGAGTGCCCCAAGGATTGGTTCTAGGGCCAATATTCTTCAATATCTTTATTAATGACCTGGAAGTGGGAATTAATTGCACCCTCAGCATATCTGCAGATGACACTAAGCTGGGGGACAGATAGATACATTAGAGGGTAAGGGTAGGGTCCAGAGTGACCTAGACAAATTGAAGGATTGGGCAAAAAGAAATTTGATGAGGTTCAACAAGGAGAAGTGCAGGGTCCTGCTCTTGGGATGGAAGAATCCCAAGCATTGTTACAGGCAGGGCCCCAACTGGCTACGTAGCAGTGCAGCAGAAAAGGACTTGGGGATTACAGTGGATGAGATGCTGGATATGAATCAACAGTGTGCCTTTGTAGCTAAGAAGGCTAACGGCATATTGGGGTGCACTAGGAGAAGCATTTCCAACAGATCTAGAGAAGTTATTGTTTCTCTCTATTCGGCACTGGTGAGGCCATTTCTGGAGTATTGCATCCAGTTCTGCCACCCCCTATCCCCCTGCCCCCAGTATAGAAAGGATGTGGATGCATTGGAGCAAGTTCAGTGGGGGGCAATGAAAATGATTAAGGGGCTGGAGCATATGACCTATAAGGAGAGGCTGAGCGATTTGGGCTTATTTAGTTTGCAGAAGAGAAGACTGGAGAGGGGGGTTGAGAGCAGCCCTCAATTTTCTGAAGGGGGACTCTAAAGAGGGTGGACAGAGACTGTTTTCAGTAGTGACAGATGGCAGACCAAGGAGCAATGGTCTGAAGTTACAGAGGGAGAGGTGTAGGCTGGATATTAGGAACACCTATTTCACCAGGATGGTGGTGAAATGCCAGAATGCCTTACTGTGAGAGGTGGTAGAATCTCCATCTCTAGACGTTTTTATGTCCTAGCTTGACATAGTCAGGGCTGGGATGATTTAGTTAGGGTTGATCCTGCTTTAGGCAGGGTGCTGGACTAGATGACCTACTGAGGTCTCTTCCAGACTGTCTGGAGGCTGAAAATTTGACAAGCCATAGTCCGAACCTCTAAATGTGGGGATCTGTATGCCAGAAACTGGAGTGTGTGATTACTGGGGACAGAGGAGTCCTGGATGAGGTGCAGAAAAGACTAGAGCAGTAATGTTGTGCCTGTGATGAAGAGCTGGTCTGAACAGTGCCGCTATGCTGAATTTTTTTTTGGGGGGTGGGGGCGAGTCATGTTAGGGTGGCACCTTTTGCTACATGCTGTCAGAGAGGAACAAATCCTCTGATATTTGTCCAAATCAGTTTGAAGATAAACTAATGCAGCTCCTTTGATCCCTGCCAAGCCTCATAGCTGGACCAGGAGTTTTGACATTTCAGGCAACTCTGTTGAAGGCAGCTCACAGAGCAGGCAGTATTAGCACAGATTTTTGTCTTTTGCCTTGAATGTAAGGAAATCTCACAGTAGAGCACTGTAAGGTGAAAATTCCTCAGGCAGGCCATGGTTTGTGCTAAAGACCCCCTATTCAGTTCTTAAAGTCCAGAGTATGCCCATAATATAGAAACCCAGCTAGCATGAGTGACAAAATATCTCGCTGGGTCTCCTTCTCCCTTTCACCAGCTACCTCGCTGGGCCTGCTTCTCACTTATCTCCCTCACAAGACCCAGAGAAGGGCCTTGAAGTCTGAAGGGAGGAATAGTTATTTCAGCAACTGCATTCCAAGCAGAGGCCCTGCATGTGGAAACCAATTGTTAATGCTGTATGCTGTTAATGGCTTTTAATGACTTGTAATTTAAATCTTCTAGATAACGCCCCCAGAGATGCCAGTGTGGGGACTTCACCACTTTCTCTACCTTATCTTGACACAAACTGGTCATTGTAAATCTGTCTTGGTTAACATGTAGAGGAAACCACCTGTACTAGAGATAAGCTATGGGCAGGGATACTCTGTAAGCTTTTCATATTATTGGCTTACTGTACTCATTTCATCGTGCTGCTAGAACCTAACCAGGCATAGGTGACACCCATGTTGTAGTTCACCTGCCCCCCCCGCCCATGAACAATTTATATAATCAATTGTAATCTATTGTCTGGCAGTGCTTCACTGAGTCTTGATGGGCAAAGTGGCACTCCACCAGCGTTGTGTGTAATAAACCTTCCTGCTTGCTTCATACACGGTGTCCAGACTTTTTTCCAACAAGCACTGTGAGATCACTCTGCTCTGTTAATATCTGAAGCCTCAGAAAGAGAGAGGCACAGGCCCTGAAAAGTGCCTTACAATCAGCTCCCAGATACTGTAGAAAACTGGTGAAGGTCAGGTACTGCTGGAAGAGGTTGGCTATTACCTGTCCATAGCTTTAGTCAAGAATGGTAACTAATGTTTTTCAGTGATATTGCCACTCCATCCCCTGCAGTGATCAACAGTCTCAGAACTGATGTAACTAGGCCCAACAGCAATGAAAATCAATTCCCATTGGGGGAGTCATGTAACTTTTAGAACAGCACCACTTTAAAGAGGACAAGGACTTAAAGGTGCCTTCTGGACACCACTGTTTCTGTGCAGCCATTTAAACATCACAGGGTCCATCATCAGTACAGGGTTGTGAGCACTAGAGTATGAGGCCAGAACACAGGCAGCTAGCCAAAAAGATGCTGATGGGGCAGGGAATCTAAACAGGGTAGCAGGAGAGAAAGCACTATGATGAGAATGAATTGGGGAAGTCTAGGTTGAAAGTGAGAATCTCTTAGGCTGTGGCCACACTGGCCAAAACTGCTAAATGGCCATGCAAATGGCCATTTTGAAGATTACTAACGAGGTGCTGAATTCAATATTCAGTGCCTCATTAGCATTAGGACGCTTCCAGCCATGGCACTTTGAAAGCGCTGCTTTCGAACACTTGTGGCTCAGCCCGGCTACGCAGGGGTCCTTTTCGAAAGGACCCCGCACATTTTGAGATCCCCTTATTCCTCTCAGTAGAGGAATACCACCTTTTTTTCTGATATCTCCCATCCCCTGACTGATCTTTTGTAGAGCCCAGGTGCCACCTCAACCTCTCTACTAGTGGAACTGGAAACCCCTGGACTGGAATGAGAGAGTTGAACATAGCTCCATTTAATGGGCCAGCTATGCTGTTACAATAATGTCTGACAAAGACATTTAAGTACTCTTCTTAAAATGATAAGCCACAAATGAAGGAACAAACAAATATAAAGACACAAGAAATAAACTCAATATCTGACAGCCTGTCACGTGAAAACAAGCTGCAGAAGCAACAGACAGCAGCTGCTGAGGCAAACCCAGGACAAATGTAAATAAGTCACACTTTCTTCAGACATTCTTGTCATTCATCTCTCCAAAATCCCTGTGGGATAAACTTCATGCATAAAGGCAGGTAGTAGAACACTAGCTGTATCCATACTCATATTTCATCCCACTCCAGTAGCAACTCAGTAGTTCTGAAATGTGCTTTTTCTCTTGGGTTACATCTTAGCTCATGTATTTTGCTCTGTACACTCAGGTGGTGTTGTAAAGCTTTATTATTAATGTTTATTGTATTTCTTTATACACTTTTATACAACCCCACCTGCCAATTCAACAGATACCAGACCTATGGCAGGAATTAAGGATATCACCGCTCTGCCCTAAAATATAATCCTTCTTACCAGAAGATTTTCTTGCATTCAAGAGCCCCTTTTGTGGATTATCCACCTGTTGCCCAGAGAGAGCAAGTCACCATCTCTGCTGGGCTGTCTTATGCATTACATGTTGCAAGTTCTCAGTTGTATTGTTTAGTGAACTGTTGGGACAAAAAAGTCTCAATTCTTTGGACAGATCCGCAATTTCTCTATATTTTCTCCCTTCTAAAAGTTTCTAAATGGATTCCTTGAGGACCTACTCCATGATTTTTCCAGGTAATTAGGTGAGGCTGACCAGTCTTTAGTTCTGTGATGCTCCTTTTTCTCCTTTTTGAAGATGTTTACTGTCAAGAATCTTTCTGCAAGCCTAGCTTTCAAAAAACCCAAACTATTGAATTACTGCTTTCAGTTTGGAAGAAAGCAATAGAAACTGCTATATGACAACATTTTACAGAAGGGCTTTCATCTGAGAGTCAGATCTGAATCTAGAGAGAAAAATGCTCTTCCGGGAGTTAAGTCCCTAAGCATTGGCTATCTTGTAAATATAGTAGACTGGCACATTTATTCAGTATTTTTCTGGTGTTTAAGGAGGGGTCTGGGGACATAGAAGGACCAGGAGTCAGCGCAGGGGTTAAGTGATGTTGGGGGGCTGAGGGGAGAGGTGAGGCAGTGCTAGCTGGGCAGCAGCTTCCCAGACTGTGCAGGAGCAGCAGGAACTGCCAGGTACAGTGGGTGGCAATGTACAGAGCCTCCCTTCCGGCTGGCAACTCTGTTCATCATGTGGCCACCCTCCGGTGGGCATTTCCAATAACCGTCTATGCTAGCAGACACCTCCCCACAACCGCCCTTATCATTTTATAAGAAACAATTGAATTCCAGGCACATCCCATTGTTCTGGCACAATAAAACCCTTATCTTGCTGTAAGTTATGTTAACAGGAAGCTGCATGCTGCATTTGGTGTCCTAGCTATTACCATTTAGGAAAAGTTCTTGCATGAGCAGAGTCACACACAAAATCTCTCAAATATATAGTAGATGACAGTACATCTGTTTCAGTCATGCCCCTCCTTAAACCCTGGTTTTCCATATTGTCACTAAAACTAGGAACTATGGGATATTAGCCAAGGCTGCCTCATTAACAAAACTGATAAACTGACCAGATTCACTTCAGAAGTTCAGTATTTCAAGTTATATAGGTTAGCTTCTCAGATGGTTAAAATTTTCACTACATTAGGGTTATGTTGACTTACACAAGCTGAAGATCTGGCTCAGAATATCTATTAATGATTCCTCTTGTAGCTTCCGAAATCTAGCTACACAGCTGAAAAGCTTATGAGATTGGTCGGGTCCTGATCAATGGTCCTGAAAATCACTAATGCTTGGGTGATTGAAGAACCAACAGACTATGGGTTCCCCTTGTCAGAGAAGACTAAAATGAATTGATGCTATGATAATGGATGCAGTGTATGTGTGTGAATATAGATATAGATTCTATTTTAAACATCTTCCTTTTTACCTACAGATGACCAAAAGCTTGACACTTGAATCCTCTCTTTTCTTGAAGTGTGCGCTGAAGCATTCACAGTCAAGCATTGTTTCATAACCGTTTGGGACAGTTGCAGCTATTGCATGCCAATCAGGCCAAAGGAGCTATGGGCAGAAGAATGCATATAGTCAAAGTTGACTAATGTGTTCCATCAGAAGTCTGTCTATAGAGGTGTAATTTTGTGAATCTATCATCTTTCTAGACTATCCCATTTCAGCTTTCATAATGATCTCATTTCTGTGGTATCAGAATGCCCTCATTCTGCCTCTCAGAACTCTCAGAGCTGGCAGACCATCTCCATGATACATCAAGGCATGTCTCCAGTTCTGTGTCACCCACCCCAGTATAGAAAGGATGTGAGTACACTGGAATGAGTTCAGTGTAGGGCAACGAAAATGATTAAGGGGCTGGGAACACATGACCTATGAGGTGAGGCTGGGAGATTTGGATATATTTAGGCTGAAGAAGAGAAGATTGAAGGTGTTTGATAGCAGCCTTCCACTTCCTGATAGGGGGCTCTAAAGAGGATGGGGAGAGACTGTTCTCTCAATGGTGACAGAAGGCAGAACAAGGAGCGATGGTCTGAAGTTGCAGAGGTAGAGGTGTAGGTTGAATATTAGGAAAAATTACTTCACCAGGAAGGTGGTGAAACACTGGAATGTGTTACTGAGCCAGGTGGTGGAATCTCCATCCCTAGAGGTTTTTAAGTCCCAGCTTGACATAGTCATGGCTGGGATGATTTAGTTAGAGTTGATCCTGCTTTAGGCAGGAGGCCAGACTAGATGACCTCCTGAGGTCACTTCCAGCCCTAGAATTCTATGATTCTATGCAGTTGCTACCTATACTTTCAGATTGGAGTATTGTGTCCAGTTCTGGGCACCACATTTCAAGAGGGATGTGGAGGAATTGGAGAAGGTCCAGAGAAAAACAACAAGAACAATTAAAGGTCTAGAGAACTTGAGCTATGAGAAACGCTTTAAAGAATTAGGTCTGCTTAATTTGGAAAAGGGAAGCCTGAGAGGAGACAATAGCAGCTTCCAAGTACTTAACAGGGTGTTCGAAGGAGGAGAGAGAAAAATTATTCTCTTTAACCTCTGAGGACAGGACAAGGAGCAATGGGCTTAACCTGCAGCAAGGGAGGGTTAGGTTGGACATTAGGAAAAACTTCCTAATTGTTGGGATGGTTAAACACTACCTGGGGAGGTTGTGGAATCTCCATCACTGGAGATATTTAAGATCAGGTTAGATAGACACCTATCAGGGATGGTCTAGATGGTGTTTGGTCCTACCAAGAGGGCAGGGGACTTGAGTCTATGATTCTATGATATCTTAATAGAGTTAAACACTTGGCTCAGAGCTTGGTATTTTCCTAGGCTGTGCCTCAACTACCTTCCCCCCACCTCTCTTAACTTCTATGCTCTTTATTTTAATAGCCAAATATGCTACTAGAGAATGTTTCTAGAGAAACTTCTTAAGATAAAGCAACTGAAAACAAAACAAAACAACAATCAAAGAAGAAACAAGGAAACATATTACTTTAAATAATTCCAGTAAATTAATAATTTTAACCTTTCAGGAATATAAGATCTGGAATTACCGCTGTCTTGAAGATACTGTTTCCAAGCAACAGAAATGCACAATCTGCTTCTAATCCTAACCACTAATACTTGAAACATGCTTTTCTTTTTTACTTCTGTATGCAGAGTTTTGCACTACTTTATACTGGATTTTGTTTTAAAATTCCTTGAAGCTAAATTAATGTAACAAATTTGGAAAATACTGTTTATTTAAATTTTAGGCTTTTATATGTTTCACTTTTGTTTCTCTTATTTTCAATAGTTACAAATATAATTCTGGTGCCATTTTTAAAAAATTGTTTGGTATCTTGTAAATTACATATGCTGCCCTTTGTTGTATGTTGTGGATCATGTGACTACATTTTGGTTGGGGTAAAATCATAATATTATCAATACTATTTTTTTACAAAGTTCCAAAAGATCTTAGTTCTAAATATATGTACACATATTTCTATCTCAACAAATAATGCAATAGCAAATAGAAAAAAATAATTTATTTTTAGTAGTTACATTTTGTTTATTATTTTTGTTCTTGTTTATTTGTTTTTAAGTGAAAGAAAACATATGGAGGGGAAATCATAACATTCAGGCAAAGCTAATATTAACAAAATGTCAGTTTCTTGTTTTACTTTTTATAAACTTATTTTCAATCTTAAATAGTTATAAGACTGGCATAACAAAAAATGTTTAAAAATAACCATTCATGTACAAAGCTAACCAAACAATTTCAACAGATTTTCACCTTTTTCAACTTTGTCTCCCAAACATGATAAAACTAATACCCTGAGGCTGGATCTACACTTGCCCCTGACTTTGAAGGGGGTGTGTTAATCAGGGTAATGGGAGATTACTAATGAAGTGTTGCTGTGAGTACCCTTTCAGTTGCATGACGTGCTTGTGTGTGTGTGTGTGTGTGTGTGTGTGTGTGTGTGTGTGTGTGTGTGTGTGTTGTAATTCTAAAAATCTTGGGTTAAAAATACAACTTTTGTGTTACAACAGAGTGCTCAGTGGGCAAAAAAAAAACACATCCTAACAGAAGATTGTGGGTATCCGTTCTAGCTGTTATATCCGTTCTAGCTGTTAAACTTACCACTAGTATAAAATATTAGTAATGCACCTTAGGTAAAATGAATTATCTATACAACATTTGCAGAATTATAGCATGTGTTATAAAAAAAGAAACTTGCTCCCCATTACCTTGTAAATATATTGAATTTATTGAATTCAATTAATGGATTTAATTAATTTAATTAAAGTATATTATATCTGGGTTACTAAGAGCAAGAGAAATGTAAAACGAAAACAAACAAAGCTTTATTGTGTTCACTAATTTAAGCTATTTAAGGTTGCATTCCACAAACCAAAGCATCCCAGAAGATATCAGTATGCAGTAAAGGAACCCCAAATACTAAGAAAAAACAATAAAGTGTTTTATAAATAAGAGCATGGTCAAATATATCTCAATCATCCATATGTGGACTATTAAGTTGGCAATCAGCCAGAAATCACTGTCCATTTAAACTTGGCCACTGCATAAATTCAACACTATTTTTGCTTTATTATGATATTATTGCTGTATTGTACTACCACTGTATACCATTTACAATGTGCATAATAGTGATGAACTGTTTAAACAATTCATGGGTAAAATAAATCAAGAAATGATTGAAGGCAAGAAAAAAAATGGCAAAGAAATTAATTTACATAGTGAATACAAACTGGGTGGACAAATTCCCAGTTAGTAGCAGTCATAATTTGGGTCAGCGGCATCCCACCCAAAAGGAGGCATATATTATTTACAGCAATCTTGTTTATGTCTTGAGAGAATTTGCTGGACCACAGGAAGTCAATATTGTGTAACAGTATTGCCAATACTTCCACTGCTTACTGGGCTCTTAGAAGAAATGTAGGGGTAAATTACAGCTAAACAACAGCGCAGAACACTGGGAGCCAGCACTAGTGTCTGCAAAAAAACTTTTTGTGGCCACGAGAAACTTGGCCACGCCCATGATAAGTGGATAGTCTTTGTCACCTCCTTTTTGCCACTTTCCCCATCAACATTTGCATAATAGGTTTTTGAGACATTTTATGAATTTTCACACACTTTTCATAGTTGTCTGCAGAGTTTGGCTAAACTTGTGAGACCAATTATCATAACAAAACCTGATTTTCAAAGATTAAAAAACCTAGTGAGATTTTCAAAAGTGTCTAGATCCCAGTGATTTCAGATATGTTTATGAAAGCTCACCTGCACATATCTGCATCTCTAAGTGCCTAAATATATTTAAAAATCTGGCACTCCACCGCACTCCCCTGTAGTTTGAGCCTCCACGTTTTATGCTTGAAGTCAGCTGAAGAATTATGTCTGAAGCTATGGCGTGTGCTTTAATTTCAATAAAGCTTCTGGTGTCACAGCTTTGCCTTTGGAGCAGGGAGTTTGTTTATAAATAGAGGAGGCAGAGTGATCAAGATAATAAAAACCCTGTCATTCAATAAATGAAGGTTTATTAAACCATCATGACAATGTTGCTAGGTACACCACTTAAAATGGGAAACAAAAGAGTACGAATAAATAGTGTTGTGAAAAAGGGGTAAACATGTGGCAAAATCTCCACCATGAAGCCTCTAGAGGTTCCATGCCTGTCCCAAGCCTGGATAAAGGAGGAGAGTTGGTCAGATGAGTGAAGATGCACTGATCACGAAACAATAATAAGAATGAAATCTGATGTCAGTATGACTAACTGATGAAAGATGCCAGCTCGGACATCGCCCAGATAAACAAAGTCCGCAGCACCAATTGAGTGATTGGGATTGGGTTGATAAATTGGCTACTGAAAGTAAATTACAACTAACACGCATACTATTAATCGGAATGTGGGATGTCTGAACACTGTGGGTGACTGGAAAGCTAGAAGTGCTTTGAAAGAAGATGGAGAGATACTGAAGCAATATGCTCGGACTTGTGGGGATGCTTGAATGGTATCGGGAAAGAGGTGCAGTTGCTCCTGTGAGGGATCGCTGCCTGATTTGTGGTTGCCACCCCGACAGGAAACTGCTTCTGTCAGGGGCAGCAGCCATGAGCCAGGCTGCTACACCTCAATCTTGGAGAGTTCCTCAGATTTGTCACCTACAAATGATGGCCCAGGTTTGGAAATGTATATCAGTTCCAAGAAGAACGAACCAAGTTAGAGAGGGATAGGTCCATCAATGGCTACTAGCCAGGATGGGCAGGGATGGCCTCCCTATCCTCTATTTGCCAGAAAGTAGGAATAGGTTACAGGGGAAGGATCACTTGATTATCTCCTCTGTTCATTCCTTCTGAAACACTTGGCATTGGCTTCTGTTGGAAGACAGGATACTGGGCTAGATGAACCATTGGTCTGACCTAGTATGGACATTGTATCAGAGAGGTAGCCAGGTTAGTGTGTATCTGCAAGAACAACAAGAAGTCTTGTGGCACCTTAGACTAACAGATATTTTGGAGCATAAGCTTCCATGGGCAAAGACCCACTTCATCAGATGAACTCTTCTCATTGTTTTTATGGACATTGTGACATTCTTATATAAAACTCAGATGTTTGCGCACCCTTCTGTAACCCATTAAAGCCTACTCCCTTCTCAGAACTGAGATAGCGCCCAGGAGTCCTGGTGGGGCATCTGTTTCAATCTCTCTCTCTGCAATAGTAGTAATAAAATCAGAAAATACACTACAGTTGTATGCCCAACAAGTGCCCTTAAGTGTCTTGCCTCAAAATGTGACACCCTGTTAGTATTAAAGCTGAGTGGATCTAATATTTATTTAGTTTTCTTTTTTTTAATATAGGAATTAAACTAAAGTTCACAAGTGTCACACTAGTCCCTGGAAAGAAGTGATGTATGTGCTGGGGAAGGGTGGAGAGTGTTGGGTCCCTCCCTCCCCACTCCCCAGTTCGCTGCTTGGCTTGATCTAAGCATGTTCAGCACACTGCTGACACCATTGCCCGCACTTTGTCCCATACCAGGCCCTCACTCTCTCCTCCCACTATCACGGCATGCACAGGTTGCTTCTCCCCACACTCCAAAATTTGAAATGGTGTCTCTGCAAATAAAGGGCCTTTTAGCCCAAATTTTCTTTGGTCAAGTGACCTTTGTATGACAAGCAGACACCTTTGTTTCTGTGTATAAAAATGAACACATTAAACTATCTGGAGCAATCCTGCTGTCAGTAATATGAAGGTTCCCAACTGGCTCATCTGATTTTTCTCCTGTATTTGTGACAGAAACCATGATTGCTCCTTTTTCCCCCCAGATGAAAATTTGAGGCCATTTAAAAGACCCCTTGATGTAACTTACTATAACAAATTATATGTTGCCTGACCTTGGCTAATGGAACTGAAGAAATGTATCACATTTGGGAACAAAGCATATAACAGAAATACCTAAATCATCACTTTCTCTTGTGTTCCCTCTATATCAATTTTCGAAATAGCCATCCGAGGTGGAGGTAAGAAAATGAATAAGTGGTATAAATCTGAGTGGAGGTGAGAAAATGAATAAGTGGTATAAATCTGAACTAAGAAGAGAAAGATTGTCTTGCTTGTTTTTCTAGCAATCCTTTAATACACAGCAATGAGGATCTTATACCACGGTAATACGAGCTATGATAAACTGTTACTTTGTTACATATTAGGGCTAGGCAAATTCAACTGTACACTAAATCTAAAAACATTCCTTGCTTCATTTGATTTCACATCTCAGATTATTCTGTTACTTTGGTGTATACAAATATGAAAGGGTTTAGCACTACATTTTGTTCAGTGTCTATGTACTTCCATGTACTTCTGACTTTAAATATGAGTTACATACATATATGGGACCCCCTACCTTGGAGTGGTTCTAGGAGTGCTTCATGGATATTTCTGTGACCATGCAGAGATACTGCAGGTTCTAGACCATAATATGCAGTTTTATCATGCTTGTGAATTAGACTGTCCTTTTTAAATTATTATGAACAATGCTACATAAACTTTGCTCATCTCATGACTTATGTCATATTGCATACAAGTTTGTAATCTAGTGGAATCTATAGTGTTACACTCTAAAACTTTTGAGAAAATGTTCTATTTTTTTAAATGAGATCAATTGAGCACAAGAAGTGGGTACATATTCTTGTATTTTCCGAAATTATCTTGTTATCTAGCTACATGCTCACGAGCCAAGCAAAATGAATTGTTGGATGGCATTCACACTGAAGATCTCTAAAACATGGCAACTATTGTAAAGACATCTGCCATTTCAGAGACAAAAGATAGTTAAATGTCAAATACGTACCTCATCACTATGACAAACCTATCAGAGAAAAGTTAACTAAGTAACTTCTTCCCTCAACCCTTCTTGAAGTTGAATAGTAACAAAGAGGTGCTTAATTATACACTGGGGCTGTGTCTACACTAGCTCCCAACTGCAAAGGGAGCTTGGTAAGTAGGGTGTCGGGAGATTATTAATGAAGTGCTGTGGTGCATATGCAGCACTTCATTAAGCTAATTCTCCCCTGCTGCAACTTCAGAGTTAAACTTTGAAGTTCCAGCTTGCCTGTAGCCGTGGCTAACCTGCGAGTACTTTGAAGTGCCTGGGCTATTTCAGAGTCCTTTTCTCCTCAAAATTTTGCCATTATGTGCCAACAATGCCTCTGTACGATGTACATTGGACAGACTGGGCAAACACTTAGCCAAAGAATGAATGGGCACAGAGCAGATATTAGGAATCTTAATATGCATAAATCTGTCAGTGAGCATTTCAGTGGAGTGGACCATTCTGTTAAAGATTTGAGAATGGTCTTTAAAGTGGTACATGATAGATGGTTTGCCTTCTTGAAGTGCTAACACTAGTAAATAGGAAGGATACACAGAAATTCCTGGTAGCCCTTGTCATTATTTTATATACTGAAGAACTACAGCATCTCTAAGATATTTGCAATAAATCATTATTAAAGGTACCTCAGTCTCCAGCTTACAAAGACTCAATATTTTTATATGAATCAGTATTTTCCATAGATGATCAAACATAAAACTTCTATTCTGTTGCAACTGAGCCACATGACTGTCCTGTGCACAAGATCAATATGAAGTATCAGAGGGGTAGCCGTGTTAGTCTGGATCTGTAGCAGCAACGAAGGGTCCTGTGGCACCTTATAGACTAACAGAAAAGTTTTGAGTGTGAGCTTTCATGAGCACAGACTCACTTCATCAGATGCTTACCTACCATCAGAAGCATCTGATGAAGTGAGTCTGTGCTCACAAAAGCTCATGCTCTAAATTTTTCTGTTAGTCTATAAGGTGCCACAGGACCCTTCATTGCTGCTAAAGATCAATATGCAAATCCAAAGCAGAATGACCCTAAAGCACCAAGCATGTGATTAATATTATTCATGCAAGTAACATCATTTTCTGTAAGTGCAGACTATTCATGTGCTTCAAGTTAAGCATTTGCTTAAACAGTTTGATGGATCAGTAACTAATGTAATATAAAAGAGACAATAGTCTTTCCTCTTCGCTGGTTTGCACTTCTAGTCTTGTCTTCACTGTTTTGTAAATTCCCTTCCACAACCTAGAATGATATTTTCTGCTTCTGAACTTTTGTTTTTCATTGTAGTATAAAGCTGCATTTGAAATGTTAATAGCATAGAACCTCTATATCAAACTGTATCATGCTTTAATTCTTCCACTTTCATTCAGATACTTACATCTATGTCCCACCATAACTAGAAAGAAAATATGACAACTTACATTTTATGCCATTTTAGGGGGACTTATGAAGATTTAAATGATGGCAAAAAAATCAAATCCTGAGCTCTATTTAAGTATCTTCAGGACCATTAATTTTGTATTAGTCAAGAGAAAAAGAATACTATGGGATACCTTCTGAATATGTAAATCACCAAGTAATAATTAGATCCAGCAGCTATATATTCTGAGTCTAAGTGTTAAAACTGAGGTAAGGCAATAAAAGCAAATCAGATCTCAATAATTTACATTTCTATAGTTCTTCCTAAAGAAATTTAAGTTTGACTTTTACTGCCCTTAGACAGCATAAACTAGCATATAAAAGTATAGTACTTACTATACAGGCTTTAGATCTTGCTTTTAATTATGATCCCACTGTTAACTATTTAATAATTTACAGAATAGTCTACAGCCATGAATGACAATATTTTGGACTGAAAAGGAAAGGAGGGAACGCCCTCCTAATGGTATGGGGTTCACATTCTGTTCACCAGAAAGTAAGACAAAGGAGGCAGGGGAAGAAGTGCATCAGACAGCTGTCAGAAAAGAGGGAGAGAAGCATAATTTTTCAAGGAGCAGGGGCTGAAAGTAAATTTCTAATTAAAAATGAATGTAATATAATTACGGTATATACAGCATCCCAATTGTGCTGAAATAGCTGTTTGTTTTTTTCCATTATCTGTCAGGCATATAGGTTTCCTTTTCACTAGAAAGGTTTAAAAATGACTCCCCCTTAGAGAGCAAGAGAATATAGTTTTAGATTACAAGGGCCTGATCATCCTATCAATTGCACCCAAATAGGTATGAAATTTAGACCTACTTCTGGACAGGTCCAAGTTAACAAACATAAAGCATCCCAGATAAATTCTACTTCATATAAGACTGTGCAAGTCCCACTGAAGTTAGTGCATAAATTTCAGAGCAAAGTATGTGTTTTTATCTTATTTTTAATTAATGATTTCACAAAGGAGATTTTTAATAATAAAACAAACTAATTTGTTTTTCTGCATGTTCCAGATCAGCAAATGTACCTAGAAACATATGGTTTTAACAACCATATAGATAGACTTTGAGAACACCAGATCATCTAGTCTCAACTAATACATAACAGTTGCAAGGCTTTTTCTTGGCTGGAATACCCCAGAAAGGCATTTCAGCACCCGTTTTTCAGGGCACAGAGCTGAGGGGGCAGCACCATTTTAAAAGCCATCTGGGCAGCTACATCCTAGCTGTATGTTGCTCTTTAAGAGCCATTTGTAGCTCCCGATGGCTGCTGCCTCCAGCTGACTTCTCTACTCGCTCTGCACCCTGCCTGCTGCACTGAAATGCTGGGAGGGGTGACCCACACAGAAGAGGTGGAGGCAGAGGTAGCAGTAATGCAGTGGAGGTAGGGTGTGAGGTAGGGTGGGGGGCTCAGGGGGAGCAGCTAGGGACAGTGTGGGGTTTAAGTTGGGGGGGTTGCGGCTGAGCGGGGGGGTTAAGCTACTGGGGGGTGGCTTGGGGCTGTGTGGTGGAGTTAAGCTGACAGGAGGTTAAACCACTGGGGAGGCGTGGCTTGGGTCATGCACAGGGGGACTAAGCCACAGAGCGGTGGTTTGGGTCCTACTGGGGGGCAGTTAAGCTGCCAGTGGGCAACTTGGGCCCTGCTGGGTGGGGCGGGGAGGCTAAAGGAGCTGTGGGTGTTTTGGCCCTGCACGGGGGCCTGTTACGCTGTGGAGGGGATGGTTTGGGCCCCACACGGGGGTTAAGCTGCTGCCTGGGGTGCTGGGCCTCAGGGTGGAGGTGGAGAGGTGCAGTCTAGGGCTTGAGTTCTGCCACCCTTTTTTCTAGAAAAAACTACCGCTCAGATGCCAGAAATACCACACAGCACCTATACATTAAGCCAACAGCTGAAATTAAACCAAACTACTGCAGCCCATAGGAGGCAAAAATTATGCTCCACGCTTAGAGAATGGGAGGAGACCTAGGGTGCACGGATGCCCAAGGTCACCGCAGTGGCATGGAATGCCTTAAATGAGCTACACACAAATGATCCCGCTCATGAGGCATATTCCATGACTCAGAGACAAGGAGGAAAAAAAAAAACAAGCACACTTCCAAAAACCAGAAATTCCTTCCAGACTCACATATTAGTTCGCTTCTGCACATGTCAGCAAGAATCATCCAGCCAACCTTCTGAGAGCCAGAATCCATCAAATGTTCCATCTCAATCTGGGACCATCTCTTGTGCTTCAGAGGAAAAAGCCAGCAACAAAAGAAAATAACAGCAAAAACAAAACAGTACACATTTGGAGGAGACGGGAAAGGTATCCTTTCCTGAACGCTGACTGCAGATATACATAGTGATGTCACATTTCTAAATCTAGTGAAGATGTTCACTGATATTCTTATTAAACTAATAACCCAGATATTCTGATCTCTGATTTGCAGCTTTTAAAAAGCAAACCCTACAGAATGTGTACATATGTGATTCTCAAGCACAGTGTATATCTGCATGATTTTACAGTTACTCTAATGTCCATTGTCATCTTGTTCTGTAACTGAGGCACTCTAACCATTCTATCACAGTTGCTATGCCACTAATCAAGTGATACTAACCATATTTTCAGTCACAGAACAATGTTTTTGATTGCTGTATGTTCCTGTCATTACAGTAGTCAAATAATTTTCTCATCATTGTTATTCATAGGCAAAAACATGCCCACATAGGGACACAGATCATACATTCATAACATAGGATAAAATGCAGTACTTATACATAACAGTACAGCATGAATTATCCTGTTTCAAATAAAACCTTACACTTCTGCTCACTAGAAAGAGTCAAGGATTCAGACACTATGAATGCTCCATTCATTTCAGTGGAAGATTCATAGATTATTGCTCTTGCTGCATTGTGCCATGCTGCTTTTTAACATTGTGGTTTGTCACAGTAAATGTGACGAAAAGCATTGTCTGCTTAGAGTGGGGTAGTAGGCAGTAGGGAGGCAAAGTCTGAGTTAATAACAAAGATGCCAGAAATCAAAAGGTCTAAAGATTAACTCAAAATATTCTTTACTTCTGCAATGCAAGTGTATTAAATGTTTTAAATCAGCTTAACAAGTAGGTTGAACTCATTTCTTTCTGCTAACCAAGGGCCAGACCTGAAGCCCAATGAAGTCTTCCTATGAACTTTTCAGTGGACTTTCTGTCATGTCTCTGATGCCGCCAAGTCAGTTATCCTGAAATAACAGTACTATTCCTCCCACAAGGAGGTTTAGAGCTTTCTAGGTAACATAGCAAGTTGTTGAAAGAGCAGGAACAGGGGGGATGAGGAAGAAAAGAAGGAGACATCTTATGATACATCTCCCTGCATCCAGGAGAACCAGCAGCCATGTTGGAAAAAAAATCCTTGCATACAGTCTTCTTCAGGAACACTCCTGGCAATGATCCTCCATTTGCTCAGCCTATGCCAAAAGCAGTAATCAGGGGGTTACCACTTCCTACAATTTCTAAAAGACATCAGTATAATGGTAGTAAACCAACCAAAAATGACTTTTGGTAAAACTGGTGCCTTTAATTACGTGCATTGTCCTCAAGCTTCAGCTTTAGGCAATATATCAATATCTCAGAAATAGTCGTCCCTTCGGGCAATATATTACCACTATTAGCCTCTGAACCATACCACGTCTGTAATACGTACATGGTATACATATAGCATATACTGAAGGGTCACTATTCACTTGACATCTAGTCGATTAAAAAGTGACTTTACTAACTCTGAGTTTCTTTGACAATATTTGTTGCTTTACAATCACATTTGAATGTTTCTTTTGCGGCTATTGCTGTTTGCGGTCATTCTTCCAGAAAGAGAGAACTGAACAAAGCCCTAACCTTGCAAACCCTTTGGCTAGGTCTATGCTACTGCAATCTGTTGCCAGAAGTAACTTTAGAAGAGATCTTCCAGAAAAACTTCTGTCGATAGATCACGTCCACACAGAGAAGCAGATTGAAAGAGCAATGTGCTCTATCAACGAAGTGTGCCCAGAACACCCGGCCCTCTCTTTAGACAATGGCCATCCGAAAGCTTAACAAATGGGGCTGCCCAGTGAACTGAAAGCCCTATCTGCTGACAGAGGGCCCCCTGTAATGTCTACATGGCTTTTTTGTCAACATACTTAAACCTGTAGGAAAGCACTTCAATCTCTCTGGACACTCAGTTACAGATTTAAAAGTAGCATCCATACAACAAAAAAATTTCAAAAGTAAAATAGAGAGAGAAATCTCTGAGCTGCAATTCATTTGCAAATTGGATTCCATCAACCAAGGATTAAACAGAGACTGGGAGTGGCTGGCCCCTTACAAAAGCAGTTTCTCTTCTCTGGAAGTTCACACCTAGACATTAGAATCTGACAACGGGCCACATCCCCCCTGACTGATCTGACTTGTTTTTTCTCCTCTCTTGATGTATACTACTGATAATGGGCCATTTCCACCCTGACTAAATAGACCTTGTCAGCTCTGGCCCTCCCTTTTACTGGGATCCCATTCTTTAAAAACTCCTGTGAAATCCCTCCACCCCACTCGTGGGTCTGATGAAGCGGGTCTTTGCCCACAAAAGCTTATGCTCCAAAATATCTGCTAGTCTATAAGGTGCCACAGTACTTCTTCTTGTTCTCGAAGATACAGACTAACTCAGTTACCTCTCTGATAGTTGACAAAGGCATTAGTCTTCATCACAGAGAGGCAGAATAGCATCAGCAGATGTGCTGAATTTTGTTGACAGACTGTCAACAAAACATATTTTGTGTGTAGACACTTCGGTTTTGTCAATAAAACTCTCTAGTATAGACATAACCTTATGCACATTCTTAAGCTCTTTCACGGAATGTAGTGAAACTGCTCACTTGCATGAAGTTCAGCATGTAGGTCACAGCTTCCAGAATAGGAATCTCTGGTCCCCACACTGCAATCTGCTGCCGGCAGATGGACCTTTGTATTCATTCCGAATTCCAGTTAAATCAACATTCCTCCATATGGGAGAAAGGGTCTTGCTGTTGGCCTCACTGCAGAACTGGGAAAGGGGAAACATTACAGCACAGCCGATGATATACAGTTTCCTCTTAAATGCTTATAATATGGCTGTCTACACTTGGAGCAAGGTGCGTGATTCCCAGCTTAAGCAGATATACTTGTGGTAGCTCTCATTAAACTAGTGTGCTTAAAAACAGTTGTGCAGCCACAATAGCATGGGCAGTGGTGAGCCGTAGCACAAGCTAGCTGTGTTGAGGACATGCCCATAGGGGCCAGATGGGCTTGTACTCAGGGCAGCTAGGCTTAGGGGAGCTGACGAAAATGTTAAGCCCCTGGGCAAGGGGGCATGGCCAGCTTCATGCTCCTGGAATGGGTGGGATCTTGGGGGGTGGGGAGGGTTGGGACTAGTCTCCTCTGCCATCCATTCAATACTGCCCAGAGTGTGCTGCCTGGTGTGCCAGCAGCAATTTAAAGGGCCAATGGCTACAATAGCAGCAGGGTGACTGGGAGCTCTGAACCCTTTTGAATTACCAGTCTCCAAAGCAACTGCCCCCTTTTGCCCACCCTGTTGGCAGTCCTGACTATGTTCCTCATGCTACTGAGGCTACATTACTATTTTAGGACACTCTTTTGATGACAGGAAGTGCAGGTATAGATGTTTGAGCTGGGAATCACGTCGCCAGTACCAAATGTAGACAGAGCCTAAATAACCCAAGGGGAATAAGTCTATCACACTGATCAATGTTGTCTCTTTGTTTCCTTGTACTTCACCATTGGTCTCTTGTCTTATTCATAAAACTGAGTTTTGTATTCAGAATGTTCTTCCCCAGACAGCTAGTATGGCACATTCGGTACTGCAAGAACATGGTATGCATTCTCTGCTTGTATTCACTGCAAAACTGTAACTGAACAGAAAGCCATGCTGTTTAGGCAGATATACATTTGAAAATTTCTTTTGAAAATCCACCAAGTTTGACTGCAGGGTTTAAATGCCAAAGCATCAATTAATGTAACACTAAAGAAGATGCATTTATTTGGATTAACAAGAAGTCCTGTAGCACCTTATAGACTAACAGATGTTTATCCACAAAAGCTTATGCTCCAAAATATCTGTTAGTCTGTAAGGTGCCACAGGACTTCTTGTTGTTCTCAAAGATACAGACTAACATGGCTACCCCTCTGATACTTAATTCTGATTAAGTAACATATAAAGAAAGCAGACGTCCTATTTTGTGTTCACCATTTTATTTTTAAGAGGGGAAAAACAATAGAAATCTTAATGTGAAGATCACAAAGAGCTTCTGTGATATTGACACACACTATGCTTGACTAAGTTTAGGGCTCGTCAACACTGGCAACTTACTGAGCTGAAACTTTCTCACTCGGTGTGAAAAAATCACCCCCCCCCCCATACCCTCAATGCTGAGTGCAGCAAGTTTCAGAGTGGTAAATTGTCACAATTAGCATCGGTGGGAAAGAACACAAGCCAAAACAGGAAAAGAACAGGTTAATAAATATTTAGATCTATTCTGATCAGTTGGGCCTAATGAAATTCATGTTGGGATACTTAAGAAAATATCGGTCACAAACTTTGAACAAGTATCAGAGGGGTAGCTGTGTTAGTCTGGATCTGCAAAAACAACGAGGGGTCCTGTGGTACCTTATAGGCCATGTCTACACTAGCCCCAAACTTTGAAATGGCCACGCAAATGGCCATTTTGAAGTTTACTAACGAAGCACTGAAATGCATATTCAGTGCTTCATTAGCATGCGGGCAGCAGCGGCGCTTCAAAATTGACGCGGCTTGCCTCCGCGCGGCTCGTCCCGACGGGGCTCCTTTTCGAAATGACCCCACCTACTTCGAAGTCCCCTTATTCCCATGAGCGCGGCGGCGAGGAGCGTCAATTTCGAAGTGCCACGGCCGCCCACATGCTAATGAAGCGCTGAATATGCATTTCAACGCTTCATTAGTAAACTTCGAAATGGCCATTTGAGTGGCCATTTCGAAGTTTGGGGCTAGTGTAGACGTAGCCATAGACTAACAGAAATGTATGAGCATAAGCTTTCGTGGGCAAAGACCCACTTCATCAGGTGTAATTGAACAGTTAGCAATTACCTTCAAGTCATGGAGGCCAGATGAAGTCGTACTGAATAGGAGAAAGCAAATATAATACCTATGTTTGAAAAGGGGAAAAAAGAAGATCTTTAGAATTATAAATCATTCTAACTTCAATACCTGAAGAGATAATGGAATAAATTTGCAATCATTCAGTTTTTTAAGCACCTAAAAGACAACAGAATTTTATGAATAGTCAGCATTCATTTGTCAAGAATAAATCGTGGCAAACCAACCTAATTTACTTCTTGGGCATGCTTCTTGGTAGGGTTACTGACTAGGGGATAAGAGCGAACAGTAGATGTGAGATCTTAATTTTAATAAGTGTTACCTTAATTTACACTAAAGAAGCCACCCAGGGTTAAACTAGTGTAGATTTATTGATCAAGGAATTAAACACTCCACTATGTGCACTATATGGTTAAACTAAAGAGGATAAAGCTGCCACTAAAAGTTTAAAGAGGGAACCAGCTCTCTCTCTCTCTCTCTCTCTCTCTCTCTCTCTCTCTCACACACACACACACTCTTCATTCATTCATTCATTCACATACACACATTCTTTCCTTGCCCTCAGGCACTCACACAGGCATATAGGTTGCAGAAGGAGCCAAGGCATGTTGGTCCTGAAGGGTGTGTTTGCTGGCCATGGCTGGAGAGCTGATCAAGAAAGAAGCTGGCTACAGGACAGCAAGAAGAGAAAAAGAGGCTACTGCTGGGCGCTCTCTTCTTCTATTGTCTCTGTACCACCCCTGTGACTCATTCACAGTCCTCAGTCCTCCTCAAGGAGCATGCCCAGATTTCACTAGAGACAGACAGCAGCCCTGTTCAGCCTTGATTGGGTTGATGACTCATTTCCCTGTGCTCAGCCTTGCAGGTTCTAACCCCCAACACTCCAGTCTTCACTCACACTTTCATATCTGAAGGGATAAATGTAGTCTACAGCAAGCCATAGGCATAGAGGATGGAAGTTCCAAACGGTTGCAAGGCTCATTCACCAAGCTAACAGTAAGTTGCTTAGAGTTACAAAGTTGCAAAGTATTACAGAATTTCGAGGTGTAAGATTACAATGAGTTGCAGAGTTTAAAAGGCAATGCAGCAGAAACAATTACAAAGCTTCAGAGAATCGTTTACAAATCATCAATACTGAAGTAAGTTAGAGGACAACTGCCCCACCCCCGCAGCAGCGCAATCAGTAGGAGGTTTTTCTGTCAGTATGTCAGGCTACGTCTGCACTGAGATAAATTTGAATATATTAATATCGATTTGGTAATTCTGGAAATTACGAATTTGATTTTGACCATCCTCCTCTCCTCACATGCTCCTCACAAAGTCGACTTATTGCTGCCACACTCAATTAGCAAACACCGACTGTTGCAGTTGTGCATTGTGGGAACCTATCGCACAGTTTCCTCATTCCTGTAGCATTCTCCATGTGATTGTTAGTCTTTCACTTCCTCTTCCCACACTGCATTTTCTTCATTCCCTTCCTGCACTAAGTAAACATCCATTTTTCCCATAGGAGGGAAGGAAAAGTAGGGCATACACAGAGATGGCAACAAGGTTTACAGAATGCCTTTCATCTGCAGCTGAATTCTCAACTGGCCATCCGCTGACTGTTTCCCCCTCCCATGATTGCATCCAATCCCTGAAAATAATACAGGAACCTTGAAAAGCTTGAAGAAAGAAGATACAAAAGTTTTTGAAAAAAGAGAGTTGTTGAGGGGAGATTCTTTGGCTTTCCTGTGCACTATAAGGCTTCTGTACAAAGGCTATGTTCTCAACTGGCCATCCACTTAGTGTCTCCCCCCCTCCCGTGACTGCATTTGATTCCTGAAAATTACACAGGGACCCTGATTGTATTCATAAAGTTAGAAAAAATAGGATAGAAAAGTCTAGGAAAAAAATATTTTTGTCTTCCTTCTTCACTACACAGACATTGCCAATGGGAGTGGCAATGAAATATCATACATTGAATTTATACGGCAACAGGGATCTCAACTTGCCTTCTCCCTGTGTTTTTTGTGGGGGTCAAAGTATTAAGACAGATGGGAAATGTTAGGAAAAAGATTTTAAAACAGAAATATCAAACTAGCAGGTGTCTGCAATGGACAGCAAGCCCCCAAATATAATTTTGGTGGGGGTGATGCTGTGGTCTGCAGCTGAAGAGCTGGTTGAAATGTTGAAGTAGTCCCCCCATCTGTCTTAGCCACTGGGGGAGACTTCTCCTCCCTCAGTGGCAGCAAGCCCCTGACTATCTTAGCTGCTGGGGGACATTTCACCCCAGTGACAGCAAGCCCCTGTATATCATATTCACTGAAGGAGACTTCCCCCCAGCATCTGCAATCCCCCAAAATTCTTTCCCACTCTGGATCCCTAACCACACACAAGCTATGGCATGGTGGTGCCTAGAAGCACGGTCAGTACTGAATGGCAGTCACATCCATTTATTGGATTGGCAGCTACCCACATGATGTGGCTGAGCGTGGGAAAGACCTAGGCTGCTTGGCACCTGCTGGGGAGGAAGGGAGGTTTGTGCACAAATATAAACCACTGAGAAGTTTCTCAGCCTCTTATGCAAGCATGACCCCCACAACAGCCTTGCTGCCACATGGTGCAGAGGAGCAGTGGCTGGTGCCAGGCAGTGCAGAAAAAAAAGTACCAGGTGCAGTGACAGAACCACAAGATCCCCGTGGGGGCTATTTGTAATGGGTAGATGTGCTCACAGTGCTAATAGCAAAGAAAGACAGACATTTATCAGGCTCTTATACAAGCATGACCCCACAGCCACAAGCTTTCTGTTCACAGTTTGAAATTCATGGTCTTCCTGTTACCTTATTCTGGTGCACCTGGAGAGCAGCAGCCAGAGCTGAGCACTGAGGGGCATAGTGGGTTACATAGGGGACACCTCTAGAGGCTGATAAATTCAATTGTAAGATGTGGAACTTCTGCATTGACCCTTAATTGAACTTTTGAATTCGAGTTTGATGCTATACCCATCAGGTAATGACGATATTGTAATCTCGATATTATTGCTCCCTAAATTGAGCTAATGATATTTAAAGTGAAGGCAATTATATGGTAATATCAAGCTAACTGCCTTAAATTCAACTTTATCTTGAGTGTAGATGCAGCCTAAGTTACATGTTGCAGGACCTTACAATTTAGTGTATTTCCAGAAGGTCCATGTGTAAAATAGATAAATAGCAGTAGCTATTAATGCCACAGTAAGGTTTTTGACAAAGTGCAACATGACAGTCTCATAAACAAACTAGAGGAACGCAGCCTAGAGGAAGTTACTCGATTGATTGGAAGACCTTACTCAAAGGCAATGTCTACACTAGCCCAAAACTTCAAAATGACCGTGCAAATGCCATTCTGGTACATTCTGCAAAAAAAAAAAAAAAAAAAAAATCCCTGGCTAGAGTCCAGTACAGACCAGTGAAAATTATAAAAGTTAAAAGAAAAAAAGTAGAAATGTCAATTTTGTGAAATAAGGACTATTGGGGACACCTGATAACAGTCTTTAAACAGATTAAGTCTGTGAGTAAATGTTCTCTGTGCCTGCTGAAGGCAGGACAAGAAATAACAGGCTTAGTTTATTGTAAGGGAGATAGAAAGATTTTCCTGAATAAACTAGTATGTGGAGATATACCTGTCTCATAGAACTGGAAGGGACACAGAAAGATTGAGTCCAAGTCCCTGCCCTCACAGGACGACCTTAGCACCATCACTGACAGATTTTTTCCCTTAATCTATTTGCTCTAGAGTCCTAAATGGTCCTTTCAAGGATTGAGCTCATAACTGGGGGTTTAGCAGGCTAATGTACCAACCACTGAGCTACTCCTTCCCCTAATACCTATCTAGTCATAGACCTAGTTCAACTTTGGGAACTTGTGAAACTTCTTGTCTTAGCAGTTCTTAAAAGCTGCCAAACTCCTGTCAGGGGTGGTCTAAGTGTACTTTGTCTTACATCAGTGACAGGAACCAGACGATATGACTATTTGATATACTTTTCAGCTTTACATATCTGGGATTGGATGATTGCACGCTAACATTAATTTCAACATCATGCATTGCTATTGGATTTGCTTATAAGCAACTGTGTGTGTTGTTTCAAACCAAACTTTCATTAGAGCGCTAATGAAGCCATTGATGTAAAAAGAAAGTGATCTCATCTCACACACTGCCAAGACATTTCCAATTCTTTTAAAGAAACATTAGCAAAATGTTTTTTTCTGATATCCGTGAATGTCTTCACCAGTTTTACAGTGTTTTAAACTTTAATGCAATTACAGCATTCCATTTTAGCTATACTTTAGTTATATTATCACCACCAGAAGGTGGGATAAGCTGCGTATTCGTGAATTGGGATTGATGATTAAGATCCATTTTCATTCAGCACAGGGCCACATGCTGCAGCTGAAACAATGAAACTAAATTATCCCACTGCATCTAATAGTCATAGGCACAGCAAGCGCACCGTAGATGCTAAGGCTGATAGCCTTGTCAAACCAGAGTATAGCCTGCTATCAACTAATATACTATACCTGATGTGTAGACCAGTTACTCTAAATAGCCTAAAGGGAAAATATAAATTAAGATCCAACAGAGCCTGCTCTGACAAACAACTCATGTTTATAAGATATATTTCTTTTAAAAATACCTTGCAAGTCAATTTGAACAGCTAGTGTTACTAAAACATTTCCTAGGACTATAGTTGCTATGGTGATTTGCTGTTAGCTGAAAGCAGGTACATTCAGCACTGGTTATATTCCTACATCACACCTGTCAAGGGGGTGCCAGGCCACCACGTTCTGCATCATACTCTTATTTTTTACCACAATTTTCAGGTAAGGCAGTGCTGGTAGTACTGTCATCATTTATCGTGCTATGCTTTCTCTCTCTTACTGACTGCTTTAATCCCACTGAAAATATGTATTTAAAAATAAAGGTTGTAGCCATTCAAACCATTGTGATTTTTTGTTGGTATCTTATGAATATTTTTTTCTGGTCAATATTCAAGTTCCTCTTTAAAAGGTGTTCTGTAAAAATCTCTGGCTGTATTTGGTACTGTGTGACACTGAAAATGTGCATAACAATATGTACAATAATAATATACATTGAATTAAACTTAATTATACATCGTAAGACACAACTGCTGCTATTTTGATTTGAAATTGTGCCTCTAATCCACACAGAGAGCATAGGGAAAAAATACCTTCCCTAGCCAGAATACACAAAAATAAACACAGTCTTGCAAGCACAATGCTGCACATGGCTTATTCTTGTGATTATTCATATGCATTTAAGCGGAACTGCTTGTAAAAATTTGTTTCTGTGCATAGTAATAAGTGCCCACAGGGCTAACCTTTAGTAATTTAAATAGGAATAATGAAAACATTTCTGCAGGCCAGCATTAAATGACCTAAAATGAGAAAATGGATGAGCAAATCACAAATCAAGAGAAAATAAAATTGGAAGAATTAAAAACTCAATTCACATGTTGCTATCAACTTCAATGGGTGCGAGACCAGGTCCAGTATTGCATCTGGGAGAGGAGGAACCTACACATTCTGATGGCTCTTACATTTGAACTTTACATCAAATGGAGTTGTCTCATTGTCTTATTTTATTTTTTCCAAAGTACATGATCAGAAAAAAACACCATAAATATCTGGGAGACTAAACAATGCTATGAACAAAAACTACAGCCATCAAACTCTTTGTGAGAATTATAGAACTGTTTCTATTACAAATAGAGTCATATGCTGAAGTCAGAGGGGAGTTTGCGGAGTAAGGCTTCTAGAGTTCTCAAAGATAATAGACTATCATACCAAACAGTTTAGCAACGAGTCATGAGCAAGTAACTCCAGATTTGACACCCCACAACTAAGTAAAGTTTTTAAAAGACAGAATAGGGCCAGATAATTTCAGGACTCGATGCAAAAAAGTATCCAGTTTGCTGCCATTTCCATCTCCTCTACAGGCGATTTATCTCCTAATGCCTAGAAGGCATTTAATGGAGATGAGTGGGAATGCATGTTTAACACACCAAAATGATTTTGCTCCAGGAAAACCTACTTCATTTCTCTTATTACTGTGCATTAAACACTTTGGAACCTTGGGGCCTAATGTTCATTGCTCTGACTTTCTGACTAGATGCTAATAGGTATGGCTGCTATTATAACTAAGACCATGGATTTTTCTGTTGGAGTAAGAAGTAATGGATATGAATGAGATATTTTTCATCATGCTATGTTCAAAATTGTGTCCCTTTATTTAAAAAAAAATCATTTCATAATGGTGAGATAGCTCCCTAGCTCTTTTATCATTTGAACAAAAATGTGCCCAATGGCCTACTGATTTCTCGTAGCCTTCTAGGGTCTTATAGTTCAATAATAAATAAAATGGAACAGCTTTTCTATTGCTTTCCTAAATAGTCTAATTACTAAAAAGAAGCCTATGGGGGAAAAAGTAATATGTAAGGTAATGGCACAGCATAAGTTTTGCTTTATTTTATATTGTCACACATCAAGTACTTGGCTCAGACATCAGTGATGTTTTGAAATATTTGCTGGACCCTATGTCCAGACAATCATAAGCAGACAAGAAATACCTGACCCATAAGTCATAATCATTTAACAAATCTTTTGCACACATATAGGTATAGAGTGAAAGTATCTCAAATTTCCATAGATAAGAGAATTCACTCTCTCATTTAAACTTGCAATGTACATTGGTACTAATAATAATGCCTGAAAACAAAAACACATTTAAAATTTAAATCCCACCATGTTATATCTTGCAGCACAATGCCTGAATCCCACAGATACTCTCTTTAATCAATTTGTTGCTATTACTGGGGGCACACACATGGATTAAGCCAGTCTGGGCCAGTAATCACTGTACTATAGTAATCACTGTTTAAATTTTCAAGTGCTCCTACTTAATAGCTGCTGTCTAAATGTAAATCTGTCTCCAACTATATCTATTTCCACAAGGAAGCTGCATGAGGTGCAATTTTGCCTTTCAGTTTTGTCTGCAGCTTCTACCTGTGTGGTTCAGGGGAGCCCTGTCCAGCAGCTGTTCCATCTCTTTTCCTGCTGAAGTGGCTCAGCATCAGCTGCCACAATGCAGAGGAGGAGTATGAGGGAGAAGATTAGAACTCACTGCTTCCTTCCACCCAGTGAGAACACGCAGAGGAACAAGAAACACTCCACTCCTTCTGCCTAGGCCTAATGAGTGTCTATTACTACAAGATAGACCCCCCAACAACCCCGCCAAGACTGTAGCCACCAAGAGGAAGGGAGCTCTTAAGAACCCTTATCCCATAAATAAGCCACCAACTGAGGATGTAGAAAAACACTTTGGTTGGAGGGGAAAGAATGAACAAGTTACAGGGGAGACAGATAACTTGAGAAGAAGAGCACAAATGAAGTCAGTAGGCACTGGAGGTATTCAGAATGTCTATGTCCTGAGGTAACCTCCCATCGTTATAGTCCGACAGCACACAAAAGGGTGGGGAAGGGAAACCTGCCATATATTTCAGTGTGAGGTCCTGATTTCAAAGCTACAGTCTGGGTGCTCTTCACATGCTCTCCAGCCTTTCTCAGAGTACTTCCTCCCCTTCTGTACTAAGGAAAATGGATTTTTTCTTCCTTTTTGCCCTGATAGGGAAAAAGAAACCAATAAACAAGTTAAAAACAGATTCTGGACCCTTTCTTCCTTTACTGGGAATTGAAAGTCTCCTAAACATAATAACCTATGAAAACATGGTTTCTAAGTCAAGCAGTATTATAGTAAGATGAAAAACACCCTCCTCCATGAGGCCTTCTCTATTCTAGCCGTGATACTTGTGCCCTAGCGCTTCACTATTGTTCTTGTATTTCTTCTGTGTGCTCCACAAAGGTAAGAGATTCCATGTATTTTCTGCTCTGCTAATTTAGCCTTTGCCTATCCAATCTGGAACTTGAAGGTTCTCTGACTAGGTCACTCTCCTATATTCACATATTCACAGGACCCAGAAGGCTAGTAGACCTCATCAAATCGGAAAATAAAGTCCTTAATCAGGAAGCAGAAGGATGAGGGCATGACGATTTAACTGTTAGAAAGGCCTGCTGGAATGAATGGCTTCAGTTTTCAGAAGTACTTGCTATCCTTTGGAAAAAAAAGTTTTTTTTCAGTGACCAGCAGGAATCTTTCTGTGGCCTGTGGGTGACTGGAGGTGGTAGCAAAATGAAACTTCAAAGTTTTTTGCTTAAGTTTTAACAACGTAAAACTTAGCCTCATTATTCTATGTAGGCATGAATCTTACTAGTATCTTGTAAATTGTAGGTCCTGAGGTTTTGAAAACAACCACATCAAGTTTAAGAGATTGAACAAATCAAGAATGCAACAATTTGGAACATCACATTGATTAAAATAGATAAGAAAGCTTTTTATTGGCAGTAGTAGTTCCTGGCAAGAGAACGAAGCAAATTTGTGGTCCTTTAATTAAAGACAAGCTACTGTGTTTAAAATAAATAACAAAAGACACAGGGGTTTCACACTGAAGCAATTGTAAGTATATATTTGTTTACCTTCATTTATTAAGGACAGAATCCTTAATGCAGATCAAGATGACCTCGGTGCATATGGAATGAAAATATCACAGTAAATAATAAGTTTTCAAAGCTTTACTTGCAGCAGACAACTGAGAACATGCAGGGATCATGCAATCTCAGGTTTTTAATCTAAGCATCACTATCCCTTAAGCAATCATTAATCCAATCACTTTCCACAACCCATATTTTATTACATCATTTAAAATAGTATTTAAATCTCTTTATGATTATCTCATGCTCAGTTGAAATACTCCACCACAATACTCAGGCAAGTCATATCTTTGAATATAATTTTACTCATAAACAATTATGGCCTCCAGAAAGTAGTGAAAATTGATGTGAATTTAGATACACTTTCATAGAATCATAGAACACTAGGACTGGAACGGACCTTAGGATGAAGTTTGTAGCCCTCCATAGTGACAATGGGAACAATTTAAGAATTATTGGCTATTTCTATTAGAATTACGGTTGGATCAATAGCAGGATGCTGAAAAGACTTCTGTCTACTCTATGAGTGGCTGACCTAATGCCCTGATCTGAGTCTTAGGTTTGAAAATGACAATGAAATAAAGAGTACTAGAAAAAAAAATCCAGTCAAAGGTTCCAACTAAGCATAGGGATGAATCTAGTCTTCAGCTAGCCTTCACGATTGCTGTTGTATGCACAGAGAAAAGACTACACACAAAACATCTGAAAGAAAATGCATGGGTTAACTTGTACTGTATGAATTTCTTCCAATTGTATTTCACAAATTGATCTGACATTTCTTCTGCTTGGTCAGTTTATTAATCAAAATAAAATGTCTAAATTTGGGAAGAAAAGCTAGGTAGAAGATATTTCAAATTAATAAGTGATCTTAATACTCTAATGTATTGGTACCCACACACCATCAACAATGACTATTTGTAGCCAGACAAAGTCTCCCACTTACAAGCCAGCTTGCTCGCTGCTCCCCCCCCCCCACTGGGAAGCACACAGGGCACGGAAACGGCTGCTGACAGCACAGTCTTTGATGCCCTCATTGAGGCCCAGATGTGCTAGCTCATCGTGACCCTGAGAAACAGAAAGTACAGATAGAAGGCTAACAGGCCAGACTGTCAACAAGGGGAGGGGGGGACCCTCAGGAAGTCACCCCAGCTGGCATTGATGAATATGATGCACACACACATACCATCCCAGAAGAGGAAGTCCCCGCCCACACAAAAAGAATGTCCTGTACTCCTAAATTGCTTATCTCCTGTCTTACAAGTGCAAATTAAGTAAGAAATGCCCTTGTAACAAACTGGCGTCACACAAGACAGACGAGTACTATCTGGCACTCAAGATAACAAAGAGAATACGTAACCTAAAGGGGTATAAAAGGTGGGCCCAGCAGAACTCTAACTCTGAGTGCATTCCACCAACTACCTGCTGGTCGGGTCAGGTGATTGCCTCCTGAGGTCCGCAACTGGGGATGCCCAACCTCGTATTTGTCTTTCCGCGGTATTGAGTGACCGATCCGGCTTGGCTACGCTGGTATCGAGAGACGCAGAGAGGGTAAGATATACCCATGCTAGGTCTCCTTTCTTTTTGTGCACAGCTAAAGAATTAGAGCTCTGTAACTGGATGTCGTTGTATCAAGATATCATTGTGTTAGATGGTAACAGATATCTTTGCATTGGATTGTAACGTAACTTGTTAACACCTGTATTTCGCTAGCATATAAGAAGTAAACAATAGCCTTTTGTAACCTCACGCTTATAATTGTAGCTTAAATAAACTTGTAACTAGTTAAGATCTAAGCCTGACCCTGTTATCCTTTTGTCACTACAACACAGCCGGCACAACAAAAAGAACTTTAACCATTTGGTTACCACAGCCTGGCCGTAGGTGAGAGTGCTAGCAGCTCTCTGCTCTAACAGTAAAAAAAGTGGGTTGTTTAGGACCCAGGGGAATACTTCACCGCACATTACCCAGCCACTAGCTAACACTATTTTTATAAAAGAAACTCTGAAAATATGTAAACAATCAGAATTCCATAAATAAATCTTTCCAAGGAGAAATTCTTCCTCTTCAGTTATTTTGGTTCTTTCTTTCCATCCTCTCTTCACCATCAGACAACCTCTGCATTAACTAACCTGTTTAAATTTGGATGTAATCTTAAGTGGGGGATCTTGGTCTGGATCCTCAAACGTCAATGAAATCAACAGGAGTTACATGCCTAAATACCTCTGAGAATATGTCTGTAACATGCCATCCACACATATAGGACAACACATTAAAAATATCATGGGTCTCAGGCCTGGACCTTCAAGGGGAGTTAAGATTTGAAGAGAGATTTCTCACTTCTCAGGAGAGTGCTTTAGTCATGCTTTTCTCCCCCTCATGCAGAGGGGGGGCATTGATTTCGAAGGAGAGTCCTCTCTAACTACTGGGCTAAAAGTTATAGGGAAAGTACCATAGTCTCTTCCTGAAGTATTTTTAAATTAAATCCAATTCAGCTGGTGTGCTCTGGGCATACCTACCAGAACAAGTCCTGAACGCAAGACAGGAGGGGGAATGTCTATCCTCACTTGCCTTGTAACTCAAAAGTTTAACTAAGATTCAGATCTGTATGGCTGTGTCTACACTACAAAATAACTTCAAAGTTGCTTACTTTGAAGTTATGCTTTGAAGTTCACAATTTCAAAGTAGAGCATCTGCGCACAAAAAGCACCCTCCTTTACTTTGAAGTTGGCTTCCTCCTACGCTGAAGTTAAGTGTCTACACATGAGTAGCCCCTACTTCGAAGTAAGGGGCCAGGAAATGACACAGGCATGGGGGTCACATGGCTGACAAGCCCTTTCAGGCTCGCAGCCAGCCAACCCCTTAAAGGGCCCCACCCTGCGTGTGCTCAAGCCTTCCAGGCGGCAGACAGTAACAGAGCTTGTGCTGGGGAGAAGACACGAGCAACATGCCAGCTTACACCCTCCCCAAGGAACAGGTCCTCTCCACCCTGGCCAGCCTGCTGGCCACGCTGGTCACTCTCTTATTCCAGTAGCATGGCTGGGTCGCCCACCTGGGACCCAGCCTACAGGCCCTGGCCACGGGACTGTTGTCCCTCCTCTGGACCACTCTGATCTGGTGCCATTGGGCCTTCACCATGACCAGTGAGTGATGGGACTGGCTGGTGCTGGAGAACTGGGACCATGAGTGGTGGCTGCGGAACTTCAGAATGACCCACCAGACATTTGAAGACCTCTGCCACTGGCTTGCCCCAGTCCTCCAGCACCGAGACACATGCATGCATCCAGCTTTCCTGGTGCAGAAGAGAGTGGCCAGCACCCTGTGGAGCCTGGCCACCCCCAACAGCCTCTGGTCTGTCAACCACCAATTTGGCATCGGCAAGGCCACTGTAGGAGTGGTAATGATTGAGGTACATCCAACCCCTGCAATGCACCAACCCTGGGTAGAGGGCTACTGGGGAGAGACAGGGGGGCCCTGGTGGGGAAGGGGTAGGGGAAGGGGGGGCTCTATTGGGGAAGGGGTAGGGGGCAGTGGGCCTTTGGTGGGCAGGGGGCAGGGGGAGGGTAAGCCCTGTTGGGGAGGTGGGAGGGGGTCCTCCCAGTCTGCCATGCATGGAGGTGTCCAGGTCATCCGAACCATCAACAGAGTGCTTCTGCCACGAGTCGTGACCCTGGGGGACCTAGATGCTGCCCTCGCTGGGTTTATAGACCTGGGTTTTCCCAATTGTTTCAGAGCTCTGGATGGGATGCGTGTGGTGATTTGGGCTCCAGACCACAGTGGGGGTGTCTACATTAATGAGAAGGTGTACCACATGGTCATACTCCAGGCCCTGGTGGATGTGCGCAGCCATTTCCTGAATGTGCGCATGGGTTGCTGGGCAGGGCCCATGACAGCCGGATGTTTCAGAATTCATGGGTGAGATGCCAAATGCAGGAGGGCATGTACGTCCTTCTGTGGAGCTCCCACTCGGGAACATCATGATGCCCCCCCTGCATCGTGGCTGACGCCATGTACCACTGAACCTGTGGCTCATGTGGCCCTATACCAGACACACCACACTGGCCCAGGACACCTTTAATGGTCTCCTCAGCCATGCCAGGGGCACAGTCAAGTGGGCATTTGGTAGGCTGAAGGGGAGGTTTCACTGCCTCCTCACCAGGCTGTACATCAGCCTCCCAAACGTCCCCATGATGCTTGCCATCTGCAGAGGGATAGGGTCAGGGTCCTAGAGGCCCTGTGCTAGGCCTTCATGCAGGGCCTGCCCTAACCCCCTCCCCCCCCCAGGCCACACATTGCACCACTGCCCCCAACCCCCCACCTCTCACTCTCCCCCCCACTCTCTTACCAAGCACCAGGGACACAGGGTTAGGGTGGGAACATCAAACTTTACTATTGGGGAAATAAACTCATTCTGCAAAACCAAACAGAACACTGGGTGAAAAAATTTACAGTGCAAGAGGGAGAATGGTCCACAGGAGGGAGGCGGAGGGCTAGTTGAGGTGACTGAACTGGGAGGTGGGTCTGGGTGAGGGAAGTCTCAGTTTCCCTGGGGCATGGGGGAGCTGAAGCCATTTAGCCCACGGCAGCCCCTATCATTCCAGGTATGGGGTCCCCTGTGGGGCTGTAACAGGGCTGGGATCACAGGGAAGTGGGGCTGTGGTGGGGATTCCACAGACCCAGCCCCCTCAGGGTGTGCAGGGGGTGCCACTGGGGCTGGGCCAGGGGTGCCAACCTTGGCCAGCAGCTACCAAGTCAGCTCCAGCTGGGCGGACAGTGACAGGTCTGCTGGGAGGTGGATGGGTGTGGGGAGGCAGCAGACAGAGGGGCAGCTGTGGGACAGCAGCCACCACAGGGGCAGCTGTAGTGGGGGAAACTGCCAGGAGGCAGTTGTGGGGTGGTGGCTGCTGGCCAGGCTGGCAAGGGGGCAGGTGGTTGGGCAAGGCAGACAACCAAGGCCTGGGCCATGGCATCCAGGCTGCTGGCCAGCCGCACCCACACATCCCACTCCATCGCCAGCCAGTCCCAGAGCACCCTGGTCAACTCCCGCATGACTGCCTGGTTGGCGGCTGTCTTGTCCTCCTTCCAGCGCTGAGTGGGATGCTCTGCTACAGCCATGGGGGGGACACAGGCTGGGGCGATGGAGTGGCCATTCGCCCACCCCCCCACCCGTGGCTGTGGCCTGCTCTGGTGGGCTGTGGTACCTTCCCGATGATGGACCTGTGGAGACAGGAAGGGACAGGAGGATGGCCCATAAGTGCTAGGTCCTAACCACAGGGGTCCGGGGTCCCCACTCTAGTGGTCGTTCCCCTGCTCTCTGAAGGCCCATGGTCCCTGTGTAATTCAAGTTGCCTAGGGGTTCCTGCCTGGTGAGGATCGGCCTGTGTTCCCTCCCTTTTCCCCATCCCTAGGTGTGTGGGATGCGGGGCTGTTCTGGGTGGGCCCCATCCTCGGTGACATACTGCTGCTCCCGTATATACTGGCTGTGATGACTTGGAGCTTGGGTGAGGCCAGACTGGAGGAGGCTCGGCTGGGTGTCCCGGAGGGGAGGGCAATGGCAGGGGTCCCATCACTGGAGCCTTTGTCATTGCTAACGGTCTGAGTCATCTGCTCCCCCTGCGGGGGACTTGTGGTGCCGGAGGGGCCCGCCACATCTTTGGGGGTAGAGGGGAGTGGTGGTGTCCACCATGTGCTCTGGGGTGCCCACCTCCCTCAGTTCCAGGAGCCAGTGCAGCTCCTGGTAGTGGGGGCGGTGGACAGGCCATGCCCCCAGCTGGCTGGCAGTGTCGTGGGCCTTGATGTAGGTATGGCAGAGTTATTTGACCTTGATGTGGATGCTGCTGCCACTGCAGTCAGCGTGGCCTCAGGTGGCAAGGCCGCTGGCTAGCTGGCTGAAGGCCTCAGCATTGCACTGGCAGGTGCTGGTTTGCTGGACCTCCTCCTCCCCCTCCACAAAGCCAGGAGGTCCTTCACCTCCTCCTCGGTCCAGGTGGGTCCCCTCCTGGCACGGCCCTTGCCTGGGCGCTGTGAACCCTCAGGCTCCTCGTCCAGGGCCCCGGGAGGGGGCAGGTGGTCTTGGTGTGCCACCATGGTGGCCATGGGGTGCAGAGGCTGGCCGGTGCTCCGAGCAGGGGCAGTCCAAGTGGGAGCTCATGCTGCCCTGCTTGTGGCAAAGTCTCTGTTCACTGACTGGGGTTGCCGGGGAACTGCTTTCTTTAAGGCAGCCAGCAGGGACAATAGAGCCCTGCCTGGGCTGGCCATATTGTCTCCATCCTCGGGGGAGGCGGGGGGCGCCTACTTGGAAAACTCCTTACTTCAAAGTAAGGAGTGCAGAGCATCTGCACACACTTAACTTCGAGGTTAAACATCAAAGTAAGCCACTAGTGACTTCAAAGTTAGCCTCCATTACTTTGAAGTTAAGTTTGAAGTAAGGGAAAGTGCGTGTAGATGCTCTGCAGGCTAGTTCGAAGTAGCGGCTTACTTCAAAGTTAACTTAGAAGTTAGTCTGTAGTGTAGTGTAGTGCAGACACAGCCTAGGTGTATTACCTTATACATGGCTAAAAAGGGAGTGTGATGAAAGGGAGGACACTTCTAAATGTAGTACTTAGAACTGAGGCCAAATTCTGAACTTAACAGTAAAATTCCCTCTGACTTTGAGTAGGGTATAGAGTATTTAGGGCCTTAAAAATAAAAAAGGTCAGCTGCATGTTGTGGGAAGTGGAATGTGATTCAGATACTACATTTTAGACCTTTATTTTAGGATTATGAATTCTCCTTATGATTTTCAATGCAAATAAATGATTCCATTAGCCCAACTGGAATCCAACCAGCACAAATGTTACTGAGCTATTGTAATGTATGTCGTATTATTTCTAAATTAGGTATCACATGATTACTTGAAAGTTTAGCTCTTGGACTGAATGTAAGTATTTGGAGTGAAATTGGATAGAGAGGGGTCTCACTGGTATCGTCTGAATGAATCTGATGAAGCGGGTCTTTGCCCGCAAAAGCTAATGCTCCAAAATATCTGTAAGTCTATAAGGTGCCACAGGACTTCTTGCTGGTCTGAAACATCTCACTCTAAACCCAAGAGTCTGGAACTTTGGTGGTTATCCTCCTTTGACAATAGTATTAACTCATAAATAAATCTCTTTTGAAATAATACTGTGTGAAACTTAGAGAAGCACTTTATTAGTTTGTTTGCTCAGCCTACTAACTCTCAGATTATCCTCTCAAGCATCTCTTAAAGTTTTTGCCCCATCTATGCAAAATGCCTTTAACAACAATCTAATAGATTACTCTTTACATTAGAGTTACAGTACTTTTAGACTAAAGTAATGGGCAACATTTTAAGTGTTCACTTCTGTCAGAGTGAAAGCAGGTAATATTCACACACAAGATTTTTCGTAGGAACTGGGTGGATATGTGCAGAATTTTTATGCCCAGTTTGGGGTGGGCAAGGTGACTGATGAGGCTGTCCTCATGGAGGAAAGGCATGCCCTGATCATTCACCTGCCATGGAGGGGGACGCTCCTGGGCAAGGCGGACTCCCTACAGCTGGAGGAAAGGAGGGAGGGGCCAGATGCACACCATCATGCCCTCACAAGTGTGCACTCCATCCCATGAAAGTCATCTGGGCCATCAATGCCGTGCTGCTACAGAGGGTCATCCACATAGGGGATCTGGATGCAGCTATCATGGGATTCACTATGGTCAGCTTTGCAAACTGCTTCCACATCCTGGATGGGACTCATATCCCTATCAGTGCCCTAGAACATAGCACAGACCAGTATGTAATCTGAAAAGGTGACCACTCAGTTGTGCAGGCCGTGGTGGACTCCAAAAATGATTCATGGACATATACATGGGCTGGTCCAGCTGGACACAGGATGCAAATGTGTTTCAGAACTCCAGCCTCTGCTGGTGCATGGAGGTGGGGCCTACAGCCCCTAGTGGGAACTCCCAGTCAGGGACATCACCATGCCTCTGTGCATGGTGGTGGATGCTGCCTACCCCCTGCACCCCTGGCTAATGTGGCCTTACACTAGCAACCCAGATCCACTCAGGAGTTGTTTAATACCAGGCTCAACCAGACCCACAATGTGGTTGAGCACGTTTGGGCACCTGAAGGGTCATTTCTTATGCTTTCTAATGCTCCTGGAGGCAGACCTGCAGAATGTCTCCCAGGTGGTGGGTGCTTACTGCTCCCTCCACAATGTGGTGGAGAGATAGGGCAACACATTTGTCCAGGGGTGGATGGCTGAGTCTGCCCCTGGCTATGAACAGCTGGCCTGTTCCCTGAGTTGCCAGACCCACTGGGTTGGGGCATGCATTAGGGAAGCCCTCTGGGAGAGATTTACTTGTGGGCCTCAATGACCCTCTCCCAGGCACTCCATGCAACACCCCCACATCCACCCCTCACTGCCCCCCCAGCCCCTCTCCACATCCACTCCTCACTGTCCCCCCACCATGAACACAGGACACAGGGATGGTTGAAAAATAAACTGTTTAACTAAAAATATGAACTGTGTAAAAAATACAAACAGTACACAGAGCTATGTATAGTGGGGAACAGGAGATAACGATACAAGTTGGGGGGTTTGGGAAGTGGGGCACCTCAACCTGCAGGTGAAAGGGGCATTAATCAAGGATGTTGGGGGTGGAAGGCAATGAGTCCCATCAGCCCCAGGATCCCCTCCCACCCCAGATTTGGGGTCCCCAGCAGGGTTGGTGTGGGGTAGGAAACATGGGACTTTTGGGCCATGGAAAGGCTTTGGTGGGCTTGGGATCAGCAAGGGAAGAAGAAGGAGCAGCTGGGGTGATATTGTGGGGGTGGTGGGGGGGAAGCTGAGCCAGGTGCTTCTGGAGAACAGCCATTATGTCCATCAGGTTCTCCATGAGTTCTGCCCAGCCCTCCCACCACCAGAACAAGTCTGCCTCCTCAACCTGGAGAGGGTGCTCAGCCACCTACATCTGGCAGCTGAGGGTGGTGGTATAGACAGTATCGTCTGCTGTGCACCCCTTGGTCCTCAACACATGCACCCATGGTGGTGTTGGTTGCGGGGCGGGGAGCCCAGGCCCTCTCCTCCACCTTTGGTGGGGTGTCCAGCATGACAGATGGGACAGGACTTGCCTGGTCCTCTGATGATGCAGCTGTACAGATGGAAAGGAAGAGATAGACAGTCCTGCACCAGCACCCTGAGGGCCATGGCCCCCACCCCTTCTTGCAAGCACTGTAAGACCTCTGAGGGGGGTGGGCTGGGGCTCGTTGGGGGCGGGGGGACTGGCTGGTGGCCTTGGTGGTCAGATCAGCTGCAGGGGGTGGCTGTGAGGGCATGTAGCTGCTGAGCTTGTGTCTTGCTGCCAGCACACTCTCAGCTTCCTGCCACAGGGTTTCTGGGTCCCTGAAACATTAAAAGTGGCCAGATGTGGGGAGCATAGAGCTCCGCTCAAGCTGGCCAATGCATCTCCATGTGCCAGCTGGCTGGCACCATGGAGGACTTCTCTTTCAAAAGAATAGTCTGTGGAGAGTCTACACACATTTTGTTTTGACTGAATCTTTAAGAAGAGGGAGCTCTTCCTGAGCCAGGACAGGAGGAGCACTTTCAAAGTAAGCACCACATTCTTTCAATTTACTTTCCAAAGAACATATTTTGTGCTTAGGCTCTCCACCAGCTCTTTTGAAAGGACCATGGCTTTCCATTTATCTTTTGAAAAGATCTTGCTAGTATACACACGGTTTATGGTGCAGACTATGTATTTTGAAAGAGCTAAGTGCTATTTCAAAATACATTTTTGTGGGTAGCAGCCCTACTTTGAAATAGCTATTTTGGAATATCTATTCTGGAATAGTTTATTTCGAAATAAGGCTGCTGTGTGGACATAGCCTTTGTATACAAATAATGCTATTTTGTTTCTCTTATGCCTGTGAAGAGAAATGTGCATGTTTTGAGCTATACAAATAAATAATAAATAACAGTAATATATATGCCTAGATGAGGATCTCATCAGCCTTCTTATTAATAATCTCTGATTCAGCTGCCAACTTTATCTGAAAGAATGTCTGTTGTATAAGAATGCGCCTGCGCGCATTGTGAGTAAAGTAAGCATGGTGACCTTGAATCTAGGATTTAAGAGCAAATAGCAAAGACAGTTACAGCACCATTAGCTTAATTTGTTCTCCAGTGTGTTGAACCTCTACAGTAACCCTGCTTTTGATCTGAAAGCCTCAAGCTCCTCCAGTCACGCCAATTAGGTGCTTAAAAACTTCAAGTACGAACAACTGCCATAGGATATATTTACACTGGCACACATACTGAATACCAAAATATTTTCCACCATTAAGAGCTCTGCAAAAGATAAGCAGTCCATGAGGATAGTGATTTACACCTGGCATATACAGCCACCACATGTACTTCAGTATCACAATGACTCACTTCAAAATGCTCCTTCAAGTACTACATTTCCCCCTGAGCAGAGCATGTCGCTTCTTGGTACAACTCAGGTGGGCTTTAAAAATCAAAACAGGTTCCTGAAATGACTCAGTTTCAATAATCTGAGCAAGTTACTGAACTAACCTTTGAAATCAGGCCAGAAAATCAGAGGTACAATCGAGCAAAGCCTGGTGTCCTCTCATTTCTTACTTCTGTTCTGAGTCCTCCTTAAAAGCTCTCAAAGTTTCCATCAAACATATCTTAGACGCAGCTTTGGTGTAAAAGCAATATATGAGAAAAGCAACAAAAGATAAATGTATAATTTACTTGCAATTTTTGGAGAATTACAAGTAGTATTTCAATGAAATATCAGCAAATGCAGCATATCTTACCTACAACTGAGATATTGGGCAATAGAACATCAGAAATGTGATAGGGTTTAAAATGGATTTTGAAATTGCTTACACTTTCTAATTTTTAAATTCCATTCCTACCCCCAGAGGGTAGCAAAGATTTCTTCAATAAGGTTTGGAAATTTATTGGAGAGATGTGGCCATTTTTGTTACTGGATAGCAGAAAAGAAATGTCATTCTGTTGAGAAGGGGTACTTTCTATAACCCAAACACCTGTCCTCAAATTGTAAAGAAATAAAAACAAAACTTTAAAAAAATGAAAAAAAAGTTTCTGGTGGACACCTGTTAGCCGATGGCCGGGTAATGAGTGGTCTGTGTGCCTTATCACATCCAAGTCTTTAACTGCTAGGACAGACTGTCCCTTCGCAGCGGGCAGCCAGAATGGCTGACGGATGCCCCAGAGATCCACCCGAGTCTTTAACTGCTAGGACAGGCAGTCCCTTTGCAGTGGGCAGCCAGCGTGGCTGATGGGTGCCCCAAATGTTGGTGCAGAGAGCTTATTCCACCCGAGTCTTTAACTGCTAGGACAGACTCTCCCTTCGCAGTGGGCAGCCAGGGAGGCTGACGGGTGCCCCAAGAGTCTGCTCCATGGAGGCAGCACAACTCAGCACTCAGCTTTTACTGCACCTTACCACTGACCAGGCTAATATAGCCAAACGGCTAAGGTTCTTTGTTTGTGTTTGCCCGAGTTACAGTAATTAGAAGGAGTCAGGCTGAAGCTTAAATGGTTACTATTTATTCAAAGACAGAAGTAAAATCTTAATGGTTACAAGGTTATTGCTCTATCTTCTTAATTACTAGTAGGATGATACATATGACATGTCAATTAGATTACAAGTGAAAAGTTACCCATTTGAGGGCCAGACGCCTCAGTCTAAAGAGCTCTTACTATTAAATGTGTGCAAAAGTACATGGCAGGTATAATTCTCACCCCTGCATCCTTTGACTCCAGCATAGCCAATGTCATTCACTGAATCCCTCGGGAAGAACTATGTGAGGAGGGCGTCCCCTGGGACCTCGGAAGGCAAAGAGCTTACCCGACCGGCAGGTATAGGTAATTGGAGCTCATTTAGAGTGGTCTGCCGGGCCCTTCTTTATACCCCTTGGGTCACGCACATTCTTCCTTATCTAAAAGTACCAATTATGCTGGTTCGTCTTTGTGCCGCCAGTTCTTACAAGGCAGTTGCAATTTGATTTACACTTGTAAGATAGAGATAACTAAACCATTAAAACAGGACATTCTTTTCATATGGGCCGGAGGTTCCTCTTCTGGGACGAAGTGTGGGCCTAACAATTATCAGTACCAGCCAAGGGCAGTTTGAGGCCCTGTGGTCATCGGCGGGACTGTTAGCCCTCTTATCTGTGTTGTTCTGTTCAGAGTCACGATGAGACGGCACATCTGGGCTCTGAAGCATCAAAAGACTGTGCTTGAGATAAGCGCATCTGTGCTTTCAGACATTCTAAGACTGCGCTGCTTCTTTGTTCTTTGTACTCTGGGGCACTTAAGAGGGGCAAGATGGAGTAGAGCAGGGGGATTCTGTCTGGCTACAACACTGTGCATGGAAATTTTCAGTCCTATGGGATATTTTTTCAGAAAGTTAGACCCATAAGAAAATGGTGTTATAATGAAGTACCAACATAACCTTAAGTGAATATGGCAAGTGATATATATTTAAAATGATAATATTATTCAATATGCAATAAAATAGGTATTAATTGAGTAGAAAGCAAAAGTACTGTGAAGCTCTCCTCTTGTGTCTGCTTAGTTTGCATTGTTCCTCAAATCCTTGTAGGATAAAAAAATGATTGGAATTATCACAATCTGCATGATCTGTATGTTTTCCAGATTTGTTTATTTTTCCATGAAATCAAAGAGTAAAATTAAATGTCCCATGAAATCAACAAGTAAAATTAAATAAATATTCCAAATTGGTAATCACCAATCTTGACGGTGTATGTGCAACACATTTGGTCCACTATGAAAAGCCTTGGGGGCAGGGACAAGGAAAAGAACTTTTTAAAAATATTCAATAATTGTCCCATGAACTTTTTGCATTATATACAATACATTGCTGGGTGGGATTTTTCTAAAAATTGCAGAACTGATTTTTTTTTCAGTAATACCGTTTAACATTTCTGTATACCCTCTAACCAGAAATCTGAGAACTCTTCACAAATATTAATAGACCATAATCAATAGATAAGGAATGATTGCCTTCCCTGAGTCAAATCGAAACAAGATAATGTGCTGTAAAGCACATGCACTCAATCTGTCCATATGTAAGTGGTAAGATGCATCTGTTTCATTCTATAAATGGTCATGACCCAGGGTTTTTAAACTATGCGTCTCCCTTAGTAGTAAAGACAGCGTGTTGTGCATTTTTTATGAGTTCCAGGAAATCCTCTCACTCTACAAATGAGTACAAGCTATAAAAAGTTTCCGCCTGCTTTTGCTGTTCTTTTAAATGTTTCTACAATAGTTGCCTGTAAGCTCACAAGGGAACTCTGCCTATATACCATCTTGCCTACCACAGTGCTTCTGTACACATGACAAAGAAACATTGCATATTATGATACTCAGTAGAATAGGTACCTTATTTAGGGTTTACTATCAGTATTGCTTGTATAGTGCCTCCTCCTTCCTTCTTCTTATTCCATTGCTTATCGCTTATTAGTGACACAGATATTTCTCTCAAGCAAGTGCAAGGTTATTTTGTCAAGGGGCTTCTAGAAACACAGGTTCTTTGTGTACTCTCCTTCCAACTCCTTACACTCAGAAGCAGTAGATAACTATTCTTATGCTCTCTTGTCACAGAAAAAAAATATATTGCCTTACTAAGTTGCTAGTGTTATTTCCAGGTTGCTCGACAATGGTACAGTCAGTCCTGCTTTTTTTTCCCTTCTTCTTCATATCAGTCCAATCCAAAAAGTCTTTTGCATTGCTAATTACTAAGGTATCATTAAAAACACCATAAAATAATGCAAAAAGCTGAATTTTGAACTCTAGCTCACTTCCTTGTTCCCCAGTATGGTGAGCTATTTTAACTTGTGGGCAGGGGGCACAAAATAATTTTTCTTATGAGTAAGAGATGGTTCTCTGAATTTTTTCCTCCTGTGCTTTTTTTATTAATTTAAATATAAACACATCGATTTTTTGTGGATTGCTATGCTAACTGTTCTGTGAGCTTACATACATGCACACATATACCCCCCTTTGCCAACTGGAAGGTGTGCATTCTAATATCCTGGTTCACAAAACATTGTCATGCAAGGTATCAAAGGAAAGCCAGTATAATGCTGGTTTTGAGTATCATTGTAAGAATGTATGTACTGCTACGGTATAAAGAGTTATGTGTGTGTACTGGAACTATGTTCCTATAATTTGGATTAAGGCATTAATCTACATCAGCAGTGGAAATTTGGTTTCCTGCCAAACCAGAGATATTTACCCATCTACCTGTTGAAGCGTAACATGTGTATGGTCTCATTTACATTCAACAGTGTAAGCTAAGTACACATAAGTAGTGTTTAACAGGAAGAGAAGAACATTAGCGAATAAAGAGGCTTAACTGGGAGTGCACTTTAAATATTCAATGGCTTGTAAGTGGGGGGCAAGGAAAGGATCTTTTATCCCGCACCTGGAAAGTAGTAGTAGTAGTAGTAGGCATCCTTCAAACTGCATAGACTATGGATCGCGACCTTTAAAGTTTCAATTGAGGACTTCATTTACGGCGTCTATTGTGACTATGAAGACCCACACGAGAGTGACAGTCCTTTCTGCATCTCCTGCAGATGTAGTGGGTGTCTGGCAAGTCCTTATTGTGCTTTCTGTGCGCTCGCTTCTCCTCTGCTAGCTGTCTGATCTTCAACTCGCCCTTCTGAAGGCCCTTGTGTAACCCCCACCTCCATCTGCTGTGGTCGTCTGCTAGTTCTTCCCATTTGTCGATGTCTACCTCTATGAGGTCTCTCTTGCAGACATCTTTGTAGCACAGTTGGGGGCCTCCGGGAGGTCTTTTGCCAGAGGCTAGCTCACCATACAGGATGTCTTTTGGAATCCTTCCATCATTCATCCTGTGGACGTGGCCAAGCCAGCGGAGTCGACGCGGCCTGAGGAGGGTGTGCATGGTTGGGATTCCAGCTTGCTCGAGGACGACTGTGTTGGTCACTCTGTCCTTGCGTGATATTCCAAGGATGCTCCTGAGGCAGCGCAAGTGGAAGACGTTCAGCCTCCTTTCCTGGCGGGCATACAGGGTCCAAGTCTCGCTGCCATAAAGGAGGGTGCTGAGGATGCAGGCTCTGTAGACTTGCATTTTGGTATGAGTGTACAGCTTGTTGTTATTCCACACTCTCTTGCTGAGTCTGGACAGAGTTGTGGCCGCTTTTCTGATCCTTCTATTTAGCTCAGTGTCCAACGACAGGGTGTCAGTGATGGTGGACCCGAGGTAAACAAATTCATGGACGACCTCTAACGTATAGTTGTCAGTGCTGATTGATGGGGATTCAGCAACATCCTGACCGAGTACGTTTGTCTTCTTTAGGCTGATGGTAAGCCCAAAGTCCTTGCATGCTTTGGAGAACTGATCCAGCAATTTTTGAAGCTGGTCTTCTGTGTGAGACACTACAGCAGCATCGTCTGCGAACAGCATGTCTCTGATGAGGACTTCCCGCACCTTAGACTTAGCTTTCAGCCTTGCAATGTTAAACAGTTTCCCATCAGATCTTGTGTGCAGCAAGCTGCCCTCTGTTGAAGATCCAAAGGCATGCTTCAGGAGGAGTGTGAAGAAGATCCTGAACAATGTCAGAGCAAGCACTCATCCTTGTTTGATGCCACTCCTGATTCTGAAAGCATCTGATAATGCACCGTCATATTGGATGGTTCCTTTCATGTCTTCGTGGAACGACTGGATCATCTTGAGTAACCATGGAGGACAGCCTATCTTGTGGAGCAGTTTGAACAGACCATCCCTGCTGACCAAGTTGAAGGCCTTGGTCAGGTCGATGAAGGCTATGTACAGTGGCTTCCTCTGCTCCCTGCACTTCTCCTGCAGCTGCCTTCGAGAGAAGACCATGTCAATGGTAGACCTCTCTGCACAGAATCCACACTGCGATTCGGGGTACACCCTCTCAGCAATCTTCTGGAGTCTGCCAAGGATGACACGAGCGAACAGTTTACCAGTGACGCTTAGGAGGGAGATTCCATGGTAGTTGTTGCAGTCGCTTCTGTCTCCTTTGTTCTTATACAGTGTTACAATGTTAGCGTTGCGCATATCCTGTGGAACCTCACCCTCTTTCCAGCACAGGCACAGTAGCTCATGCAGGGGTTCCAGGAGTGTGTCCGCGGCACATTTGATTACCTCTGGTGGTATACCATCCTGACCAGGGGCCTTTCCTGCTGCAATGCTGTCGATGGCTCTCTTCAGTTCATCCACAGTCAGTTCCTGATCCAGTTCGTCCATTACTGGTAGGAGCTCAACGGCATCGAGGGCTGCGTCAACCACAACGTTCTCATGTTAGTACAGCTCAGCATAGTGCTTAACCCAGCGCTCCACCTGTTTGGCTTTGTCAGCAATGACTTCACCAGATTTGGATTTCAGAGGTGCCGTCTTGTTCTGGGTGGGTCCTAATGCCTTCCTCATACCCTCGTACATTCCTCTGAGATTACCAAAGTCGGCACAGGTCTGGATGCTGCTGCATAGCTCGAGCCAGTGGTTGTTGGCACAGCGCCTGGCTTTCTGCTGTACTGTTCTTCTGGCCTCTGTAAGTGCTTGCTGGGTACTCTGGCTCGGTGAGCGTTTGTACTCCAGGAGTGCAGCACGCTTCTTTTCAATGACTGGAATCATCTCATCGGAGTTAGCTTTGAACCAGTCATTCGTGTTTCTAGCTCTTCTTCCAAACACCGACAAGGCCGTGTTGTAAACTGTATCCCTCAGATGCTGCCATTTGGATGTCGCATCGGCGCCCCCAGAGCCGCTGCGCAGATTTTCCTGGAGGGTTTCTCTGAACTTTTCAGCTTTCTCCGAGTTTGCCGTCTTTCTGGCGTCAATGCAGGGCCTTCCAGCAGGTTTAGAGCGGTACAGCTTCTTGGGTCTCAGCTTGAGCTTGGAGCAAACTAGCGAGTGATCTGTATCACAGTCAGCACCATGATAGCTGTGTGTCAGAAGGACGTTTTTGAGGTTATTATGCCTTGTGATGACCACGTCTAGTTGATGCCAGTGGTTCGAGCGTGGGTGTCTCCACGACACTCTGTGCTGTGGCTTCGTTCGGTAGAATGGGTTTCTGATGCTCAGATTGTGGTACGTGCACAGTCCAAGGAGATGCTGTCCATTGTCATTCATTTTTCTCACACCGAAGTGTCCTAAGCAAGAAGACCATGAGGCCCAATCAGCTCCAACTCTTGCATTGAAGTCACCCAAGATGTACAGTTTTTCACGAGCAGGTATTTGCACTACATAGGTGAATAATATGCTTATAGTCATGAAAATGGGATCACGCCCAGCCTTAAATGGAAATGCTGCAAAAGACTTTACGTGAGATAAGGCTGCTTTTGACAGGTGGTTAACGTGTGAATTTCAGCATCTAGATGGCATGTCTCAATTTCATTTTATATGTAACTCTCCTCTTTTGATTAGGCTTATCCTGTCTGTTGAATCTTGATTTCTGTTAATAAACTTTTAATTGTCTTCTCTGTAACCAGATCTTGGTACTGTGGTATGGAACAGGGTGCTGATTCTAAGGTGAATCATTCAAGCTGACCTACACACTATTCCTTTGGGGCAGCATATTTGGCATTGCCATAAGCATTCAGTGTATAGTGGACTGAACACAACAGGGAAAATTGTTCAAGTACGCGGAAACTGGAGTGCATCTATTGTTAACCTGCAAGTCAAATTAAGGGACTGCAAAATCTAGAGGAGATTTTTATGGCAGCTAAATTACTGGAGGTGTCAGGGAATTGATAGCAAGCACCAATGTCTGTCTCCTGCTGAAGTCAAGGGGCTGGGTGTCACAATGTGAATCAGAATCTGGGGTACCCTTTAAATTGTCATGTATATATTCGGTGCAGAGGAACTTACCACATCAAAAAAGAGGTCACAGGGATGTCACCTTAATCTCTGGGTTTGGAATGTTGGTTGCCTCTCTGTTCCCTTTGGTCCCATAGGATGTCTTTTGACTTCACAAGATACTGTTGCAAATCAGGTAAAGTAATGTAACTTTATATTGTGCTGGAAAAAATCCAACCCATCCCCTGCCTTTAGATGATCAAAAGCAGCTAGCTGCAGAAAAACTGGCAACAGACATTGTTCTGAAGCTGTCTGCAAAGCCTACAATAAGTGAAATGTTTGACAAAGAAGAATATGTGCTGGCAAAATTGCTCGATCCGCATTTTAAGGGAAAAATTGAAATCATACTTCTATAAACTTCAGCTATTAATCACTCCAGGGGTGCTACTATATACAAAGTCTTTGAGAAACCACTCTCCCTCTCCAGGCTTCTTCTGGCTCAGAGCAGCTTCTTGAAATGATTCAGTTTGAAAATGGCCTGAAGGTAAAAGCCAGAAGAAACGATCTTATCAAAATATTGGTTGGTCCTTCATGTACACAACCTGAGGTAAAACATACATGCATATTTTCAGTATCTATTCAAAATAGCAGTTTAACATCTACAGTATCTGTACTATAGATATCTACCTCTATAATATACCCCAAACATGTGACATGGAGTCTTTATTGTATTAAGCACTGTTTCCCAATTTCATTTGGTCATGGAATCCTTGTAATCTCAAAAGAATCTTGCAGAACCCCAATAACAGTTTTCTAAATGGAGTTGAAAAAGTAGACCACAAATAAGTTGGAATAATTATGAACAAATGCTAAACAAGGTCATGAGATCAACACTGAGTTTAATTGCAGTTTTCAATGCAAAAAGTGTTTTTTCTTACTTTCTTGTCAAATTCTTTTTATATTTGGTGTAATACTGGAAAGTTGGATTCACATATCCAGTGTGGCATTCAATCAATTTCTGTATTTTGGTTTTTTTTTGCTGCATAACTCAAGAACCCAGTTTTGCACAAATATGTGCTGGAGAGGGATAACAACTGACAGATTGCATGCCTTGATAAAGCTGCATGTTCTTGACACAAGCCACCCAAAATGATCCACACTCCCTGCGAGTGAGTACGGGGATTTACAGTGGTGTATAACAGGGAATCGCACAGTGCTGAGTAGTGACATTATCATCTCTACTCTCTGGCTAAGCTGGCATTACACAGGGACACGTATGGAGACAAACACAAATGATTTTTTTTAATTTGAATGAAATTCACAAATGCTTAAATATTAATTATTATTGTTCTAAGTCATAAAAGGGAAGTTGTAGTAGAAGTTTCTTGTGGAACCCTTATTTTTACCCAGGGTTTTGTGGAGCACCAATTGGGAAACACTGCTATAAATAAAGCTCTGAATAACAGTGAAAGCTCAGAATAACAGTGACTATCTTTAGGATGAGGTAGTGAGATCTACTAGATAAAGTACTGGACTAGGAATCAGAACACATGTATGATTTTTTCCTCTGCATCTCACTTAGACAAGACACTTAACCTCTGCATCTCAGTTTCCTCAGCTGTAAAATCTGGATAATGCTGCATTGTGAAGCTTACCGTTTAACACTTTGAGATCTTTGGATGATGGGCTATTTAAAAGCAAAATAATATTTCATACTAGCCATGTATCTGTATGAGAGTGACTCATCGATGGGAATTCAAGCCAAATTTCTTTGTAATGCTGCTAGGAGCATCCGATGGACATTTTTTAATATGCAGACAGGTAACCGGCTACCTCTCTGATCCTTTGCTTTGATTATAGCTTTTTATCTCCTTTCTATGTATTCATTCTGCAGGGCACAGAGCACTCTGTCGCCAGTCCAGCTAGGTCATAAGCAACTTAAGTAGGTACTTAATTTAATTTCAGTAGGAATGCACATGTGCAGGAGTTACAGACGGAGAAGGAGTGCAAGGATGATCACACAGAGGAGAAGGGGGGGCATGTGGGGGCACCCCACATATCAATTAAAAATTTGGCAGGGGTACTGCGGGGGAGACAGTGTCTCTCCCGAATGCTACCACAACTTATCTATGTATATATGCTTTAAGTTGAGAATCTACCTAAGTGCTTGCAGGACTCAGACAGTCATATCACTTAACCCTCCTAAAAATCTCTCTAAAGATATTAGAGCATAAGCTTTTGTGGGTAAAGACCTGCTGATCAAGTGGGTCTTTGCCCATGAAACTTATGCTCCAAAATATCTGTTAGTCTATAAGGTGCCACAGAACTTCTTGGTTTTGAAGACACAGCCTAACTTGGCTACCTCTCTGACACTAAATATATTAGTTCATCCTTCATTTCTAGCCCATTCTTGACCTCTTCTGGATTGTCATGAAGAATGATGAATATGAAGAGCATGCTTTTACACTGGTCTACCCAGAACTGGGCTCAAAACAACAATTCTTTTTAAAAGGCTCACCCTATGGCCATCATCAATACTAACTATCAGCCAGTAGTGACATGGGTAAGATGTTAACCAGGCACCAGTAATTAAAAAGTTCTTCGTCACTGGACATTCAAGCTGTAGTAAATTATATGCAGATTTTTTTAAGTAGCACTCATTTAATAATCAATAGAGGTAACAAACATGTCAGGTCTCTCACGTGGAATTGAAATAAACATGAGTACCACTGTTCACTATACAGGCTTTTCAACTGCTGTAAACATATTTAAATCAAACTCACTTATTTAAGCCAAGCAACAACACTAAGAGGCTATCTATACAGCAAAGTTATTTTGAAATAACAGCCATTATTTCATAATAACTTTGCTAGCATCTACACAACACAAAAATAATTTTGAAATAGCAGTTGGCTTATTTTGAAATAGGTAAAGCTCATTCCATGAGGAATAGCGCCTCTTTCAGAACAGGTATTTGAAATAGGGGCTGTCTAGACAGGAAATAGAGCCTATTTTGAAATTAGCCATAGTGTGCACAATGGCTTTATTTTGAGATAGGCTCTATTGTGTGTAAATGCTCTATTTTGAAATACCTAAGTGCTATTTTGAAATGCATTTTACGTGTAGCAGCATTAGTGTGAAATAAGCTATTCTGGAACATCTCTTTGGCTGTGACTACACTGTCCCTCCCTTTCAGAAAAGGAATGCAAATATGGCTGACTGGAAATGCAAATGAGGCACAGATTTAAGTGTCTTGCACCTCATTTGCATACTTGAGTGGGATCTCGATTCCAGTGCAGTTGATTTGAAAGCCAAACAAGTGTGTAGATGGGGTTCATTTGAAAGGAAACCCTGCTTTTGAAAGCAGCCTTCTTCCTGAAAAAAATTAGGAAGGGGGCTACATGGCTGTTTTGGCTTTTGAAATCAGCTCTTCTAAATATAAATAAATGGAGATACACATCTCATAGAACTGAGAGGAACCTGGGCAAGTCATTGAGTCCAGTTGCCTGCTCTCTTGGCACGACCAGCACCATCCCACTTTTTTCCCCCACTTCCCCTCACTATTTTGCCCTATGTCCTTGAATGACCCCTTCAAGGAAGAAACTCACAACCCTGGGTTTAGTAGGTCAATATTCAAACCACTGAGTAATCTCTCCCCACATTGAGAGCCCATGCAAGCATGAAAATGAGACATAAGATATTTAAATCCGTGCCTCATTTAACACAGCTGCATAGACATACCTGAACTTTCAATGAGGATTGCCAATGCTATTTTAAAACTATGGATGTCTTTACTGAAGCCTTGACTTAAATGGAATGTTTTAAAGTTAAAAGCTACATCTATGCAAGAAGGATCTGTTGACAGAAGTGACTGTCAGAAGGGATGTCCCAGCAAAACTTCTGTCGACAGATTGCTTCCACATACGAAAGCAGACTGAAAGAGCAATATGCTCTGCCAACAGAGAGTAGTCAAATTGTCCTGCCCTCTCTTGACTGAATGGCTGTCTGGAGGCTATGCACCAGGGCTTCCCAGTGAACTGGAAGCCCTGTCCATTGACAAAATGGCTCCAGAACATCTACATGGTTGTTTTGTTAACAGAAAACTGTCAAGAAAGGCCTTGTACCTGAATGTAGAGCAGTATTACGCTGCCGGAGAATGTGCCAAGTTTTGTCAAGAGGCTGTCAACTAAGCACAATTTGTGAGCAGACACTCTGTGGGTTTTTCTGAGAAAAGCCCTGTTTTACTGGAAAAAGCCTCTTTTGTAGACGTAGCAAAAAAGTGCTTCTACAAACCAAACAGAAACATTCATCTCAAATGGCCAAAGAGATCAGATCACAATAACAGAGCATAAATTCTTTAATATAAAATATAATAAATAGTCTCTGCAAAGAGATCAGAGAGATAAAATGAATTCATAGAAGAGAGGGAGAAAAAGATATAAATAATTGAAAACATAATATTTAATTTTTCTTAAAGTGCATCTTCCAACTAAGTCCGTATGTCTGGATCATGACTTACAGAGGTGTAAACATTTCCATTGAAAGTCTTGAAGAAGATAGGATTCCCACCTTGCTAAAAATAAAGCTCACATCTGAGTTAGAATGATCCATAAGGCCCTGACCTTGGCAGGGCCATATTTCCTGCTCTGATCCTTACCTATGTAAGTATGAAGAAAGTTATTGGAGCTTTTGAAAAAGGTGATATTTGCTTTCTATTGGTGCCAGGTGCACTCACAGACCAGCATATTGGGCATGTCCAAGACATAGCTCCACACATATTTTGTGCCTTCTCCCCCCACCCCATATGCAGTTTGAAGAAGGGGAAAGTGTATCCCTATGTCTGCCCTTTTCTCAATACTTTAATACATTTTGTACAAACTGGGCCTTGTAACACTATCTGAAAACTCACCAGTGACTGATCATTATTGTCCTGGTAAAATATGTGTAGCAATATTGTATGTACAGTATAAGTTTCTACTTGCAATAGTGGAGAAGCCATGGCCTTTGGGCTGGATGTGTCCCTTGGCTTACTTTGATCCAGCCCACAAGGCTGGGGGCTCATCTCTGCACAGTGGGGTGAGCCTGCATTGGTGTGTCAGTCTCGTGGGGGCTTGTCATAGCTGGAGCAACAGCTCTGGCTCTCCTCCACGAAGCAGGAACCCTGAGCCTCACAGGCCTGAACAAGCCAAGCCATAGGCTGAGGCTGTCCAGTGGGATGTGCTTGGCAGGGGGAAGGAAGAGCTGCCTGCCAGCATTTCTCTATCACTCCCATTGGACAGGACTTGCACCTATTGGGAGCAGTGGGAGGTTGGGTATGCAAGCAGTGTTTCCTTGCAGCACTCAAAGCTGTGCAAAGATACCTGTGCCCTCCTGGGAACTGTGTCAGGTGGGCACCCCAAACCACTGTCCCCTCCGTCCCTCTCCTTCTGCCTAAGACCCTGCACTTCCAATCCATTCCTGCTCCCTTCCTTCTACCCACACCTCACAACCCCAGCCTGCTCCTGCTCCCTATCTCTGCTCAGAACCCACACTCCTAGCCCTAACACACTCCCTGGTAGCCCCCTCCTGCACACTGAACCCTTGTTTTTGGCCCCACTCAGGATCATGGGTGGACCAACAAAATGCACTAGCCCTGAGCCCCCAGCGGACTTAATCTGGTCCTAAGGGTTAGGCCTGAACTTTGGTGCCTATCCCCTACTCCCCAAGGGGCTGCAGCCTGATGGGGAGCAGTGAGGGGAGTGTTTTTTTTCCTGTTTCTCACTTGGGGACCAGGTCAGTGAAGGTTGTTTTTTTTTTTTATTTTTTGCTTATCAGCGTGTGTGGACCCTGATTTTTCTGTAGGTCAGTGGCTCCTGAACCAAAAAAGATTCCCTGCCCCATTCCACTGCATGGTAGTACTAAAATGAAGTCTAGGGAAACAGCCCCCAGACCAATTCCTCAGGGACAAAACTCCAACTGATGCTGCAGCTAGGTGCCAATGGACTCAAATGGCTCAAACCCCTGGTTAAGTGGTCATTCTTTGGCAGGTAAACGGCTGCAAGCAAGAAATTTTCATCTTAGCAAAGAAACAGAACAGGTTTCCATCCCCCCAGATTTTGTCTCTTGAACTCTATCTGGATGTGCCACTGGACTGAGAGAGGAGTCCTCTCGGAATGGCATTTAGCCAGTAAAACTGCGGTGAGAGACTTTTGCTTTGAATTCACTAGGTTTGCCAAATTGTTAGCTGTTAGGTTTGCTGTACCTTGCATTTCTTTGTAGCCAATTCCTATTTTAATGCCTCGTTAATTATAGTCCCTTAAAACCTTTCAGTAGTTAATAAAGTGGTTGTTCTTTTAATTTTTTATTTTTTATTTTTTTCATCTAGAGAAGCATCCTTTCATGGAAGTGTTCGGGAAATGCTATTTGAGATAACAGGGTGCATCCATATAATTTTCTATTAATAAAATGACAGACATTATACGAGCTTGTATTGTCCAGGAGAGAGCTAAACAGTGCCAGGTGCATATTTCTGGGGAAAAGTTTTTGATGGGGAATTCTCTGGTGTTGCTGCAGTATAATTCATGAGTGGCTGGCCATAGCACTCATAGGTTGTGCGGAGTAAAGGGACTGCTGTTCAAAGTAAGACTGTACCCTGGATGGTGTCACAGAGTGTCAAGCATGTAGCCCTTTCTCTTCCTCCCACACCAGGATCTGGGGTGCAAAGAGCGTTAAGTCCTGTTACCCATGGGTGGGGTCTTGTTTCCTTACACACCTCTATTATGGACAATAATAAGGTCATCCTTATACCTTTCTGAGCTTTCGTGGTATCGGTAACTCAGATAGAGGATAATCTTCAGTTTAAGCTTTCTCCCCAAACCAGTCTCTTTCTAAAGTCTGGACTCCATTTCTCCTCACAAAACTTTCTCTGACCAGAGGATCACACTCACTTTTTAATATAGTGATGTAAACAGGGCACATCTGCTATAGTGAGTATTCACAACTCATTCAACAACCTTCTGCAAATCACTAATTCTTTCTAATAGGAAGGGTCAACAAATGAGTGCTGCACAGGGTCATGTGTCCTACTCCTCTGTAACAACCAGTTGATATAAAATAGCCTAGGGATTCAGGGCTGTGCACAGAGGTGCTTTGTAACTGATAATATGCCAAATACAAACAGATAAATGTTCAAAGAGTTACTTGAGTCATTAAACATATCACTGCAGATCATCATCCAGATAAATTTGTTCATTAAAGACAAGCCTGTGGACAGTGAGCATGACTCTACTATGTACATAAATCTGTATTTAGGCAGGCCATTAAAAATGTATTAACAAATTTTAAATACGTCATTTAAAAATGTATTGTTTTTACCTCTGCTCCAGAGAAGTAGCAAAGAAAAAAAAGAGCTATGGTTAGACATTGTTATGTTTACAATTTATGTGCATTGATCTAGTTTTTTCAAAACCAGCAAATTAATTATGTAGTAATGTTAGGATCAACACAAGGTAATTGATAATAGGTAAAAAAGTAACAAGATTGTTGTTCATGTAAATAAAGAAATAGTTGCTATTTTTGTTAAATATTGGGATAGCTTTTAAACTCAGATTAGTTTTAAATCTCAGAAACTTCCCACCACTCCTATGTGAGACTAGATGGGCTTCCTGATAGTAGGCCTAAATTGTTTATTTCTTAATTTCATTTTAATTTTATTATTTGTGTCCCTTGGTACTACCCTAAATAATTCCCTCCTTCATTGGTGTTAATACTTTCTGAGTTATATAGGAATAGTATGGTAGTACCCCCCCCCCACATCATCATATAACCATCTGATACCCAAATAGAGATACTAAGCCCTCTTTGTCCTTAATCCAGCAAACACACACATGCTGAACTTTACATACTGACTTCACCAGGACTGACAACGTTCAGTGCAGAGTTAAACATGTGCATAAATTCTGTCAGGGTAGAGGCCATATTCTTTCCTCTTTAGTTTCAGAACTATGAAGGATGCATAGCTAACATGGCAATCAAAACATACAGATGCCTGTAATAAATATAGATTTTCTGACAATTATTTTAGTTTCTTTCCTTTGACCTTTTTCCAGTTTGCTTCCATTTACGGTAATGTGGTTTCCAGAACTGAATTCACTATTCCAAATGTGGTTGTACCATACCTAAGCAAAGCAAGAATCCTAACTGCATGCATCTTGTAGGCAGGCAGATGTAATTTAATTGAGCAATTCTTAGTGCTAGCTAGCGTTGAAAGCCCCAAACCAGCTGCTTCTTTCTGCCTGCAGCCCAAAATGTTGTTGGATATTGTGTCTGCTCTATGATTGCTTTGTCCTAAAAGTCTACTGGATTATTTTCAAATGTTACCACTGCACTGAATATCATTATTTCTTCTTAATTTTCCTTATAAAGTTGTTGTGTTTGCTGGGACCCTTCCAAAATTAATCTCTTTTTATTACAAACTGCCAAATTCCAAATCTTTCAAGAGACTTTCTATGAATTTGACTCATCTGGGGTGTGTACCTACACATTTCACTAGGAACATGCTTAACCTTTTTGCATTTATAAGTAAGAATAGGTAAGCATGGAAGTGACACAGATACCTGAAGCAAACACCACTTCCCCCATTTCAGTATTCTAGATGTGTTAGCAAGTGAATTGTTCAAATGAAAGGTGACCTTCCTGCTCCATGCTTTGATACCTTTGCTTGGTCACCTAAAATTTGTCTTGATCTTTTGCAACCACAGATCATTAGAAAACATGGGTATATTTGCTGTCCAATGTCACCCAGAGCGGTCTGTTACTTTACAACTCTATTATCATTTGCCATTAATATACAAATTGGCTTTTTGTTTTTCTTTTGCGATTTAAGAGGTTGAATTTGCAATTTGGAGTATGTACTTATATTGTGTTTCCATGGACCACATTTGCTGTTACATTAGCTTCAACAATGAGTCCAGTAAAGACTACCGATTTTATTATCTCATGATTTCATGAGCTGTAACTCACTTCATCAGATGCATGAAGTTGTCAGGGATTTTTCATCCCTTGGGCATAATCGTCCCCATGGGCCAGGGAAAACAAACCTTTGGCTGTAAAACATCAATGCAGGCACATGAAAAATCTAAAGTCTCATAGGCTGCCATTTAGCAGCCCCCCCCCCACCAATGGTCACTCTGAGTCAGTTGGTTTTCCCGGTAACCTGAACTCATGAATTATTCATGATCACAGGTTTAAATTCCAGGCCTCTGATTGGCCGAAGGTAAGCTTTTCCAGCATCTTCGGCAACACAGAGGACCTGGTTGAAAACAGGTGCATGGAATCTTTATATGATAATGATCTAATGAATTATGTATGAACTCAGACTATAAATTCAGGGCTTGCAGCCCATTCTGTGGCCCCTGGGGACTCGGACTAGTCTCCGTTACCCTGTACAGTGAAGCATGGCAGTTTTACTGCGTCCGCTGAGCCCTGAGGTCAGGCGCTAGCTGAAGGGAGAGCTAAAATCACAGCAGCACTCGCTGTACCTGGCAGCGCTTGCCAAGAGCTGACTAAAATCATTGAAGCGCCTGGCCTACCTGTGTGGCCTGACTGGCGCAGAAGCTGCACCAGCACACCAGTGCCACACCAGCCCCAAGCATCGCATTGCTTCGAGGAGCGGCAAGTGGGTCCCTCGGCCAAATCGCCAGGTGGCGAACTGGCCCCCACTCCGGTGGGGGTACTGCATACCTGACGGCATAACCAGGGGCCCGCCATCGCGTGACATCACCAGCGCTCCCCAACACCAACACTTGCTACACTGGACGTGACTTCTTCTACTGGACTGACAAGACACGCAAAATTCTCACAAGGCCCGTGGTGTAGCCTGAAGCCGCATTACCAATATTGGCTTTTACCACACATTTAAAGAGACATATACCTTTTGGGTACTGGGACCCCTCACAGAGGGGCAGGGGTCATTTCCCTGCCATGCCCTCTTCTGGGACAAGCGGAGGAGAGTCCCTGGGGCCCAACTTTAGGGCCAGGCCTGAATACCCATACTTAAATGATTTAAAGCTGTACATTTACTTAATATTTTATAGTTAATAGTTTAAATTAATTAGCATAGTGGTTAGTATAAATAGCATAGGGCATTTAAATAGTTAAAGTTTAAACCTGTCACTGTATGGCGTGGTTATTACGGTGAAGGCATTGCCTCCTGACACCCAAACTTACCTTTCACCTTACCTATCTTTAAAAGCTTCAAGCACAGGCTGTGGGGCAATAGTATCCCAGTCTGTAGGTTGGCCTTGAGAGCAAATCTGGTGGGGCCTCCAAGGTTCATCCGTTTGGGCCGGAGTAGCGACCTGGTCAGGGATAGTGGGCGGGGAGTAGCACCCTTGCCTCGTCCCAAAGAAGCATACAGATAAATATTGGCGGGTAGGGTCAAGCAATCCTTGCCCACACCTCTACGGAGGTAGCCATAAAGGCTCAAATACTTCTATGTCTTCTTGCAGGACAGCAAGAGAGATTACGTGCAACAGGAGAAACTGAGGCATGACACACAAATGTGCAAAAGTGCAGAAGTTTCAAATCTCTCTGCTCCAGGACACTCAACCGTATACACTAAAGGTATCAGTGAAGTGCCCCACTGGATTTTCCCCCCCAACGCAGTGCGGTGTGCATGATGACCAATCTCAGTGGGGCTGTACAGGGTTGTGGTGCAGACCCATGTTATATCTACAGATCTCAATGCCTCAAGAGCCACAGAGAAACGCAGGTATAGCAGTGGAGAAAAACTGCCTTAACCTGGAAGAAAAGCTGAGGCTTTTTAAGACGAAAACACAAGGCAAGCTTATTAAGGGCAAAAAGGGATACAAACAAAAAGGGAAGAAGGAAACTAAGTAGCCTCAAATAACAAGCTAAGAATATTACCCCACACACAGCTAACTCCTAGCACAGAGATTTATAATTTAGAACTTGAGCCCTTGAACTATGTAATGCTGCAACAGGCAGCAACCTCAAATTAGCCCTTCACTTACGAATATGCATCCCAGGAACTGCATGCTTTCTTCGGTGGATGCTGTAAAGGGAAAATAATTAAACATAGGAGATCTTACAGCCCTCTAATTACAGAGGTGCTGACTCAAAACAATAATATACGGCCTGCTGTGGGGCGCTACTCCCACGCGAGGCAGGTTGGGGAGAACCATCAGGTCCTCAACCCCGTACTTGGATGCTCAACCTCCCTTTCGATCCAGGGGGAGCAGATCTCGATTTTGGAATCACCTACTAGGGTAGTTCCAAAAATGTGGGTTCTGTCCCTTTAACGGGTCAGTATAAAACAAACCTTTATCTTAATGTGACGTATGGGTGAGCTCTTGGGCTGGCTTTAAACACAACCCCCTGTGCTTTACAAAACTAGTGTGGAAAGGGGTTACAAAATCTTAGTCACAATGGTGGAACTGGGGCAGTCCCAGCCTACCACCTATAGTTTACATAACCTTGACATAAACAAACTATAAAGGCAATTAAGCCTGCAAAAATTAGGTCACTGTGACTTTAAGCCTAAGAATTCTATCTATTGCTTTATTAAGAGACCTACCAAATTTAAAAGATACTTACTTTATGGTGGATGTATACAAAGTGTACTTCTGGTTACCTCTTTTCCTTGCTCTGTGTCCAGGCGCTGGGCCTGTACTCTCTTGATAAGGAAGCTAAGAAGTTATGGCCCGCACGGGCAAGTTTTTACAGCGCCGTGCAAGCCCTGACAGGGGAGACAGAGAAAAACAACAGAGGGAAAAAAACCAGCATGGTACAACAAAAAAACTGTTTGAATTTGAGGTGATTAAAGAAACAGCCTTTATTCTCGTCACCGGCCACAGCAATGGTCAGTGAGAAGGGCAGGACCGCTGCTGCGGTTTGCCCCCTTCCCAGGGCGCGCGCTCGTCAGGCAGCATCAGCTGGGGTGAGCAAACCCTCCAGAAACCTGGAGCCTTTAAAAGGTGATAAACTGGAGCTCTTCTCTGGCCCATGATGACTCTAACTGCCAGGTCTGAGTTCCTATAGTCATTCCTTCTTTCTTCTACGTCCCATGATGGCTAGTGAGAGTTGATTGACACGAAGGTCCACGCTACTCCAATGATGGCTCCAGCCCATAACAGAAGTCCAACAGGGCACTCTTCTTTGCAGTCACTGAACAGAGTTCAGCACCGACTTCCTGACGATGCGGCCTCTGGCTTTGCAGCCAGTGGCGACTTCAGCGTGGTCACTTCTTCTCACCTCAGGGGTCTGGACGCAACTGACGCAACTGAACTGGTGGCCTCAAGCTCTGACCTTTATAGAATACCTGAGGACCTGGTTGAAAACCTGTCAGTGTCAGGTCCTCCTCCTGGTTGCCCCGGCGACCAGGTAAGATTCTGTGTTGCATATGCATGAGGCATCAGAAGTGGACCAACCAGCTGACAGGATTTCAAAGCCTAGCTCATACATATTAATTGGCCCTTATGAATATTAATATTAACTGACAATCTCAACAGTCACTTTGATGTACTTTATATTACACAGCATTTTAAAAAGGGATTTTTAAGATTTTTAAGATAAATTTTTCAAAAAACAAATATAATTTCTATGGAATTTGACAGGGAATAAAGCCACCAATTAAACAGTGTAGATTTTTTCAAAGCTCAGTTCCTAAGGTTTTTTGACTAAGATGCAGAGAAAGACACACAGACACCACAGCCCATGGCCAGGGACACATCAAACACCACAGGATGAGGATTTTTCAACACATCTCTCCCTCAAATCCTACCTAACTATACTTAACTGTTTTGCCTTCCGGTTTAATAAAGATCACAGTACAGGTCACCTTCATGGAACAGTTAATGATAATAGTAAATCTTTAAGGATTTTAGTTGATATAGGAAAGGTTTTATTTATTAGCTGTTGTTCTTTGTTATATCACTAAATAAACTGTTGCTTTGTTTTACTTTTGATCAGTGCCCACTCAGTCTTCATTCTCCGTGCCAGCCACTGCCTGCCGGGGGGCAGGGGGTAAGAGCAATCTAGGTGGAGGTCACGTGCACTACCCATGTTTCTCTCACTGGTGGGGGGTGGGGTGGGTCTGCAACACACTACCTCCTTGAGGGCGGGTCTCTGAGGATCCGGACAAATACCATGGGGAGCCTTGTTATCCGGTTGCGCTGGCCGGGCGGCCCAGAGTGGGTCGGAGAGGTTACTAATTCCTCGGGACAGAAGTGAAAGAAAAAGAAACAGTATCAGGGATACAGAGATGGGAGTGTTACATCTGAGCTAATTCAGTCAGGGTGGATATGGATAAGAAGGTCTACTCTGATGATATCAAATTTGTATATGAGTCCCAGCTCAGCAGTTTCATGTTGCAGCTGATTTTTGAAGTTGTTTGCTTGATGATGGCAACTTTCAAGTCTGTAACTGTGTGTCCAAGGAGATTAAAATATTTCCCTTTGGGTTTCATATGTTACCGTTCTTAATATCTGATTAGTGTCCATTATTCTGTTGCGTACAGACAGTCTGGTTTGTCCAATGCACATGGCAGAGGAGCAGTGCTGGCACATGATGGCATAAATCACATTAATAGATGTGCAGGTGAATGAACCTTTGATAGTGTAGCAGATATGGTTAGGTCATATGAAGTGTCACAGGAGTAAATGTGTAGAGAGAGTGGCAATAGGATTTGTTGCAGGGAATGGTTCCTGGGTTAGTGTTTCTGTTGTGGCGTGTGCATTTGGTCGTATATGTTTCAGGTTGAGGGTCTATCTGTAAGCAAGGACTGGCCTGCCTCCCAAGTTCTGTGACAATGACTGATCATCATCTATGAGAATCTGAGATCCTTGATGATGCATTGGAGAGATTTTAGCTGGGGGCTCTAGGTAATGGCCACTGGCATTCTATGGCTTTCTTAGTTGGTTTTGTTGTACAGAAGGTTACTTCTGGGTACCTGCCTGGCTCTGTCAATCTGTTTCTTCATAGTTTTAAGAATGCTTGCTAGTGATCCTGTTGGTGCTAGTCTCTGTCTGAGGGAATGGAGCAAATGTGGTTATATTTTAGAGCTTTGCTTTAGACAATGAATCATGTGATGTGTTCATGTAATGAAAGATTGAGGTATGGGGGATTTTTTATCCGATTATCCCTTATTTCCACTGTAGTGCCCACAGAGTGGATCTCTTATGTGCATGCTCCAAGCTGACATTGGTGATGGGGTAGAAAATTATTTCCTAATGGAAATACTCCCAATGGATTTCTGTAAGGGCCTCCTTCCCCAGGGTCCGGATGATGAAGATAGAATTACCTTGGAAGAGAATGTGACATTTCATTTCTAAATTTTGTTAGGTTTATTTGCTTTAAGCAAAATTTAGTTTTATAACTCATACAGGATATGAGGTGGCATTGAATGGGTATGAAACAGAAGTAAGTTCATTTCATTTCTTTATAAAACTGTTCGTTCTAGTAATGTCCATGAAAATGTAAAAATAAAACTACTGCAGTTATGTTCTTATAATGAGAAGAATGGATTGTGTGATATTTTGGAGCACCAGACAGATTTCCACTTTACATTGAACACTTTGGGCACAAGTTCAAAATGTCAAATTATTCCAGCAGTAGCCAAATGAAATCTTGAATTTCCTTATCTTCATAAGCACAAACACTACCAAGGAGTGGAAGACTATTTTTGACTGTTTTCTGGCAATATACTAATATGATAGCCATAATGTGAACACAATCAATACTCTACATACAGCAAACCCAAAAGAACAGTGATTCAGAATAGTAGCATGACAGTGAGTACAGCTTAATATCCTTACACCTATTCACCACCTTTTATTATAAGATTTATTTTGCCCCTTTTCATGTTCTTTACAAAACCATGACTTTAGAGTAAGTTATGATCTTGAAAAATAACAGTTAGTTATGGGCTGCTGCTTAACTTGTCAAAACAAATCATGCCAAATGAAGCCTAAACATGGTGAAATATCGGCTTGCTTCATCACACTATAAGGCTGTAGATAGCAGGCTGATGAAACTGTGAGATGATAACTGAGTTCAGCATATTAAGCTCTTATAGAATTATCTGAGAGCTTATCCCCAATGCAACTTTGAGCCAACTTGGCTGGCCATGACCCACATCCTCCAGCGGTGCAGAGGTAGCACACTTAGAACCAAGACTCTTATTATTTGAGCAACCCCAGCCTGACTTCTGACAGACTTTTAAGGGAAGTGTTACTGCTTTGGTCAAACAGAAAGCCAAAGTCTAAGGCCTTACGGACTGGTATCTGTTTGAGGAATTGCTGACGCTGGTGGTATATTCTTCATTGTCAAGGGTTGTTCCTCACAAAAGTGCACACAAAGTCTTGTTTCCTTGTGCAGCAACAGGACTGGACAGCACACAGGCAGTTTTAGTGCTTAAAACTCAAAATTGAGCTCTTCCAGCCAAGGACAGGATGACTTTGGTTTCTTGCAAGGTCAGCAAATGCCTTTTTGGCTGTGTCTACACGAGCCCCAAACTTCGAAATGGCCACGCAAATGGCCATTTTGAAGTTTACTAATGAAGCGCTGAAATGCATATACAGCACTTCATTAGCATGCGGGCGGCCGTGGCGCTTCGAAATTGACGCACCTCACCGCCGCGCATCTCGTCCAGACGGGGCTCCTTTTCAAAAGGACCCCACCTACTTCGAAGTCCCCTTATTCCCATGAACTGATGGGAATAAGGGGACTTCGAAGTAGGCGGCGTCCTTTCGAAAAGGAGCCCCATCTGGAGGAGATGCGCAGTGGCGAGATGCGTCAATTTCGAAGCGCCGCGGCCGCCCGCATGCTAATGAAGTGCTGTATATGCATTTCAGTGCTTCATTAGTAAACTTCAAAATGGCCATTTGCGTGGCCATTTTGAAGTTTGGGGCTCGTGTACACGTAGCCTTTGCAGCAATTTGTGAGAGGAAGCCACAACTTGGAGCAACTTGTTAGCCCTGCATTTGGAACCTCTAGGTCAGGGGAGAGAAACCTGTCTTGGTTGGCCAAAAAAGATTCCCCTACCCTAAGGCCATTGAACCACAGAAATAATCAAATCACAGGCCATACACACACCACAGAAGAGAAAGAAAGGCAACAAAATTGTGGGGAGGGGATTGAAATATGAGAGATTATATCACTGCTGTGGAATCTCTTGCTAGTCTTGCTGGGAATTAGCTCAGTTTATGGCTTATGAGACCTTCTGGCCATGCCTTGCCCATTTTCTCTTCCACTCTCCACTGTATCTCCATGGAATGTGGGGTCTTCTTTAGGACACTGCCCTCTGGAAGTGCCCACTACTCCATTCTTGAGGTGTCAGTAGCCTTCAATCTCACTTCCACCACTGTGGCCAACTGCAACCACAAAGTCTAGTCCCTTGACTCAGGGGCAAAGTGTAGTCTGTAAAGGTCAGGCTCCAGTGTGGCCAGGTGCAACACAAGGGGGAAGTGGACGGACCCAAATCTGTCAACTATTCTGGGTTCCCAGCCTCTAGCAGCAGCTTTGTCCTGCCTTCCTTCACTCCCCTTAACTGCTGTCAGTAGTCCCTGAGCCACATTCCCTGAACCCTTGCACCTTCTCAGCCCTTGTGGCAAGGCTCTAAGACCGGGAGATATCAGGCAGGAGCTTCTATCCAGCTCCCCTGAGCGTGTCCTTCACAGTAACCTCCCTGTCTCCTCACAAAGTCCAGCTCTCAGCACCCAGCCTCCTTCTCCCCTCCACCAGTTGTACCCAAAATGCAATATTTTAGTGTTTGTATGAAAATTTAAATATGATGAAGATCATAAATCCTGTATAATGGGCCTTATTGTACCATGCCAGTCACCCTTTCTGATTAGCAGAAAGGAATGGTCTAGTGCTGTTGGGAGATATGCACTGGGTAAACTGCTAGTGCCTACCTTGATGCTGAGGCAGGAAAAGACCAGAACAATCTTTGGATCACGCTTTGAGATTCCAGGTTAATGCTTTGTTTCCCTTTGGGTGATGTTGAAGTTATCTCATGCTCTTAAAATGAACTGTACTGTCCTTCTGGTGTTACAAAGAAGTTGTGTAACATTTGTTTGTGAGAGTGAACAATGCATGCATGTGTAAGAGGTACATGTGAAGGCAATCACAAAATCCAGATGGTCAAGGGAGGAGTGAGAGATTCGGAGGCACCACAAGATTATCAAATGCGCCTCTTGTTCTTGATGCTAATTGTGTGGCAGATCGAAGACCCTGAAACTAAGGCAGGCATTCCCAGAAGACAAGACAACAAACCGCACCTAAACCAGCATGGGGCAACTCCCAGAAATAGTCATCTGAAATGAGGACGAAGAATGAAGATGGAAGCAATCATGAAGTGGCAATCAAGCATGAAGCAGTGAGATCCATAGAGGTGAATGGCAAAGAACTACTATAAAGATGGCATGTTTTGCCATAGAACTCTGGGTTCCATTTAGCACTGCCTCAGAGTATTGGCGCACAACTGATAGAACCTGATGCCTCCACTCAGGCCCAATCTATCAGGCCATTAGATTGGTCTGAGCTACAAATAGGTTTCTATAACAGCATCAGCAGGACTGATGTTAGTATGTGTTACACAGGTGAGTGTATATGTTGAGTTTCATGTTCTATTTTCACATTGCCTTTTCTCCTGGACAAGATCCTGTGTGCTTCTTACAAGCATAACATACTGTCCCTCTCTCCACCTTCCCCCTTCTTGTTCCATGCCCACTGCTGGCAGTAGATCAGACCCAGGTCTCAGTGGGAACCATGTTCATTCCCCTCCCAACTTGTCAACCACACTTTGACAAGCCCATTCCTTCAGGACCCCTAGCTGGATATGCTCCCTGGGCTTAGCACTGCCTTCTCTCACCCCTATCCTCTACAGACGTTTATGTCTTATAATTCTATTGTGCTCTTAGTGCCCACAAATGCTGGCTTTCATGGTACTTGTACTATTTGAAGGCGTGTAAGTTATGTGCCTGTTGGGGGGGCTTCCGCCAGGACTTGCAATGTTATGTGCAATGAGGAAGCGTATACATTTTTTTAAACACACACTGAGCTATGTTAACTAATTTTACTTTGCTGTATAAAGTTTACATTCCTCTGTTATACATTTGGGGTAGTAACATTCCAGTAGAAACCCCTTATCTTCTTTCAGCAAGTTTTACTGAATTATAGAGATTTAAATTTGATTATCTCTTTGCCTGGCTTATTTACAGACACTCTTCTGGAAAAAAGGGCCCATTTTTCCTTTAGAATGGCTGCAAAGAAACCAATAAGTGTTCTCTAATTTTACAAAGTTAATTTACAAAGTTTAACTGCTTAGTTTCCTCCTAACTCTGCAAAGTTAATTTACTCTTTCCTTGAATTACTTGATTATTTTACAAAATGACATTTTATTGCATATTACCATTTTAAGCAATACTGCAGGGATTTGCATCTTTTATGCCTGGAGTTCCCGTTTTTTTCCTATCACTATACTCCTGCCCTGGACTTTTAGCAACTAGTTCACTTTCCTTGTTTCTTGTATCCAGGATAGACATTAGGCATGACGACTTACAGGAGTCATAGCAGGGGTTGCTGTGTTTATTTTTTATAATGTACAGTGAGCCACCAGGACTTCTTATTCTTTTTTAGAACTGGAGAAATCTGGGCTATTGAAGTGCTCTGGGTCTTAATGAGGACCCCTTCCTTCAGTAAATCTTGGATTACTCCCTCTATTCCTCCCTCCACTTTGGCAGGTTAGGGATTGCCTGTGTTAATTTTAAAGCTGAGAGCAGTTGGCAGATGGTTATTAAACCCTTCTCCTAATTTAAGATATTTGACTCACCAGACTCCACAGGTCCCTGTGGTTCTGCTGGGCATAACCCTTAGCAAAGACATTTCACCCGTTGTTTTGTATATTGATAGTACCTTTATAAATTAATTAGTTTTAGAACAAAAGAGAAAACTTAAACCTGTGAGCCTATTTAGGTTTTACACAACTTCTATTCTCTGATATTAAAAGGTGTCCATATTGGAAGGCGTCCCCTCATTATGGATACACCATCAAGACTGACGAACATACAAACAAATGGACAAACAAACAAAATTACCCCATACGGGTCACAAAGCAAAGAAGTTCCAAACACAAAGGAATATGGATTAGTACAGATTCTAACTGCCACACACTTAGCAGCACAAAAATCAAAACCAGCTCCTTGTTACTAGAAGGGCAAGTTGTTGGATTCTGACACAAGCACTTGTTAGCAAGACAATTTAAATTCAGGCTCCTCAACCTGACTGCTTGTAAGAGTATACTCTATACCACAAAGAGTTAATGAGTTGGAAAAATAACTCGGACAAACAGCTTTCAGAGCTGGGCAGTTCCTTCAAGGTCTTATAGTCTGGGCATGTGTCCAGAAAACTATTTCTCCGTGCTCTGTTTGCTGAACCTATTTTACCTATCTCCTGTATATATAACATAAAGTCACAACTCCTTTTTATCCTTGTGTCTGTCCAGACCACTACAGCAAACTGAAACTTAGTTAAACTCATTACAGGGATCTTCCCTCCATTATTATACATGCTGGTTGCAAAGCCTTGGCTTGAATCTCCTACTTCATATACTCTGTCCTTTTTCATGCATGTTCTTTCTTTTACATGTTTCCGAATCAACCTGCAGCTGTTTGACTTATGCCTTCTCAGGCTGCTTGTGCTGAAATCCTTCCTTTCTGCAGCATACATGAGCAAAACTGCTGCTGCCAAACTATCCCTTTGCCCTCGTCACTATCTCTGTGTGGAATCCCTGATCAGCTGTGCTGTCTTCCCCACCATTCCTTATTCTCCTAGTTTGTATTTAAATAGGGGCCACACGCTGTACATAAACCCCCACTATTACTACCTTCTGTACCTCCCTACCATCATTTCTGACAAGACTTAGAATTGGTTCTCACTCTTATGGGGTTGGTTATGGGTAGAGGGTCGGCTCGGGTTGCCAAATCTTCCCATGGGTAGTGAACTGATGGTATGATTGGTGGCAAGCACCAACTGAGAGTTCCCTCACCTCTAACTTTGGTGTTTCCTCCAGCACAGAGGTTGCAAATCCTGCAGTTAGTTTGCTTGCTCTGAGGTGTGTTTTTGCTTTTCAACACTTCCGTCAGGGTTCTAATTTCCTTTTCTTTTAAATTAAGGATGTCCAGTAACGTTATCACTGCATTCTCTGCTTTATCCCCTTTCTGATTAGTCCGTAACTTGACAAATCCTCCTTAGTTCCGGCTGCCGTGTATCCTGCTTTCTTGACAGCTGCCAGACACATGCATATATGCTTATACTTTAAATAATTTCATGGGTCAGTTTTCAATTCCGTTTTAGATGACATAACCTCTGCCTGCCTAGTCAGTGATCTGAGGATGTGTGTTATTTCCTGTATAAGATCACGTGAGCTTAGGCTTCTCGGTGTAAGTATTCAGGTTTGGGGGGGTGCACTCCCCTTCCTTTACAGACATTTATGTCTTATAATTCTATTGTGGTCTTAGTGCCCACAAATGCCGGCTTTAATGGTACTTGTACTATTTGAAGGCGTATAAGTTATGTGCCTGTTGGGGGGGCTTCTGCCAGGACTTGCAATGTTATGCGCAATGAGGAAGGGACCACCAATTCACACTACCTGCTGCCTTGTGTATCCAGCCAGTCCTGGGCTTAATGTATGGCTCAATTTATCCTTGGTGGTTTATCCAGTTCCTTCGTAACAACCCCTTAGCTTAAACAGTATACATCCCTCTTGTACTTGTCCCCCTTTTTTAAGGATATCCCTTCCCCCACTTTTCACTCTGTGTTTGGCTTAAACACATCCAGGTTCCTTCCGGTTAAATTTGAAAAAAACGGAACCAAGATGTGTCTGCAAGAAGAGAGAGACCCACATCCCTAGCCTAATGAAGTGGTAAAGTAAACATACTCACCTCTCTTGGATGTTAAGTCTCTGGCTGTCAGACAGCTCACAAGCTTGGACCCCAGATGAGCCCCAGATTGTTGGAAACAAAATCTGGACACAATATATGAAGCAAGCAGGAGGGTTTATTACACACAGCGCTGGTGGAGTGCCACTTTGCCCATCAGGACTCACTGGAGCACTGCCAGACAATAGGTTACAATTGATTATATAGATTATTGATGGGTGGAGGGAAAGTTACGACATGGGTGTTACCCAAGCCTTGATAGGTCCTGGCAGGAAGACGAAATGAGCACAATTAGCCAATAATCTGAAAAAGGTTAAAGACCATCCCCGACCATAACTTTTAGATCATCTTATCTCTCATACAGGTGTTTTTCCTAACAAGTTATTAGAACAAAACAGATAGACAATAACCATATTTATGTTGGATAGGACAGATGATGCATCTATGAAGGTGGTGATGATGCCTCCATACTGGCACATTCAGGGGTACTTTACATAGAGGGTTGAAGCAAAAGATGTTAATAGCATAAAGCAATAATATATTTGTTTTGAATAGCAGTCTGGGATGGCAGAGGAGAAAACACCATAATTAGGTTCTCATATGCAGGGCGTCTCTTTGGACTGTGGTTGCTGAGGCAACTATCCCTCCCCTCAGACTCCAAGGTCCTGCCTGAGCTGGGACAACTTTTCCTGGGTCTGGTGAGTGAAGGGGGGGAGAGGGGGAGCAGCGAAGTATCTCTCCATTCATGCTAAATGGGTTTCTGAACTATAGAATTATAGGCCTACTCCAGACTTTAGGATTCTAATAGGGGGTCTTTAGCATAACTTGCCTCAGAAATTTCCAACCTACATTGATGATGATGATGGAAGTATAGGAGTCTTAAGGATGTAAATAAAATAAGGCAGTAATGCAAGGTCTACAAACTAAGGTCTCTTAGTTTAGTCAGTCTAGGTTGCAGGTATAAAGGAATATCACACAATTGAGCGACCTATCACTGACCCTATGCCTATGAGAGAACAAGATTACTGTAAAAGATGCACTAATATGTCCTTTTATGGAAAAATACATGAATCTAGTGACAATATGTGATTTTTATGGAAAAATACATGACCCTATACCAGAAAATATCTCATTGTAACATCACAGAAGGTTGTGTTTTGACCACATTTTGCCCTGGAAACAGATTGACATAAATGTTAATAAAATGCTAATGAAGAAGAGGGGAACTAAGAGTACAAGGACTATCTATTGAAAGTGGGCCACTGCAAAATTTGTGGTGTGTGAAAATACAAATTAGGAAAAAGAAAATGGAATCCTTGTGCACATGCATACCATGGTAGGTATGTTCAGAACAACAACATAAAAGTGTTTCCTTTTCATCTTTACTGAGAGATCTCACCTGCTGAGAAATCCATCAGACCCTGTAGTACCTTTGGGGATCTGAGTAGGAATAAATGTGAGCATTGAGCGATACAGCCTGTGAGATGTGTGGGTGAGTGTAATGTATAACTTTAATATAAACAAGACCATTTACTTGTAACAGTGTTTCCGGTCACTGAATTCATTTTTCATGTATTTCTAAGGGTCTCCCAATCTGCGAGAATCATGAAAGGCAACTTTGTCCATATTGATTTGGAAACTAACAGGAGCTGTGCCCATTTGTAGGTTAACACCGAAACATTAATCAAAATAAAGAGAAACCAAAAAACAGAATCTCAAAACACAGATATTTGTGCCATAATGAGCTGAGAGCGTAAGAGAGACAAATTCTTCCTACACTTCATATTCATTGTTGTGCCCACATCTCAACAAAAAAGAACGTCTGTGAACAGGAATAGTCACATTCAAGAGAAAATAAACACTACTGAAGAGTGCCCTTTGAATAAAGTCTGACTCAACTTCTTCAGTTATGTCCCTGTAAGCTAATTTCAGGCACAAACACCCTATTTGTCTAAACTGAAGATATAAACATAGGCCTCACCCAGTTTATTTCCTTTAAAATATGCAAATAAAAGTACAAGTGTAACTTATCCTCACCACTGTCTTACACCTCTCTTCTTTTCCCAGTCAGATTCCACTGAAGAGTACATATAAATATTTAAAAAGCATAGTTACACAGCAAGGCTGAAAAATTGCAGAAAAACAGGAGTGCTGAAGCACATTTCCAAAATAATTGTCTTTCCAGTATTGAGGAGAATTTTAGAAAATCACATCTTTAATGTATCATATTCAACATTTTCAAACAGTTGTGTCTTGAACATTAGCATTGCACATAAAGTAAAGCTGTTAATGCTGCAGCTAGATAAAACAAAGAATTCAAAAATAGGTACAGCTATTATTGTGTTTCACACATAACTTTTATAACAAAAAATTTAAAATGAGGAATATACCCTAATAGCAGAAAATGCAACCACAGTTTAGAGAGGCTGCAGTCACAAAGACTACATAGATAGCTGTTTGCATAGTATAAACCATTAAAGGCCCTTGTGAGACTGCTGGTGGAAAAAAGTATTTTTCCATGCAGAAAATGTTGGCAGAATGAAGGCTGAAATAATTTGGGCTCAGATAGTATAGTCCATAGACAAGGAAAATCATATTGCATTTTGACAGAAAAATACTGTGGGATCCCTATAATCCATGGAAATTATTATTTTTTAAAAGGTATTTGACCGGTCTGAAGGCAAGATCATGTAATGTGCATGCACAGCATGGGGTAAGCACAGATATATTCCCAGTGAACTAGAGGTAGGACCAAGAGTCATGGCGCTTCAGAATTAGGCAGATGGATTGGGGTTCATGAGACCTTTTTATGTGGTACAACATACTTTCCTACACAACTTCCTGAACATGCAACCCAGCTCATTTGTCTGCATGAGACATTTACCCTATCTCCACCCAATAGCTATCAGAGAAAAACATGCAAAGTGCACATTTCAGCAAAAACAACAAGGAATCTGGTGGCACCTTAAAGTCTATACCCTAATAAATTTGTTAAGCTTTTGTGAGATATGACTCTCATCCTCACTCAGCTGCTTGAACAGAAAGAAAGACAGGGAGACACAGATGGGAGTGTAACATCAGTGCTGGTTAAATCAGTGTGTGTGTGGCTCACCTCAAGAGATGAGAAGGTCAGAGTATCTGAATGGAAAACTGCTTCCAAAGAGAAAGCCATTCCATTTCTCTATTCCAGCCGATTCTGATGGTGTTAAATTTGCATTGGAATTCCAGTGTGCAATCTGTTTTTGAAGGTTTTTTTCCCCTAAAAATGGCAGCTTTCAAGTCCCTAACTCTTTGCCCAATGTAGATGGCAATGGAGTACTGTTGGCACATGATGGTATATGTCACATTAGAAGATGGTCTATTGAACACTCCTTTGAAGGTATGGCTGAAGTGGTTAGGCCCTGTGATGGTGTCAGGAGGGTAGATTTGTGGACAGAATTGGCACCAGGGTTTGTTGCAAGGACTAGTTCCTGGGTTAGTGTTTCTGTTGTGGGATGAGTGTTCGGCACTATTTTTTTTCATGTTGGGGGCAGGGAGGTGGGTGCTGTCTCAAGGTGAGGACTGGCCTACCCATGAAGGTCTGTGAGAGAAGGGGGTCATCATCTAGGACAAGCTGCAGAGCCTTGAAATGTGTAGGGAGCACTTTAGGTGGGGGCTGTAGGTAATGACTAGTGATGTTATGACAGACCCAACAAAGAAAGCAATAGAATGCCACTAGCCATTACTCTGCAGTCACACACACCCCACAATAGAAATACCATCATATGTCAGCAATGCCCATCTTCCATGTACATTGGACAAACCAGAGTGTCTCTGAATATAGACATGGAATGGTTCCCTCATTAAAACAAGTAATTTCCTCTTCAGGTACTCTTCACTTTCTCATCACTGTTGGAGGTGATCCAAAACAACCTTGATTTTATTAGCACCAATGTTACACTCCCTGCTCTGGAGCCTGCCTTTCTTTCACTGCAAGCACCTGTGGAAGTGAGTTTTATCTCACAAAAGCTTGTGCCCTAGTAAATTTGTTAGTCTTTAAGTTGCCACTAGACTCCTTGTTATTTTATCCAGAGTGAGAGTCTTACACTTGTTTGGGCAATGGTTCTCAACCAAGAGTATGTCTACCGGAGGAGCACTCAGAGCTCTTCCAGAGGGCACATTATTTCAGTTTTTCTCAACCTACTTTTATTAATAAAAATGACTTATTTTATGTTAATCTAAATTATGGTTCTGAAGATTGTAGATCCTAAAGTTTGAAGACTGCTACTTATGACTTCGACGTCTAATGCTGGAGTAAAGGACCATAGCCATGTCCCAAAATGACAGTGCTGCAGTCTTGCCTACAAAGAACATAGGTAGCTAAAAGAAACATTCTACCTGTAATGAACTGCATTTAGCGTCACAATGCTTTCCTTACAGACATCGGAAATCAAACACTATCCATTGACCACTGGAGTCAAGGATTTTTGACTGAGGAGTGATGCGTATTCATACAAAACATGCATTTGCTCTTCTCTCAAGAGATTTGGATATAGCAATAAAATACCTAAATAAGTAAATTAGTCATAGGACAAAGAATAAGACACTACAGAGACAATCTTGATGTAATGTTCCCTCACTCTCCTAGACTAATGACTTTTCTATTTATGACAAAGTGAATGTAGGTCAAAAATCTCTCAGGCTACGTCTATCCTAGCCAAAAACTTTGAAATGGCCACGCAAATGGCCATTTCGAAGTTTACAAATGAAGTGCTGAAATACATATTCAGCACCTCATTAGCATGAGGGCAGCCGCGGCACTTCGAAATTGATGCGGCTCGCTGCTGTGTGGCTCGTCCAGACAAGGTTCCTTTTTGAAAGGACCCTGGCTACTTTGAAGTCCCCTTATTCCTATCTGCTCATAGGAATAAGGGGACTTTGAAGTAGCCGGGGTCGGAATAAGGGGACTTCAAAGTAGACGGGGTGCTTTCGAAAAGGAGCCCCATTGGGACGAGCCGCATGGCAGCGAGCCATGCAGCGGCGAGCTGCATCAATTTCGAAGTGCCGCGGCTGCCCGCATGCTAATGAGGTGCTGAATATGTATTTCAGTGCTTCATTAGTAAACTTTGAAATGGCCATTTGCATGGCCATTTCGAAGTTTTTGGCTAGTGTAGACACGGCTTCAGACAGGTCTGAAGCAAGTCCAAATCATAGACACCTCTTTGGAAAAATTGGGGGCAGGTTGTTTGTCTATTATTCTGCTACTTTAGGGACTTCTTAGACTAGACAGAATGGCATCCTGAAATTAAGAGGATTTGAAATGTCATAAGCAAGTTTAGCTGTATACAGCCCATCTTGTGTGTATCCCAGAGTACAAGACAGGTCAACAGCAGGTCTGTACACAGACCGGTACTGCTTATCCCGAAAATAGCATTTTTAGTGGTGTGATTGTGCAAGTCTTGACTCTAATGCCTTGTGAACCTCAGCTTAGTTTGCCTCCAAAAGCATTTTTAATTTAAATACTAATACATTTTAGCTTACTTTTGCAAACAATGAATTCCCAGCTTTGTTTAAAAAGATGGTTTTAGAACTGAGCCACAAATGCACATTTAGTTATTTATTCTGGACTTCAAATCATATGATTTAGAGAAAGTGTGTGTGTGCAGGGGAGGGAGGGGATGATGGTCTGCAGCTACTTTAGATACACCATATCCTCATGCAGAGTATCAACATGCACCACAGTGCCTAATATTATATATTCACAAATGGATGAAGCATTCTAGACAGTTTTTGAAAATCTCATCAGTTGGTTTTTGTTTTTAAAAAGGAAAAAACAAATCTGGCCCACTGTTTCTTCCAATATTCTTTCTTATAATCTGTTAAAAATGTTATCTGAAGGGTAAACAAAATGAATCAACCCCAAGTGGGCATGTTTAGAATGTTTATTTAGGTTCTGTAAAATTAGAGAATAGACAGACGGTCACCAAGGCATGTTTTAGTGGTCCATTGACACACATCTCTGCTGTTTGAAGCCTCAAAAACTATTTTCAGTGCCTTCAGGATGTTCATTTGCAGAATATACTATTAAGTCTTACTATAAAATGGAATTAGGAAGTAAGTAATCTGGTCTGCTGATGGTGAATCAAAGCTGTGTGATTGCAATACTGCCATCTTACAGGTATGGCCTCATCATAGTCCTACCTATTGGAATACTGATGTTGAAATTTTAACAGATTTTTGTCAGTGTATTTCCTACTTGCTGTAAAAAGAGACAGAATCATTCTATTATAGCAAAAATATATTCCAGTATATGCAGTATAGTTCTAGAATGTGCACTTTCTGCATAGATGAAACATGGCCTTTGGCCTTTTTCCCCCTCAGTATGTACAGTGTATAAGAACACAGAAGAGAAATGCAGGCCCTGAAGTGTCTTATTTCTGTAGTTCATGATTAGGTAAAAATAATGTAATGCCTGCCAGTCTTTCTTTTTTTAAACCATTCTTTTGACAGCATGGGGAATTGTTTTAATACTACGGATAAAATGCTACCTAAGTTATCGAACCTTCAGAATAATATGATCCCTCCTGACTCACTGTCTTGCTGTCTAGTAACTCATGACAAAACTGCAATAAAGTTTCAAGGACTTCAGCATGAGAAATGTATATTAACAACAGAGTGGTAAATAACATCATGGTGTAACTTGATGGCTTCAACACACTTTCAAGAATTAATGAAAACAGAGCAAGATTCAGTGTTGACTGCATCAAAATCATCAACTTGCAAAGCACAGAAATTACTGTCAACTCAAAAATGGCCTGCAGCTATTGTACAGCTCTGGAGAGAGGGAGTTAGGTGACAGTTCTAAGGTGGTATAAAGGTCTATGGGGAAGTATAAACTCATTGATTAAGACAGTTCCTTTTTAATCATACGTGCTGACAAACTGCAGGCCCAGGCTACGTCTACACGTGCACCCAACTTCGAAATAGCTTATTTCGATGTTGCGACATCGAAATAGGCTATTTCGATGAATAACGTCTACACGTCCTCCAGGGCTGGCAACGTCGATGTTCAACTTCGACGTTGCTCAGCCCAACATCGAAATAGGCACAGCGAGGGAACGTCTACACGCCAAAGTAGCACACATCGAAATAAGGGAGCCAGGCACAGCTGCAGACAGGGTCACGGGGCGGACTCAACAGCAAGTCGCTCCCTTAAAGGGCCCCTCCCAGACACACTTTCATTAAACAGTGCAAGATACACAGAGCCAACAACTAGTTGCAGACCCTGTATATGCAGCACGGACCCCCAGCTGCAGCAGCAGCAGCCAGAAGCCCTGGGCTAAGGGCTGCTGCCCACGGTGACCACAGAGCCCCGCAAGGGCTGGAGAGAGTGTATCTCTCAACCCCCCAGCTGATGGCCGCCATGGAGGACCCCGCTATTTCGATGTTGCGGGACGCGGATCGTCTACACGTCCCTACTTCGATGTTGAACGTCGAAGTAGGGCGCTATTCCCATCCCCTCATGGGGTTAGCGACTTCGACGTCTCGCCGCCTAACGTCGATTTCAACTTCGAAATAGCGCCCGACGCGTGTAGACGTGACGGGCGCTATTTCGAAGTTAGTGCCGCTACTTCGAAGTAACGTGCACGTGTAGACGTAGCTCCAGTGTGTCAAAATAAATGTTTGTTTATGACGAGTAAACATCATATTACATAACAAAATTAAACCCACAATAGCAGTAGTCATACATCCAAGGACTTGAAAACTGCTTTGTTTTTAACACCAATAAACAAACATTATTACTTTTTGTTAAAAATGGTCAAATGATAGTTTGGATTAAAGAACTACCACATACTAAAACTCCAAAAAGAAACAGGGCTTAATCTTTATAGTTCAAAAATGTGGGACGGGGTATTGTTTCTGATTTTCTGCTCTTCTAGGTTTTGGAATTTAATTATTATTAAATACAAAAATTGCATTAATAAAATAAACATATTCCCCATATCTTGAAGTATTTTTTTACTCATGGTAATGTCTACAGTAAAAATGCATAGATACCTTCACACACTTTTTACTACACCATTCTGCTCCAGAAATACTTCTTGTTGTGCTTATACCTGAAAGTTAAGCTTGAACTTAGTCAAATTTAAATTTGCTAGAAGAAAATTAAGTATTTTATTTGAGGGTGACGAAAAATGTAATGTAAACCTGTAAAGTTCCATCTGCATGTTTGTGAATGCAGAGATTCCGTATCCCTAAATGTTCAATGAGCTCCCCTCAAAAGCAGGCCTGCATTGTTTTGTGCAACCACATTCTTCCCAATGGAGTTTCACTGGTGTATAAGGGTGTCTGTGTACAAGGCTCACTGCACAGTCATGGCTTCAGACACATACATCAGCTAATTACAAAAGGGCAAAGGTGCAAAACATTGATGCTGAATCATCCCAGTGCTAACTGACTGAGACAGCTCTGATTCAGAAAGGCCAAATCAATGTGTGTTCAAAACAGCTCTTAAATCTTTCCAGTTAGAATCCATCCATAAATGATACTGTTCTCAAAGACAAAAATCTTTACAGATGCATACTGTAGACCTCCACTCTAACAGTCTCACACACAGACAACTCCAGCTGGGGTCAGCGAGGGTCACATGCAGAGCTGTCCCATGGGGATGGTGAATTTGATGTGCGGCCTGGGCCCACACTTTTGGGCAGCTCCAAGTTTCAATAAAATTGTGATTCTCCTGATATTTGACTCTCTGTCCTGTAACCCAACTGATGTATGACTGGCATGCCATTTGTCCTGATAGTCAGAGGAGGAGGCCGGTGAGGAGGTGATGTGGAAGGCAGGCTGGCAAGTGTAGTGAAAAGGAGAATGTGGAGGCAGTAGTGAGGTGAGAAGGCAGGTGGGCAGGTGGTGAGAAGGTGCGTAGTGGGCAGGTGGATGAGGAGGCAAGTGTCAGGAGGGAGGGGATTGAGAAGAAAGGAGGCAGGTGGGTGGGGAAGAGGATGAGAAAGGCAGCAGAGGCTAGGTAGGCAGGCAGATAGCAAGGAGACTAGTGGGGAGACTGATTTGTCTTTAAGACCAGTAAAGAAGCTGCTTTAGGTGTTGCACAGAAGTACATGCCATTGAGATTAAATACACATTTTCCACCCTGCAAAGAACAGTTTACAACAAAATCAGTCTGCTGCACAGTGATGTTTATGCCCACTGAAATCACTAATAGACGGTAGAATGCAAAGTGGTACCATAAAATTCTCTCTGGGGCAGTGACACTTACTACAATGAAAGTGATAAATAATACAGCACTGCATTCAGTTAAGTACTTTTTCCCACGTACGCTTTGCTACTGGAACAGCCGAGCAGTGCAAGCATATTCTTCTTTGCTTTTTAAGCTGTGTCAACAAGATGGCTTTGTAGGAAAGAAAACTAAAAAAAGTGGCAGAGAAGGAAAATACTATTTTTAGATTTCATTTTTTATTTTGTAATAAGCCAGCAGACTGCTAAACATTAACACATTGGGCTTCAATTCAGCAAACTCAGAGTTCTACTTTTGATTTGAGGTCATGTCTGAGTTTTCTTGGGTTTTACTACTGCTGAGTGATTTAGAAGCCAAATTTCTAATATATCCTCTTTCTAATAACACTTAGATTGGGCAAATCCAGCAAGCAAGATGCAACATAATTATCTCTGGTACATATTTGACACATTTCAAGAGAACAATGACAATGAGACAAATGAAAGCAGACCAGTTACCATGAGGCAGGTTAAAACATTATGCAAAGCATCTCTCTAATCCAGTAAGGGATTAGGTTAACTCAGTATCTATCCATGAATTAGGATGTCATCCATGTAAATTGCTGTGATCCTATTGGCTAAAAATGTCTGGAACAACTTAAATTGGCACATTGTCACTACTAATAGTCAATCATACATCTGTTTGATCAGACTGGAGACAGAGTTGTACAGAAGCCTGGCTTGAGAGAGTGGCAGGAAATACAATCGGCATGAAAGGCAGCATGGACTGCTTGCTAATGGCTCTCTCTGGATTTTGTTTCTGTATTTTAAATAAAAATTAAACATTCCCTATGCATACCAGTGCTTCATGCTTCTGCTCTTCATAAGTTAACGGATAAAATAGAGAGAGATAATGCATCAGTTCTCTGTTTAGGCACTCTTAATTTTATCTCATAACCATTTGGTATCAAAATGGTCAGTGTGCCTCTATCCATGACCTGTGGGTGGGTGAGACAGATGATCTGTCTTTTGTATTCTTACTACCACTTCAGTCTTCTGCTCACTCGAGCTGTGTCTACACGTGCACGCTACTTCGAAGTAGCGGCACTAACTTCGACATAGCGCCCGTCGCGGCTACATGCGTCGGGCGCTATTTCGAAGTTAACTTCGACGTTAGGCGGCGAGACGTCGAAGTCGCTAACCTCATGAGGGGATCGGAATAGCGCCCTACTTCGACGTTCAACGTCGAAGTAGGGACTGTGTAGACGATCCGCGTCCCGCAACGTCGAAATTGCCGGGTCCTCCATGGTGGCCATCAGCTGGGGGGTTGAGAGATGCTCTCTCTCCAGCCCGTGCGGGGCTCTATGGTCACCGTGGGCAGCAGCCCTTAGCCCAGGGCTTCTGGCTGCTGCTGCGGCAGCTGGGGATCCATGCTGCAGGCACAGGGTCTGCAACCAGTTGTCGGCTCTGTGGATCTTGTGTTGTTTAGTGCAACTGTGTCTGGGAGGGGCCCTTTAAGGGAGCGGCTTGCTGTTGAGTCCGCCCTGTGACCCTGTCTGCAGCTGTGCCTGGCACCCTTATTTCGATGTGTGCTACTTTGGCATGTAGACGTACCCTCGCAGCGCCTATTTCGATGTGGTGCCGCGCAACGTCGAGGTTGAACATCGACGTTGCCAGCCCTGGAGGACGTGTAGACGTTATTCATCGAAATAGCCTATTTCGATGTTGCTACATCGAAATAAGCTATTTCGATGTTGGCTTCACGTGTAGACGTAGCCTCGGTGAGGCATTTCTCAGGAGAAATAAATGTATTACATTTTTATTTGCCATTTCTTGATGATACAGATACACTACAGCACAGTTACAGTACCATTCTATTTTTTGTGTAATTAGTTTTAAATAGCCAGAATCTTAATTTAATGCCTAAATTGACTAACTATTCTTTCAGTCTTGTTCTTAATATATGTATATAGTTAGAATTCTGGTGCGTTAAATACATGACAGATTTATAGTAATTGTTGTAAGTTACACTATTTGCTACATGAATTATCACAGAATTTTACATTCATGTGTTTATCTACACAGCCAATTATGTTTAAAGTGAAATTTATTCATGTATAATTACTAAGTGATCCATATGTTTACATATAAAATTGGACCTTGTTACTTTGTGTGTGTGTGTGGTGAATAGAGTACCTTTAACTGTTTTCTCATTGTTCTCATGCAGCTACTTGGAATTTTCAGATGAAAAATTCTCTCTGTATTTACATAGATCTGGGTGCATAGCTACCTAGTTAAGGAAGTAACAAAAACCAAATTCATACAACTCCCTTGGAATGTACAAGAAGACAACACTTTTGAAGATTGTAATTATGGGAAAAATAATTCATTTCTAGAAGAATTAGTTATGTTTCTGTGTTGAGTGGAGGAGGAAATCATCACTGCTAACAGTCTACATTTCTTGTTTTCCAGACGATACAGTGAGGGCACAGAAAAAAGTCCATGTATCAGGCCGTCAATATCACTTATCATTAGTCTCTTTTGAATCAGCTTTGTGAAGAAGAAACTTAAGTAAATGATTTCCAGATCAACATTTCAAATTATTTTGTGTCTCTCTCTCTTAAAGGGATACAATTTTTTTCGTACTTCTGCTTTCAAATAACATGGCACAAAGGTATTTGAACTCCATTTAGGCATGCAGAATCCAGCAGTGCTTTGACTGGCTTGTCACAATCATCCATTGTGCAAAATAAATATATTTATTAAATACATTTCTTTTAGGAAGACACAAAGGCCATTCTTTTAACACCAAGTAATGGACCAAGGACCCATTTCTCTATCTTCACAGTACTAAATCCTTGTTTAGTGAAAAGGATGAAAATATGCATCACAAAGACTGACATCTGTTAAAACAAAGCTTCAGAAAGTGGTACTTTGTGATGCTATTCAGCTCTGAAAGCTTTCTAATCAGCAGCCCACTCCTCCCTGCTTCCTATTCCTATCCTTTGGCATGTACAACAATATATAAACCTGACAGTGTTGGTTAGAGCACACCCACGCAGAACAGTAAGAAGCACTTCATCATCTGAGGCCTGTTCAAAACCAACAGAGGGCAAATATTCAAAACTTACCTTTCTCTCTCTTTCTCTCAGTCAGTAAAAATAGAAGTGTTTAGTGATGAAGAAGTAAGACCATGGTGATGACAGGCACAGCAGGCAGGGCCAGTATCTGAGTACGGAAAAAAAAGGTAAAGTGGGAGCAGCAGCCAATGTGCGGCTCATACTACAAATATCGCATGTTGTCCTTACAAATGTTACTTGACATGAAAGTCCCTTTTTAAACTTGAAAGTTAAATAAACAAAATGGAACACGCTATTCTGAATATGAGCTCTGAAAAGTGGGTTAATTTAGTATGTCATTTTGGGTGTTTACGGGAACTGTGTTTTTAACAGAAGTGTAAAGTAACTAAGTAGAAATACTTTGTTACACTACCCAGTACATTTGTTCAGGATTTGTACTTTATTCAAGTAATTTATTTTCATAAAACTTATACTTCCACTTCAGTATTTTTTTAGAAAATACTGTACTTTCTAGTCACCTACCATTTCCGAAAGTATTTGGTTACTCACTATTTCATCACCCCACAAGCCATTATTCAGATTAGCTGAACATGCGCTGTCTAATCATCATGCAGTGATTTTTTTTTAAATAACAAACAAACACAATGACCCTGTGAAAGAAGAACCTTTTAAATAGCCTTTTAGTAGCTGTATCAACGCCTTTTCATTCAAAACCAGCCTTTTAATAGCTGCATTAACACCTTTTCATTCAAAGGCAGTACCTATGCAGTATCTACCATCCATAGTGATCAAGGCTGTTGCCCAAGGTGATTTGCTGAGTGGGGCACATGTGAAGAGTCTCATGTGCCTTTACTGGCAGGAAAACCACCTATGTAGGAGGGGAAATCCAGGAGGAAGTACAGCAGCTGCAGCACTTAATCTGTCTCAGGTAAAAAGCAGTCAGTTGTTAAAGTTCCTTTTCAGTAAAACACAGACTTTCAGATCATTAACAGAATGGCCCAATCCACAAAAGCGCTGGCTGACAGGTTTGTGTGTCTGGACTTTTTAGATGTCTGTTTTGTGTCCATTCATTCTTTTTTGAAGAGTGTTCACCGTCTGCCCTACATACATCGCGTGTGGCACTTTTAACAACTGTTTACAGACAGAATGCTCAGAACTGTCATCTATATTCAAATTCAACACATTAATACGTGGTTTGAACCGGGACAGCAATTACCCGGCCCATTATAAGGACTCTTTTACATACTTTGTTTCATCTAACTCTTAACTTCTCCACCCCACACACCCCTCCTGCTGTTCCACAGCTCTTCTGATTAGCCAACCTTGATAAAAAATTTTTGGGCCTCTGTGCTTTATATATTAAGTCTGTTCTTGTATGGCTATGATCTGAAGAAGTGGGTCTGTCCCACAAAAGCTCATCACCTAATGAATTATTTTGTTAGTCTTTAAAGTGCTACGACTACTTTTTTGTTTTGATAGATTTGTTTTGCTTTTTGTTTTGTTTTGCTTTGCTTTTTTATTTTTTTTTGTTTTGTTTTGTTACCTCTCTGGCACTTCAGTCTCAGGTAGTTCCTGTGCTCTAGTGGGAGAAGCAGTGAGGTGGGTGCCCGGGGCTGGGGCTCCCCTTTCTCCCTGGGACAGAGGGCACCCTGTAGAAGTCCTATGGGAAGAGGGTGGGGCAGGTTGTGCTGGAAGAGGGTCGGGTGGGTGACTGAGTTTGCTAGGAGGTGAAGAAGTTTGTGTGTAGGTGTGTGGGAGTGGCTTCCCTCTGTGTGCTGGCTGGTTGGGATTTGGAGTAACCCTACTATCTGCGTATGTGTTAGTGTGGAGCAGGTCTGGGTCCACTCTCACCCCATTTTCCTCCTAAGCTCCACTGTGGGACTGAGGTGGAGGGCTGGGCTACAAACTGGAGAGTGGAGTCTGACACTTGAGTTTTGGGTGGGAAACCTTTTAATTGTGCCCCTCCCTGACCAGCGGTTGGTTCTGTCTTCCTGCTTCCCTGTCTGGCTTAGAAGTTTTGCTCACTTTTTGGGGAGGATGTGGGGGCTGCTGCTGCCTCCCCAGTGTGAGGCAGGCGGGTGGGTGTAGAAGAGATAACTGTTACTGGAACCAGTTCTTCCAGAAGTCCCCTAGGGAAATGAGTCACAGTGGGTGATATCTGGCTGGATGGCTGAAACACATCTACCTTTCATTCAATTCTTGATGACCTGCCCACACCTCAGGTTTTGTTTATGTTCTCTACAAGTTGTACTTATCAGTATGCTGAAATTTCTCAGGTTAGACAGCCTTCTTAAAGCCCCCAGCCTGAGAAATTTTTGAGCACAGTGTTATTCTTGCACCAAGATTAGGAATAAGGATTTTTCTTTGCTCCCATCTTAACCTGCAAACCCTCTTTATTCTCTGGAAGGATGAGGTGTGGTTGTTGTGACTTGCAGTTTCAATGAGGCACTTAAGCTCAGAGGAATTTAATGGGAATGAGACTCTGCCCCATCGCCCCATCCCCTCTGCAGTGTTTCACCCCTGCTGTTCTGGCGCATAAAAAGGCTTGGTGGAATGCACTTTTTGTTTTTTATAACTTTTGTGTAATATGTTGTAGGGTTTTTGTATTTTTATAATTTTCAAAGTTGTGGGAAATTATGGAAGGAGGTCTGATAATTTTTAACGACAGACAAAATTGCGATGCAAAGAATTCAAGCTTTCAAGCTGTTTATGCACAGAGGCTGGGTCTACACAGCATGGCTTTCCTGCCAGGTCCATGCTAATGAGCAGCCTCAAAACTGCAAATGGCTGCTCATTTGCATGGTCCCATGGCTCATTAGCATAGCCACGTGAGAGCTCGGTCTCGGCAGAGGGAAGTGCCAGCAGTAAGGAGGCCATGTGGGCAAGTCCCTGATGACAAAAAGCCCCTTCTGCCTGAAATTTTTGCTTGGGAATGACAGTTAAATTTGCCTTCCCCAGCTCCACCACACTCTGAAATGACACCACTGGGGAGCCAGGAGTGGTCAGAGAGCTGCAGAAGAGCCATGGACAAGATGCAGCCCCCTTTCAATAGCATGGAGCCAAGCACCAGACGTAAGGGGAAAGGCTGCTGCAGTAAGGGAGCTGCCAGAGCTTCTTCAGAGCAGCTCAAACTGTGGTGGTAGAAACCACTGCAGGGCAAGTGAATTGCTCAGACTTTTTTTTTATCAGTTTCATTTCACAAGCTGATGCCATCTGAAAAGAGCAGCTGCCTTCTGTAGCTACGTCTACACTTGAAGCCTACATCGAAGTAGCTTATTTCAATGTAGCGACATCGAAATAGGCTATTTCGATGAATAACGTCTACACGTCCTCCAGGGCTGGCAACATCGACGTTCAACATCGACGTTGCACAGCACCACATCGAAATAGGCGCTGTGAGGGAACGTCTACATGCCAAAGTAGCACACATCGAAATAAGGGTGCCAGGCACAGCTGCAGACAGGGTCACAGGGCGGACTCAACAGCAAGCCGCTCCCTTAAAGGGCCCCTCCCAGACACAGTTGCACTAAACAACACAAGATCCACAGAGCCGACAACTGGTTGCAGACCCTGTGCATGCAGCATGGATCCCCAGCTGCCACAGCAGCAGCCAGAAGCCCTGGGCTAAGGGCTGCTGCACACAGTGACCATAGAGCCCCGCAGGGGCTGGAGAGAGCATCTCTCAACCCCTCAGCTGATGGCCGCCATGGCGGACCCCGCTATTTCGATGTTGCGGGACGCGGATCGTCTACAAATGCCCTACTTCGACGTTCAACTTCGAAGTAGGGCGCTATTCCGATCCCCTCATGGGGTTAGCGGCTTCAACGTTTTGCCACCAAACGTCAATGTTAACATCGAAATAGCGCCCAACACGTGTAGCCGTGACGGGCGCTATTTCGAAGTTACTGCCACTACTTCGAAGTAGCGTGCACGTGTAGACATGGCTTGTGTGTCATAGCTGGGGGAAATATTTAATTCAAGGGTAGCGAACCTTTCTTTAGTTGGGGCCACAGTCAGGATCACATACAAGTGAGAGGCAAAATCCAAAACCAAAACAAACAGAACCCTCACTGATGTGACCTCCAACTTAGAAGAAGAAATACAGTCCCCTTGCAGGGTCCAGGCTAGTAGATTTTGTGAGCTCCAGCCCCTGAGGGGATGGCAGGAGGCTGGAGCTCCTGAATAGGCTCCTCAAGGCTGTGGGGAAGCCCTGAGCCTCAGGGAGCAGTTTTTGGCAAGCCAGGGGCTTCATTCAGCTCCCCAGGCCTTCGGGTCTCCACAGCTGATTTATGCTAAAATAACCCATTCCCCATGTAGCTCATGTAGGAAGGACATGACTAAGAAGGACTTTGACACTTCCCTTTGCAAGGGCAAGAGACAATAGCCCTGAACTCAGAGGAGTAAGTGACTGAGCAGTTTCCAAAGGAAATGGGGGGCAGGGGAGGTACCATGACCAGGATAGAGGGGGAAAGGGCACCAAAATGCAGATTTGCCCAGGACACCATTTTCCCTAGGGGACTCTGTTAATTTTGAAAATCAATTGCTTCTAAGGTTGAACTAGCATTTTTGCAATTAATCATTACAATGCTAAAATGCACACTTGTGAATGTGGACAAAATAAATATTTTTGTAATTTGACTATAGTATTTAATCGATCACTCTTTAGCTTAAAAAAGGCTACAACTACATTTAAATTCCAGATGTGAAATACAACTCCATAGGGTGTATGTATATAATACATACACACACACACGTGCATACACACACACACACACACACGCTATATGAGGTTAGATAGATGGCTTTCAGGGATGGTCTAGAAAGTGCTTGGTCCTGCCATGAGGGCAGGGGGCTGGACTTGATGGCCTCTCGAGGTCCCTTCCAGTCCTACTCTTCTATGATTCTATAATAATGGGTAGCATTTTTACTCATTTTATTTATTTACTTTCTGTTTTTATGGAGTTCCTATTGCTAGCCAGCAGGCACATTTAGAATAAAAACTATCTATGTTCTAATTTTATATTACTGAGGCATATTTGTGCACCAGAGCAAACTAGTCATCCTTCTCCCAGGTCAGATATTTGAAAGTGTTGATGTCACATTTAAAATAAAGGGACTCACTTAAAATCACAGGATTGAAATAACCCATCTGAAGTACACTGAGGGAGATCTGAAGACAACAGCAGTTGCTAGTATGCTTTCCCTAAAGAATTAAAAAATAGTGATAAAAAAACCCCAAGATTCTTTCTAGCACATGCATCCAGATTTGAATGTCACTACACAAATAAGTAGTAATTGTAACTTCATAACAAAACAACAACAAACAAACAAAAAAGCAGTCCCTAGGGCTTAGCCCGCACAATAAAATAAGGTTGATTAAACTATGTGGGTCAAGGAGTGAAAATCCACGTCCCCGAAACCACAGAGAAGAAGCTAGGTCAATAAACAAATTCCTGCATTCCCTTGGTTATCACCTCTCAAGGAAATGGAGAAGAACCCCTCTGTCATTGTAGGTCATGTCTACACTAAAGCATTACAACAGCTGCAACAGCGCAGCTGTCTGTTGCAGCATTTTAAATATAGACAAGCCCTGGAGCTCTTGTATTTTCTTAACAGGCTGTCAGTTAGGGTTGTGTTAAAACAAGCTGTCATCACAGTTGATTGTTGCTACTGCAATCCAAGGTATATACTATCTGTGGTCTGTTAATAAGTTAATACATACCTACTGAATGTCTGGATATCATCATCATCATCATCCACCATGGGCTCAGCACCCATTGGTGTCCAATGCCTCCCTTATTATTTCCTTCCATCTTTCCCTGGCCAGTGCAAAGTGGCTTAGATTCTGTAGACTAGCTCCACAGCAATCTACTATATCATCTACCCATTCTCTGTGGGGTCTGCCTCTGCTATTCGAGCCATCCATTATACTGAATACCAGGGACTTGACTTTTCACTCATTGTATATTCTGCAGATATACCCAGATAGCTGTAGCTTCCATTTTATAATCTTCTGCAGTGGGCCCTCTTTCCGCTGTATTCTTCCTATATAATTCCTCACTGGTGATTTTCTGTGTCCATCCTATTCTAATGCCTACGTGTTATGTCAAAAGTTATGTAAGTATTACGAACTGGCCTAGAAATATACCAAATGAGATATTTTATTTCTTGTTCACAAAAATCTTTATTTGGTTTTACTATTGTAGCAACAGAAAGAGCTGGGTTTTTTTTCCTCTCAAACCCTGAGTTCTCCTAAAATGGGAATGAATCAAGTTTTGATACAAAACATAAAAGCCCAGGTTCATGCATATTCGCAGATGGAGCTGATATTTATTTTACAATCTGCACTTTGATGCTTGTTCTTGCTGACCTCAGGTGCCTTGTTAGGGAGCAGAGGCCTGAATCTCCCTTCTGTGTTGGTCCAGGAATGTAATTAAAATGATGGCTGTCAGCTCCACCTGCCTAAGAGACTCTCTCTCTTGCAGAGGAAGATGCCTGTGCATAATATTTTTTTTACATGGGGCTGGGGGGAAGTTGCATAGAGGCCACCACATGATCCTTGATGGGTGCAAGGCCCAGGTCCAGTGGCCTGAGATCCATGATAATTGGGATCTTCCTGTCTGCCGCTGCCTTTGTCTGCTTTCACAGCCTTTGTAGTATTACCCTTGCTATCCTCCACCTGTTCTGCTATTGAGGACGTTTACGATTGTTTTTGTCTGGACCCTCTCCCTTGACCTTGCTGCCTTGGGTTACACTGCTAGGAGCATGAGACTCCCTACAGTATCTCTCTCAGGTTCATTGGAACTTGCAAGCCCAATCACCATGATATGGTAATGGTCTGGAGAGTGGGAGGTAAGAGATATCCTCCCTCTCAATCCATATAAAATATTTCAAGGGAGGGTAGAGAAAAGACAGTGAGGCCTTTGGTTTAATATGATAATGTGACAAGAACCACTCCCTCTTAATATATCCACTAGAGAATATTAGTGGAGACATTATCCTACAGTTCCCATTGTTTTTCCATGCACATATTTCATATTTTCAGTGTGGATGGTAATTTACATAAAAGGTAAAAAACAAAATAAGGATGAAGAACACTGAGACCATAAGCTCTCTAGAGAAGGGGCTACCTTATACACAATTGCTCTTCTCAGAATTGCTTGTTGAGACTTACATTTCCAATCAGATCTGGGAATGAAAACTTCTAGAACTATGTGACTGAACTAAATCCAGCAACAGGATGTGCTGCACCTACAGTGTCCCATAAAGGATTGGTGCATCCTGTTACACAATGTGAACCAGCTTCTTTGTGCATGTATATTATTGTCTACTACAATACAGAATCAGAGGGGTCGCCAATTTAGTCTGTATTTCAAATATAACAAAAAGTCTGGGGCACCTATTTAGAGTAACAGATATTTTGGGGGCATAAGCTTTGGTGGGCAAAGACCTGCTTGCCCATGAAAGCTTATGCTCCAAAATATCTGTCAGTCTCAGGTGCCACAGACTTCTTGTTGTTTCACAGTACAGAATGTTACATTTTATTCATTTACGAAAGATGGACAAGTTAGAGCTGTCCTGAGAAGCTCCAAGCAACAATTCCTAATTCCTATGCATTTAAGATTATAATCATATTACCACTTTCCCCACTCCCTTTTTTCCCCTCCCATTTCTTTTCTTGGGTTAAAAAAGAGGATAATTTAGTAATTATGACTGACCAGACATTCAGAGAAAGTTGCATTTACATGAATGTTCTCACATGTATACCACAAATCACACATTATTAATATTTATTCTTTGCATAACAGCTGAAATGAATACACGTACATTAACTTCATTTTGTGTAGCTACAGCACAAGTATATCTAGATATCTGTGTCTTGGCATATCATTAGTATGAATTAAATTGGGTGAGATGGGTATGCATGGGACAGGCTTACAAATATTTAAGTGTATGTCTAAGGTAAATGATATCAAACAAGCCAAACTTCTTCTGGTATTTTGAATTATCCAAATATAATAAAATAGATATGAAAAGATTACTCTTATTAGGGACATCACAGTTTCTCCTCACAGTCATATTGTTCAGAAAAAAAATCATATTGTTAAAAAACAAGGGGTGTTTTTGGCCTGGGAATAAATAAGAACCCAGAGAGGATTATTTGTAAAAAGTTTTAGACACCCAAAATTAGCGACTTATATGGAATGTGCTTGCTCAACCACAAATCCATAATCATATCATGCAGCTGTAACATCTCACTCTATATTTCTCATTATTTCTTATCAAGCATAACGACAAGTTTTTCTTTTTTTTAATGGAATCAGAGGAATACATTACATTTATCTGAAAGAGAGAGAGGAAATCTAAGGTTTTGATCCTGCACACAGTAATACAACTGCTTAGTTATGAACGGAAGCGCCATTACAAGACTTCTCAAGTGTAAAATTAAGCATGGCTATAAATGTTTGCAAGACCAGAGCCTACGAGAATTCAAAGCTAAGAAGCAACTGAAGTCAGTGAAGCCATGACAACTTACAGGAGCTGAAGAACTGCCCTTGTCTCAGCACTGAGGACAATTTATCCATAGTTTTCCAACAATTCTATATTAAAATATGTTAAAATTGGTGGGTGCCACAAACTAGACTCCAGGAACTAGAATCATTTGCACCAGAGTTTTAGTTAAAGCTGCTATAAAGTAAATTTATGCAAGAAGCCATGGGGCTTGTCTACACTCAAAAGTTAAATCACAATACAGATTTAAAATACAATAGATATTCATGAAAACTCCCTATGGTTCTGGTCTGGCTGTGGTCTGAAGAAGTGGGTCTGTCCCACGAAAGCTCACCTAATAAACTATTTTGCTAGTCTTTAAAGTGCTACTTGACTGCTTTTTGTTTGGATAGTGTATAGACTAGCACGGCTTCCTCTCTGTCCCTATGTGATGAGTATCAGAGGGGTAGCTGTGTTAGTCTGGATCTGTAACAGCAACGAAGGGGCCTGTGGCACCTTATAGGCTAACAGAAAAGTTTTGAGCATGAGCTTTCGTGAGCAAAGACTCACTTCATCTGATGCTTCACCAGCCTCTGATGAAGTGAGTCTTTGCTCACGAAAGCTCATGCTCAAAACTTTTCTGTTAGTCTATAAGGTGCCACAGGACCCTATGTGATGAGTGTTTTCCATGTCCAAAATAAGAATGTCCTTCCCTGTGGCTATTCAGGAATAATTATGTCTAGTGTGATATTCTTAAATAATGCCATGTGTAGACATGCCATTAGCTATGCCAAATGATGGTACATCTTCACGATAGTGAAAACTGACCCTATCATGCTTGATCTTCTGGAGTTCGATTTAACATGCCTAGTAGGGCTGTGCTAAATTGAACTTATGGAGTGCCTGCACTGGCACTGGCACTGGTACTCCTTCCCTTTGTTAAGAGTAAGGGAATGCTCCCGTTGACCTCCCTTAGTGGAGAGGAAAATTATGTACATAGACTTTAGCTATGTAATTAACATAGTTAGAACAGCATACCTTAATTCAACATTCTGCAATAGTTAATTCAATAGCTAATACCTTAATTCAACATTCTGCAATAACCTGCCCTCCAAGTTAACATTTGGGGACCTAGGTCTGTTATCTATAGATACAAGACCTGATTTTGTACTCCTTGCCTCTTGAGTACTCATCTATATATCTGTGCAAACTGGATGAACAATGCCACCATTCTGATTTGCTAGCATTTCACATCCATTTTGCACGTGGGGAAATGACTATGAAAGTCAGCGGCGAGTTTGGCTCTGAGATAGTCACAGTCCAGATACACAGCTTCACTACAATGAATAATCTGTTTTTATATCTTGCCGAGAAACTATTCAAGGAAACTTGACAACATTTCTACATCCATCTAAAACCTATTGAAGGAAAAGGCCATGCAATGTCCTATAAATAAGCCTCATTTAGTCTTTTGCTACCTCATGTTTTTTATTTTTGTCATTTTCCATAAGACTACATATGTAGACAGGAAAAACGGCTTAACCATCACAAAATCTTCCAGAAAATATCAAGGTCATCTCCATTCGCTACAGAAATAAATCCATTTTAAAGCAAGGGTTCTGAGCTATAGTGATATTATTGTTTCATGACACCATAAAAATTTATGAAAGGAGAGTTATATTTCAGAAACCCATTCTACAGCTTTAAGCATTATTGAGAGTTTATGGATAATGCCACCAGTTTATGGGTGCCAGAGGCATGCTAAAGTGGTCATCTTAGTTTGCTTGCTTTCAGTGTCTCCCATTTACTTTAATTCTTGTCCATTTTCAAAATGCTTTTGTTTTAAAACTTGTTAAAAACAGATTTAGCTTTCGTTTTTAATTTAATTTTTACTAGCAAACTTACCCAGTGTTGGCTGGGTTCTTAACTCAATTAGTTTTTTTTTAATAAAAGGAAAAAATGTACATTCTTTAGTTAAATTTTTGTATTTTTAAAATATAGTGTTATTTTTGGGACATTAATTTTTATTTCAGATTTCTTAAAAGGAGGGATTGTTAATTTTTTTCTATTTACATTTTTGGTGATTTTTTAAAATGAGAATTACATGAAGAATATTGATTTTTTTCATCCCTTTAAACTCTTATCATTACCTATGTGTCAACAGAAAAGGGTGATAGTTTGCTTTGCAATAACATTTTCCTGTGTTTTTCAAGCCTTAAACATTGGTTTAGATATGCACTGCTCCAAATTTCTCCATGTCTTCTGTATTTCTTTTTTTTCTTTGCTTTTTTTTTTTTTTTTGAGTAGCAATCCTATTCTCTGTTCATCCTGTTTTTCTGGGTGTTGCTGGATCAGAGAATACTGATTTTGGGAGGTGTAAACCATAATCCTTACAAAACTCACTGTGTTCACAGTGCTATTGATTTTAGAGATCACATGTCCACAATCAACCTGAAAAATAATTGACAGAAGCTTTATTTAATTATTATTGTAGTAGCATACTGACAATTAGATGGACTTGTAAAACATTAAAGTTTACAACCATACAATAATTATAACTCATAACTTATAACCTGGGTCTTCAGGATGCTCTGCGCTGGTGTAAGAGACTGTGAGTAGCAATTTGCAGGATTGGAGCCTCAATATTTTTAGATTAAGTAATCATAATTTTTGCCCTTAGTGCCTTTTATAGTTGGAGGCTTACGGTGCCTTTTGTATGAGAAACTAAATAAGACGTGAGGTTCCTGGGGTTTGATTTTCAAAGGTGATGAGTGCCCTTAATGCCAATTAAAAAAAAATCAGACTATCCAAACATTCATCAGGTAAATGGTTTGTGTTAATGACAGCACAGTAAATTAAAATAGTAACAAGAACATAACTGTGAAGCTGGTTTTCTGCACTACACATTTTCACTTGCCTCCCCCAGGACCTTAACTTAAAATTATCTTTTGTAGCATCTTTTCTGAAGCTCTGTATAGCTGTAATGCTGCATTTCCCATGTTTCTAGAGAACAGAAGGTGGAAAGCGAGGAATGCTCTGTTTTGTTCCATTTTGCTAGCTATGACAAATTTTCCAGTGTTATGATCATATGCTCACAAAATTAAATCATATCAGCTAATGATTTCCATGAATAACAAGTGAAGCCAGATTACCAAAATATTTGCCAAAAGACATAAGAAAGTTACTTGTGGAGCTGGTGCAAGAGCAGCAGAAACCTTGACTTTTAGAAATATGATTTATTTCTCCTCTGCTGTTCAAGAAAAGCTTAATAAATGTTCAATCCAACTACATACATGATAGTCCAAATCCCTTCCCATGTAACCAATGCAAGTGCGGTGTCTCTCCCTGGAGGCTCTGCTCCTGCAAACAAATATGTGAGTGGATCTATTAATCCTTCTGACATTCAGCTTTTAATCCTTCTAAAAGAGAAAAAAACCTATCACCTATGTTATGACCTTTTCCCATGACATACTTTCATGTTCTTTAAAAACCAAAAACCTGTTGAAATGCTGGTACTTCAGGAGGACTTCTCATATGCATAAAGTACCTTATATTATAGTCAGTGCCAATTTTTTTTTGAAAAATCTCAGCAGTCACTGTTACTGAATTCACATAAACATTTGTCCTCCCCCAGCTGGTCAGAACTTGATCGGGGCTACACCTTGAAAATGCCCATGTTTGTCTTGTCCAAGCTGAATATATGCCCACTAATCAATATGAAATATTCATAGTATAAAATGATTATTGTACAAGTAACTGAGAATTATGCTCCCTCCCTAGAATCTAGCATATTATGATCTGCCTCAGTGGTGAGTGTTCCTGGGTTACTATTTGCCAGAGTATGCATTAAATATGCATAGTTTACACAAAATCTGAGTGTTTTTATTGCTGTCAGCCCTGCAAAATTTCAACCTAGAACCTCAGAGCCAAGCTGAGCTTTTTATTTCACAGTTAGTAATAAAGGTTCTCCAGGCCAAAAATTATGCTCTCGGTGACATCTGTATAGCCCTAGCAAAATCAATGAAAGGGCAACAAACAATTTAGATGTAGAAAACAGAGTTACAATCTACCTTAATATAAGGGGCAGCACATAGCTGCACTGTCTTGAGAGGAGACCAAAGAGCAAATTGTGACTCAAAAGATTACATTTCACCTGCTCAACCCATGCTCTGGGGCCAAGGGAGTAAGCTACTTCATTTCTTCCCACAGAGCAGCTTACTCCCAGCTAGCTACTCTAGTCATCAAGTTGAAGGGAAAGGGAACCAGGGCTCCATTATCCCCAGTTACCCTTCTCCAAACTCTCATAACTGGGAGAAACCAGCAGAGAACCTCTGCTCTCCTCTCCATGGCCAGAGTCACAACCTAAGCAGCGCTGGGCAGAGGCTGAAGGAGTTTTACTCCTCCACATTCTTCTCAATGGCCATATATGGGTTATGACAATTTGTTCCTTAGTAAGTTATGGTGCTGATGCATAAGGGAACTCTAACTCTCTCTTAGGCTGTCTAGATTGCTAAAAACTGTCAGCAAAAGACACACAAATTGTGCAATGCATTTGTGTATCTCTGCCTGACAGTTCTGTTGGGAGAGGCTTTCCTGACACTGTGCCCATTCACACGGGGCCCAATGTCAGGAAAACCCCCTCTGCGGACACATCCTTTCTTCCTAGTGGAACAAGGATGAAAGTGATGTTGGCAGATGGCTCCTGATGTGACAGATATCTGTCAGGAGACAGGAGGCCTCCCAACAGAAGCCTGAAATCTAGACATAGCTCTAGTTGGGTTATGAGCTGTTGAATGGAATAAAAAGCAGAATTAAAAAGATCATGTAAAATGCATTGGATTTGATTAATTTGGGGAGGGTACAAAACGAAGAAATGACAAGGACTGATTTTTAAGAAATGTGAACTCTTGCCACCTGATCCCTTTGCCTATTCACCCTACCTCCTCTACTAATTTAACATGACTGAAAATAATGTCACATATCTGGCTGTAACTGAACCATCTATTCTAGAATTACAAGAGTTTCAAGCAGTCACATAGTTCTTTGGCTTTCTAGCATTATTGAATTCAGAGCTTTTTTGGTCCATCACAAAAAGGTCTAAATATATCGTTGTGACTAAGCAAGATTAAATAATGACAAGACTATCTGACTTCACAGATTTGGTTAAAATGAAAAAGAAAAGCATTAATTTTAGCATTAATTTTGTGAGCATGTGATCATAAATAAATTCAGAAGAGAAAAGACTGTTCCAAGAACATTAATATTAGTTATTTGGGATTTGTAATGTCCTTAACCGGCAAACAGATCTATCAAAGGAAATAGAATATGTAGAGAAAGGGCAATATATAGCAGTTAAGCTTGTGCTGTACTATACAGTGCCAGGCACTAAGTGGATGAAAATACCTGTACTATTTGGACAGTTAGATTGGGAGGTTTGCTTTTCTTTGTTAAGCAATTCCTAATTTTGGATTATGATATTTTGTACCCCTTCCAGGTCTAATATATTTGAGGTTGAGGTTACAAGGAGCTTACTCAGGGTTTGGGTGATTTACACAATTTTAATACATTGTCCTTTAATTAATTTTAAAGCATTGTTTAAGTACTAATATTACTGTAGAGAATCTTAGTTGAACTCGGGAACACTGAATAATGGCTTCAATGATTAGAGTATAAAAACTGCCTCCAATCCTTCAAATGCAGAAGCACATGCTTCCCTATATACATGTGAGTAGTCCCACTGAGTACATATACACAAGATTACTCATTAACCGGGGTTCATATTTGCTTTCATACACAGGTCTTCTATGACAAAAATAGCTATTTCACATCTTAAAGTCTTTAAGTCATGTTGCACAAAGCAAATGCATATAAAAGACTATAAAATTAATTGTAAATGCAGTGTTACTATATGCCTAAAATTTAAACCAAGAGTCATACAATACCACTGACTTTCAAGGGGATACATGGGTGCAACTGATGGCAGAATTTGACCCCACAATTACCAATTCTTTAATCTATTTAGGAATTATAAGTAAAATTTTCCAACGCACCCAAATGATGTAGGAGCCTAAGTATCACTTTCAAAAGGCCCTGGGAACATGAGTAATGAACTTTAGCTGCTAAGTGCTTGTCATTATTGCAAATATGACTAAGCTTTCAGTAGCAAAATCGATTGTAAAATTATCAAACTGACATATCTATCATGACACAAACCCCCATCCACTATATCCCACAATTTAATAAATGGAAATATCACGCAGAGTAGAAAATAATCAACTATACAGTGCTGCACTTAAAAAATCCTTTCTGATCCACACAGGTTGAATATACTATGTTAATTGGTCATTAATAATAGGAATGGAAGGGGATTAGAGCTTTACACTACCCGAAGGATTATACTCAACTGTGCTGCTTCACTCTGGTTAAACTGGGGTATTATCTGTGATGTGCTAAGAGCACATGGAACTCATGACTAAGCATGCTTTGTGCAAAATCCCAAACAAATAGAAAACTAATGAACAGAAACAAAATAATTTATGAGATTTGATAACCCAAATGACTTTTGCTTTGATATTTTTATTTATTAAAGATTTTGGCTTTCAAACCCTCCATCTTCTATCCATTTCTTACATTATTTTTATGAGAGTTGAAAGTAATGTTTACTTAGAGGTGCAGGTTAGAAGGTTATTGATCACAGGAGGCTCCTGAAGCAATTGGACTAGACACAAATTGTAATTACTGAATACAATCTATATGTTCAGGAATTAAGGGGACAACCAACCGAAGCAGAGAACAGAAGGCTTGCAGTAACTAAATTGTTGCAATTCAGCTTCAGCTTCACAGCATGAGTAAACTACATTTCAACAGTGACTCAAACTTTGTCCTCATTTTCACTTCTGTAATAAATAATATTTCAGGCAGAGGTCTTGCCACCTGCTGATTCTTTATTTTTTTCGAACAGGTTTTATGTATTGTCAAAGTATTAAACAAACAGTGCCTTTAAATTAAGTTTTATTTAAGGACAGCATACAATTAAGTGTATGTCTGGAACGCAAATGCCTGCACTACATCATTTTCTTTGTGCATGACAACAAGCATTTCTTTTGTTAATAGGGAGAAAGAACAACACAACTGTGTAGTTTCCCCTATTTTTTGTATTTCCTGGAATGTTGGCTGAAATATGGGGTGGTGAGTACCTGGTGTGATACAGCATCATGAACTGGCAGCAGCTACTCTAAAGTTGATGTTGTCTTCCCTTCATTCACTACCACATAAGCAACCTCATTTATAACCCTGCAATGACTGTGTATTCCAAACCTGTTCATGAAAAATAAATGTACTTCAGCAACATTTCACACTATGAGGCTTCCTAGGACTCAGGCATACTGGTGTAAAGCATCATTGGACTACACCCCTTTTCAAGTTCTCACTGTATAGTTTAACAAACAATACAGTACACACTCGATTTATGCGAGGGTTCCATTCCCATGAACCCTCGCCTAACCTGAATTTCACATAAGTAGGGGAGGCTTTTTCCCCAGTGGAAAATGTAAGTCCTGGCGTGGGGAGGCTGGCGGTAGGTTGGGGTAGGGAGGTTAAGCCTTCAGTGGGTTAGGGCTCTAGGTGGGTGGAGTTGAGACAGAGCCATGTGCAGGGGGACAGCAGTTGAACTGGGGGGTAGGAGGGTTGAGCCAGAGCTATATGTGGGGGTGGTGAGCTGGAGCTGTGCTTGGGTGGTGATCTGGGCTACGGAGAACACACTGGCCCTGGCCCTGGGCCTGGCCCCAGGCCCAGCCCAGAGAGAGGGGTAATGGGATACAAGGCTGGGCCACAACATCTAGATCCTCATTCTGTATCAGGAGGGGCAATTTGGACCACAGCTACCAGTCCCCCACTCCTGTCAGCAGGGGTAGGTTGGTTTGAGCCATGGCTCCTAGCCTCCCCTCCTGTCTCGGGGTGGGGTGGGGCACCAAGCCACAGTTTCCTGTAACAGCTTCAACCCATGGAGTGCATCCCCACCTGGGGCGGCGCAGTTCTCTGCACCTCACCCAAGTCTGGGTATGGCCGACCTTGAGGCAGACAGCCGTCACCCTGGAGTCAAGTCCCCTTTAATGGGGCCACTGGCAAGTAATGTATGCACTCAGTCCCTAGGATGGGGTGGGCAGCAAACAACCAGTCTGAGGAGGGGTCCAGCCCTGGCTCAGGGCAGGGCAGCAACCACGCCCTCTCAGGAGAGTCTGGCTGTAGTTCAGGGTGGGCAACAAACAGTCCCAACTGGGGAAATTAGCTCAAGGCTCATGGAAGGGCCAGGCCCTGGTTCAGGGCAGGGCAGCTGGCAAACTGTCCATAGTGCAGGTTGCCCAGCCCTGGTGCAGGGTGGGGCAGCAGACAAACAGTTAGGGAGTCTCATCTCTGGTTCAGGGCAGGGTGGCAAACACCCACCAAAAGCAGTGTGGGCTGGGAGAGGCAAGAAGTGGCCTCTGCAGGAGTGGGGTCAGAGGATGCAGGCCCTCCCACTCCACTGTGCCCTGGCCCAGAACCATAGCAACAGCTCTCACCATGAGCTGGGTAGTGGGGATTCAGACCACAACACACTACCATGGGCTCAGGTGGAGCATTCCCTGGGCTCCTACCTCCACATCCATCGGTGCCTGTTCCCATTTGGGGTGTTTGGTGAACTCGGGAAGGTGGGTCTCCTCTGGGTAAGTGGCAGCTGTCAGGACCGGTCAGTTGGGCATCTCCACATCATTTGGGTAGTGGACAGCGGGCAGGATTGTAGCCTCTGGCAGGTCCGAGGCCTTTGGGTTACTAGCGGTAAGCGAGACTGCAGGCCTGTGCCCATCTGGGTCTCCGAGCTAGCTGGCAATGGTCAGGCTCTCTGGCTTAGGTGGGTCCTTGGGGCTTGGGGCTCATCGCAGTACCATGGGCCCCAGTAGGTCGGGAAAGTCTGGGTATCTGGCTAATGGGAGGCTTGGCTGTGGCCCTCTGAGTAGGTCAGGGTAGCTGGCTGGTGGCTCTTGCCAGTCTGGCACAGGCCTTCCATCTGCAGCCCACAGGAGCCTGGTCTGAGGCCTCTTTTCTACTCAGAGGCCAGCCTTTATGAGCCTCGAGACTCACCCCTGGTACTTCCAGCCCCGGATGCTTCTTTTGGGGGGTGGGGCACAAGTGTTCTGGGCCCATGCACCAAGGACTCTGGGAGGCCTCCTCAACCTCTGAGTCAGGAGGAGGCCAGTGTACCTCGCTGAACTCCCTTTCTGAGGTGCTCAATTTTTATCCCCTCGTTGCACAGAGTTTAGGCACTGAATTCAACATAGGAGAACCCCATTGATTTCTAGGCTCCTAAAAAGTAGGCATGCTTACACTTTGTGCATTGGCAAGCCTAATTTGTTTTTATTAACCCAACACTACTATTACTACTGACGTGCCATTAAGTCATCAAAATTAATTGTGTTTAGACACAATTTCAAGATTTTCCAAAATGACTTTTTTTGCATTTTGAAAGTTCACCAGAAATTTGCAAATGAATTCAATGTAATCAAAAGTGATTCTGATGAAATGGCATTTTCCAGTGGAAATATCAATGAATAATTTTAACCAGCTTTACTCCAAACATCAATTAAGTACCAGAGAATAAGTACTGGGAAATTTGATGAGCTATTTATTCTAGTAACATCTGATGGATATTTTCTACTGCCACTGCTATTAAATGGCTTTTTACTATCAGTGTTCAGAAAGTTTTTGTTTACCGCATTGACTGGTTTTTTTTTCAGTTGTTGACATTGATAGTAACCTTAATTAATTTCCAGCATTTTTTTCAGTATTTGAAAATACACACAGTCCATTACCTATAAAATTATGAAAAATCTAAAATTGCTAACATTTCAGATGATTAGCAAAGTCCCCAAACTTTTAGATTGCTGTAAAATTAGGAGTAAAACATTAAAGCCTCAAGAAGAGACGGGCTGCATAGTAGGGCTTGTTAGCTGAGGGCAAGCCCTGCAGTGTTTCCTTCCTTACTAAGACAACACGCAGTAGGGAATTTGCTTTGAACTCTATTCTGAAAGAATGAATGCCATAGAAAAGGATGGCTATATTCTACCAAACAAATATGCACAGGTCTGCTAGCTAAACACCAGTAATAGTCACAAGAATTAACTATGGAGCATAATGGGGCAAGACTTGATGATGTCTGGGAGTCAAAGAAAATAAGTAATAAGTATGACCGGAGGAACTGCCAGCCAAGGAGTTCTAGCTTGGGAAGTACATTGCAAAGAAGAATTTAATAGAAGGATTTTGAGATAGCAAGAATACAATCACAGGCAGGGACAGAATCAGCCAAAAATAGGTGGGTCCAATCATTCACAAGACAAAAATAACCTAATAGCAGGAAAAAAAAAGCTGATTAAAAAAGAAAAAATATTTAGACAACAAAGACTAATACATAATAACAAGTATGTGTACTCAGGAATAAACAATATAAATAGTGTAGGACAAAAGATTGCAAACAAAACAAATAGAGGAGTTTATCTGTATATTTACGTATTAAATCATTCATTACCTGAAACTACTTTTCTGCCTCTATATTTTATCATATGTATACATGGCATATTTAATAACTAACATTAATGCTGAGTTAAAAGGTGATGATTCCACCATATAGTAACAGAACTTTTCGTGAAATATTCTCCTTAACTTCATGCATGAACTGAGACCAGGACAAGCACGTAACAGATCAAAACTCTATTAGCTTGTTTAGTCACTAGAAAACTGGAATTACTTAGTGTGTAATAATCCCTACCTTCTAGTGGCCAGAAAACTGAAAGAGTGCCATGGCTATTACTGTTCTGAGCTCTCCCTTAGTTCAGCTGGCTGTAGTCTGGAACAACTCACACCAATACCTCATAATGAAAGTAAACTTAGTATACTCAAAAGATCTGGTTGGGGGAGGGCTTTTCTTTCCCAAATGCTGCAGCACACCACTTTTCTGGACATGCCACTGAGTCTCTTTGCATCATCCTAATGGCAAAAAGATGTCAGCTGCGAAAAATAAACTCGGAATTACCATTAAATCACTCGAAGGGGAGGTGTATGCAGCCTAACAGCTCATTTCCTCCAAAAAACTTTAAATGGGCAGCAGTAACTTAATGGCCTTGGACCTGCTAAGGGAGCGTGCCCTGTGAAATTTGCCGGTTGTTTTTGAAGATTGCACCACTCCTCAACTCCAAAGCAAGTATGAAGAGGTATGGGCCAAACTCCCCAAACTATGGCTACGTCTACACGTGAACGCTACATTGAAATAGCTTATTTTGATGTAGCGACATCGAAATAAGCTATTTTGATGAATAACGTCTACACATCCTCCAGGGCTGGTGCCGTCGACGTTCAACGTCGACGTTGGGCAGCACCACATCGAAATAGGCGCTGCGAGGGAACGTCTACACGCCAAAGTAGCACACATCGAAATAAGGGTGCCAGGAACAGCTGAAGACAGGGTCACAGGGCGGACTAGCGCTTCCGGGGCAACTGCTAGCCGCTCCCTTAAAGGGCCCCTCCCAGACACACTCAGCCTGCACAGCACGCGGTCTGCAGAGCCATAGGCACGCACACCTCAAGCGACGCAGTCGTGGACCCCCAGCAGCAGCAGCAGCAGCAGCAGCAGCCAGAGGTCCACCCAGCCGCCCCTGTAGGAGCAGTGCTTGCCCTGCTCCATGCCATGCAGGAGGCAGCTGAGCACATCCTTGCCACAGAGGAGAAGCTGCCCACAGGGGAGGAGGATGCAACCCCCAATCCTGCAGCACCCCACCCCCCCCGCCTCATACGCCGCCGGCTGTGGAGCTACCCCACGAGCACCAACTGGTGGGAGCGGCTGGTGCTCGGAGAGTGGGACGATGACCGCTGGCTCCAGAACTTTCGCATGAGCCAGCAGACATTTCTGGAGCTATGCCAGTGGCTCACCCCCGCACTGAGGCACCAGGATACCTTCATGTGGCGTGCCCTCAGTGTGGAGAAATGGTTCGGCATCACGGTCTGGAAGCTGGCCACTCCAGACAGCTACCGATCCGTGGGGCAGCAGTTTGGCGTCGGCAAGGCCACCATCGGGGCTGTCCTCATGGAGGTAAGAGGACCCACGGGGGGAGGGGCAGGCAGCCCTGGCAGGGGAGGGCCACACACACCCTGCACACCCCTCATTGGTGCTCTCCCATGTGCTTCCCCTGCAGGTTGTCCGCGTCATCAACGCCCTGCTCCTCCACAGGCTCGTGAGGCTTGGGGACCCGGATGCCACCATCGTGGGCTTTGCCACGCTGGGCTTCCCCAGTTGCTTCGGGGCTCTGGATGGGACTCACATCTCCATCCGCACCCCGGGGCACAGTGGAGGATGCTACTTAAACAGGAAGGGCTACCACTCAGTGGTCCTCCAGGCCTTGGTGGACAGACGGGGCCATTTCCTGGACATTTATGTGGGCTGGCCTGGCAGCACCCATGACGCCCGGGTATTCTGGAACTCGGGCCTGTGCCGCCGGCTGGAGGCGGGGACCTACATCCCCCAGCGGGAGATCCCTCTGGGGGACACCACCATGCCCCTCTGCATCATCGCAGATGCGGCATACCCCCTCCGGCCCTGGCTCATGCACCCTTACACGGGCCACCTGTCAGCCATCCAGGAGCGCTTCAACCTGCGCCTGAACCACATGTGCCAGGTGGTGGAGTGCACATTTGGGTGCCTCAAAGGGCGCTGGAGGTGCCTCCTCGCCCGCCTGGATGCGGGTCCCACCAACATCCCCCAGATTGTGGGTGCATGCAGCACCCTCCACAACCTCGTGGAGAGCAAGGGGGAGGCCTTCTTTCAGGGCTGGGCTGTGGAGGCTGGCAGGGCTGATGTGCAGCCACCCGCTGCCCCCAGTCGCCAGGTGGACCCCGAAGGGACCCGGGTCCAGGAGGCCCTGCGGGCCCATTTCGATGAGGCCATGGGGTGAACGCTGGCAGGTCCTCCACTACCCCCCGCATCCTCCACAACACGCCCTGCCCCTACGCCCACACCACAGAGCACCCAAGAGCACAACCCCCCACCTTTCTTGAAAATAAAAACAGACATTTGTTTGTAAAACCAGATCTATGTTGAACTCTCCTTATTAATATCTTAACTAACTATTTACAGGCCGAATAAATATTACATATATATATCTATATATCTATATATATAGATATATATATATATATATCTATTATAAGTCCGATAAGATGAAAGAAAAAAAGGGGAAGACAAGGAAGGGGAGAACTATGTACATGGAGGGGGAGGTATCAGCATCATAACAACAACATAACAACAGGGGTCTAATAGAAACTATTTACAAACGAACATAAAACTGAAGGGAATATATACAAAGGGGGAGTGGTCACGTCCTGGGCCCCACACCCCCTAATGTCCAGCGCTGGGGGTGGGCGGCCGCCATCCATGCCTCGGCCTCATCCCTGGCCGGGGCTGGCTGGGGGCCGGGCGGACCGGGAGATAAGGCCGGCGGGTGTCAGCTGGCCCCAGGTCCCCCTCGGCGGAAGGGCCCTCGGTGGCAGGTGGCGGTGTGATGGCAGATGGAGCAGCAGATGGAGCAGCGGGTCGAGCAGTGGGTGCAGCAGGCAGGGCGGGTAGAGCGGCGGCCGGCGTGGCATGGGGGGCCAGGTAGTCTGCGATACACTCGAACATATGCATGAAGGCCCCCCATGCCTCCTGGCGCCACGCCAGTGCCCGCTCTTGCAGTTCAAGGAGCCGCTCCTCCACCCGCAGATGCTGCTCAGCGACCTCCAGCTGCCGACGGTGGATGGCCAGCAGCTGGGGGTCTGTCGCCATCCAGGTGTGGGGCTGGCTTCACCGTCGTCCCCGCTGTGGGGCTGGTTGGTCCTCCGCCGAGGGGCTGGCCTGGAGTGATGGCCCCGGTGGGCTCTCCGGGACCACTGACACCTCGCTGGCACTCTCTGGTCCTTCCGATGGGGCAGCTGTGGAACACAGGGGGGGAAGAAGAGTGGAGACAGCCATTAGTGTGGGCCCCGAGCTGTGGCCCTTGTCCCCCCACCCCTCCGCTGCAGGTTCCCCATCCCCGTCCCCGGGAGATGCTTCTGCTGCTGCTGATGGGTGTCCCACCCCCTCCCCCTTGGGCACCCTAGGTTCCTCTCCCCCCAACCCCGGGGATGGGGCATGGCACTGTCGTGCTGGGGGGGCAGGGACTGATGCACTCTTCTGAGGGACATGCCACTGCTGTCCTTGGGGCCATGGTCATCTGGACATGTGGAGGGCCCTGATCATATCTCTTACCCCCGCACCTCAACCCCGGGGGTGCGCACCGGGGGGCGGGTACATACCTGATGGTCCACTCCCACGGTCAGGGGACACCTGGTGGGCAGACGCCCAGCTGGAGCTCCTTGAGGGCATGATAATCCACAGCCCCCTGTCACTGGAGGAGGACGCCCCCTCCTCCTCCTCCGGTGCCCCAGGGGTGGGCTCCTGGGGGGGACCCCGGGGTGCGGAGCTTACCTCCAGGGAGGACTCCGCCTCTGGGGCCTGCTGGGGCTCGTCGTCCGATGTATCAAGCGTGGCCGGAGGGGAGGAGGTGTGCTGGGGGCCCAGGATGTCCCTGAGCTCCCTGTAAAAGGGGCAAGTGATGGGGGCGGCCCCAGATTGGCCGGCTGCATCCCGGGCCTGGGCGTAACCCTGCCGCAGCTCCTTCACTTTACCGCGGACATGATCCAGAGTGCGGGCAGGGTGACCCCGGGCAGCCAGGCTCTCGGCCAGCCGAGCAAATGCATCCGTGTTCCGACTCTTGCTCCCCATTACCTGGAGCACCTCCTCCTCACTCCAGAGCCCCAGCAGGTCCCGAAGCTCAGGCTCCATCCAGGAGGGGCCCCGCTGCCGCTTCCCAGCCTGGCTGCTGGTCTGGGAGCCATGGCTCCCCTTGACGGGGGTGCTCTGGGGGTGCTTTGGGGGCTGGGGGGCGGCCATCGCAGTGGTGGGCGGCTGTTCTGGCTGCAGAGGAGCGTGCAGGCTGGCCACATGGCTGGGCTGCCGCCTGCACGCTCTCTCAGCTTCCTGCACAGGAAGGCAGGGGGCAGGGAGATTTAAGGGGCCGCTGCACGCGGCGACCATCGAGCTCAGGCTGGAGAGAGCATCTCTCAACCCCTCAGCTGATGGCCGCCATGGCGGACCCCGCTATTTCGATGTTGAGGGACGCGCAACGACTACACATTCTCTACTTCGACGTTCAACGTCGAAGTAGGGCACTATTCCCACCTCCTGATGGGGATAGCGACTTCGACGTCTCGCTGCCTTACGTCGATGTCAACTTCGAAATAGTGCCCGCCACGTGTAGCTGTGACGGGCGCTATTTCGAAGTTGGCGCGGCTACTTCGAAGTAGCCGGCACATGTAGACGCGGCCTATATCTGAGATACGTCATACAGTCAGTCAAGCTCTCCATTTATACATATTATATACACACTGTGACAGGGCATTCTATATTCTTTATGGGAATATACTTATGAATATGCCATAATGTGAAGACAAAGGATTTCTGCCTTAAGCAAATCCTGTTTAAGAGTGAAGAGTGAGGTAATCCTGCTCACCAGTTCTCCCCAGCTACCACACCCATGATAACTGCTGGAAATAACTAAGACTGGCTAAGGAAAGGGGTTGGACTCAAGCTGGGAGGATGTGTTATCTATGAAGATTATTAGAACAACTTTTAGGATGATATATTACGTCACTAGTTTCTTAGTAAATGAAGCTTAGCTGCGTGCTTGGTTTCAATTGTGCTTACTAGCCTACTTTGTTCTGATCTTTCATGACCACTTAAATCCTCCCTCTTATACTTGATAAAAATTCAGTTTATTAGTAAAGCCAGTGTAAGTAACTGTTACCTCGGGGAAGGGAACTAAGAGTCTGTGCGTATCTCTCTTTATGTGGAGAAAGAGGACAAATTTCATGAGCTTATACTTTACAGACCTCTATAAAGCTTAAAATTTATCTTGGGTTCAGCTCCCAGAGGGGCTGTGTACTTTAGTGCTGAGAAAAGGTTGAGCTGCACTGTTTTGTGTGTCTGCAGCCTTGGGGTTCTTGCTCCATCCCTGTATCTGGGTTGAAGTAGGCTAGACAGCTGAGCTCAGCAAGAGAGGGTTTTGTCAGGGGAACCAGGCTCAGTGGGATCTTGGCATATCAGGTGAAGTCCCAAAGGGGTCTCAACCCTCCCATCTCTCTCTCACACACCCCTCATTCCCCATATTAGAAGAACATAATATTTTTTAGGCTTCCAAGTCAAGCACTCAAAAGTTAGGCGATGGCAGATTTACAGCTACCTGTACAACCTTTATTCTGCTCACTTATGCAACCATTTTGTGCACCAAATGATGCCTGGTACTGTGGAAAAAATACTATTGCGTCATTAAAGACAGTATATTATGGCACACACAACAGAGTGTTGAATTAAGGTTGCACAGACAGCCTTAATTTTGCTATTTCCTAACTTCAGTGCTCTGAGCACTTTGCAACTTAAATAACATTCCTTTAATAAGTATGTATGGAGGGGGATGATTTCCTAGGTTTGTTTTGTTTGTTTTTTGGTTTCTGTTGCTGGTTTGTTTTTTAAAAAAACAATTTCTATGAAGTGTAACAAACAGCTCCACCCTATATCCTCAGTAATATCTGAATAACAAAACTTCCGCCTTGTATCTCAGATATACTTGTGATACTTAACTAGCTGACATGGGTGACAATCAAAATGGGGATGGCAGTTTAAAGGTGTCATCCCCTCCCCTTGCTTTTCTCTGTCCTCAGTTCTTGAGAGCTGAAAGAATAAAAGCAGTTTCCAGCTGAGAGCTACACAAACAGCTTTCCTAATCAAAGCCGAGCAGTTGCAGTTTATTTTACTAGCTGTTCATGGAAAGTGAAGAAGTGTCATCTTTTTTCCCATGCCCCCCTCAGAAGCACCTCATCTCCAGCTGTTAAAAAGAGTCAGGTTGCAGTAGGCCACAAAACTGGGAAATAAAACTTTCCAAAATGCAGTATCTGTCTGGTGAGGTCAGCTGCTGACAGGGAGTGCCAGGAGAAGAAGAAATGGCAGCTCAAATCCATATGGCAGAAAGCTCTCATAAGAGTTCCCTGTTTCATTCCTGTATTATCCTTTTGTAGTCCAGTCCTAGCTCCCATGCCACAACCAATAGGTATCTCCCCGTCTTTCAGTCTCCACCATGATACAAGGCAGGGCTGCTCCCTCTCCCACTCCCGATTTGCCTTTATAACCACTGACATTAAAAGCTAGATCACACCAGGATACAAAAGTAGACCCCAAGAGACAAAGCCATGTCTATCTGATGCCGATATACTTTTATTCATCACCACTCCCTTTCAGACCATCCCCAACATATTAGAAAAGCTTGAACTGAAAGTCTTGGGGGAAAATCTTATGAGGCAAAATGGTCACAAGTCTGAGGCTCCTGGAATCTTGTGAGGAGTGCATAATGTTTGCCTCTTAGATGATTTCTTTCAGTAGAAGCGGATGGACATCAGGTACTCAGGAGCCCCCTTTTCTAGGAGCACAAAAGAAATAGTCGAAAGAGAGTTGGCTGCTACAAAAATCCTGGTATCTGGTAGTTGTAACACTTAAATGTCATCAGTTAGCGTGCTCAGATGTCAATTTGGGCTAACTCCCAAACTTCCATTGTCCATAGCATCATTGTGTGGATCAATTAGATTAAAATAAGGGATCTTGAGATCATTCATAACTGAAAATGATTCCTTCATATACTTTCCTTGCCTTGGGGAAAAGCTCCAACAGGACCAAAGAGGAAATGTAACACATTCTATTCAGGCATGTTCTACACCACCAGTTTGGATGCATTTGCACCACTAAACCACTTGGCCCTTGGGGTTTTCTGAAAATGTTACTGTCTGTTCAAGCTGTTTGCAGCATTTATTCTTACCTAGCAGGTAAACTGGCAATTAGTAATGACAGTTTTATAAGGAACAGGAACAAGAGCTCTCAATGTCCTTACAATATTCTGTGCAATCAGATTTGTTCTAATATATAGCCCACTTCTTGAGATTTCGATTAAGGCTGTTCCAGAAAAAAAATCCTTTAAATGATAAGTAAACTTTTCAACTCCAGAGCAGCCAGGTTAGATCAGTGCTGGCACTGTGATGCAGCAGATCTTATCTTATGTGCTGTGGGATTGCTCAGTAAGCTATATTTTCTTGAATGAAAGAAAATGTTCAGGTGATTTTCTTCCTCTCCACCAAGGTCTGAGTGAAGGCTGGCTTTGTCATGCCAGTTCTACCCAATCTGTCTTGGGAACTGCAATTCTTTGGTTTGGTAGCATTCCCATCAACACCAAATGCCCACCTACCCAGTGGCGAGTGTCCTAAATGCACCCAAATATCACGGAATGTCATGCTTGATGAGCCTGTTGCAGTGGAACAAGAAACACTTTTTTTTTTAAAGGAAATGGCATGCAGCTTACAGTTAGATAATCTACTTTGCATGTATGAACCCCTGGGTTCAATCCCTAGCATCTCCATGTAGTTTAGGGGATGAGAGGACAGCTCAGTGGCTAGAGTACTGACTTGTAAGCCCAGGAGTGAGAATTCAATCTTTGGGGGGCTGAGGCAAGTTAGATTTAAAAATAAATCTCTGAAGGATCACAATAGGTCCTGCTGGAAGGGCAGCTAACTGAACTCAATGACCTCTCAAGGTCGCTTTCAGCTCTTTGGGATATGAATGTCACTTTGCAGGAGAAACAAGCAAGCTACGTACAGGGACCTCATCTTGGAAGCATCACAGTCAATTTACTTGCTCTTTGGGTAACTCTTTTGGTGCTCCCTGCTCCTCTCCCATGTCCTGTAATTCCTCCCTGTTCAATTTTGATCTCTTCTCAGTCTCAGCTTTACTTTTCTCTCTTCTTTTTATTGGAAAATTTCTAGTACTGAGATTATGTTCTTGCTTTTCAAAGAACCCTGAAGTGGCACTGAATAGTACAAGCAAATCCTTTTAACGAGTCAAGGATTGTTCTGTTATATTACTTTCTCCTTGATCATGAAGAAGTTTAGTCTTGCCTAATTAGTTGTAAAATCTGATCTTGACTCTCTTCCAGGGTAGATCTGTTCCTTGTCCTTGTTATGTTTGTGCCCTCTGTGTTAAAATAAGCAATACAGAATAAATCCAAAAAAAAAAATCCCTCCCACATGTCTGCATGCTCCTGATCTCCCTGCCCTCATAAAGTCAGTTACTGATGTTCTCCCATTGCTCCTACAACCAAGGTCAGTGGGAACACTCCACCTCTAAAATCTGTTGTTAAAAATCAGTATGTTTACATGAAACCTTTCCTGCACCTGTTGCCCCAACTTTTTTGCTTTATTTCCTATGTATCCAATACAACAGCCGCTAGGTTTTGACCACTCTCTTTCTAATGAAGATTACATTGTCCCATCTTTCTATTCACTTCCACTGCCCTCCTCTTAAACAACCAACATCTCAGAGGCTTTGCTGTTCACCTCCATTCCTTTCCTGAAAAGGGAAAAATAAACCAAAAACCAATATTTAGTAGGATTATAGTCTTTGCCCTTATATTGAAGATCTTTACCACTGATATTTCTGCTAGGCCTTTGACACACCAAAGCTGCCTATAGGCTGAATCCAAATCTCCTTGAAGTAATGAGTCCCATGACCTACTGGCCTAATGCCTGAAACTAACTGAAGTCAATCTGAGCCTTTACTGGACTTTGAATCAGGGCCTTGGAGTGAAGTGTCTGAATACAATTTATATCATATTCCTGTTGGAGCAGCAGATTTCTTCAGAAGTATTAGCCCTAGGAAACATACTTCAGGTATTAATAAGAATAGTCTGACCCCAGTATGGCCAGTGACCCATATAGTTAAGTATCCTGTCTCCTGATGGTGGCCAGAGCCAGCTAATAGTGTTGATAAAAGCAAAGGAATGGATATTAGAAAACATAATCGCAAACATACATACAAAATGATGGGAACTAAATTAGCTATTACCACTCAGGTGAGAGATTTTGGAGCCACTGTGAACAGTTCTCTGAAAAAAAATGTGTAACACCAGTCAAAAAGCAAAAAGGATTTCAGGAATAATTTTTAAAAAAGTGTTAGAGAATAAGACAGAGAATATCTTATTTCCTCTATACAAAACCTTTTATGCCCCCATCTTGAATACTGTGTTCAGATGTCATCACTTCATCTCAAAAAAAGTATCTTGGCACTGTAAAAAGTTCACTAAAGGGAAACAAAAATGATTAGGGGTTTGGAACAGCTGCCATAGGAGGAAATATGAAAAAGATTGGGAGTTTTTAACTTAGAAAAGAGGAGACTAAGAGGTGATATGATAGAAGTTTATAAAATCATGACTGGTATGGAAAAGATAAATAAGGAGAAGTTACTTACTTGTTCCCAGAACACAAGTACTAGAGGTCACCAAATGAAATTAATCGGTTGCAGGTTTAAAAAACAACAACAAAGGAAGCATTTCTTCACGCACTGCGCAGTCAGCTTGTGGAACTCCTTGCCGAAATATGTTGTGAAGACCAAGACTGTAACTGGGTTCAAAAAAAAAAAAGAGCTCAATAAATTCATGGAGGATAGGTCCATCAATGACCATTAGCCAAGAATGGTAGGAACGATACCTCTAGTCTCTGTCTGTCAGAAAATAGAAATGAATGACAGGGTTGCTTGATGGTTACCTGTTCTGTTCTCTCTCCCTGGGGCATCGGGTATTCGCTTCTGTTGGCAGACAGGATACTGGGCTAGATGGACCTTTGGTCTGACCCAGTATGGCCATTCTTATGTGCTTCAGAGGGAATGAACAAAATAGGTAATCGTAAAGTCATGATTATATTTTATGTGCATTCATAGATATTGTCAACTTAAAACAAATAGGTGAGGTGAAGAGCTACTTTAGGAGAGCATAGATCATATTTTCCTGAGGAACAGCAAAAAGTAGAAGAATATGAGCTGGACAGACTACTGAAGGACAGTGAGGGACACAAAGTAAGACTGGAGATATGAGATATATCACCATGAAGTATTGTGAAGATTGCATCATAACTTCTGATTAAAGGGCAATTTTTCTAAGTCCTTTAAAATTAGCCATACTTTTTGGACTCCTTTGTGTGGCTGGGCGAGTGGGTGGGGGGAGGGTGTCATTTGAGCTTGAGGTTATGGATGTATTGGGTCCCTTTTAACGGCTATTTTTCAAAGTAGATACATGTGGGTTTTTGAGTGGTGTGCAGTGCTTTTCCCCCTTAGAAAAAGATGTAAAAGTGTTGATCTGATGTAGGTCCAAATGAGCTCACTCTGCTATGATTTTTACTCAAGGTGGTTATATGTGTACAGGGACAACCCTCAGAATCTATATCTTAGCAGGGACACACTTTCTTGTGACAGCTTGCCTGAGTCTGCAACAGACCAGGGGGAATTAGGAGTCTGCAAAGAGGTTAGGAACTTGTGCCATCCTTTTCCAGGCTGGTCTGGGGACTTGGTCTCCAGGGCTCACACTTTCAGGCAGACAGAGCAATAATAGTGAGTCTCCCTGGGCTCCAAGCAGGGCATGGCAATTAGCAATCAGTGCTCTGGCCCCCCAGTCAGGGACAGCAATCAGGCTCCTTGACTCCTAACTAGGGCAGAACAATTGGTAATTAGGACTCTGGCCTTTCAATCAGAAAGAGCAATGTTCAATAATAGTCATGGTTCCCTGGCCTCCAAGCCCAGGTCCAGTGTAAGCTCTCAGGAAAGAGGTGAACACCATGGGCAGTCTATTATCAACTGGTCTGTGGAGGGGGAGTACTTCCACCGCAGGGGTGAGGATGCAGTGGGGATGAGACCTGCCCAACTGTATCATATCCTAACCCAGGGCCTATTAGTGGTAGAACAGTCTGGGACAAAGGGCATGAGCCCACACTACACTGACCTTGGTTCAAACTCACTATCTGTCACACTACTGCCTGTTTCCACCGGGTTAGTGCCATCACTCTGCTTGAGTATACACAGACCCATGAACCACCCTCTGCTTCTTCTACTGGCAGCAGTTCATCTGTGTGCAGGCTCGCTAGAAGATCTGGTTGGCCACTGGATCAATATCAGTTCTCCCGGGTGCTTGCCTCCAGCCATGTGGAAGAAGCGTCTATCACCTCTGACAACTCTCTCCCCACTGAGGGACTAGGTAACCCTTTTATATTTTCTCTTTCTGGCCCATGCCTCTGCTTCTGGCATATGGGATTTAGCTTTCCTGGCTTGACCCACCAGGTGGCTTGGGGAGTTCCCTCAGCATCTGGGTCTAAGGGCAGCCAAGCATCCTTGCTACATTACTGCATATTTGGTGCATTCTTGTTGTGAATGGTAATTATGAACACAAACACTAATATTTTCTGCAGATGTGCAGTCTGGAAGGATTGCAGTGCACACATAGCAATATGTTTTAAAAAAGAGGGTTTCTATCCAGACCCATTACTCTTGCCCTGGCAGCTCGAGGACGTATGCTGTTGCCATTGCCATGTGAATGGGTTGTAAAAGTAGACGAAGATAATGTACATTTCAGAAACTCAGATTGATAGACGGAAAGGTAGCTGTCTAATGAGGGGTCTATGAAGAGGAGGGGCTTGGATTGCATGGATAAAGTTAACTATATATTTCCTCTTTTTCTGAAGCCTGAGTTTTGCTCATTTCAGCATTCTGCAAAAGCCACAAGCAATCTTAACTCTGTTTTAATGTAGCTTTTCCCCCAGAGAATAAGAGGAGTAGAATTTGGAACTTGGTGATGAGAGAACAAATGTATGAGACTACTAGCAAAATAATAACTAAATTTAATCACTTCAGCAAGTACAAAAATACTTAGCTCTACCTGAGAGAGTTGGGCCTCAGATAGTTTTTTAAAAAGGGGAAAAATCATGTCCTAGAAAATGTAAAATTCAAATAATGCAGAATATTCAATGCTTGTAATTTAAACCCGGGATCAAATATTTAACAAATTTTAAAGTCTACATAATGGAATTTAAATCAATGTTCATGCAGAAAATTGCAGTCTACAACCTATAAGCTGAAAAAAGAAAAAAATCATTTCATGTCTACTGAAATTGAATTTAAAAGATGCATAGTAGTTGAAAAGTGTGCAACCAGACACTCGGTTTCACAGTCACAGACATTTGGTTAATGGAAGGGAAAAAGGTCTCTCCACACTAATTATCTAGACAGAGTGCCTTTTCCCATTTAATGTTAAGACAGTGTAAAAGTCATGCAGTTCTCTAGACCCTTCACAGTTGTTGCAATATCCCTTTCTTTTGGCAACAAATATATCCATTCTAATAGCTGGAAGTGATGCTGTCCTGGAGAATTCTACCTAATACACGGGACCTACTTCAATAATCAGCTTTAAAGTAGAACTTGACTTCAATATGACTTCCTAAAATAATATTGGAGGGTTTTATATTTCTTGTGTTCTTTATTTCTACATCACGCTTACTCCATGCACACACAAAAATGTCTGTTCTGTTTTGCAGCTCTGCAGCCCCACCCTGGTTTCTGAAAGCCACGTTGAGTTTCTTTATCTCCTGCAATAGAGATACAGCAAGCCAATTTACGTTACCAGTAAAGACCTAATTTTCCTTCCACCTACTTTATTCTTGACTGGTGTAATGCCACTGGTTGTAAACAAGGTACTACTGATTCAGGTGCTGATTCATCAAGGTACCTGATCACATGTATTACTTGAAGCATGTGAATTGATTTTGGTGTCTTTGGATACAATTCTGGTACAAGTGACCCTGACACTATGTAAGGCACTGAGTGAAATTTTTGCTCAGTTGGAGCTACTATCAACATTCCCAGTGACTTTTCATAACTTTCTCCTATACAGTTGAGGATCTAATCTCACACACAGAGCTACATCTCACACAGAGCTACTGCATGCAGGTGGAGTGAAGGTGACTTGATTACTTGATAATGAGTATGGCATCTTCATGTCAGCTTCCTATTTGTGAGTCCATTGATAGCTGATCAGCCTGACTCTGGAATCTCAGATCTTATTACAGAAAAGGCAGGTGCTGGTAGATGTTGGAGTGGGGCAGGGAACTTTTTGATGTGCTTTTCCTCCTCTTCTCACCTGCACTGCAGTGTGACCTCTCAAATTACACCACCCTCTCAAGGATTGCTGTTCTTCACTGGGGACAGTCTTGGGTAAGGTTCTTCCAAGTGTCGACACCAATGCAGCATGTTTTCATGTGTGACTTCAGCATGTCCTTATATCACTTCTGCTGGCCCCCAATGCAACTCTGTCCTTCCTCCAACTCAGAAAATGGAATCTGTTTTGGGAGGCACAGATCAGACATCTGAACCTTGTGACCAGTCCAACAAAGTTGTTGATGAATGATAATGGCTTCAATGCTGGTCATGTTCAATTCTTCCAGGATGCTAGTGTTCACGTGCCTATCCTCCCAAGAGGTATTTAGGATTCTTCTGAAGAAGCGTTGATGATATTGTTCAAGGGCCTTCAAATGATGCTTATAGTCTGTCCAGGTTTCACATGCATATAGTAACTTTGGAACAACCACCGCACAACGTACATGGAGATTTGTCTTGAGATAAATATCCCGGTTCTCAAAGTCCTTTTGTCTCATGTGGACAAAAGTAAAGCTTGCCTGGCTCAGAAGATGCTGGATTTCCACATCAATGGTGACTTCAGTGGAAAGATGATTTCCAAGGTATCGGAAGTGCTCCATATGTTCCAACAGTTCTCCACTGACTTCTGTAAAAGGTGCATCAGAATGTCCCATCGGCCATGGTTGGTGGAGCACCTCAGTCTTTTTGATGTTCAGTGTGAGGCTGAGATTTTTGCATGCTTCAGTGAAGGAACTTAAGATGCTCTGAAGGGCTGTGGGAGAAAGAGCAGCAACCATGTTGTTATCTGCATACTGGAGCTCCATGAGCGAGGTTGTGGAGGTCTTGCCTTCAGTCTCCTGCAATTGAAAAGCTTACATGTAAAGCAATATCATATTGCATAAAAGCTTCCTGTCCAGGTGATTAAGCAGTGAAATAAATTGCCTAGGGAGATTACAGAATCTCCATCATTGGAGATTTAAGAGCAGGCTGGACAAACACCTGTCAGGAATGATCTAGCTAGTGTTTGGTCCTGCCAGGAAACAGGGGACTGAATTTGCTGACCTCTCAGGGTTCTTTCCAGTTCCATGATTCTATACAGTGTTCCTCAATTTCAATTTTTGAGAAAATTACTGTTTGGGAGAGGATCACATTCTGTTCACATCCTCTAAGTGAAGTAACCTGGAGAAAAATTCCAAACCCTCCTAAACATTCTATCTACAATTGTAATTGAAGGTGCAGAGAGCATGTTGAAGTAAGAGTTTAATATATGTTGGATAACTCAGGCCTAATGACCACAGCTGTGTGAAATGGGAGGAAATGTGAATATCTTCCACTCTCAGTCAGTTTAGTGAAAGTGTTAGAAGCATGCAATGCAGAGTAGGAGGTGAAATAAATTAGCAGTGGAACTGAAAATGGAATTGCTGAAGCATAAGACAGAAGCATAAGATAGTATTTAGGGCTGAATTCTGATCTCTTAAGCAAAGTTTGCATTGACTTCACTAGAATTATTTTTATTTTGAATTGTCTGGTGCATGAGTGTGTTAAATTAGCTTGAACAATAAAAACCTATGTAAGAAGGCAGAGAGAGAGAGAGAGAGAGTTATGCATTAAGAAGAAAAGCCAATAAATGTTCCAAAAAACATGCCAAACTGACAGTGGAAAGAAAATGGTGTTGGCACCTGATAATCCTTATACATCTTTTGAAAATTAATTAGCAGGTAAAAAGAGGGTAAAATGAACACAAAGTACCTCTGGAATTTGCATGAAGTAGTAACTGAACAAAGTGAGAAGTTGTCCATTATATAACAAGACAGCTCACTTAAGTGGTTTAAACATATAGGCCAAGGGAATAAAAGCTGGGCATCAAGGAGATAGAGAAAAAAAAATAGAGGGATTGCAAAAACAAACCTGGAGCCTGTCATATTTTAGTAAAGCACTTATCACAACAGGTTTTAGGGTTTTAACAAGTACTCCAAAGTTACAAAACGAACCCTTCTTATCTCTGCCTCCCCTGCCAAAACAAACAAACGTCAAAAACCAGCACCAGAAGAGTCAGAAAAAAGGCAGGAGGATTTGGGGAAGCACTTCACTACTATGGTCCAGAGTAGGGCTTGACTATGCCATTTACAAACAGACCATAGAAAGGGGGGGGCTGATATGCAAGATGCCTGCTGAAAAGATGCCTAGGTAAGCAGAAGCTGAGTGTCTGCTAGTAGTCCCTTTATGAAGTTAATCTTAGTCTCTCACCTTCAAAATGAGCTTTGCTGATTGATGTGAGGAGATCCCACATGACTGGAAACATGGCTACCTTATCAAGCTTTCAAAGAAAGACAACCTAAAGGAATGCAAGAACTGGAGGGGCCTCATGTTACTGTCTATTCCGGGAAAGTATTAATTAGGAGTCTCTTGGAGAGAATGAAGACAGAAATTGATAGATAGCTTTCTCATTGGGAAGTAGTGAGGTGGGAGTCTCTGCTTATTACAATATTCTAGAGGTACATTTCTGCTTGGGTCTTACAAAAGACCATGCAGGAGGGAAGGAATTTTCCTTCCTTGCTCCCACTATGTATTCACCTAATATGGCCTTTAATTGGGAGAAGTCTTGACTGTACTTCACAAGAGTAAATATTGTGAGGTTTGACCCTGCCAATAAGGGCCATATACTTCCTAAAACAGAAAAATATGGTTTCATATATTTTATTTTGTAAACCAGACAGGCTGCCAAATTTTTGACTTAACAAAACTGAACACCCATGCTCCTCCTCTTTCCTGAGGCCCTGCCTTACTCACTTCATCATCCTTCCCTCCATTGCTAGCTCATCCCCTCCCTCACTCACTCATTCACTCGTTTTCACTGGAGTGAAGAGAGGAGACCTGGGGAGAGTCCCTTTTTGATCTTGTGTTCCACTGAAAACCAGATGCCTGGTCACCCTGCTTGAAACTGGACAGAGAACTGGGCTAGTGCATGACACTGAGAATGAGAAATTCTCATCTTCATAGTTCATCCTGCGGGAAATACAAAAAAAAAAAAAAAAAAAAAAGCAAAAGTGCAGTTCTGCTGTCTCTGATGCATGGTGACTTCCAGTCAGCTCAGGAAGAATTACGTTCTTTTCAGTGAGGGCTGAATTAGGCCCAACTTGGGAAGTGTAGATTTAATTTTTTAATTATTCAGTGTAATAAGCAAAGATATAACAGAAGATAGGAATTTAAAATAGGACTTGTTTCTGTGTTACTCTAAATACTGTTTGGACCCATTTTAAGTTCCCTTAACACTGCCTGAGTTGTGAAAAGCACTTTAGTGTAATGAGACACATCCCATGATTTTAAGCAAGCAATTGCTCTTTACAGAACCCTGTAATGAGGATGGTCTCAAATACAGTTCAGTTAAATTCTTTTTAGTGTCAACTTGTTCAGTTGTAGTTCGGATATAGTTTTACAGGCTTGGTGGGAAATCGTAATAGTCCATTTCACCAAAGCAATTGCACAATCCTCAACCTAATGTCAACAAGGTAACCAGAGTGGTTACTTCTAAATAAGTGCACCAAAACCATGATTCGTTGCCCTCTAAAGACCACATAACTGATGTGGGATACAACACAGCTGTAAAACCATCTGAATCGCACATAGGGCATAACAAAGTTGTACTTTCATAGTTGTATTATTTTAAGTATCATCTAACAGTTAAACAAACATTTTTCTGCTGTTTCAAACAACTTGAATCAATTGTAAAACACACAGAATAAAGCATTGATATGATGTTCCATGAGCAGATGGCATGTTAGCCTGACCTTGTTTATCCCTGGATCATATCCTGTGACAAGGTTTTATGTAATAACTGCTGCAGTCCCAGGCTACTTTCCTCGTGTCAGATTTCTCTCTTTTCTTCTAGTAATATAATTTTAAGATAGTAGTGGCATTTCTGACATTTAACAGTTGAATGATTTTGTATCCAAGTGCACAACTTTTCTTGAGACCCTTGAAATACTATAGCGGCTGCGTCTAGAAAAAGATTATCTGGTCTTCCATTTTACTTTATAATCTACCTACATTAAAACATTGATATTCATTTTGAACTTTATGCAACTGATATTAAACTAAGCATGTGATTGGCTTAGCTCCTTGCACACTAACAAAGAATTGGTTTAAACTGCCTGCATCCATAAGATCCTTATCTGAAACCTTATGTACTGTAATGATCTATGTACCAAAATAGCATTTTTGAGAACTCAGAGAATAAAAATAAATGTTTTTTTTGTGATGCAGTACAGGAAGAATTATGAGAAGGTTTAAAACAACAACTAATACAAGAACCAGTGTTAAAGTTCTACGTACCAAGAAGTCCTATCAAAGTTTCAGCAAATGCTTCACAAACCTAGGTTAGGTGAAGTAATTTTACAGAAGCATAAGGATTGGTGGCAGTCATTGGTGTTTGAATCCAAATCACTGACTGAGGCAGCAACCAGATACACACAGCTTGAGAAGAAGCTTTTAGGAATAATATTTACCTGTAGGAGATTCATTCATAATATTTTTGGACAGACAGTGGAAGTTCAAATGGGACTATAAACCCATGATAGCGTTATATAGCAGATGGCTAACTCGCTGTATTTTAAAGGTTAAAATAAACTATAATAAATCTGAAAAAGTGAAATATGGCTGTTACTTACACACCCAAAAAAATCCATGTTCACAGCTAATGAACTTTCCAGAGCATTGGCTTCCATGAAACCAGAGAAGATGTTAGAGGCAGGGATGCAGCCCTATGTAGCTCAGATTATAAAGTTAATTCCCATCACTAACAGGAAATTTACAAAAAAGTAGAGAAAGATGAATAATTGGAAACCTTAAAGAAAAGGTAATTAAAGACTGTCCTGAAGAAATAAGCAGTTGCTATCCAAATGTCAGAGTTATTGTAAGTGAAGACATACATGTATGATAGATTGATTTTTGAGTAAGGTTGTAATTCCAATGAGCCCCTCAAAATAAATGATACAGAAGATCCATAAGGGATTTTTAGGATTCATTTAGGAACTGAGAAGTGCAAACAATGAGTGTGAGAATTTCTTAATGGCTGTAGGCCAAAACATTTTTTATGCTTGAAATACAAACCATGCCAACAAGCAGAGGCACTGAGTCCTAATCCAGCTGCACAAAAGCCTTATGAGAAGGTAGGCACTGAATTATTTACCTAGCCATCAGTGGATTATTTAATATTCACAGACTGCTATTCTCTGTATCCACAAATTTGCACATTGCACAGTACTAACGGTAAATCCGTGATACCCCACATAAAGGGTATTGTCTCCAGACATGGCACTCTGGATGAAGTCTTTAACAATAATGGGCTACAATGTTCCAATGAAAAGTTTAGTCAATTTATTATAGACTTGGATTTTGGTCATAAAACATTAAATCCACCTTAGATCCAATTAAATGAGTTGTTGGATAGGTTTATACCAGAGTTCCCTGTAGACCGTGCACTTGTGCTGCCACTCAGGAGAGATTCACATGCTGCACAGCTGATTAGCAGAGCACCCACAGCTGGGCTTTTTTGTTTCCCATTGTCTTTTCTTCTCCTATATTTAGGCTTTCAATTTTTGCATTGAAATTGCCCATCAGAATCAAGAAATCATTCTTTGCTTTCTGGTTCACACAACTTGGTAGTCTCTCATAGAAGTCTATTTTACATTCCTCAGCTGCTTCATTGGTTGGTGCATAACATTGCACAATCAATACATTCTGCACTTCGGTGTAGAATCTGGCTGTGCTGCCCATTCTATTAAACCATCAGAAACCTTTCTTGATAACGTCAAGCCCATGCCTTCTGTGCATGGTATGCCCCCTTCTTTACATCCTGTGTAGAGGCTGGTTTCACCTGTTGCCAGGTGTAGATGCCAAGATTGTGTCCATCTCGTCTCACACAAGCCCCAAATTGCAAGCTTGTACTATTTCATCTCTGCTGCAATCTGTGCTGTCTTCCCCACTTGATACATTGTCCTGGTGAGAGAAGGATCATCTGTGGGACAGCTTCCTTTCTGCTTTCCCTACCACCTTTCTGTGCAGATTGCCAACTCCTCCAAAGACTTGTGTAGTTGTAGAATTCTTTGTAGATGTTTCTGTAACTTTTGTTTTTTATGGATAGGGTTATTAACCCTAAGCTGACCCCTTTTACCTCAGGGAGAGTTGGTCCCAATTTGTCTAGTCTCTACCCTTTGATCTGTCAAGTTTGGGTGAGCTGTAGCTCCCACTGGCATAGCTCCATGGGTCATTGAGATATACAAGCCACCTCACCATGACAAGGAATGGACCCTGGGCGAGATAGTACAGGGCAAGAAGAGATTTGTGCCAGCAAACCCAAGTGAGCAGCTCAGAAGATGGAAGGAACACTGAAGAGCTACTGAACCATCCTGCCCATATGAAACCTCCACAGTTATTACCTGCAAATATACTTCTGCAAATTAAAAGCAACAGACCTACAAAAGAAGAAATCAGAAAATTCATTGACCTTCTGAAAAGCAAAAAAGCACCTGGTCCAGACAACATCCCTGCAGAAGCAATCAAAGCAGGTAGTGAGACATCGATCAACATGTTGTATGATCTATTTGGGAAAATTTGGGACAGTGAGGAGATCCCACTTGACTGGAAACATGGCTACCTTATCAAACTTTCAAAGAAAGGCAACCTGAAGGAATGCAAGAACTGGAGGGGCCTCATGTTTCTGTCTATTTCAGGAAAGTGTTAATTAGGATTCTCTTGGAGAGAATAAAGACAGAAATTGATAGATAGCTCAGGGAAGAACAAGCCAGCTTCTGAAGCAGGAGATCTTATACTGACCAAACAGCAACTCTCAGAATGATCATAGAACAGACACTTGAGTGGAATCCCCACTGTATGTAACCTTCATAGACTTTGGAAAAGCCTTCAACAGTGTTGATGGAGACATTTTATGGAAACTGCTGCAACACTGTTGTATCCCATGCAAAATTATTAACCTGATCTTTCCAACATAGGATCATATGAACATGCCAAGTTGTTCACAGTGGTGTCATGACAGAAGCCTTCAGCATACTCTCAGAAGTGTGACAAGGGTGCCTATTGTCACCTTTCCTGTTCTTGATCACAGTGGATTGGATTATGAGTAGGATAACAGATGGCCATCAATGGGGCTTTTAACACAGTGAGAAGACATTGATTTTGCTGATGATGTCACCCTCCTTTCACACCGATATAAAAGCATGGAAGAAAAAGTCACAACACTAGCCCAAACTGCCTCAATGACTGGACTGAACATTAACACGTCAAAGACCAAAACAATGAGGATCAACCTGTCCAACAACACCACCATCACACTGTGGGGGGCTGACCTGGAAGATGTGGAGCAGTTCACCATCTTGGGGAGTATTATGGGCATAGATGCAGGAACAGACAAGGATATCAATGCTGGGATAGGTGAAGCAATAGCTGCATTGAAGACACTTCATCCCATATGGAGCTCACAAATAATATCTGTGAAGACAAAACTGCGGCTCTTCAACAGAAATGTGAAGAGAGTGCTCTTGTATGGATGCAATACCTGGCATACTAAAAAGTCTTCAAAATCACAAGCTACAGACATTCATAAACAAGTGCCTGAGGTACATCCTTTTCATCAAATGGCAAGACTTTGTCACAAATGAGCAGCTTTGGAGCAGAGAAGGACTAGAAACATTTGACGTTCAAATCAAGAGAAAAAAGTGGGGATGGCTAGGCCACACTCTCAGAAAACCATCATCCAGCATAGTCCATCAAGCTCTCAAATGGAACCCACAAGGAAAATGCAAAAGAGTAAGATCTCTGACAATGCAGAGAAAATCTACTGAGATTGAAGGACAACAACTTGTGTACTCCAGGAGTCAGCTAAAAGTTTTGTCCCAAGACATATTGAAGTGGAGGAGACTTGTAGATAACCTATACGTCATTCAGTGTACAAGGTTTTAATTGGGAAAAATATTATTTTCACTTATAGGACACAGTATTATGAACATAGGAGTTCCTGTGATGTGTCCTGGAGATGGTAGTTGAGAATCCTACAAGGCTGTGTGTGTGCAACAGTTCATCAGAGAGGCTCACCAGTGTGTTTTACTAAAGTATTATTCCTTTTTTATTCACTGGTGGATTATTTAATAAAATTCCCAGACCATTGCAATTTTTACTTAGACCAGTCCATGCTACACAATTGGTAAAGAACCAGCAGCAGAGAGGATTACAGACTGCTATAAAAAACAAGTCAGGGTTTTGAGGTAGTTGGGGGATTTGGTTTCCCAATCCTTCAGGATTTTCCTGAAGCCTTGAATCACAGATTATGTCTTGGACAAAACCTCTAGGAATACACAAAACTGAAATTCTCAAACTTATAGGAGTTGTAGCACGGAAACAGTAAAGAAGCAGGCAGAAGCTGGTTAGGGGAGGTAGACAAAGATCCTTCTATTCCCCTTCAATTTAGAGCTCTTGGCAAGTAAACCTATCCTGAGAAAACTAAGAGTAAATAGCAGAGCTATTTTTATATATTTATAGGAATTCTGGTATTCTAAAGGTCTGCTGAGGTTTGCTATTTCTGGAAGTAGACAGTTTGCAACATTTTGTAAATAAGCAACGTTAATAATTCATGTCAGATTCGTTCTTTGAGGACTTTTAACTCAGGAGGTGAACAGCTCAGGCAGTTTAGTTTTAATTGTCTGAGCTGTAGTTATACATTCACCAAGCTTTAGTAGTAGTGAAGAAATACACAGACAAAGGCTGGCATTCAGCTTTGGATTTGGAACTCCAGGGTTAACACTTATCCTTGCTGCCTTTTCCTTACCTTTATTGTGGTCAGGAATCTATTAATGACTGTCTGAGGTAGCGCTATTTCTGTGACTTGAAGGTAAGTACTGCTTTTGAAGAGTATTGCTATTTTGTGTTATATAATCAGGCAAGTGTCACTATCACACTAGCTCACTCCTGCTGTTCTAGCTTGTATGTCAAAGTTATTTGCTGATTACAGTAAAAAAATAAACCAAATAGACGTGAATATTAACTTTCTCCCACACTTGGGATTCCTTTCTGAGCTGGGTCCTGGGTCCCTTTTAGCAATGCTAGTGTTTGTAGAGCACCTTCCTGAGAGAACAGTCCAAGGGTTTTATTCTTTTTGTGTACTATGCCATGCATGTCTGCCATTCCTGTCTCACAAGAGGTGGATTTCTAGTCACAGTCTTGTGTGTGTTTCTGTTTCTTTAAGGCCAGTTTGGAGAATGTCTTTCACAGAGCATATTTTACCCCAGCTCTTTTAGGCTGTGTTAGCCTGGAAACAGGCAGGAAGCTGTTCTGAACTGTGCAGTTACCTATTGTTCCAGGCTGCTCTCTCATTACTGCTGGGGAAGCTCATCCATCCCTTTAACATACACCACTCCTCTCCTGGGCTCCTTTCCCAGATGCACAGCAGCTTTTCTTGCCTGTGGTTGACTCACTGCCCCCGCTTCTTTATGGGAGCTGCAGGAATGCTTATAGCTGCGCCTTTTTGTCCGGTCACCTCTAGTTCTGTGAGCACAGTCAGCAAGCAGGCACTTTGCTCTGGGTCCTCCACATAGCAGTCCTGTGCAACATCTACCCCAACGGCTACTTGTGTGCTCTGGGCTCCTGACTCCAGGTAAGTCACAGGGGGAAGCTCTCCTCAGACCTTCCCTCGGGATCAGCTCTTGGAAGGGTGTTGTGATATAGCCCTCCTCTGTGCTATTAACTGAGTTACTTGATCAGGGTCTCTCCCTTGTACTTCCTCTTTCCCCTCACATCATGCTTCCTGGGGCATCAGGTAGTTCAGGTCAGGTCCATCTCTGCCCAGTGAATGTTCATTACAACATGATGTTGTAGGTAGCAGATTGTTCATAAGTGTATTTGGCCTGAAATTACTTATGCCATAATTAAGATGTGACCTGTCCTACTGCATTCTGTACAAACAAGTGTAGTCTGTCCCGGAAATTTTTCAGTACAGTTGAAAAGGTCAGGCATGAGAAGTGTGTGGAAAAAAATCATGCTTAAAAAGGTGTCTGGAAAGAGTAAAGTGTCTAGTACCAACACAGCCGTCTGTGTCAGCCATCTTTTTCCAACCTTGCTGTGCCGCTTCCCCCAAATATCTTCACTTCTGCTCCTTTGGTAGCTGCTAATACCGTACTCCACATGCATCTCTCCCAGGCCTAGGGGGAGGGCACTGCAACAGGTTTCAGTTTGTCCTTTCCTAGGCCTAGTATTGCAAGGAGGGGAGGGGAAGAGGGAAGAACAAGACACACAGCAAATGTCAGCCACGTTGGTGAAAGACTAGAAAGTCCTCAGCTATTATAGTTACGTATTTAAAATAAGGAACTATTTTATAGTGTCAGTGCCACAGAGGAGAGAGAGAGCTCAGTCTGCTTTCTTTAGCAGTTTACCAGGCTTTCCCCACTTGGTCAGAATATATGCATCTAGAGAAGCCACCAATCACAGTAGGTTTTTCCTCAGGTTTGTTCCCCCACCACCACTGCAAGCCAGTTTATTTGTTTGAAGTTTTGTATTTTGGGTGCATGTCACAATACCTTCTCACAAGTGTTAAGCACTGACTCTAGGAGGAAAAAGGATTAGAGAGAAGTTCGCTATACATGCACCTGGGCACAGAGCTAAGCAACTGCATAACTTTATGATTAATGGTGATTTTTAAGAGGAATGAATCAAGGTATGGTATAAGACTATCATGAAGGGTATGAAAGAGTTAGGAATTGTCATGAGTGGGTGGGCATGCATGCTCTCTCCATATACTGTCCCCATCCTGCACAGATGGTTCAGATCACTTTGCTAGTACTATAAACCTGCCCACCCCACCCCACACAGGGTGCAGCCTGAAACTGGGCTGACCCTGAGCCTCTAGCTAATCAACCTGGGATCCCTCTAATGCTGTGCTGCTGTGACAAACTGCAGCTCAGTCCCAGTCCTGCACTCACACAAACATCCACACAGGCAGGAACACACACAACTACAGTTGCATGAAGGCTGCTCCACAGCTTAGGACCCTAAAGCTATACCATCCTGCCCTGGTCAAAAGCCTGATCAATGTAAATTTATTACCCAGACTGCTTCTTGCTTAATGTTGAGAGGGCAGTTCTGCAGAGTGGATTCCTTATGCACTGAAGCAGCATTTCCCAGACTAATTTGACCACGGAACACTTTTGGGCTTGGTATATATTGATGGAACACATACATGCTGATCGGCGGTGTGACAGTGGTGGTGGAGGGTTTCATACCATTAAATTACTGCACACAATGCACAAAAATTGATTTAAAAGAGGTGGTGTAGATGACTTATTTTACAAAGAACAGGAAAAAAAGAGAAAATGGATAAATGGCTTGTGATGGGAGGATGGTTAGCATCCTTCAGTAGGCATCCTTCAGTCTGCATAGACTATGGATCGCGCCCTTTAAAGTTTAAAGGGCGTGATGGTTAGCAGCCCTATAATAAACACTAAATTTAAAAATTTAGTACAAACTTAAAGCAAAACATCAATGTGAAGAAGGATGTTAGTGTTGTTCTTTTGTACAAAAACAGAAAGGATAATATTGTTCAAAAAAGGAATGTTCTTTCTTAAAGCTTAAAAAACATTTTTCTGAAAAAGAAATGCAAAACCAATTCAGTATGGAAACATATTTTTTAAATTGTGTTTTTATAAATTTGTTATTTTTACAGAAGACTACTGGAAATAAAAATAAGTAACATTTGACAGTTTATTTAATGGGAAGAGTGTTTTTGCATCTTTTGATCACAAATCTGCTTCATATTAGGAATGATGCTGGAGAATTGTATCCTCATATCAGGTGCAGCATCCTGTGGTTTGTCTGAACAGGACTTGTGCTGAAACAATCCAATTTGATTGATTGTTTTGGCATGAATCACATAATAAAGATCCTATGGCAAATTCTATAACATCTACTATCTAAATACTATTCAAAATCCTTAGTATTTTTGATACACACATAATTACCTATTTAATATGTTAGAGGAAAAAATACTAATAGCATCAAATTTTTTTTTCACAGAACACCTGTGCACATGGCACAGAGCAACAGTGTTCCCCTAAATACAGTTTGGGAAACTCTGCTTTTAAGTATAAAAAAAGGTTTATAATGAACTACAGAAAGATGGATTTGACGTGCTTATGGCTACATCTACACGAGAAGCATATGTTGACAAAAGTGACTGTCAGAAGAGATTTCCTGGCAAAACTTCTGACAGCGTGGTTCTATACATAAAAGCATATCAAAAGAGCAATCTGCTCTGTCAACAGAGAGCAGCCAGACTGCCCAGCCCTCTCTCAACGAAATGGCCGACTGGAAGGGCTGCCCAGTGAACCGGAAGCCCTCTCTGTTGACAAAATTGCACTGGAGTGTCTCATGGCTGTTGTGTCTACATGAAACTGTTGAGAAAGGTGTTATACCTGAATGCAGAGAGATATAACACTGCCAGTGGATGTGCTGAGTTCTGTTGACAGACTTTTGGCAAAGCATATTTTGTGTGTTGGCTCTCCACAGGTTTTTTTGACAAAAACCCAGTTTTGCTGGAAAAACCCTTTCTTGGAGACATAGCATATAAGTAATAGCAAGCAGACCAAAGATGATTTCCCAAGAAATAAACTAAGTCACAATCTAAGTCTTATATACTAGCTCAGATTTGAATTAAACAGCATCTTTCATTGTTAGATAGTAAAAACAATCCATCAAGCTACCATTCACAGGCAGGGCTTCTTCTTTCCAATTTGCCCTCCTCCCTTCCAGGATCCAGTCTTTGTTCCTAAGGTGTTTCTAGGTGTTTTGTTGTAGGGGAGAGGCCCTGTTATATCATTGCCACATTTTATATCTTCTTCCAACCTGCTAGAGAGATATTTTGCTGTGACCTGAAGCAAACAGTCCCTGCTGTGTAGTGTTATCTCACTGGTTTCTGTTGTACCCTGAAGGTAATCCTTGCGAAAGTGTGTCTCTCTTCACTAGGCCAACAACTCTTCTGGGCCTTTTCTTGTTGCATCTGCAAGGTTATTTTTGGGAATTCCCTACTTCACAGCATGCTTCAGTAGTATTTACACAGCAAATTTTATAACTTCCTATACAAATTTAGCACATACAATTTAACAGGATATTAATCTTCAGCAAATTAAGGCTTTTAGAATGATACCTCCCAAGGTATACTTTGTATGAAACATATCAATTCTACCTCCACACTGAATATGGTGTTCGCAGTTTCTCAAACGCTACTTAGAAAGACTACAGGCACTGTTCAGTGACAAATGCCCTCAAGGCACAGGTCCCTTTCCCTGGATCTGTGGTTACTGATATTCTGATAAATGAATACCTAGTGGCAAGAAGTGGCTCTATCAGCAATAGAAATCCTCTGCAGTTCTCTAGGCCAGCCAAAGGGTTACACACCCCAACATTTATAGACTGAGACAAAACTTACCTACTGCCTTATATGTTTCATGACATCCGTTTGTAATCTTCCCTTCTGAGCTGTTCCACGTATCTCATGCAAAACATTCCTATTCATCACTCCTTTCAAACCCTCTTATCTTGTATGATAGGGTACGTGTACAAACACACACCTGTTCTATATATGTTACTTCTTAGGAATGCCTGTGTAATAGCAACACTAGCAGCACCCTTGTCAAGTTTACATGTCAGACAAAGTTTGTAAACAACTGCTTTAATTCTTGGCCTAACTTTGATTCATGATATCACTGTACTTTTTGAAGTGTGGCTCAGGCCATGGATCTAATACCAGGTCTATTACTCCAGGTACTCTCTCATGCCCTGCCCACCCCCGCAAAAAAAAAAAAAAAAAAAAAAAGAATAGAATAGGTTGGAAGAGGGCATTTGTGTAAGTGAATGGGAAGATAGTGATAGAACTGAAATAACTAGCCATGCACAAATTCTATTATGTCTTGTTAATTTTCCCATCAGCTCAAAGGCTTATAGATGGAATCCTTGCCCGACCTCAAAATAAGAGAAGTCAAGAGGTATGCAAATAGCAATGTAAATTGCAAGTAACACAAAGCATGCTGTAAAACCTCTTTGAAACTATCAGCCAAATATGGCTGATATTTAGGAGCAATTTAAAGTCTAACAGTACTCTTTGATATACGTAATAACCTTCATAGCGTTGCCAATTGCAGTTATAAAAATCCTTTCACTATTAGCTGTGCATTTGCTGCCATCATCAGTTGAAAATATATTTAACTTTAAAAAAAAATCAAAAAAGTCACTTAACTACTGTTGGTAAAAATAACACTATTACCAAAACTAAAAACAAGAACAGAAAAAACCCCACCTTTTTGGTTTCCTCCTCCATTGGCTTGTGCAGGGAATTAGTGCTTTGTGTCTTCTTACCTTGTACTCCTTCCTCAGTGCATTCAGTGAGGCTATGTCTACACTAGCATTCCTCTTTTGAAAGAGGCGTGTAAACGAGGGAAGTTGAAAATGCAAATGGGACACCGATTTACATATCTGGCACCTCATTTGCTTATTCTTCATTCGAAAGAGCTCCTTTGAAAGAAAAAAAGAAAGACATTGAAAGAAAAAAAGCAGCGTAGATATGGCTCTTTTGAAAATAATCCCCATCTTCTAAAGAACCCTTCTTCCTGACAAAAAAATAAGAAGGGTTCTTCCAAACATGGGGATTACTTTCAAAAGAGCTGTATCTATACTGCTTTTTTTCTTTCAAAAGAAGCTCTTTCAAATGAAGAATGTGCAAATGAGATGCCAGATATATTTAAATCCATGCATCATTTGCATTTTCAATTTCCCTCATTTACATACCTCTTTTGAAAGAGGAATGCGAGTGTAGACATAGCCTAACTGAATGCAGGAAAAACAGGAATTGTAATTGTAAACTCACGAGTATTGCCAGATGATTGCTAACAAGGATAACACCTGGGGAGAAGGATGGACTCCATCACCAGCCTAGAGAAGATAGGCATGCCCAAATCAGTTCATAACCCTGGTTCTAGCACTCTGTTTATTGTCCCAGGAAGAAACAATATATAGACCACCTAAAATAATCTCATTCTCAAACTAGATTGTGCTCCTTGGCTGTCAGTACCTTCTTGGTCAAATCTCTACTCACTCTATGGCTACGTCTACATGTGTCCCAAACTTCGAAATGGTCACTCAAATGGCCATTTTGAAGTTTACTAATGAATCGCTGAAATGCATATTCAGCGCTTCATTAGCATGCGGGCGGCAGCGGCACTTCGAAATTGACGCGCCTCACCGCCGCGCGTCTCGTCCAGACGGGGCTCCTTTTCGAAAGGACCCCGCCTACTTTGAAGTCCCCTTATTCCCATCAGCTCATGGGAATAAGGGGACTTCGAAGTAGGCGGGATCCTTTCGAAAAGGAGCCCCGTCTGGACGAGACGCGCGGCGGCGAGGCGCGTCAATTTCGAAGTGCCGCTGCCACCCGCATGCTAATGAAGCGCTGAATATGCATTTCAGCGATTCATTAGTAAACTTCAAAATGGCCATTTGCATGGCCATTTCGAAGTTTGGGGCACGTGTAGACACGGCCTATGTGGGTCTACTTCCTAGTGCTGTCTTGTATTTCAAGGGGAATGTTCTCTTCTGTGCCCCAGCTGGTGTCATCAGCTGCAATCCCCTAATTTTGCCTAGCTAAATCAGATGAGTCCTGCCTGCTGGACTCCTCTCCAGAGCAGGGTTGGTGCTTCTCAGCCCTCCTGCTCCTTATTGGATAGACCTCACAGTCACAGCCTATAAAAACCCTTTCAACTGATTATATCTCATTCTATGCCATCCTTTTAATATACAGCTACAATGCATGGACTTCGAGAACAGCACAGCAAGTTCAGTTTACCTTAACTGGCTTTGGTTGCTTTGAAGCATTTCATACACAAAAGTATACATTCAAAAAGGTATTTAAATACCAAACTTGCAATGGAAGATCGGCACCTAAATTCCATGCCGAATCTGAGGCATAATGTTCTTGATCCTTATTAAATAAAGAGCTGAACAAATGATAGAAATATAAAAAGCAGAAAACCCTATTAAGTTAATGAGAACTACGAGACTCAAATGTGCTCTATGGAGATCTCCACCTCTTAAGAGGTGTCCCCTTGTGGATCACTTTCTCACCCAATCCTGATACCTAAAGCAACCACATTTATGTCTTCCTTGTGAAAATAATCTGCTGTTCAGTTACATAATTGCTTTCCCACATTTGAGGAAAAATAGTTAAGGAATAACCTTTATTCTTGAAAATTACACAGTGGATGAGATGTGTGTTACACAAACCCAGTACAGAGTTAACGAAATGCAGTCAGGGAGACAGATAGCAAAGAAGGAAAGAGAGCTGGAGAGAGGGAAGGGTATGCAAAACGAAGAAACACTATATTCGGACTGGTTTCCAATTTCTGCCTAGGCAGCTCCTCAGAGTTTATTCTAGGCAGAACTTTTAAATTTAAGATTGTTTAAAACTTCACATTATAAGCATCTGATTTCAGTTCCATACACCTTTGATAAATTTCAACTGTTCAGATTGAAACAACATCACTTTCATTCATTCCCCTGTTATAATGTCTCCTGAACATGATGAAGTGGGTCTTACCCATGAAAGCCCATTACCTGTTAAATAAAATTGTTAGTTTTTAAGGCACTATAGGACTGCTTGCTTTTTGTTTGTTTGTTCTTTTGTTTTGTGAAGCTACAAACTAACACAGCTACCTCTCTGTGACTCCTGTATGTTGAATGAAGTAGTATGGAAAAAATAAGAAATCGTATAATAAAAGGTTGTCTCATGAAGCATTCACAAAAAGGAGCCGAACTGCTTAACTTTAGCATTTCTTAACCTTTGAATGCTTGACTTTGCAAACTTACTGTCCATTTTAACATAATTTTATATGTAATTTGAATATACACAAACTGTTCATGCAATGCAAATTTCACTCAGTCTGGTGCTTTAGATTTTCAAGCACATTTGACTTCACAGATTATGTAAAATTTGAAACAATTGGCTGGGACCCAGTAGGAAAGTCACCACTCGTCGGCCATTTCTACACAGGCCACTTCCTTCGTTCACTGCAATTAAACAGCGCCATCACAGGATATCCATGAGCCTGAGTCATCTGGCATGGGCCAGCAGCATATCTTTAATTACAGTGTATTTACACCCTTAGTGGAATAATGTTCCTCACCCTGTATGCTACACATCTTTTTTTTTCTTATGCTCTCATCCTCTCCCAAAATGGTCCACATTCCTGTCTAAAACATAGGGCATCATAGTTAGAAACGGTAACATAGAGATGAAATCCTTCCCCATTAAAGTGAATAGGATTTTTGCAGTTGACTTCAGTGGGGTTGTAAACAGGGTGGTTGCTAACAGGAGGGAGTTTTGAGAAGGGCTCTCCTGGGGAAGGAGGGGGCAAACTATAGCACCTTTGGGTAAGTGGCTCTCTGGAGTGTGTGGGTGCCTGGGTTTGGGGGTTCTGGGCCTGGGTTTGTCTGTTTATTTGGAGTTTGGAGTGCTGAGCTGTGTGTTTGTTTGTTTGAAAGGCCATGTGCTCAGGCTGGCCATGTGCTCAGGCTGCATGCCGATTGGCTGAGCGGTCATCAGAGGGAGGGGCTCTCTCAGGTAGGCCAGAGCTCTAAAGCCCTGCTGGCAAGTGACCGGGGAGCTTGCGACCAGGGGGTTGCTAACAGGAGGGAGTTTTGAGAGGGGAGTTTAGAGGGGGAACTTAGAGGGAGCTAAGGGACCCACTGCAGCATGAGGGGCACGGGGGGCGAGATCAAGGGATGTCAGTGGTGGGCAAGTGGTTTGGGGGCATCTGGTATGGCTGTGAGGATGGCAGCACCCACAGAGGCTGCTTGCGGTGCACTGGCTCAGATTGCGTGGCTACCAGGCCCAGTCCTGCGCTCCCTGTATGTATGCACCGCACCAGATCTGTGGGGCTCCAGGGACAGCTGTAGCCAGATGAAGAGTTAGTAGCTTTGGGTGGGGCTCAGAGTGCAGCTGAGCAATGAACAGAGGGCAGCAGTTAACAGGGAAAGGAGTTTGCCTCTGGGCAAAGCATCCTAGAGGAGCTTGGGTGAGTGTGGGATTTGGGGGGCTGTGTGGTGAGCTGGTGGGTGAATGTCTGTCTGTCTGCGCAGCTATGTTACTTTGCAGAGAAGGGCAGTTTGATCAGCTGCCTGTGTGCCTGAGTTTGTGTGGTGCAGAGAGGAGCAGGATGCAAGGTGTGAATTGGGGGAGTTTCCTGCCAGGTGAGCCTTCAAGGGCTGATTAGTCTGGAGGCAAGGCTTTGAGCCAGGCCTAACCAGCTAGCAGCTCTCCCTATAAGAAGGGAGCTCTCAGCGAACACTGTGAGCAGCGAACAGGAGGCAGCAGCTAACAGGGAAAGGAGTTTGTCTCTGGGAGTTTGCCGAGGGAGGAGCCCCGTGTTTGTTGTCCTGTTCAGGTATGGTGTTCCACCTGTGCCCTGCAAGGCAGCACTATCAAGAAAAGCAGTCTCTGAAGAGAAGAGCCTGAAGAGTGATGGTGGAAGGTGGACCTGGGGGCACTGAGAGCAGCTGGGGGGAGAGGGGTCAGTGTAGTCAGGAGGGTGGACATGGGAGCAGATGGGGGTAGTGGGTTCGGGAGGGTCCTATGGTGATGGTAGCTGGGGGGGGCAAAAGGTGGGGAGGAGGTTTCCGGGGATATGAGGTTGTTGCTCCACAGGGAGCTATGGTGACTCATGGGGACAGGGAGGTATGAAGTAGTGGGATCCTTTACCACATTCTCCACACCCCACTGCCTTGTGGGTTATCCTGGGAAGAAGCAAGGCTAAGGGTGTAAACCCTGACAGAAAATCCGGAGTGGAGTCCGAAGGCGGTTTGGTGTCAACTTCTGGCACTGTCCCGGCAACTTCTGCAGCTGAGCTGGTACCAGACGTGGAGGTTATCCTCTCCTTTGGACTACATCAGTAAAGCCGAGAGGGGGACACTGGTGTCTGGGCAGCCCAGAGTCTCCATAATAAGTGCCCAGGCTCGTGCCCAGAGAGGTACTCGGTCATTGCTGAACAGTGTTGCGTCAACACGGGAGGCAACAGATACCGGTTATAAGCTCTTGCTCGATTGGCATAGAGAACAAGCGCCAGGGGTTGCCTTCGACGGTGGGAGAGATCCTCACATCTCACTGGACAGTCACCACCCACCTCAAGCTGGGCAGCCCCCAGCCAATAGGGTACTGTCCCGCCACAGTTCACCTGCCTCGCTGGGTGCAAGAGGTTTAAGGTTCCTGAACCTGACAAGTGACTGAAATTTGGGCACCAGGCAAACCAATAAGAAAATCAACAAGAAATGAGAAACATCAACAATTTAAGCTTGCTTGCTGGAATGTGCGGACCATGCTGACCGGCTTGACTGAAGATCTTCAGGCCACCAGTGACACCCGAAAGACCGCTGTCATCAACGAGGAACTGAAGAGGCTCAGAGTTGATATCGCTGCACTGTAAGAGACGCGACTCGCAGATTCGGGATCTCTAAAGAAAAAGGACTACACCTTTTTCTGGCAGGGCAAAGCCCAGGAAGAACCCAGAAAGCATGGTGTTGGCTTTGCTGTCAGAAACACCCTTCTACAAATGGTTGATTTAGTCATGGGTGGATCAGAAAGACTTCTTCGGATCACGCTTCAAACTTACGCTGGTCCCGTCCACCTGATCAGCGCTTATGCTCCAACCCTGTACGCCACACCAGAAGTGAAAGACAAGTTCTATGACATGCTTAGTGCTGCTGCAGCGCAAATACCGGATCATGAACAACTGTACATCTTGGATGACTTCAATGCAAGAATTGGAGCTGATTGGGTCTCATGGCCTTCCTGCTTAGGACACTTTGGTGTGGGAAAAATGAATGACAATGGACAGTGTCTCCTTGAACTGTGCTCATACCACAATCTGTGCATCACAAACACATTCTTCCAAACGAAGCCATAGCACAGAGTGTCGTGGAGACACCCACGCTCAAAGCACTGGCATCAACTAGACGTGGTCATCACAAGGTGTAATAACCTCAAAAACGTCCTTCTGACACGCAGCTATCATAGTGCTGACTGTGATACAGATCACTCGCTAGTTTGCTCCAAGCTCAAGCTGAGACCCAAGAAGCTGTACCACTCTAAACCTGCTGGAAGGCCCCGCATCGATGCCAGAAAGACGGCAAACTCGGAGAAAGCTGAAAAGTTCAGAGAGACCCTCCAGGAAAATCTGCGCAGCGGCCCTGGGGGCGCTGATGTGACATCCAAATAGCAACATCTGAGGGATAGAGTTTACAACACGGCCTTGTCGGTGTTTGGAAGAAGAGTTAGAAAAAAGAAAGACTGGTTCGAAGCTAACTCCGATGAGATGATTCCAGTCAATGAAAAGAAGCGTGCTGCACTCCTGGAGTACAAACCACTGGCTCCAGCTATACAGCAGCATCCAGACCTGTGCTGACTTTAGTAATCTCAGAGGAATGTACGAGGGTATGAAGAAGGCATTAGGACCCACCCAGAACAAGATGGCACCTCTGAAATCCAAATCTGGTAAAGTCATTGCTGACAAAGCCAAACAGATGGAGCGCTGGGTTGAGCACTATTTCGAGCTGTATTCACGCGAGAACGTTGTGGTTGACGCAGCCATCGAGCTCCTACCAGTAATGGATGAACTGGATCAGGAACCAACTGTGGATGAACTGAAGAGAGCCATCGACAGCATTGCAGCAGGAAAGGCCCCAGGCCAGGATGGTATATCACCAGAGGTAATCAAGTGTGCCGCGGACATGCTCCTGGAACCCCTACATGAGCTACTGTGCCTGTGCTGGAAAGAGGGTGAGGTTCCACAGGATATGCGCTACGCTAACTTTGTAACCTTGTAGAAGAACAAAGGAGACAGAAGCGACTGCAACAACTACCTTGGAATCTCCCTCCTAAGAGTCACTGGTAAACTGTTCGCTCGCGTCATCCTCGGCAGACTCCAGAAGATTGCTGAGAGGGTGTACCCCGAATTGCAGTGTGGATTCTGCGCAGAGAGGTCTACCATTGACATGGTCTTCCCTCTAAGGCAGCTGCAGGAGAAGTGCAGGGAGCAGAGGAAGCCACTCTACATAGCCTTCATTGACCTCACCAAGGCCTTTGACTTGGTCAGCAGGGATGGTCTGTTCAAACTGCTCCACAAGATAGGCTGTCCTCCACGGTTACTCAAGATGATCCAGTCGTTCCACAAAGACATGAGAGGAACCATCCAATATGACGGCGCTTTATCAGATGTTTTTAGAATCAGGAGCGGCGTCAAACAAGGATGTGTGCTTGCTCTGACATTGTTCGGGATCTTCTTCACACTCCTCCTGAAGCATGCCTTTGGATCTTCAACAGAGGGCATCTTGCTGCACACGAGATCTGATGGGAAACTGTTTAATCTTGCAAGGCTGAAAGCTAAGTCTAAGGTGTGGGAAGTCCTCATCAGAGACATGCTGTTCGCATACGATGCTGCTGTAGTGTCTCACACAGAAGACCAGCTTCAAAAACTGGTGGATCAGTTCTCCAAAGCGTGCAAGGACTTTGGGCTTACCATCAGCCTAAAGAAGACGAACGTACTCGGTCAGGATGTTGCTGAATCCCAATCAATCAGCATTGACAACTATACGTTAGAGGTCGTCCACGAGTTGATTTACCTCGGGTCCACCATCACTGACACCCTGTCATTGGACACTGAGCTAAATAGGAGGATCGGAAAAGCAGCCACAACTCTGTCCAGCCTCAGCAAGAGAGTGTGGAATAACAACAAGCTGTACACTCATACCAAAATGCAAGTCTACAGAGCCTGCATCCTCAGCACCCTCCTTTATGGCAGCGAGACTTGGACCCTGTATACCCTCCAGGAAAAGAGGCTGAACGTCTTCCACTTGCACTGCCTCAGGCACATCCTTGGAATATCATGGAAGGACAGAGTGACCAACACCGCCATCCTTGAGCAAGCTGGAATCCCAACCATGCACACCCTCCTCAGGCAGCGTCGGCTCCGCTGGCTTGGCCACGTCCACAGGATGAATGATGGAAGGATTCCAAAAGACATCCTGTGTGGTGAGCTAGCCTCTGGCAAAAGCCCTCCCGGATGCCCCCAGTTGCGCTACAAAGATGTCTGCAAGAGAGACCTCAGAGAGGTAGACATCGAGCTGGACAACTGGGAAGAACTAGCAGACGACCGCGGCAGATGGAGGCAGGGGTTACACAAGGGCCTTCAGAAGGGCGAGATGAAGATCAGACAGCTAGTAGAGGAGAAACGAGCGCACAGAAAGCACGATAAGGACTTGCCAGACACCCACCACATCTGCAAGAGATGCAGCAAGGACTGTCACTCTCGTGTGGGTCTTCATAGTCACAGTAGACGCTGTAAATGAAGTCCTCAGTTGAAACTATAAAGGGCGCGATCCATAGTCTATACAGACTGAAGGATGCCTACCTATTTAGTGGGAGAACAAATAACTTCTTAACACTTTCTGAAGCCTTACTTCTCTGTGCCTAATGTCACATTTAGTCCTCCATACTGTGCCTACCATATACTGTTTGGTGTGAGGTACATAATAGATCAAAAACTCCTGAGAAGCAGCATTACTTGATTCTTTCTGTAAAGCACTTTAGCCATATGCTGTGAATATTATAAAGATAGTAAATGATAGATATGTACATACCAAATTCTCTTTAAACATAGAAATTTAAATCCAAAATTTCTGTAAAAGGAAAAAAACAAGTCCTGACTTTTTTTTACTCAGATTGTGATATTGAAATTACTTTGATTATAAGTGTCATTACAATAGGGGGATTATAATTCTATCCATTATGCTTTTATTTGGAAGCAACAAAAATAAGGGAACATTTCACAGTATTCTAAAATGCCCAGATTCACCAAAGCATTTAAATACAATACTAAATTTCAGCATAATTTGAGCAATTCACATGCTTGCAGTTAAGCATGTGCTTAACTTTGCTGGATTAAGGCTCAAGTAAGAATGTCTAATTTAGTTCGTATTCTACAATTATAATACAACACCTGTAAAGGCCAAAGAAAATAGCCAGCTACTGGAGTTGCTGGTCCAGCATTTTGCCACAGCAGGTTAGTAACAAAATTACAGATGTAATAATAGTTATCAACTGCATTTAAGATCTATTTTTGAAATACATTAAAAGTAACTATAATCTACCTGGAGGGAGTTTTGACTCACTTTTTATGGCCCTCATATCAAAAGCACTGCTGTACTGCATAGAAACAAGATGTTCACTGTTATAAAGCATTTACCATAAACTGCCTGGAAATAGAGATAATTAAAGGATTGTAACCACATCTATGTAAATCGTAGTGGCCACTCTATAACAGCCTCTTTCTGTGTTCCATTTTTCATGCTGCTAATAGATATTGTACTGTAATGGTTGTGTTCCATTTCTAACACAAACATTAGCTGTTTGTTAAAGATTTCTTTTCTTGCAAGGTATTCTAATTATTATGGAACATTGTGATAACTATAATTTAGCTAAGCTTTGCTATGTGAAACTCTAGTTTAAAGAGTAGTATGAATGTTTTAAAACTAATGTAGGATTTTCTGAAATAGAACACTTTTTTCAAACTTCAAAACAAAAAGCAGTCAAGTAGCACTTTAAAGACTAGCAAAATAATTTATTTGCTAGTCTTTAAAGTGCTACTTGACTGCTTTTTGGTTTGATAGTGTATAGACTAGCACGGCTTCCTCTATTTTTTCAAACTTGTGATGAATTGAATCACAGAAGTCCTGTTGGGGATGACCCCTAGTGTTCTCCAAGTTGCTGTGAAACCTTGTCGTACTGAAAGCTAGGAGACAGTTGAAGTTTCAGTAAAGGCAGGAAAAGAGGCAAAAGCAGTTTTCTTTTGGTGAACTAGCTCTGGTAAGTGCCTTCTAAGGCAGAACAAAGCACTATTAGTTTTGACCATCCTCAGAACCAAATATACTACAGGTTGAACCTCTCTGGTTTGGTACTCTCTAGTCCAGCCACATCCACGGTCAGTCTTGATTTTAAATATCTGGATGTCCACTTATGGGTGTGACCAAGTTCCCCATGGTCCCATAAAGTTTGTTTATAGCCACCAGTCCTGGCTCTCAGTGTTTTGTGCTGTTATTTGACTCTAATGTACTCATAAATGTCTTCTAAGAACCCAGTAAATAGTGGAAGTGTTGGTAATGCTGCTATACAATATTGACCTCCCTGTCTGGTTGGGCACTGGTCAGGTCCCGAGACTGCCGGACTACAGAACTTCAACCTGTACTTAACGATCAGCAAGCAATCCTCTTAGATAGATGTAACATGTAATTATGCAGTAGTATTTTCTATTATCATTGAGTTTAATTGTATTCTATGAATACACAGTGTTATGGGATGAAATCAACATAAATGCTTAAATTATAGTGACATGCCAGATCTGTTATAGTTTAGAGTTAAGACCAGCTTTCTGTTTAAAACTAGACTCTTCTAAGACTGTGTCTGCGCTATGAGATAAAATTGAATTTAAAGGAGTTAGCTCAATATTAAAACGTCACTGTCTTCACAGTTAATACTATTGTCTTGATTTATTGAGCTGTGATACCGATAACAAAATGTCAATATTACGGGATGGGTATAGCGTCAATTTCAAATTTAAAATCTCGAGTAAAGGCTACTGTGGAAACACCATGTCCTTAATTTGAATTCATTAGCCTCCAGAAGCGTCCTGTATATATCCCACAAAGCTATGTGTGGCCAGTTCCTTGTATGCTGCTCTCCATCCAGATGCACAGGAAGAAGGTCACAAGAAGCCCACAAATTTTTCATTGAATTTGAATTTGAATTTGAATTAGAATTTGAATTAGAATTCAGCAGCGCCCAGCCCTGCAAATATAAATGGCGCCCATTATGAAAAAATTTCTTTGCCCATCACATCACACCACATCAGTAGCAATTACATTGTTATCCATCTCCCGTAATCATGAGCAGTCAGGGTAGTGATCTGCCTAGTACTTCTCAGGGCCTCAAGAGAGCCCCAGTGTGGACCCACCAGGAGATTCTGGATTGTCTTGCAAATTTGGGGAGACCAATCCATGGTGAAGAGACTTTGGGTGGCCAAAAGATATGCGGAAATCTATGATCCAATGTTGCATGAGATGACTGCCCGAGGTTACTCCCAGGACTCAGTGGAATGCCAGATGAAGGTGAAAAAACTCTGGCAGGCCTATCAAAAAAGTCCAAGAAGCCAAATAGTTGTCAGCGGCAGCTCCACGGAACTGCCACTATTATCAACAGCCGCACATGCTTATGGGGAATGACCCCACCATGGAGCTGAGTCCTAATTATGACACTTCTGGAGGCCCTGGTCTGGAGTTCAGGGTGAGACAAGAGGAGCTGGGTACCCCGGAGGAAGAGACCAATGGAGAGGAGGAAGGGTGCCATGAGCAGGGGACTGAGGAAGCTCTTCCAGACCACCTGGAGCTCTTTACCATAGACCTGGAACCGGTCTCCTCCATGCCAGGCCCCTCCGTGGTGGTCCTCGAGCCCCCTGGACCAAGCTGTTTGAGTGAGTGTTTATTCTGCATGCTAGACACAGGTTGTGGGTGGGTATAGGTATAGGGTTGTGTATGGGAACAGGTTTACTATGGTTCTGTGCCCCACAGAACAGCACGTTAATGTTTCTTGGGATGGAGCACTTCTCCTTTTTTTGGAGATCTTGAAGGCCTCATCCAGGCACTCTTGTATTTTTTTTCATGAGGTTCTTGAGCAGTCCTGAGTTCTCGCTGATTCCACGGTAGCACACATTGCCATGCCAGGCAACCAGATAGTGATCTGGTGTCATGCAGCCACACTGCATTGTAGCAAATTTCCCAGGCTTTTGGTCATACAACATTAGCAGGTGTTTGTACTCTGAATGTACTAGTTTTAGGAAGGTGACGTCTTCTTTGGCAACCTACAGAAGCATAGGAATTTTCATCAAATTTTTTTAACATGCTTCCTGCACCTTTATATTTGCCTGCAGCAGCCAACAGGCATGCTGTTTCCCACCTTCCAACGTGGTTTGCAGGCTCTGCAGGTCTTCTCCCCTCGCATGTCCCTTTCTACCCAGCATTTTTTTTCATTTTTCAGGAATCCCCTGCACTGCATTAACAGGTGTGTTGTGAACAAGACACAAGAAGTCATTCTTCCACTCTACTCTGTGCTGGTTAGGCCTCAGCTGGAGTATTGTGTCCAGTTCTGGGCACTGCAGTTCAAGAAAGATATGGAGAAATTAGAGAGGGTCCAGAAAAGAGCAACAAGAATGACTAAAGGTCTAGAGAATGTGACCAATGAAGAAAGGCTGAAAGAATTGGGCTTGTGTAGTTTGGAAAAGAGAAGATTGAGGAGAGACATGATAGCGGTTTTCAGGTGTCTAAACAGGTGTCATAAGGAGGAGGGAGAAAACTTGTTCTTCTTGGCCTCTGAGGACAGAACAAGAGGCAATGGACTTAAACTGCAGCAAGGTAGGTGGTCAGGGTGGTCAAACAGTTGAATAAATTGCCAAGGGAGGTTGTGGAATTTCCATTGCTGGAGATATTTAAGAACAGGTTAGATAGATGTCTATCAGGGCTGGTTTAGACAGTACTTGGTCCTGCCATTGGTGCAGGGGGCTGGACTCGATGACTTCTTGAGGTCCCTTCCAGTCCTAGTGTTCTATGATTCTAGGATTCTACATGGCTGCCGGGCTCTCCCAGGTGGAGACACCCCTCCATGTCTCTTTCCAGACAGGATTTCTTTTAATTTTTCAGGAATCCCCTGCACCTTGCAGCTGCTGGGCTCTGATGGGTGTCTCCCTTCTGATGTCCCTTTCCACCCATCATTTCTTTTCTTTTTCAGGACTCCCTAGCACCACACAACTTCCCAGCTTTGATAGGCATCTTCCCTCCCATGTCCTTTTCCACCCAGCATTTCTTTGGATTATTTGTTGGTCTTTTTTGCATTAGTTTTATTGTACATCAAACCCTCCCCGCCTACCCACACACACAGCTGTCCATGTGGCTGTAATTGAACCCTTCACAACCATCCCCTCTATGTGGCTTGAAAATTGGGGAGGATTGCCTCAGAAATGGCCAAAAACAATTTTCCAGCCCCAGGACACCTGGTCAGTACACCTGGTGGCTTCTCCTGCTTTGCAGCCCTCCACTTTCCCTGAGAAGCGGACAGTTGCTTATAGCTTACCATGTCCACAAAGAAAAGTGCTGGATATGTGATGGCAAAAGATGTATTGTGAAATGCACACTTACTGTCCAATCCTTAATAAGCCTCTAGTGGCCTTCAAAAAGGCAACTTTCCCTGACAGTACATTTGAAAGCAGCATCTGAAGAAGTGAGTTAACTCACGAAAGCTCATGCTCTAAACTTTTCTGTTAGTCTATAAGGTGCCACAGGACCCTTCGTTGCTCTACATTATGTGAATTGTATCTTAATTCTGACTTTCACTTTCCAGAGGCAATTCCCAGAGTAGGAGAGGAACAGAAGGAGAAAGAGGTGCAAGCAGGATGTCATCCTGCAGCGCATGGAGTGAAATGAAGCAGAGCACACCAAGCTGACAAAGGACACTGCGCAATGGCATCATAGTGCAGCTTAGTGACATCAGAGTCAAGCAGACTATCAGCAAAGAATGCCTGACTTCCAGCAGCAGCAAGGGGCAAAGTGGAGTGAGGCCACACCAAAGCTTGTTATGGCAGTTTTGAAGCAACCAGAGATCCTGCACTCCCTGCTGCCGCTGCAGAGGAATTCCCAACACAGCAGTGCAGGAGCTGATACCTGCTGCCCAGCGTCCCACCAGAAGAGGTCACCCACCCCACATCATCACAGTCCCCGAACACAGGGAGGGAGGGGAAGGATAGCCTGACACTCCAGCCACAAGGGCCACTGCAAAAGGCTATTCAAGCACCCTCAAGAAGGCTCCTTTCCCCTGCCACTGAAACTTTTCCTCCCTCCAAAATAAAATCATTCCTTTGAGCTTGGTGTGCTTTTGTGAAGTGCAGGAGTGGTAGGGAACACAAAGCATAGTGGGGGTTCATGAAGGGCTGAATGCACAGCAGCCCACTGATACTCCCAGGTCGGCAGTGGCTGACAGAACCAGTCAGGTTGAGGGAGGGCTGAGGGCACAGATGTCCAGCAATATACCCAGGTCCACAGTGGACATGCGGCTGACAGAACTGGGTGGGTTAGGGAAGGGCTGAAGGCCCGGCTGCCTGCCACAAGCATTCTATGCACTGCAACTTAACCCCCTCCCACCAAGTAAAAGCATTTACTCATTAAGACATGTTATGATTTATTTGTAGCATGTGTGTTGCAGGTCATTCATGAATATGTGTTTTAAACTGTCCCTTATTACTGCTGCCTCAGTGTGGTTACTGGTGGATGGTTGTGTAGGCAGCTGGGAATAAGCCCTGCCTATGGAAGTCCAGATGGACAGGAAAGTGTCCCACCTGGATTGACATATGTTGTGCAAAACAACACATGCTGTAATACCAGTGGGGACATTAGTTTCAGAAAGGCCTAAGGGGTCAATAGACATTAGAACCTCATTTTTAAATGGCCAAACACAGGACAGGGAGATGTTGGGTGCGGGGGGCGTCTCCTCTTGGCTCCAACAAGCTCTGGGGAGCCAGGAAGGAGAAGACAGCTGCTGGCGTTCACTGGAATCCCCAGGGAAGCAGCAGCCACTGGCCCTCCCCCAGAAGACCCGTGGGAGCAGCAGCTGCCGGCCCTCCCCTGGCGCCCTGGGGGAAGTGGCAGGGATGCAGAAGCTGCCCACGCTCCCCCGGCTTCCCTGAGGCTGGAGAAGTGACTTCTGCCAGCAGCTGCACCTGCACAGCTGCTGGTGCAAATGGTCAGAGGTGGGGAGGACCCAAATACAGGAAAATTAGTTCTTTTTGAAAAATAAGTCAGGACACCTCTTTGGTGTCCCAAATAAGGGACCATTCCACCTAATACAGGATAGATGATCACCCTACCAAAGGCATATTCCACCAGCATTTTGAACCAGCTGAATCTGTGATTGCAGTTTTCCTTACTGGATTCCAGGACTCATGTGTAGGGTTTCATGAGGCAACGGAGAAGAGGGTACTCAGGGTCACTCAATGTAACTATAGGCATCTCCACATTGCCAGTCGTGATTTTCCAATCAGGGAAAAATGTCCCATCCAGGACCTTTCTGTAAAGGACAGAATGTCGGAAGATGCATGCATCGTGAACTCTCCCTAACCATCCAACTTTGATGTTGGTGAAATGACCTTAGTGATCTACCAACCCCTGCAACACCATCAAGAAGTACCCCTTTTGGTCTATATACTGAGAGATCTGGTGGTTCGGGGCCATGATGGGGATGTGCGTGCCATCTATTGCCCCACTGCAGTCAGGAAACTCCTGAGCAGCAAAGCCATCCAGTATAGCCTGTATATCTCCCAGGGTCACAGTCTTCCTGAGGAGACACTGACAGACCGCATGGGCCACCTGCATTACTACAGCCCCCACTGTATATCTGCCCACCCTGAATTGATTTGCCATCGACTGGTAATTGTCAGGCATTGCAGACTTCCTCAGTGTGATTGCCGCTCACTTCTGAACTGTTAAAACCAGCCTCATTCTTGCGTTGCTGCGCTTCGGGGTGGGGGCCAGGGAGGAGCAGCACATCACAAAGTGCCATAAAAGTGCACTTGTGCATGTGAAAGTTCTGCACCCGTCGCTGGTCATCCCAGGACTCCAAAACAACGTGGTTCCACCAGTGTGTGCTTGTCTCAGGAATCCAAAACTGCCACTCCCCTGTCAGCAATGCATTCAGGGCAGCCAGCAGCTCTGAGTTCTTGGACCACAGTTCAGAGATTTGCTGTTCCAAACCATTGTCTGCCTCCTCATCTGGTATGGCTATGGTCTGAAGAAGTGGGTCTGTCCCACAAAAGCTCACCAAATAAATAATTTTGTTAGTCTTTACAGTGCTACTTGACTACTTTTTTGTTTTGATAGTATATAGACTAGCACGGGTTTCTCTCTGTTACTAATCATCATCATTATGGTAGTGAACCATCAATGAGTTTTGTAATCGAAGGCAAAATTGTTAGACAGCCAGTGTGGTTGCTGAAATGATGTGTGCTATGAATTGAAGCGTTTGGGGATCCATGCTTGCACTGGAATGCCGCAGCAGGAAGTGGTGTGATCTGCAGTTCCTTTTTGTGCGATTACTGGTGTTCTGAATTCTGGGACACTGCTTTGCATTCTGGAATTCAAACATGAAATGCCCAGAAGCAATGTAAGCTAAGGCACTGGGGGATAGGTACCCACAGTGCAATGTTCATGCTGTCTAACTTGCACAGGGCAATGGGGATGAGGAAACACAACAGGGATAAATAGTGGGTTGAATTTCAAGAAGCTTTGTGGACACAATTCAAAGTCATACTAATGAGGTTAAAAATTGAAAATATATGGTAGTGTAGATGCAGCCTAAGAGTTTTAAAACAATAATCCAATGAGTCAGCACAGGATTCCCTCTGAAACAGCCAGTTTGATAAATCTTCAGAGCCAGTTACTTCCCAGGCTTGTGTTGCATCATTCAACCACAGTTCACCCAATCCATAGGTGAGGACCCAGATATGTGATCCCAAATCAGGTATATAGGTTCCTAAAGCAAGCTATCCCTCTCCTGTAGTCAGTGATGTGGCTAGGAATTCTTCAATTGCCTAATAGTTCTAACAGTCTTCAACTGTGTTAGCTGTTCTTTGCTCCTCCATCATCCGGGTGCCAGACAATTCTTATGAATGTGAGCCTTGCAAGGATAAGTCCTCAACAGTTAGGAAGTGCCAGAGTTAAGTTTTCTTGAATATGTGAAATAGCAATTTTAGAGGTTTATAACTCAATCAAATGTATGTGGGTTTGCATAAGGACAACATAAGGCACCACTTTGAATAACCTATGTATCTCCATACAAACTTCCAGTTTCTATTCTAATGCCTAGAGGTAAAAGAGCTGTTCAAAACCATGTTTAGGAAAATACTTAATGTTGGGAAAGCTGTTTAGTTCCCTCTCAGATCATTTGAAGAAATACCTGCCTTTTCTTCACTGAAGCTCCAAAAGAATTCAATATAAAGCATTAAGCAAAGATAGAAATATATGTTTGAAGGGTTAGGTTATGGCAAAGTTCAACTGAGAACAGGAGTTTAACGTGGAAAGTGTTTAAGTACTCTTAAACAGAGGGCTTGCTTTCAGCTCAACCAATAATGTATTTTCAAAATCGTGTTCAGATTTAATCTGCTGAAAACTGGTGACGTGTTTCACATTCAATTTTATGTCTCAGCTTTTTCTACACAATTGTTTACAAACTCTTTGTTCACATTAAAGTGAAGTGAAGCTTTGTATTTGAATTTCAAAAGCACACTTGCCCCAAATTTGCCTGTCAGCAGAGGTTTGATCTCAGAAAGATAGTTTAATATGTTAATAATTTTGTAATCGTGTCAGCCTCAGTCCTCCAAGGAGCTCTGCACACATAAAAAAACAACAAAACGTCTGCTTACTCAGAACTTTCTGTGAAGTCTATCTAATTGCCTAAAAGCAGAACAAGTGGGGAAGGTATGTGGAGATTAACATGAATCTTTTATAAATATAATACAAGAAGCTATGGACCTGATTCTGAATCCAGCCTCATGAATGTGGAACTCCATTTCGGTGCATACACACAAAAAGAAAGCAGGATGTGAGGGTTAAAAGATGAGTCTCTTAGGCTGGGTATGCACTTCCCCCAACTTCGAAGGGGGCATGTTAATCAGGGCTATGGGAGATTCGAAGGGGGCACATTAATCAGGGCTATGGGAGAGTACCAATAAAGTGCTGCAGTGAATACTCAGCATTTCTTTAGACTAATTCTCCCCCATGGCAACTTTGAAGTGTCAAACTTCAAAGTGCCATCATGCCGTGTAGCTGTGGGCACTTAGAAATGCCTGCGCTACTTCAAAGTCTGTTGACTCCCCAAAATTTTGGGGAGTAAAGGCACTTTGAAGTAGAGTGGGCACTTCAAAGTGACTGCGGCTACGTGCATGCCAGCACTTCGAAGTTTGGCGCTTTGAATTTCGATGCTTCGAAGTTGCTGCAGGGGAGAATTAGCCTAATGAAGTGCTGCATATTCACTGCAGCACTTCATTGGTAATCTCCCATCACCCTGATTAACATGCCATCTTTGAAGTTGGGGCAAGTTCAGACAAGCCCTTAATGTTCCTGATTTTTTTTTTTGATTTGCAACATTAACAATAAATTGAGAAGGACCTGCTTGTTTCAACAGATACATCATTTTTGATAATCTGGTAAGATGGAAGCCAAACCAGTTCTTGTAGTCCATGGTGGAGCTTGGGCAATACCAGATGATTTTGCTGAAAGAAGCATCCTAGGAGTGAAAAAGGCAGTGAAGAGTGGCTTTGCAGTACTGGAAACGGGTGGAAGCTCAATGAAGGCAGTAGAAAGTGCTGTACGGGCCTTAGAAGATGATACTGCATTTGATGCAGGTTTGTAGTAACTTTAAAAAAATAGTAATCTCTTAAATACTTTAAATCATCTTGGTTTTGATATTTCTACTATGTTGCCCTGAGAGTTCTCTCCACTTTGTATTTTTCTTCTTCAAGCTGATTCTCAAGTTTTGTTCCAGCTACCCTCCAAAGAACTTCATTTACACAGTTCTCAAGGAGCCAGTTCAGTGCTGGATGCTATGTTTCTTCTTCATGCTGTTCGGTAATTGCTATTTTTAAAAAAAAAAGTATTTACTGTCACGTGGATGATTGGGAGATCTGTCGCTAAGGTTGCACTTTAGCAAATAGCCTCTTGCTTTTTAGCCTGGGGAGTGAACAAAAATTGATGCTTTTTGATGTTTTTGCTCAATGTTTTGAAATTCAATTTCAAGATTTCATCTGTTGAAGCAGAGCTCAGTCCACAAAACAAGAACAAAATCCATCTGCTTAATAAATGTTTAAGCTGTTGCCATTACAATGATACTTTCCAGGGGTACACAGGGTTGTGAGGCACCTGCCCTTCGTGTGAAGAAGCCGTGTCTGTAGACCCTTGTGCGGACACAAAATTTATATCCAAAGATATATAACAGATATCCCCAGAGCTGCAGGGATCTACCAGGAACCACTAAGCAAAAGCAGCATCATGTTGAACTGCCATTCTCAGGAGACAGTGCCCAGCCCGGGCAGCTCCTGGAGTGTGGCTTTACCACCCACGTCCTGCACACAGATGAGGGCAACAGGCTCGCTGGTAGCTGTCCCTGGCCACTGACACACACTAGCATGATCCAGTCCAGCTGCTTGGGGGCCTAGTGTCCACCCCAGTGGTCAGGGATGGGGATGGTAAACCACCTCAGAGGCTTTGCCTAGGCTGGGCACTAGCTTCCGGAGCAGCAGCCTGCTATGGTGCTGCTTTCATTATTGCACTTCCCAGTAGGGTCCTGCAGCTCTGTGAGTATTAGCTCTATATCTGTGGCTATCCACATACACTGATATAAATTTTGTACCCATGCCAGGGAATAATTGTCTGTATTTCTTGTGGTTCAGTTTCCCAGAAACATAACCTCTGCCTTCCAGACTTGCAGAGGCCCTGCTTGCTCCTTACTGATTACTTCAAACCCCACCCATCTGCTTCAGTTTTTCACATCTCAGCAAAGTTCCTACCCCCAATATGTTGGACACACAGGCTACGTCGACACTAGAATTCCTCTTTCAAAAGCAGTGAAGAGGTGGCCTATTTTTTTTTAAGGAGAAAGGTTCTTTCGAAGATGGGATTTACTTTCAAGAGAGCCACATCTACACTGATTTTCTTCTTTCGAAAGAAGCTCTTTCTAAAAAAGAATATGCAAATGAGGTGCCAGATGTGTAAATGTGTTCCTCATTTGCATTTTCAATTTCCTTCATTTGCATGCCTCTTTCAAAAGAGGAATGCTAGTGTAGAAATAGCCTCACAGAACTCTCAGCTCCTCTTTTTTCAAAAGAAAAAAAAACACAGTTTGCCAGTTATACTGGAGTACACGGCTCTGCTTAACACACAGATGTTAGTGGAGGAGGCCTAGGATGGATATAAGGAAAACTGTAATGAAGCATTGGCATGGGTTTCCATCCTTGGAGATTTTTAAGACCAGGCTTTACAAAGGCCTGACTGGACTGACTTAATTGGGCTTGGTCCCACTTTGTGCTACTCTTCTATGATTCTGTGGGTCTGAACCCCCCTCCCCCACTGATGCATCTGATGAAGTGGGTCTTTGTCCACGAAAGCTTATGCTCCAAAATATCTGTTAGTCTATAAGGTGCCACAGGACTTCTTGTTGTTCTCGAAGATAAAGACTAACAAGGCTATCTCTGTGATACTTGTCTACACTAGAGAGATCTGTTGACTGAAGTTACTGTCAGAAGTTGTCTTCCGTCAAAACTTCTGCCAACAGATCACATCCATGCACACGAGCGCATTGTAAGAGCAATCTGCTCTGTCAACAAAGAGTGGCTGGACTGCCTGGCAGCTCTCTTGACAGCATGGCCAACTAGAAGCACAGCAGACAGGGCTGCCTGGTGACCCAGAAGCCCGGTCTGTCGTCAGAGGGCCTCAGAATGTCCATGTGGCTTTTTTGTCAACAGATTATAGTGAGAAAAGCATTCTGCCTTGTGGGGGAGAGGCAGAAGGCTGTGACAAAAGTGCCTCATTCTGTCAGTTTACAGTTAACAGAACATATTTTTAGTGTGGATGGTCCACAAGTTTTGTCAACAATACTGGCATTCTGTCAACAAAACTCTCTAGCATAGATGTAGCTATGGTGATTAGGGGAGGTTCCGGATGACTGGACAGTGGCAAATGCAGTGGTCATCTTTCAAAAGGGAAAAAGTAGCACTCAGAGAATTACAGACTGCTCAGCTTTGCCTCAGTCCCATTTTTGTGCACTAAAGCTGCTTGATCTGAGGGATAATTAGAAAAGAATGTACCAAGAAAAAGTCTGTCTGCCCTGCCTCACCTGAGATTGCTTTGGAGAGCTGTGGTTTCAGCTCCTCCTCTAAGGCCTCAACACTTGGTTGTCTCTCCCATCCACATTAAACCTTGTACACTTCAATTGCTTTGGTGAATGGGTGTAGCCAGACAAAGTCTCCCCCTTACAAGCCAGCTTGCTCGCTGCCCCACCCCCCACTGAGGAGCACACAGGGCACCGAAACAGCTGCTGACAGCACAGTCTTTGATGCCCTCATTGAGGCCCAGATGTGCTAGCTCATCGTGACCCTGAGAAGCAGAAAGTACAGATAGAAGGCTAACAGGCCAAACTATCAACAAGGTGGGGGGGGGGGAACCCTCAAGAAATCACCCCAGCTGGCATTGATGGATTTGATAACCACACAACCATCCGAGAAGGGGAAGTCCCCCGCCCACACAAAAAGAATGTCCTGTACTCTCAAATTGCTTATCTCCTGTCTTACAAGTGCAAATTAAGTAAGAAATGCCCTTGTAACAAACTGGCATCACCAAAGACAGACCAGTATGATCTGGCACCATAGATAAGAAAGAGAATACGTAACCCAAAGGGGTATAAAAGATGGGTCCAGCAGAACTCTAACTTTGAGTGCATTCAATCAACTACCTGCTGGTCGGGTCAGGTGATTGCCTCCCGAGGTCCACAACTGGGGACGCCCAACCTCGTATTCGTCTTTCCGCGGAATTGAGTGACCGATCCGGCTTGGCTACGCTGGTATCGAGAGACGCAGAGAGGGTAAGATACACCCATGCTAGGTCTCTGTTCTTTTTTGTGCACAGCTAAAGAATTAGAGCTCTGTAACTAGATGTTGTTGTGTAAAGATATCATTGTGTTAGATGGTAACAGATATCTTTGTATTGGATTGTAACGTAACTTGTTAACACCTCTACTTTGCTAGCATATAAGAAGTAGACAATAGCCTTTTGTAACCACACGCTTATAACTGTAGCTCAATAAACTTGTAACTAGTTAAGCTCTGAGCCTGACCCTGTTATCCTTTTGTCACTGCAACACAGCCGGCACAACAAAAAGAACTTTAACCATTTGGTTACTACAGCCTGGCCATAGGAAAGAGTGCTAGCAGGTCCCTATTCTAACAGTAAAAAAAACTGGGTTGTTTAGGACCCAGGGGGGATACCTCATCACACATTACCCGGCCACCGGCTAACAATGGGCTCCAAACTTTTGGGCATTTCTGAGCACCCAGTGGTGCTCCTGGTAGAAATCAGGAGTTAGTGGATTGGGTGTTGTGGTTCTTCGCCTTGCAGGACAGATTCTTTATCTCCTGCAGGCACTAAGGTCCAGTGTGGTACATCTCTTTTTCAACTAACTTACCAGAGATAACATCAGAGGATTCCATTTCTACTCTTGCTGACTCATACTACATGTCTTCAAGACCTTGAACATCTGTTTCAATTCAAGAAGCAACATGCTGATTTGTTCTTCTGGATGCCATCTGATTTGAACAAGTGAAACAGGAGCACTATACAGATGTTACGGGCACAGAAAATCGTATCCTAGGATAGGGTCCAAATACCAAAGCAGGCTGTTAATATTTCCTGAAGATGACTTCTAGGCTAAAACCAGAGATGAAATTGGTAGCCATTATAGAGGCCCCAAGGGGAAATTTTGGAAAGGCATGAGAGGACATTCTAGGTATGTCCATACATATTGATCTCCAATCGGACTATCTCTAATTTAAAGCACCACCACCTGAGACAGAGATTTTTCTGTGCAGATGGAAGTCATACTGTGGTGTAACACTCAAGTTATATCTTGCATTAACTTTGCAATAAAGACAAGCGCTTAGATCTAAATAGTCCTATGTACCCACATCAATGGGGCTTCTCAGAGTAATAAGTCTAAGTATAACCCACACACCTGTGTATGGTTAATAGTAATACTAAATGGTGGTATACATCTCTAGAGCTGGAAGGGACCTTAGGAGGTCATTGAGTCCAGTCCCCTGCTCTCTTAGCAGGACCAAGCTCGAAAAGCTCCCAGCTACACGGGAGGTGTGCTTTTTGAAAGTGGCACTTTCAAAAAGTACACACCCGCCATTATGCTAATGAGGAGCTACATATTCATGGTTGTGCCTCCTTAGCATCTGCCAAAGTGGCTCATTAGCATATCCCTTTTGAAAGGTGGGGGCTAGTGTAGCCACGGTTTTGGTGTTTAATGTAATATAACTTGGAATGAATAGTTTATGAAGTTTGATATTTAATTGCATTTAGTGTTTTTCCATTCACGTTCTGAAATGTGAAAATACCTGTTTTATGGCACACTGTTAAAGTGAAATTATTCAGTTGTCACTGAGGTGTCTGTAATAGCTAAATTCTGTCATACTGCAAACAACAGGGATAAAAATATATTCCCCTTCTTTTCTTCTTACTGAAAAGTATACTGAGTAGACAACAAAATTTGACTTAACACAAGGCAGTTGAAAGTTGCCCCTGGCAGTCAAATCCCCATCAGATATTCTGTACCCCTGTCGCTGATTTTCTCTCTCAGGTTTTTAACCCAGATGCTTATCTGGAGATTTTTATTTTTATTTCTTACCTGGATATTGGAGTGACAGTAGGAAGGGAAGAGTAGAGAAACATTTCTTTCTGAGACACAGGTGGGCACAGATGCAAATGAGAGCAAAATCTGACCCCCCCACCAGCCTTACAAACTCTAACCCATGAAGTTCCATAAGAAGATAAAACAGCAACAAGACACTAATGAAATGAAGTGCACAAACCATTAGAAGCCATTTTACTACTCACCTCTTTCCTTTCCTTATCCTTATGATAATGTTTTAGCATTTTGTCATTTCCTACTTCCACCCATTTTGCTTTCCCTGCATTTGTTTTTTTTCCCCCTTTCCTCTTGCTTCTATAAATTTTCATCTCCTCTCAACACAGGCCTTAATCATAAATGTAACTTGCAGCTGCATTTTTCCTTCCACTCCCAAGATTTTGCTTTCCATATCTAACCCTCAGTTTCCATTTTGCCCCTTCTTTACCTTTCCCCATGTGGTATTTTCTCCTTAAAACCTATATCAGGATGGGCCTTCTTTTGGAGCTGATTAGAAGAGTTCCCAACTTAGGAGATCTTTTAAATATAGGTGAGTTTCAGGGAGGAAAGGCAGATTAACATCTCAGCCAGTGACCATGAATGGAATGGAAAAAAAGGTCACACACCATTCTATATTGAAGAGATCTCTTGGTCTTTGACCTAACGTCTTAATTTCTGGGATCACATCATTCTGTATTATTCATTCCATCTTCTTTCCTTTCCTGCCATTATTTGCCATTTATTTCTGTCTATCCTTATAACTTCCCTTATATTGAAAACCGTGGTAAAATCACAATAGTGGTATTTATTTTTCCTTCTGAAAGTCCTGCATCCTGGAGACATAAATGAGAAAAACTCAGCTTTAATTCTTTTTTTTTTTTTTTAAAAAAAAGAAGGTTTCTAGATATCATGGTGGTGGAGAAAAACTTAGAAATGTAAACCCTAAAGGCTCAGAACTCGAAAGGCAAATAAAAGAAACTTCCTGGTTTGTGAAGATATTTTCATAATGCACTGGGGCCTCACTCCAACTTTGGAATACGTAGGGTTGGCAATACTGCCCACTGTTAGATTTCATGCACTCTGGCTATTCTGTCCACTGGTTACCATGCTCTCTTCTTCCCTTGGAGTCTCTGCTGTCTTTCTCTGACATTTTTTCATTGTTTCCTTTTTGTAACTGGTTCCCTCCCGACGCCAACTGCTGCCTTGTCACATCTCCTGAAAATATGCTCCAGCTTTTTAAAAAGCGTCTGAGAACTGTCATCATGCCTCTGCCTCATCATAGCTAATTTACCTTTTTAGAAAGCCTTGTTCTGAGCAGCTTAATTTCAAACTGTTGGTTCTTCTCAGATGATATGGAGTAGCCATGGCCATGCCTCTGGGGTAGAGGAGCAGTGCGGCAGGGGAGAAGGGGGAGAGTTAGGCAGCCTGGGATAAATCAGTATGCATGGACATGGATCCCACCACTTTTAACTTTTTTTTTTTTTAATGCAGGTGAAATAAGGTTACAATGAATTTCAAGGGCAGCTGCAGCCAGCTATATAATTTTAATGACATAATACATTGTAGTTCTTATGTATAATTATAATGAAGTTCATATAATTAAAAAATCCTCCCTGTGAGGCAGCCATGTCCCATAAATGAGCTGTGCATGGACCCTCTAGATGGGAGCTAATGTCCAAGCCACTCCACACTCCTACTGAACCAGAACAGCCCACTGCCCTATACAAAATAACTAGCTGCAACAGGGCTTCTCACTGGCTCCCAGAGTTGAGGCCTTCCCACAACCTTGCTGCTCATGGGCTGTGTTGCCCCACTTACCCCTGTGAGATGGCCTGGAAAGCCCCAGTTCATGGGATGCCTCTGCCCTTCCCAAACTGCCTCTGATCCTGCAGCCCTACATTTCTGGGGCAACAAGTCACAGGATCTGTGCAGGATAATCACTACTGTCTCCAGCACTGTGGGGTGAACCCAAGCATCACTGCCAGAATCCCTCCACAGATCACCAGCAGTCCCCAAGAGTCCCCAGGCACAATCAGCCCGAGGACCACCAAACCCTCTGAGCAACATATACATTCTGTGATGGGTATGTGTGAAATATTGCATCTGATGTCATGATGTCAAAACACAGAGCCGAGAGAGGCTGGTTTGATTTGTCCTACTGAAGGGATGGCTCTGAAGGTATCCCTGATAAGCTCTTTAGCCTAGCCTAAGAGTTGAATTCCTGAAGATTTGGAATTCTCAGCAGGAGATCATTGTGGAAGTGGTACAAAAGAGCCTTTATTTTCAAAGTGAGTTGCTTACTATGGCACTAATTCATGTAGATCATGCATAGGCTTACATTGTACTTCAAGTCCTGTATGAAGCTGGTTTTCAGTAATCGCTGGTATTGATTTGGTTGAATGGTTTCACAGTGTGGTATTATTCAGGGTCTTAAATGTTTCCATATTGCAGAGATGTTCAAGTGATTGCTTAAAACACTCACTGACTTTTTAAGAATATGTACGCTGAACATTGTGCATTTAGTTACTAAGGCTGTTGTGTGGAATCAGCACTTCTTTCCTCTTTCTTGAAACAATGCAGGAACTTATCTGATTAGCAGAAGTAACATTTTAAGTAATTGATTGGCAACTGAGATCAGGGCTTTGAAGATGCTATATCATGCTGTCTTGACATGCCCTTTAAGAATTTATTCCTTTTATTGCTCTGTTAAATAATTTCTTTTATCATTCAGTTACTTTGTGGGTAGGAAATTGTTATTGGCTTGAGGTTAACTTTTGTGGTCGGTAAAAAGAAATGCCAAGCCATATGTAGTTCTCTGAAGCACTGCAGTATCGACAATATTACTGAGATTAAACATGTTTAGTTAGTCAGCTTTTCAGTTGAATAATTTCCTGTCAAGAGAAACAAGTGTATGCTTAAATATAAAAAGGAATACTGAGAAACTCTATTAGGTGAATTTAATCTGGCTACAGCACGGTCAACAGCAGTGCATCTTTGAGGGTGATGTTTGGCTCTGCAGATCTAATAAGCTAATTAAGAACAGTGTATTTCTTACACAGATTTTCTGTTCATTTATTGGGCTTTCAAGATATTTGACATACCTGTCTTCCTCTGTACATACAGCTCTTCTTCTGGTTTGGCTATGGGATGTCATTGTCTTCTGAGGTAGCTACTTGTCTCAGTCTGATGCAGGAGCCTGGACAGACAGAATCAGCTTCTTGATATTTGCATGTTTAGAAGACCTTCTGCTATTTCATCTGCAGGCTGATCTGGGTTAACTCCCCTTGTTTGCTGTAGTTAGAGGTTGTATCTTCTCAGAAAGAGGGAAGAGATTTTCTTATACAAGGAAAACATGTACACCTCTTGAACTCTTATATGTCTGGGTAATCTTTATAAATTAGACTATGTCTCTCTGTCCATGAGTCCATCCATCTGTGCATGTGTTTGTTCAAAAACTCTTCCTTAACCATAAGAGCTAGGACCACCAAATTTGGTATGCAACTTCCTCTTACTCCAACTTAAAGCAAGGTCAGGTTTGGTTTTGCCAGGAAAATGGAAAGAGCCTGGAGTGGGAATGTTTTGCATACATGGAAAGTCTGGGGACAGAGAGGAGGGACATTATACTGCAGAATGGCCACTGGACCAAGCCCCACCATCAAGATAGTGGTTAGCTGGGCCTCTGACATGCCCTCTTGCTAGCCAGTGGACTGAATAGGTGGGTCTCCTGCCCCAAGGCCCTCCCCCGGCCATTGGCTGCAGCACAGGAGAGCAGGGGAGAGAGAGGGAGAAAGTCCCGCTCAAAGTGGGGGAAGGCTCGTACTGGATGAAGCGGGAGAAGATGGACAGGAGGAGAAAAGTCCCCAGCCAGATGGAGGGGGAGAATCTGGCTGGGGAGAAGAGTAAAAGGCTTCAGTTAGATGGAGGAGGAGAAGGTCACACCAGCCCCCAGAAGAGCCATAGACTGCCTCCCTCCAGTATTTCTGGGCTGCCCAGTGCATTGGGCTCCAGGTCAGCCTGCATAATCCCACCCCTCCCATGGTCCCACTCTGGGGAGTATCACCTGGCAAGCCTACACAGCTCCCTCCCCATTCCCTGCCCCCACTCAGCAGGCAGGACTAGCCAGCGGGCAAGGTCTACCACCTTTCCACTCTGGACACAAGCTATCAGGTGAAGTGTACGGTCCCTGCTTTTCTGGGCCATCCTTGGAGAGAAGGTGGTGGCCACTAACACCACAAGCTGTGAGAGCCTCCTCACCCCCAATCCTTACTCTTGCACACCCCCACATTTTCAGCCCCCCCCCCGCCTTCAGCTCCTTCTCAATCTTGCACCCTAACTCCTGCATTCTCCACATGCCCTGCCTCCTGCCCTGAGCACCCAACATCTGCAGGGTTCTGCCCTGGCTCCTGTGTGCACTTCATCACCAGTCCCCTGCCCTGAAGGACCTGGACAACACTAAATAAATTTTTATGAAGTGCATGAATTTAGAACCACATACAACCCAGTCTCCAGTAGAGCTCCCACAGGGATCAGTTGGTATCAATTAGGTCTCAATTTCGTAAATGGTAAGGATATAATGTAGCACTTTTGTATTAACTTGTCTTCAACAAGGAGATGTGTAGAGTTCTGCGTGTGGGACGTAAGAACCCCAAGCATTGTTATAGGCTGGGGATCAACTGGCTAAGCAGCAGTACATCAGAAAGAGACCTAGGGGCTATGGTGGAAGAAAGGCTGGATATGATTAAACTGTGTGCCCTTGTAGCCAAGAAAGCTAATGGCATATTAGGGTGCATTAGGAGGAGCATTGTAAGCAGATCTAGAGAAGTGGCTATTCCCCTCTATTCAGCACTGGTGAGGCCACTTCTCAAATATTGTGTCCAGTTTTGAGCACCCTGGTGTAAAAAGGATGTGGATGTGCTGGAGCAGGTTCAGCAGAGGGCAACCAAAATGATTAAGGAGCTGGAGCAGATGCATATGAGATGAGAATGAGGGATTTGGGCTTATTTAGTTTACAGAAAAGAAGACTGAGGGGTGATTTAATAGCAGACTTGAACTTCCTGAAGGGGGAGCTCTAAAGAGGTTGGAGAGAAATTGTTCTCAGTGGTGACAGATAGCAGAACAAGGAGCAATAGTCTGAAGTTACAGAAGGAGAGGAGTAGATTGGATATTAGGAAAAACTACTTCACCTGGAGGGTGGTGAAGCACTGGAATGTGTTGCCTAGAGAGGTAGTGGATTCTCCATTCCTAGAGGGTTTTAAGTCCCAGTTTGACAAGGTCCTGGATGGGATGACTTAGTTGAGGTTGATCTGTTTGAAGCAAAAGGCTGGGCGAGATGACCTCCTGAGTTCCCTTCCAGCCTTATGATTCTATGATTAACTAAATTTCCCATATTGTTTTCATTATTGGTTCAATTTGTTAGAGTTGCTCTCAACATTAGTTGTCAGGAAGGCAGTCACCTTCAGTTCATTTGTTTCTTTCCCCATCCTCTCTTTTCCATTTTTCTTCTTTTTCCTAGCCCATCTTCTGAAAGACTTGGTAAATAAATAGTTGAAGCAGTGTCAGCATTAGGATGTTGAATTGAAATCCTAAAGAGATTTATGAGAAGCAGGGAAGTTGACCCTTTAATGTTGACTCTGCCATTTTACTGTTTATGTCATTTAAATGTTGCCTGTGTTCCTCAGCCTGTGATCTCTTCAGAGTGAGCAACAGAGCTGGATCAGGGTTTTGGATCCGTAGTGCAGCTCTTTCACCCAAAAAGTTTTGGGTTCAAGGAACCTGGAGGGGCCTGTGACAGGGCATCTGCCCCACACTGGCCCTGTTAGGGTTAAATCCATTGTGGGATAGGGCTGGGGCTGAAGAGCCGACAGCAGCCATATACAGCAGACAATTAGGGCCCAGCTGGGGCTGTATAAATAGGGGCTGCAGGAGAGGGGCTGTGGAGCACGGGGGCCTAGTTGCCTGGATGCTTACAGGGGCTTCCTAAAACAGAGCAGGGCTGGGGCAGGGAGAAGGCAGGCAGATCTGGGGCGCTCTGGGTTACTATTTTTTTCAAGTTATTACAGACGTGCATCGAATGCAGTGTCATCTTCTAAGGCCCGTACAGCACTTTCTACAGCCTGCATTGAACTTCCACCCATTTCCAGCACTGCAAAGCTCTGAGCGTACTACGGCTGCTGAGAAGAGAAGGCAGCAGGCCCAAAACCCCCCTGACAATGAGGAGTGGCCATTTCAGAGTTGCATGAGGTTAGGGGCTAGATGATGACCGGCAGGGAGCCACCAAGGCAAAGTGAGTATTGGAGTTCAGGGTTCTCCAGGAGAGGAGGAGTCCAAAGAGAGTAGGACACAGTAGCAGGACAGTAGTCTTAGGGAAGGGACATGTGGTCTTTGAGGGACGCAGGTGCTAATATAAGTTGGTGGAGAACAGACAAGGCAGGGGAGACACCGGCCAGCAGAGGGCACTCAGGAGGCAGGAGAGCTAATTCTTGAGTGACCAGCAGGAGGTACTGTGGTGGTGAGTCACACCCCATTACAAAGCCCCTTGACCAAAGTAGAGGGTGTGCTTCTATGGGTACGATTGATCTAATATTTTGCCATCTTGAAAAATAAACTTCAAACAAACAAAATCACCAGAAAAATTCTCAGTGTTTTATGGAAGGAAACACAGAACAAAGACACAAAGAATTTTATAAGCATGTTAATTTTCAGACGTCAGAAGCCATACAGTCCAAAATGAAAAGGTTGCAACTACTGTAAGGAAAATCAGAGAGTGTAACCTATCTTTTGACCCTATGCCAGTACATTTTGCCACTTTATGCTTTTTTTTAAGCACCTCAGTAATTACTAAGTTTTGGTGAAGCTCAATCAAACCAAGTGTCCTAAAAACACTTATCAGTTGGGCTGGCTGGAAGGAGAAGCGTTCTTTTAAAAATTAACAGGGACCTCAAAATTGGCCTCCTCTCTGTAAGTTTACTTCTGTGATTTTCAACATTCTTCATGAAGTGAACTCAGTGGCAGTGAGAGATGTCATGGGCTCCAGGGCAGTGTGGGAGGGGTGGCCCAGCTCTGCTCCCCAGAAGGGATTGGGCCTAGGGCATGTGGCCTTCAGCACCACCTGGACCATGTCACTGTACCCACTCCTTTTCAGCCACTAATAATTTTGCAGCATCAGCGACAGGAACTCCCGACCCCTTTGAAATGCTGGGCCTGGGGGCTATTGCCCGTTTGGCCCCACTCCCTCCCTCTGTCAGTGGGTGTGAGTGAGCTACTGTGAAACCTTTGGAAACACAGATCTAAGTCTTCAATTGTAAATATTAAGTTACTTTGTAACTGAATGGACTTCCTGTCAGTTAAACTTTACGTAGGATCCCAAGCCTATATACTGCCACAAAAATATCCCAGAAAATCACAAGCAAATAGATTATTAAATGTAAAATTAGCTTATTTTTAGGGATTACTAGAATCAAGGACATGATGGAACAGACAATGGCAACTTCTTGTGTATTTGCCTTAGGTGACTAAGTATTTGCAATATCCAAAGCACGTATAGGAGATATTTCAGTTATTGTGGTAATTGTCAGTAAGGCTGGTATTATTTTAAGGGCTCTGTGAACAAATGTGCCATGAAATTATTTTATTTTGTGATGGCGAATGTGGAGAGTCAGCCTCTATTATGGATTAAAGCTTGTGAAGAATTAAAACTGATCAAACGTATAATGGAGACCTCGTGAGCTAAATGAAAATAATATACTGGAAGAGCTCAATCATGTGTTTGATTAAATTGGTTGCCTTAAGGACACACATCGCATTTCTTGAAACCCTGAGGTAACCCCATTTATTTCTCATGCCAAGAAAATTCTGTTGCCATCTGCAGGAGCTGTACCAAATGGTGAATGTAAATGTTGTAGCCTTCTACTGCAGGACCTGACTGGATGCAGCCAAAGGTGTCAGTACAAGAATAAATGATTCTCTGAGATTAATACTAATTATAAAAGAAATTGGATAATGGGAAGGCTTTCTACTTCCAAATCTCGAAAAAATAAATAGAAGACTGTTGGAACCAAAACTTCAACCATTTAGACACACCAGTTTTTCTCAGTTATCATGTATGTAAGGGAAATGATACTAGACCTTTTGGTACCTTTGGGTCCCATAAAAGATATTCTATAAGAAGGAAGAAGACAAATTAGAAGGACAAGATTGCTACATATCTCAGTGATGCATGCCCTCATGTGGAAAAGAACAGGTATGTGATGACCTAGGTGAAGATGCTTTGAAATTTTAAAGCCAGAAGGCTAGGTAGCATATTACAGCTCAACTGTCTAAGAAATGTTAACCAAAATAAGCCATTAAATGCAGTGACACAAAAAGAGAGGCTATTATTGCATGTGCCAGCGCCTTTGAATATATAGGACATGCACATTTCTCAAAATGATCTTTCCTGGTTCCTGCTGCTAGTGACCATATTTATAAAGCCATTCAAGTGCCTCATTCAAAACCTATGAAGTCAACTGAATCTAATTTCAAGGAAAATCTTTGATTATTTTCATCACAAAACTACCTACAAAGGGGAGTGTATGACTCTATCAGAGGCTTTTAATTATTTCTGCAGTGATTTGTTGTAGCTTGCTCACACGCAGTTTGTTTAGTTTAATTTGCTTAGTAATCTATACCAATCAACAATACAACTTAGCTTACACAAAAGTGAGTGAATGAGTTTGGAACCAGCTTTTCAGTACAGATATTCACAATTTTGAATTAAAAAGATAGTTTCCATAAATACTTCTCAGTAATCACTTAAAACTCGCTAATTTGGTGAACATGCCTGACAGTACAAGAATTTACGAGAATAACTGCATAAAGGATTACAAAAGAGCTTTAAACACAGTCGGAGTGAGTTTATTTGAATGCATTTAAAATTCTTCACAATTTTTACATTGCAGAATTATAAAAGGTGATACAAAATTAACAAAAGGAAATACAGATTGGACCTCCGAGGTCTGGGACCTTTGGGACCCGACTGGTCCTAAATGAAGGAATTTGATGGATCCTGGGAAGTCCCCTGCCTCCAGCCGCTCCAGCCTGCCATGCCTTCCTACCACCAGCTCTGCTGCTACCCTGCTGGCCGCCCCTGCCTCCAGCCCTCCTCCCACATATACACACCTCCAAACCCAGCGCCCCTCTTACCTCCAGCCACAGCTGGGCTTCTGCCAGCCCCAGACACCAGCTGGGCTGCTGCCAGCCCTGGATGCCAACTGGGCCACTGCTGGATGCAGTTGGCTGTGGCCCCTTCCCCAGATGCTGGCCCAGCCCTGGTTCCAGTGCCGTCCCTGAAGACTCTGGCTCCAGCCCTTGCCCAGCTGCTAAACTACCACTGGCTCTGTCCCAGACGCTAATCTCATGGATAGCAGCTCCCTGGCCCTGTGGACACCAGCCCCATGGACACAAGCCCCACCAGGCTCCCAGTGTGTAGGGCTGCAAGTTGCCCTGTCAGCAGGCTTCTGCCTGTTAGGGCTCCCAACCTCAGGGCCTCCTCCCACTAGCCTTCTGGCCCAGGGCTCTCTTGTCCAGGAACATCCATGGTCCTGCTGAACCAGAGATATGGCCAGAGCAGGGAGTATTGTTTTGGGGAGGTGCAACTTGTATCTCTTTTTACGGTATCTAATTAAATTCTGAAAATCATTGCCACAACATATCATTGAGACCAGAAGTTTTGTAGGCTTCAGAAAAGGGCTGCAGTGCTGACAGATAGGTGTGGCAACCAGAAGTTCTACAGAGAGTGTATAGAAGATTTGCCAGACTGGAAGGTTCTCCGGATGAATTTTTTAAGCCCAGCCAGCCATATTCATAGCTGTGAGCGCTCTAGGAGGCTGTGTGGAAGATTGTGGGGAACCATAATAGAGTAAAAAAGTAGATATGATAGGAGGGCAGAGAAAGAAGGAGCAAATGTAGAGTTTGATAGTTCAGAGCACTTATTAGTCCCCATGTGGTGGCTCTCATGGTTGCTTTGCATACTAGCTTAAATTCTGATGCACTAAGAAATTTAGTGGTCAAGTATTTAGCTATGCACATATGTACATCTCAGCCATCCTTATATATACATTCTAGTCTCTGGCCTGCTCTGCTAAGTAGCAAATATTTATTTCAGTGAAAGCAGGAACAAAACCCTAAAGAATATAAAAAATATATATTGCACTGCACCTATGCTAAATGATCATACTTTGGCCCATTCCAACCAATATCCTCTGGAACGAGATTGTGCGAGACTTCCTAAATGACCATTTATGTGGCAAATGGCATGTCTCTGCTATCAAACCCTAGCCATTTTAGTTAGAGGTTGTTCACTAAGAGGTCACATGACGTCCCCTCCTTCCACTCTGAGAATATTAAGAAGCATCTAAAATTTCATTTGCTGTGAAGAATACTTTAACATGTTGTCTTGAAAATTAACAAGTTCAGCAAGTCTGAATAAAAAGAAGAGATTCCAACAAATTGTTTTGAACTAAAATCTAGCTTTTTGTGGCAGATTCCTAGTTGAATGAACAGAGAAACAAATGGATACAAAGAAATAGTTTGTGCTAGGAAAAGAGTGTGAGACTAAGACTGTATCTGTACTACCAGTATATCAGTGCTACTGCAATCGATACAATAGGTATCAATTTAGTGGGTCCACTGAAGACCTGCTAAATCAGTAGCAGAGCACTCTCCAGTGTACTTTGGTACACCACTGGAATGAGAAGAGTAAGATAAGTCAATAGGAAAGCAGTTTTCATCAACGTAGCACAATATAGACACCACAGTAAAACAACCTGAGCTACGTCAATTCCATTTACTTTATTCGTGTAACTGGCATTAACTTAAGTCAACTTACTGCAGAAGTGCAGCTAAGTCTTCAGTCAACATTTCCAGCTAGGGGCTGTGATTTCCAATTTTAGTAGATAAACCAGTGCCAGCGCTGCTTAAGTATAGTGATGACAGTGCATGTGGTGGGAAGGGCTAGCCATCCCAGTTAGATAGCCAACCAAGTGACTAGGCACATAGTCTGCTTTTTGGAGTGCTCTAGCTACACTCTATTTTTCATGCACTAGCTAAACCAGATCTAACGGAGGACTTTCTCCTAAAGCTGGGAATTCCAACTGCACTCTCAGCATGAAGTATACACATACCCCTAGCTATTCTATCCAAAAGTATACTATGCAGTTCACGTTTTTTCCATGGCTAACTTTGTGCTTTGGGAAGCAGTGGAGATTCAGCAGACATTTGGCCCCAGGCACAAATTTTTATATAAAAATCACTTACGTGCTCAAATTTTTATCTATGCTCCCTTGCAAATGGTAACTCTAGAGACATAAAAGCTACTTCCATACAGACCAATTGGTAGGTGTGGTGTCCAGTAAGTATTTTGAAGTAAGACCTAAATTTCTGCATCTTGCTCAGACATCTGACACATTAACAAGTTTTGAAAAACTGCAATGAACAAAAGGACATCAGATCCTTCTTAAATGTTCAATTTGATAACAAACAGGGAGAAAGCTTGTAAACCCTAAGTGAAACCAATTGTCAAGTTCTCCACTATGGTCCATAATAGCCTACTAAAAAGTAGAACTACAGTGGAGCTGATAATGGAGATAAGCCCCAGCTGTTCTGACAGTAGCTCAATCAAATAAAGGATCCTATTTTTGTTTAGCTGGGAAAAGAATTATGTACACAATGTTTGCAAAGAAAGGCAAGATATTTTCTTATTTTAACATGTGTATATTGTATTAGACTAACTACTTCCTAAATCACTATTTCAATTATTTTTATCTAGGCATAATTGGTTTCTTTATCAGCTATCACAAACTTAAGGCCCCAGATATCTGAGGTAAACCATGCATCTAAGAATTTTTGCACTATAGGATATTGCATTATGGATATCTTTATTAGAGTCAAATTAAGACAAACAAACAAACAAGCAAAAAACAAAAAAGCAAACAGACAAACAAAACCATTTGATCAGCCAGGATGCGTGCATCATTGTTGTGATTGAGCTAAAGCCTTGAAGACCTCATATTTTTTATTTAGTGGAGTCACATACAAAATTTTATTTTTATACTGTGATTTCTTTTCATTATCATTTTGTCCCTGTGCTCCTTTTAATTAGTGACCACTTTAATTAAATCACTATTTTGTGAGGGATATACATATATATTTAGGTATGTTTCTTTTAAAAGCTACTGGGGCTTGGGCAGTCTTTAGGAAAATAAAACTGTCTGGCTACGTCTACACTAGCCCCAGAACTTCAAAAGGGGCATGACAATGGACCTAATTGAAAGGTACTAATGAGGCACTGCCATGATTATGCAGTGCCTCATTAGCATAATGGCGGCCACAACACTTCAAAAGTGCTGCTTTTGATCACACGTGGCTCATCTACACAAGGTCATTTTTGAAAGGACCCTGCACACATTGAAATCCCCTTATTCCTATTTGATTCCGTTATTTTGTTATTGGAATAAGGGGATTTCGAAGTGCGTGGGGTCCTTTCGAAAAGGACCCCATGTAGATGAGCCGCTCTTGATCAAAAGCTGAACTTTTGAAGTGCCGCAGCCACCATTATGCTAATGAAGCACTGCATATTCATGACAGTAACTCATTAGCATCTTTCGATTAGGTCCATTATCATGCTCCTTTTGAAGTTCTGGGGCTAGTGTAGACATAGCCTTTGTGTTTATTCTGAACATTTGTAAAACTTTAGTAGAAATTTCCATTTTCAGATTATCTATCTATCTATCTATCTATCAGAAGATAGGTGGGAAACCTCCTGATTTCTGAATGATTTCCTATGTAGTTTATCTCACATCAGCAGTACTTTACAATGAAATTGCTCCATGAATTTCAGTTTGTTCCAAATCTGACGCCCTGAACTAATCATTGGCAGTGGAGTTTTGATCCAGGATCTCTGAATCTAAAAACATTACTTTTTTGCCTGAACTAGAAAACTCAGCGCTGTTAGTTCAAAGGCTGTAGTCAACTCGTTAATGTTGGTGTGGTTTCAAAATCAGAGTAGTTAGGGGAAAAGGGAGGTTAGGTAGGGAGAAGGCAGAGAGCCATATTGTACATGTATGGACTATGTGTTTATCCACACTGCAGAAGCATCAGCAGTTTACCCAGTTCAAATTCCCATATGTGCTGCCACTTGTAAGCTCATAGGTCATTAGCAGGGTTTAAACCAGAGAACCCTGGATCTTAAAGCATGGGTCTCTGCTGCCTGAACCAAGAGAACCAAATCTGATAGCTGCAATGCTGCATGTGCATTAGCCTGTGTTCTTCAAACAGTAGTAGTAGTCTGTGTAAGCATGTGTTAGTCCATGATTGGGGAGCACACCTTATTATTCTATGTATAGAATTGACAAAAGGATTATGAAGAATGCTATAGGTAGGTTCAGCAATTGGGGGCACTTCAGAGACAAACAAGATGACAGATTTTGAAAGGAAAAAAAAACTGCACAGTAACAGTCTTAATCTACAACGTGAAGACTGGTCAATATATAGCAATATTGTAATTCACAAGCAGAAAACTGTTGGTGTCTCTTTGCTTGCCATTCCAAAGTCAGTATTTGCCTATATTTAACACACCGCAATACCTGCAGTACTGACATTATTTCTTTTATAAGAAGGGCATGCTGCAATTTGGCAGAGATTCCTCTGTGATAACTCTTGGTAAGTATTTGCTTTTTTTTTCAGTCACTCCTCTACAATATATCGTGTTAGAAGGTTATGCTGAAAGTAAGAAGTCTGTCTGTATCGTTATCTTTTCTGAGAACAACAAAGAGCAGGTTAGGGCTAGCAAAATAGATAATGTTTAGTGAAAACACGTTAACTGGTCATTAGGATTCCTACCCTGCAGTTGGCCATGACCATCTAATGGGGATTAAAGATGGCAAGCATCCCTGTGTACATTAGGGCTTACAAACTTGGTGATTTAAAAGGTGTCAGCTATCAAATTTGTTATGCTGAATTGTCTGACATAGACATGGACAAAATGGAGCTGCTTTAATTCTAATGTCTGTCTTTTCTTCCTCATCTTGGTAGTTCCTTGCTTTGGTGCCCTTATTCAGTTATTTACAATAACTAAAATGTTCTGTAAGTTTAAAGTAAAAGTATTACTAAGGGAAATGGGAAAATAGTAATAATTCTGTCAACTGAACACACTTAAATTTAAAAACATCTCAAAGTATGAAGTATATGACTCTGTTGTGGTATGGCATGCTGCTGTAGTTCCCTGGCTCAGATTTCCTCTGACTTTGAGGAATAATCTAATCATGCTGAATTTTTGAAAAGATATAATCCCTTATCCTGAGGAGGTCTAATTTATTAAATATCCTCTGGTTCCCAAAATGAGCCATGCTTTTTGGTCCTCCCTTGGTTTGGGACTCCAGGGTTCTCTTCTGAAGTGAATGTTTCTTGTCTTTGCTTCTTGTCATGCAAATTTTCCCTTTAAATTCAGAATTTCACAGCCTACTTTTGGGGACTGTGACCTGACTGAATTCCTCCTGTCAGTGGGCTCTTCTTGGAGCCTGCTTTTTTGATTCACCAAGTCATGCTTCACCTTCCCAGTTCACTCTAGCCTACTCACTTGGGTTTAATGACCCAAAATTCTGTCTGGGAAAGAGGTGAATGTTGCTACAACCTCCCTAAAGTCTTCTAGTCTCTGCCTTAAAGGCGCAGTGACCTGTGTTTTCCTACTCCTTCTCACTACCAGGATCATTTTCCTCTCACTCAGTATCCGTTTTGATTATTCCTTCTGCTTTCATTTGATTTATTGCATAGCTGGACAGGCACTGGCATCACAGACTGCATCCTCCAGCCTTAACAGATCAGTATCCTGTTACAAACTGATAATTTGGCACATCTAAAAATGTCTCCCTTATATTTAAGTCACTGTGTATGTGCAAGCATGACCATTGATGTCAAGAGAACTGTATGTGAAATTTTGAGGAAGAGGGGGCTTCTGGGAAGGAGGGTTTTCTTCTGGAAGATCCCCTGGGCCACGTGTCTACACATGTATTTTGGAGTCCAGAAGAGCTTCTTCCAGACTCTGAATCACATGGCCATATGCTAATGAGGTGTGGGAAATTTACATCCGAACCTCATTAGCATCTTCCAGTATGCTTATTACCATGCCCTTCCAGAAGAAGGGGCACATGTAGACACAGCCCAAATGCTAGTTCCCCTCAGAACAGAGTATCAAAGTCTTAAGACAAGTCATATTTTGGCTCTAAATAGTATGTTGCTTTAAACTCTTGGTTCAAACTAAGTGTGAAATATTAGATGAAGGCTATACTTTAAGGTGAAACGTAGGCTACCCATCTTATTGAGCAGGAAGGGACATCAGGAAGTCATCAAGTCCAGTCCCCTGCCCTCTTGGCAATGCCATGCACCCTCCCTTTTTCTTTTTTAATCTATCTGCCCCAGTTCCCTGAATGACCTGCTTAAGGACTGAGCTCACAACCCTGGGTTTAGCAGGCCAATACTAAAATCACTGAGCTATCCCTCAGATAGCTGTCCCTTGGTGAACTGTTCTCTTTTCATATGACATTAAATACTGAGCCAATCAAAAATTTATGTGATGTTGATTCATTTATGTACAGATGCTGAATGTAGTTATAGGAGCAGCTTCTAAAATACTTAAAGTCATCTGCTTGCAAAAGGACAGTAATAAAAGCATTAGGTTTCTTAAGGGAATAGAAAGTGGGATATGATTATTAAAAATAGAAAAAAACCCTCTAAATAAAGCTGGGAGGTCACAGTTAATAACAGGGTTAGTGGAATATAAAACATGATTAACAGTTCAAATGGTTATAAGAAGAAAAAGTATACATTGTCACACATTCTACTCTAATATTAAATTTAGTGCTATCCCTCCTATAGCAATGCACAAAGTCAAGAATAAAATTAGGGAACTGAAATTGATAATTAGGGCCAAATTTTACTCTTGGACTTACATACATAACTGCTGCTCTCTTTGGTGGATGTAATTTGCCATTATTCAAGAGCAGATGTGTCTTTTTATACCTAAAAGTATGTTGTATATGATGTTTGCAAGAGAAAGCTAAATGCATATAGCAAGTCAATAGGGGAGGCAGTCTGGTACATTATTCTGAGGAGTTCATTAGTTAGTCTTTTTCCATTTTTTTTTCTGTTTCATGAATAGTGGTAGATATAAGCCCCTTAGAGTAAATTGGATTTCTTTTGTTGCCATCAGCGAATTTTATTTTGGGGTCTAGGAACTCAAGGTTATTAAATAGAGGCCATTATGTTGATGTAATTATAAGAATTTAATTTTGAATCTTTTGACCTGTGTTTACAATTCCGAAAACATTTTAACCATGTCATAGTAAATATCTAAAAATGGCCATACTGTGTCAGTCCAATGGTCCATCTAGCCCAGTATCTTATCTTCAAATTCTATTGACAGAAGTCACTGTTAGAAGGAATTTCCCAGCAAAACTTCTTTTGACAGATTTTGTCTTCACATAAAAGCAGACGGAAAGAGAAATCTGCTCTGTTGACAGAGAGCAGCAAGACTGCTCGGCCCTCCATTGACAGAACAGCTGACCAGAAGCTCTACAAACAGGGCTGCCTGGCCAATCAGAAGCCATGTCTGTTAACAAAAGGGCCTCAGAGCATCTCCATGGCTGTTTTGTTGACACAAAACTGTCGAGAGAGGCATTATAGCTGAACAGGGAGTGGTATAACACTGCTGGCAGATGTACTGGGTTTTATTGGCAAACTGTCAACAAAGCTCATTTTGTGTGTAGACGCTCCATGTTTTTTTCCCAACAAAAGCCCAGTTTTGTCACAAAAAGCCTCTCATGTCAACACAGCTATGCAGTTTGACTATGTGCGTCTTTCTGTGTGATCTTTACAGAGATATATAGCTGAATGATCTGGTCTTCATATCAATAATTAAAATCAGATCTAAGTTATCTTAACAATTTGTATACATTCAATATATTCATTCAGCCTTGAAAAGATACAAAGTTTATAACTTCTTCATTTTTAAAAAAGTAAACTGATAATCTTCTTGAGTGAGTTATATTTGTTTGAAGTCCACCATTTTGCCATTGCTTGAATAGTGCCAAACTTTCTTCCCAGTCCCCAAATGATATAGCTGTTCAAGCCAATATATATTACACCCATTTGTTCTGGATTGTAATGGAGCATGAAAGCAAAGCAAATTGCTAAATATAGTGACCCAGTGTATAAGTTTCAAATGTGCTGGTGTCTTTCTAGCTTTGGTACCAAACTTTTGAGAGGTTAAATGAGCGGCCTTTTGGAATAAGACTAAGGAGGAGGAAATTTATACCAGTCTAATGGAACCCAAATTTAGACTTTGTAAAATGACATGCCTGTCTTTGCTTTGACAAAGCCCTCTTTTCTTTACATAGGTAATCGGAAAAGCCTTTAAACATCCCAAAACCAGCAAGGAAATCATGCTTTTCACCTGATCAACAAGCACTTCTCTAAGCCACTTTTTTCCCTTCTGAGCTTCACAAACTGAGACCACTGGGGAGCTGCAAGCTGCCATTCCCATGCACACTTGGGAATACAAAACCTCTGGTGGCTCACCAGTGGCTAACCCTGACAAGCCACTTTCAGTGGAGAACTGAATGTCCCCCTCCCCTCACCTGGATATAGACCTTCTCTGTTGGTCTCCCCGACCCTGATACAGACCTTCCCTTCCCATGACCAATTCAATAGGACCTCCAGTGACATGGATCGAGGAACCTCCTTACATCACCTGTTCCCACAACTTCCCTTTGTAACATGATCCCATCCAATAAGTCTTCCCAGTTTGACAGCAAACCATTAAAAATTAGTCTTTGAGTTGTTTTTTCAACTGGATGCGTTCCCACTTTATAACATCTCTTCCTTTTCAATCAGCTGCATGTCAATATTGCACAGCGTTGCCAATTCTTATGATTTTATCATAAGTCTGAGAATATTTGAGTGTCAGTTCTCATTATTGTGGGGAGACAGCTTGAAACTCACACACTCAAAACCCTGAAAGCAAATAAAAAGTACCTAACACGTACACTTAAAAAAATCTTGTAATACTTAACTCAACATCATTATGGGGGACCCTAACTCACGAGTTTTGAATGCTTAGAGTTGACAACTTTGATTATGAGTCATGCCATATCTAGTGTGTTTTATACATGTATCATAAGCAGGGCTCCTAGAAAATTTTTGCCACAGAAAAATGTAGAATTTGCATATTTATACAGAATCTTCATTTTTTAATTTTTTGAAAAAAAGTCATATAGGTAGAACCCCATGTCACCAGCGTGTACACAGGGATATGTGATATTGATGCTTCTGCTCCAAATGGTGGGGCTCCAACAGGCAACTGTAGGAGTCAGGGTCTACTGTCAGATTGTATTTTAATTCCCCCCAACCCCAAAAAAACCATAAAAAGAAGGATGCTAGTCATACGTGACTCTAGTTAATTAGGTGAGGTGATTTGTTGCAAAATTAAGGTTTTAGGAATCATAGGGCTTGTCTACATTTGCCCCCAACTTTGAAGGGGCATGTAAATCAAGGAGACAAGAGATTACTAAAATTCTGGGGAGTAAAGGCACTTCAAAGTGCCTGAGGCTGCATGGCATGCCGGCACTTCAAAGTTTAACACTTCGAAGTTGCCACAGGGGAGAATTAGCCTAATGAAGTGCTGCATATTCATCGCAGCACTTCATTAGCAATCTCCTGTCACCCTGATTAACATTCCACCTTCAGAGTTGGGGGCAAGCATAAACCTAGCTATACAGTACCACAATAAATAGATTGGAGCCATCTTTCATCTAATCTTTCAGGACTGGTCCATTCTACAAAATGATGCAAGCCTTTCTAGAAATTTGGCTGAGACATTTTAGTCCATCTACTCACATGGAATTTTACAAAATATTTTTTTAAAATTGTCATCCAATTTCCTCATCCAAGAAGATTTTACAGAACGTGCAGAATTAATTGCTGGGTAGTTCTCTTTTCCATTCATTCAGAAGTTTCTTTCCATCTTAAGTATCAGGATTCTGGCTTGGGGAAAAAGGAATACAATTTTACTTCAAATAACAAGTAAAATTGGATTAAAATATATTTATCAATTAAGAAAATCTTTTGTATCACTCCATAACCCATTCAGTGGTTTGTAGATCCTGCCTGCTTAGAGAATGACAGAAATGTGCAAGATGTCCATGAGCATTACGTTGTTCTTACAGATCACTGGTTTAAATGACAGATGTACAAAAACACTTCAGAGCGGACAATCCCTGAACAACTACACAGCTACAGATACTTAAGAGCACAATCTAATGCTACAAGCTTGATATTTCATTTATACTATATATATTCGCCAAGATCATGCTTTACTGTTAAATTTTCCACTTCTTCCTAATATTAATTGTTTTTGATCAAACCATTTTTTCTGGGTATTTTTACAGCACATCCATGGAACATGTGCAGATAGCCATCCTTTTTGGAGGATAGAAATGTATCAAGGGAACTTTAAGTAAGGATGCTGCCCTAGTCCCCCTAAACACATATATAAAGCCAAATTTAAGAGCTCTGATGTTATCATATAGCTTTTAGAATTTACCTACCCTGCTGATTATTCTCCCCAAGAAGACTTAATCCTGTTTGTGATATGGTAATCAATGATTCTGATGTCACAAAAAGGAGATTACTCCTATTGCCTGTGTCAATACTACCTCCCTACTTCGAAGGGAGGATGGTAAGCAGGATGTTAAGAGTTTATTAATGAAGTGCTGTGGTGCATATGCAGTACTTGATTAAACAAATTCCCCACCACGGCAACTCCGAAGTGTTAAACTTCAAAGTGCTGGCTCGTGTGTAGCCATGGCTCACCCACCGGTACTTCGAAGTTGCCCAGGGACTTCAAAGTACTGACGGGTGAGCTGTGGCTACATGTGAGCCAGGACTTTGAAGCTTAATACTTAGAAGTTGCCGCGGGGGCAATTTGCTTAACAAAGTGTTGCATATGCACCACAGCACTTCATTAATAAACTCCCAACACCCTACTTTCCATCCTCCCTCTGCAGTAGGGAGCTAGGGTAGACAAGACCCTAGTTAGTTAACATAAACAGCAGCTGCAGTTTTTCGCATATACTTTACATGTATATTTCCACTTACATTTCTAATGGAAATAAAATATTGTATACTAAAATATGTCATTCACCATCACAAAAATATCTGTATATCTTTTTCATTTTTCAAAGTTGTTCTTGGGCATGCTTCGTCTAGTTTATAAACCATAAAAAAGTAAATTTTACTCCTATGTCAAAGTATAATTATTATAAAAATAGTAAGTTTTAATACCTTAGCTTAACTCAAGGAAATGTATTCTAAAATAAAATATAACTGAATATAGTAGTAAAAACAATGAAAATTTAGTACTAGATTTTTTTCTTTTTTTAGTATTATATAAAGCATATGTCCTTAGACACGTAAATACCTGCGTTAGTTTTGGATTTTAGATATGCTCCTTCAATAGTTTATTCTAATGTATTTTTAGCAGGCAGATGGCTTATAAATGAAATGCAATTCATGAAAGTGAAAGTGCAAACTTGTGAAAATGATTATTTTATCTGGCACTTTGGGTCCCTATTAATACACAAGACAACTTGTCATAACATAAATGGTATAGTGATGGAAACATGTCATTGCAATACAGCCAGTCTAGATGTGGGTGTGTTTGTCCTAGGTATGGGGATTTGTAGGAATGAAAGAGCTGATTGGATTCATGCAGCTACTGTGTTGAAGGGTAACAATATACGATTTTATTGCACTCTGAGACAGAACATTCTTAGTCAATGACTAATTCAGGCTGTGTTCCTTGTCAAAATGGAATAATAAAAGGAAAGGTTCATTTATATTCAGTGCACAAATAGTCTGTCAGTGGGTAGTCCTTTGTTAAGAAAAAGCAACAAATTATATTTTGTAAAATATTGATTGGCACTGTGAACTAAGTTAGAGATTGGCTGAACCAATTTGTTTATCAGAATGGGTGCGTTGGCACATGATACATATTTATTAACCGCTACTCATACAGCATCCTCCTACTGATGGCTGCTCTTTTACTTCAAATGGCTTTCTCTGCCTAATGACAAAAAATGCACTTTAAATGAGTATAACAATTCATGAGCATGGGATATTAATGTGAAGAAGGGGGAGAAGGGAGTTTTTCTTTGCTTTTGCTTGCTCCTCAAATTGTTTTATACCTTTTTTTTTCAAGATCGTTACTTTTATGAAGATGAGCCAGTCCATTCATCCTAACTATGTAACCATTTGTAGCTTATTGCTATTCTTTTCCCTATTTAGGATTTTTCAAGTGAGATACTCACCTGATCAGAATTATTTACAATTTAATAGCAGTGTGAGCTCCACTTGATCTTGTCAAACTGGGCTAATAGCTGGAAGAGAGATCTCCAAGAAAAACATAAACTTCTAAAGGAAGTACTTTTGGTGACTCAATGGCTGGCAGTTTTACTCTGGGTGGGTACAGTTCCCCAACCATAGTGTTGAAGAAGTATTAGCCATTATTGAATCACTGGAAGGGAGTTGGGGGGTTGTTGAGGGAGCGGAGGGGAGGCGGTGGGTATACAAGAGTCAGGGCAAAGAGAGGGAATGCAGGAATGAGGGCAGAGGGTTGGGAGGTGTGAGGTGGCTCAGGGCAAGAGGTGGGGGCATGTGGTGATGAGGGCACCCCATGGTTTGCACCATTGCTTCCTGGTGCCAGCGCAGGACATGTGGCGGCACACTGGCTGGCTGGCTGGCTGGCAGCTGCTGCCCTATATTGGGCCAGAGTGGTGGGGGCTGTGCCGCCCAGTCAGTGGCTGCTTCGGAGATCTCCAGGACTGTCCATGTCATGCTCACTTGCTACTCTACTGTGGTTAGTATGAAGTATAGCTGTCCCATGTATTTGCTGCCACTCTCCGTGTTCATTGTGGAATGTAACTCTCCCTGCTACCAGACCCCTCCTTTTCCATTTGAAGAGAAATAACCACATTCCAACCACATTCCACACCCCTCAGTTGTTCCAGCACAACCAAACCCTGACTTTGCCTTAAGTTATGAGAAGAGAAAGCTGCATACCAAATTTGGTGGTCCTAGTGCTTACCATTTAGGAGCAGCTAACAGGGAGTTTGCCTGGGAAAGCATCCTAGAGGAGCTCAGGTGAGTGTGGCATTTGGGGGGCTGCGTTGTGAGCTGGGGGGGTTGAATTTCTGTCTGTGGTGTCTGTGCATTTGTTTCATTTTGCAGCGAGGGGCAGTTTGCATAGTTGCCTGTGTGCCTGAGCATCAGTTTTGCAGAGAGGGGCAGTTGGAAAGCGTGTTTGGCAGTTTATGTGAATTGGGAGAGCAAGGTGTGAATAGGGAGAACTTCATTCCAGGTGGGCCTTCAAGGGCTGATTAGATTGGAGGCAAAGGCTCTGAGCTGGGCCTAACCAGCTAGCAGCTCTATAACAAGGCAGCCCCAGCAAACAGTGGCTACGTCTACACGTGCCCCAAACTTCGAAATGGCCATGCAAATGGCCATTTCGAAGTTTACTAATGAAGCGCTGAAATGCATATTCAGCGCTTCATTAGCATGCGGGTGGCAGCGGCGCTTCGAAATTGACGTGCCTTGCTGCCCTGTGGCGCGTCCAGACAGGGCTACTTTTCGAAAGGGCCCCGCCTACTTCGAAGTCCCCTTATTCCCATGAGCTCATGGGACACGGCCCCTGTGAGCAGTGAACAGGAGCAGCTAACAGGGAGTTTGCCTGGGAGTTGGCCTTCGGGAGGAGCCCCATACCTGTTTTCACCCTTCTTATACAGTGTTTCTCTTGTGCCCTTCAAGGCAGCACTAGAAACAAATAAGGAATCTCTGAAAAAGGAAACAATGGAGATTGATATGGCTGTTGAGAGGTCTGTTGAGAGGTCTGTTGTTGTGACCTGCATGTCATGTGCCATATTTGTCTTTCTCCCAAATGACAGAAAGGAGGATTTTCTCTGTACCAAGTGTAAGATGGTAGCCATTTTAGAAGAGAAGGTTAAGGGACTTGAGGCACAAATATCAACCTTCAGGTCCATCAGAGAGGGTGAAGACTTTCTGGATAGAAAGCAACAGATGATACTGCAGGAACAGCAGGCTACCCAAAACAAAGAGGAGAACTGGAAGCATGTTACCTCCAGGAGGAGAAAACCAGTTCCAGTCACTCCAGTTCCAGTGGAGTTAAGTAACCGCTTTGAACCTCTCTCCACAGGTGATACAGCAGAGATAACTGGGGCTGATACCTCCCAGGGATTGTATCTGAAAAAGTCCCCACAGTTTAGAAGGCATGGGATGCACAGTCCTAGGGATGGGAGTTCTATGACCACCACCCCGAAGAGAAAAAGACGAGTGGTGGTGGTCGGGGACTCCCTCCTAAGAGGGAAGGAGGCATCCATCTGCCACCCGGACCTAGAATCCCGGCAAGTTTGCTGCTTGCCTGGAGCTAGAATTTGGGATATTACAGAGTCGCTGCCAAAAATTCTTCAACCGGTAGACTATTACCCCTTCCTCCTACTTCATGTAGGAACCAATGATACAGCCAAGAACAACTTTGATGAGATCACGGCAGACTACGTAACCCTTGGGAGAAAGATCAAGGAATACAGAGCACAGGTGGTCTTCTCGTCTATCCTCCCTGTGGAAGGCAGGGGTCCGCAGAGGGATCGTCAAATCACAGAGGTAATGCATGGTTGTGTAGGTGGTGTAGCAGGGAAAGATTTGGTTTCTTTGACCATGGGATTCTGTTTCGTGAACAGGGATTGCTGAGAAGAGATGGGATCCACCTCACTAAAAGAGGAAAGAGCATCTTTGTGAGCAGGCTTGCAAACCTAGTGAGGAGGGCTTTAAACTAGGTTTGTCGGGGGAAGGTGACACAAGCCCAGAGGTAAGTGGGGAAGGAGGAGGCAACAATCAAGTGGGTTTCCTGGGTGAAGAGGAGAAAGTGGGCCAATCGGCTCCTTCTCTAAGATGCTTGCACACTAATGCCAGAAGTCTGGGGAACAAACAGGAAGAATTAGAGGCCCTGGCACAGTCACACAAGTATGAGGTGGTTGGAATAACGGAGACTTGGTGGGACGATTTACATAACTGGAGCATGGTCATGGACGGTTATAAATTGTTTAGGAAGGACAGATGGGAGTAAAGGAGGAGGAGTTGCGCTCTATGTGAGGGAGCGGTATGATTGCTCAGAGCTCCAGTATGAGGAAGGAGGAAATCCAGTTGAGCGTCTTTGGGTTAAGCTTAGAGGTGGAAGTAACAGAGGTGATGTTGTAGTTGGTGTCTGTTATAGGCCACCAGATCAGGGAGAGGAGATAGATGAGGATTTTTTCAGGCAGCTTAGTGAAGCTTCCAAATCACAGGCCCTGGTTCTCATCGGAGACTTTAAGCATCCAGACATTTGTTGGGAGACCAATACAGCAGCACACAGACAATCCAGGAAGTTTTTGGAAACTATTGGGGATAACTTCTTGCTACAAGTGCTAAAGGAACCAACCGGGGCTGTTCGCAACTTGACCTGTTGCTCACAAACGGGGAAGTACTAGTAGAAGATATAGAAGTGGGAGGGAACCTGGGCTGCAGCGACCATGAGATCGTAGATTTCAGGATCCGGACGAAAGGAAGAAGGGTGAGCAGTAACATACAGACCCTTCATTTCAGAAGAGCAGACTTTGACTCCCTAAGAAACCGGATGAGCAGGATCCCTTAGGAAATGAAGATGAAGGGGAAAAGAGTTGAAGAGAACTGGAAGTATTTTAAAGAAGTCTTACTGAAGGCACAGGAACAAACCATCCCGCTGCGTAGTAAGAAATGCAAACATGGAAGGCAACCAGCTTGGCTTAACAGGGAAATCCTTAGTCAGCTTACATTCAAAAAGGATGCATACAAGAAATGGAAATGAGGACAGTTGACTAAGGAGGAGTATAAACATACGGCTGCAGAATGCCGGGCAGCAATCAGGAAAGTGAAAGCACAATTGGAACTGCAGCTGGCAAGGGATGTGAAGAGGGGTTTCTACAGGCATGTGAACAATAAACAGGTTATCAGAGAAGGTGTGGGGCCATTACTGGATGAGGGAGGTAACCTAGTGACAGATGATGCAGGAAAAGCTGAAGTACTCAATGGTTTTTTTGCCTCAGTCTTCACAGACAAAGTCAAGTTCCCAATGATGGTCCTAGATGATGCAGTACGGGAAGGTGGAAGGCAGCCATCTGTGGGGAAGGAACAAGTTCTGACCTATCTAGAAAAACTAGATGTGCACAAGTCCATGGGTCTGGATTTAATACACCACAGGGTACTGAGGGAATTGGCAGAGGTCATTGCTGAACCTTTGGCCATTATCCTTGAAGACTCTTGGAAATCAGGGGAGATACTGGATGACTGGAAGAAGGCAAACGTAGTGCCCATCTTTAAAAAAGGAAAGAAGGACAATCCAGAGAACTATAGACACATCAGCCTTACCTCAATCCCTGGGAAAATAATGGAGGGAATCCTCAAGGAATCCATTTTGAAGCACTTGGAAGAGGGGAAAGTGATCAAAAGTAGCAAACATGGATTCACCAGGGGCAAGTCCTGCCTCACCAATCTGATCAGCTTCTATGATGACGTAACAAGCTCTGTGGACATGAGGAAGCCAGTGGATGTGATATACCTTGACTTCAGCAAGGCTTTTGATACGGTCTTCCACAACATTCTTGTCCATAAGTTAAGGAAATATGGATTGGATCCTTGGACTATAAGATGGATAGAAAGCTGGCTTGATGGTCAGGCCCAACGGGTAGTGGTCAATGGCTCAATATCTGGATGGCGGTCTGTTTCGAGCGGAGTGCTGCAAGGCTCGGTTCTGGGGCTGGTGTTATTCAACGTCTTTATTAATGACCTGGATGAGGGACTGGGTTGCACCCTCAGCAAGTTTGCAGATGACACAAAACTAGGGGGAGAGGTAGATACGTTGGAGTGTAGAGAGAAAATCCAGAGGGACCTGGATAAATTGGAGGACTGGGCCAAAAGAAATCTGATGCGGTTCAATAAGGAGAAGTGTAGAGTCCTGCACCTGAGGCAGAAGAATCCCAAACATTGTTATAGGCTGGGGACCGACTGGCTCAGCAGCAGTACGATGGAAAGGGACCTAGGGGTTATGGTGGATGAAAGGCTGGATATGAGTACATAGTGTGCCATTGTAGCCAAGAAAGCTAACGGCATACTGGGTTGCATTAGGAGGAGCATTTCAAGCAGATCTAGGGAATTGTTATTCCTCTTTCTTTGGCACTGGTGAGGCCACATCTGGAATATTGTGTCCAGTTTTGGGCCCCCCAGTATAAAAAGAATGTGGATTTGCTAGAGCAGGTTCAGCAAAGGGCAACAAAAATGATTAAGGGTCTGGAGCACAAGACCTATGAGTACAGGCTGAGGGATTTGGGCTTGTTTAGTTTACAGAAGAGAAGACTTAGAGGTGATTTAATAGCAGCCTTCAACTTCCTGAAGGGGAGCTCTAAAGAGGAGGGTGAGAAATTATTCTCAGTGGTGTCAGATAGCAGAACAAGGAGGAATGGTCAGAAGTTGAAGAGGGAAAGGTGTAGGTTAGATATTAGGAAAAACTTCTTCACCAGGCGGGTGGTGAAGCATTGGAATGCGTTGCCTAGAGAGGTGGTGGATTCTCCATCCCTTGAGGTTTTTAAGTCCCAGCTTGATAAGGTCCTGGCTGGGATGACTTAGGGGGGTTGATCCTGCTTGAAGCAGGGAGCTGGACTAGATGACCTCCTGAGGTCCCTTCCAGCCCTGTGATTCTGTGATTCTGTGAGTTCTTGAACGAACAGGCTCCCAGATGAACGGACAGATGAACTGACAGACAGATGCACCAACTCTATCAGATACATAGTCAATAAGACTGGAAGAGATTTTAAGGAGTGATCTAATCCAGTTCAGTGTTCCCACCAATTTTTTTGCATCTATGGACAGATTAAACTTTGTTATATGCACCAAGGCACATCTAGATGTGCACCACCAATGGAAACACATACTGCCCAATGTCAGTGGCTGTGGGTTCTCTCCTAATCATCTAAGTAGCACCTGAATCTCTCCTGGGGTTGTCAAACTTGCTCTTAAAAATCTCCAGTGATGGAGATTCTGCAAAACTAGACAATTTGTTCCAGTGATTAACTACCGTGACAGGAAGTTTATCCTAATGTTCAACCTAATCCACCCATCCTGCAATTTAAGCCCATTGCCTCTTGTCCTATCATCAGAGGTTAAGATTATTTTTTTCTCCCTCCTTCTTTTAACAAGCATTGAACATATTCACTTCAGATTCCTACTAGTAACTAAACTACACATGATTTACTACTAAAATTTATGAACTTCTGAGAAACCAAACATGTGCAAGAAATAGCAAGGATAGTGAATTGTAGAAGGTGCTTTGTTCATTTGTTTGTGGTGTAGTCATAGATTCCAAGGACTTATGAGACCACTGTGATCATCTCTCCTCATTTCCTACATAACACAGGCCACAAAACTTCTCCAAGATGATTTCTACAGTGCAGCTTTTAGAAAAATGTCCAGTATTGATTCAAAAATTGCCGGTGATGGAGAACCACCACAATTTGTGTAAGTTATGCAAATGGTTAATTATAACCACGATTTAAAAATGTATCCCTTATTTACTCCTGAATTAGTCTAGCTTCAACTTCCATGTAATGAGCCATGCTATACCCTTCTCTGTAGACTGAAGAGCTAATTAGCAAATATTTGCTCCTCACAGGTATTTACTGATTGTAATCAAATCACCCATACTCTTCTTTTTTAAGATAAATAGATTGAGCTTTTTAAGTATATCACTATAGCTGTGTCTACACGTGCACGCTACTTCGAAGTAGCGGCACTAACTTCGAAATAGCACCCGTCGCGGCTATACGCGTCGGGCGCTATTTCGAAGTTAACTTCGACGTTAGGCGGCGAGACGTCGAAGTCGCTAACCTCATGAGGGGATTGGAATAGCGCCCTACTTCGACGTTCAACGTCGAAGTAGGGACCGTGTAGACGATCTGCGTCCCGCAACGTCGAAATTGCCGGGTCCTCCATGGCAGCCATCAGCTGGGGGGTTGAGAGATGCTCTCTCTCCAGCCCGTGCGGGGCTCTATGGTCACCGTGGGCAGCAGCCCTTAGCCCAGGGCTTCTGGCTGCTGCTGCGGCAGCTGGGGATCCATGCTGCAGGCACAGGGTCTGCAACCAGTTGTCGGCTCTGTGGATCTTGTGTTGTTTAGTGCAACTGTGTCTGGGAGGGGCCCTTTAAGGGAGCGGCTTGCTGTTGAGTCCGCCCTGTGACCTTGTCTGCAGCTGTGCCTGGCACCCTTATTTCGATGTGTGCTACTTTGGCGTGTAGACGTTCCCTCGCAGCGCCTATTTCGATGTGGTGCCGCGCAACGTCGAAGTTGAACATCGACGTTGCCAGCCCTGGAGGACGTGTAGACGTTATTCATCGAAATAGCCTATTTCGATGTTGCTACATCGAAATAAGCTATTTCGATGTTGGCTTCACGTGTAGACGTGGCCTATAAGGCAGGTTTCTAACCCTTTAATTATTCTCATAGTTCTCGGAATCCTCTGCAATTTATCAACATCCTTGTTGAATTGTGGACCCCAGAACCACACATGGTATTACAGTATGATCTCAACAATGTGGAATACAGAGATAAAATAACCTTTCTACTTCTACGTGAGAGTATTCTGCATATGCTTTCAGGGATCTTATTTGCTCTTTTGTCCATAGGGTCACCTGGGAGCTCATGTTCAGTGGTTTATCCAGTATGACTTCCAAATATTTTTTAGCACCACTGCCTCTCCAGCTGGTCCTCCTATCCGGGTATCAAGTTTGCTCCTAAGGGCATTCATTTACATTTAACCGTATTAAAATGCATATTTTGTGTTCATGTCCAGAATATTAAGCAATCCAGATAGTTCTGTGTCACTGACCTGTCCTTTTCATTATAAACCTCTTCTCCAATTTTTGTATCATTTGCACATATTTAGTGATGATTTTATGTTTTCTTCCAGGCCATTAATGAAAAAGATAAATAATATAGGGACAACAACTGATCTCTATGGACCTCACTAGAATCACGCCCATTCTGTGATGATTATATTTGGTACCTGTAAGTCAATTTTTAATCCACCGAATACATTCCATGTTAATTTTATTGCTTTCTAGTTTTTAATCAAAATGTTATGCAATGTCAAGTCAAATGCCTTAAAGAAGGCTAGTGTATTATGCCAGCACTATTACTGTTATTAACCAAACTTTTAATCTCCTCAAAAACGAGTTCCGTTTACATTATTTATGATACTTCATATTACGCTAATAAATATTCTTTAGTGTGCCTAGAAATAATAATGAAGTCTTCGAAATATAAAAACTCATTACAGTATCCTGCTATTGAATTTTTGTTGAGGAAAGACTCCACCATTTCTTTGTGTGAGCAATCTTCTCCTCATGTCTCCTAACTTCCTTTGCTATCTCCTCATCTGTTCTCTGTTATTTCTCTCCTTTGACTTTTTCCCTTTGTATGCAACTGCACTTATGTTTTCTCTATTCGGAATAAATCATTTCACTCTTCTTTCTTTTCTCTGGTTTATCTTTACTACTACGTCCTCTTTGTTTGGCTATGCTGGAAAGAGAACTGGAGAGTCAATAACACTTTTGTTAGGCCACAATTTTATTCTTAAATGTCTGGGAATGCTCCACAGATAAAAGGGTACAGTGTAGGCACAACTCTGCAAACCCTGCCCTTTGCTGATCCTGGTTGCTGGTTCCTCACCATCTCTCCCCTTGAATGAAGGTTAAGGGTGGGGGTTGGCTTCCTGTCATACCAGTCATAGGATCCCCCAAACCCACCCTCCTATTTCTGGTCCTTTATCAACTATTTCCTGTAAATGTTTACCAGTCCATATTATCCTTCCCTACAGAATACCTGCAATGGACGTCTGCGACTCCACATTTACATAGCACCCCAGCCCCAGCCCAAATCTTCTGTGGGGAAGAAGAGAAAAAACACATTTTGCCTTGGCAAATGTGGCAGAGAGGGAAAAATTCCTTCTCAGCTTCCCAAGAAAGAAGTGACTAGCACAGGTCCCGTTGCCAGTATTTCACTACTTCTATATGTGGGAGAGTGGGTGCTTCTTTGCCTAGTGCAGATAAAAGAACCTCTCTTCCAATTACCTGGGTATGGGTGGGGGTGAGAGTCCCCCTACTGACTCAGTGTACAGCAGAAGAAAGTCACTCCTTGGTGCTCTATCCCTTAAAGAGATACACACCTGCTTTGAGTGCTTGCTCATGTCCATTCCAATAGATGATCATCAGAAGGCATTTCCCCAGTGGTGCCCATTGGGTTGGCTATGTAACCCTCTGGAATGATGCTTTCATGGCAATGTATCTAGGACACTGCCAACTGGCTGCCCACTCAGTTTCTTCTTACCACACATGACTGGTTTTGGAGCTATTTTAATCTCCTGCTTGAAAGTGCTTACCTGGAGTTACCCTTTAGCTATTTGTAAACAGTTCTAAATGATAAAATAAACCAGCAGTCATGTAGCACTTCAAAGACTAACAAAATAATTTTATTAGTCTTTAAAGTGCTACTTGACTGCTGGTTTGTTTTGTTGGAATACAGACTAACATGGTTACCTCTCTGTTACTAGTTAGTTCCTAAAGATGTACACGTTGAACGTCTCTAATCTGGAGGACAAAAAGAAGTCTTGTGGCACCTTATAGACTAACAGATATTTTGGAGCGTAAGCTTTCGTGGGCAAAGACCCACTTCATCAGATGCATGAGTGGGGGGTGGGGGTTCAGAGGGGTATTTAAAGAGTGGGGTCCCAGAAAAAGGGAGGGCCAGAGCTGACAAGTTCTATTCAGCAAGGTGGAAATGGCCCATTATCAATAGTAGGTATCAAAAGAGGAAAAAAAAAGTCAGATCAGACAGGGGGATATGAGCCATTGTCAGAGTCTAATGGGGAGATCTTAACACCCAGGGCAGAGAAGCTGGATTTGTAAGCTGCAAGCCACTCCCAGTCTCTGTTTAATCCTTAACGGATATTTTGGAGCATAAGCTTTCATGGGCAAAGACCCGCTTCATCAGATGCAAGAGTGGCGGGGGGGATGTCCATTAGTCTGTTAGTCTATAAGGTGCCACAACACTTCTGGTTGTTCTCGAAGATACAGACTAACATGGCTACCTCTCTGATACCTGTCTAATCTGGAACTCTCTCATCTGGCAACAACTGTAATCCAGCATTATTTTACTAAACTGGATAACCACTTATCACGATTGTGTCCCTGTTTCTCATGGTCCCATGAAATATGTTTATATCCACTGGTTCTGGCTGTCAGTGTTCTGTGCTGTTATTTATCTGTGATTTAACCCTAAAGGTCTTCTAAGAGCCCAGTAAGCAGTGCAAGTGTTGTTAATGTGTTCAATGTAGTATAGTAATAGTTACCTTATTTGGGGTGGGGTGGGGGAGTCCTTCTCAGTCCCCCTGAGGTGGGTATGCCTCAGTTTCCAGGGTTTAAGTCCTTAGGGCTCATCTATACTTACTGGATGATCAATGCATGGCAGCTGATCTTCAGGAGTTCAATTTTGTCACATGTGTTAAGACACTGGTGTAGGTCCGAGCACCACAGACCCATAAGAGTGCTGACAGTTCTGCTTTTGGGGCACAATGGGGCTGTCTACCACAAGGGTAAAGTTTATCTTTCAGTAAATAGGGTTTTCTCTAGGGCCAGTCCAAGCCTACTGAATGAACTAAAACAAAGGATTATCAAGAACTAAGGCCCATCATGTACCTTTCCTTCCACTCCAAATGCAAGACACACTTCCATCCTGGACATACATTAATATGCATTGATACCTAAACCAAGCACTACAATGGAAACAATTATCTCGCTGGATAGGATAGGCAGAGGATGAGAGAGAGAAAGAGAACAAACTATCTGACAGATGTTACTCACATTGCTTAAACAACAACTGGAAAGTGCTCAGATATTACTGTGAAGATGGTTGTAGTAGAAGCTGTGTAGAACAGGATAGACTCTGTAGTAAGTATATATAGGTCAACATCATCACCTGGCTTTGAGCTGATCCACTATCTTTTGCATATGTCTGTAGGTCTGTCTCTGACTCCTTTTACCAGCCAGGCATGGGTAACCTGGAGATCTATGTTGTAACAAGCAAGCTGACTGTAACAGAGTAATAAATCCCAGAGAAGTAATGTCTGCCTCTCTTTTTTTAACCTGAAGACCAAGGACTGCTTCAGATAATAAACTTCCATAGGAGAACAGGGTGACTAGAGGCTAGCTGTAATACCAAGACATTCTGTTGACAAAGTGGTTTTCCATGGAGAAAATGTTTTGGTTACAAAGAAACTTTTATGCTATTGAAAAGCAAATGAAGTGTGTCATATAATTCTAACAGTTGAAGAGTTTTTTTTTTTGTCAACTAGAAATATTCTAATATCAGCACAGATTCTGTGAACTTCAAAGTAATGTCTAATCAGTCAATATCATCTTCCTAAATTATTGAGTAAATGCACAAAGATAGATCAGACATTTGATAACACCAGAAGCTCAGCAGTGGGTAAAATTGATTGAACGCACTTTGAGCATGAATAAAAGAGTTTATGATTTATTGACGTGCTGCAGATTAATCTGAAGCCACACTGAGCAGTGAAGCACAGTAGTAAGCTTGATTTGTAGGAACTTTAAGAACAATCTGACAGGAAGGGAAAAGAGTTTGATCATACGTCTTGACATAAAGCATTTTGGTAGTTTCTAGTGATTAGTAAAATGTTACATGTAAATGATGGAAATTTGTTTTGTGATCAGTCCATTAATGTAATGCCTATTGTAGTTTCATTATTCAGTTTAAACTATGAGGCCTACCCCTTTAAAAATAAACAAAGCATGTAAATAAAATTGCAAAAGAGTAATCTAAACTCACTGTATATTATTATAAAGTTGGTGTAGAAATGATATGTTAATAATTACTGTATATCGCTATTAGTTGATCATTCATCAGATTAAGAAATCCAACTTATTTCAATTTTATGAACTCCATCTTTAAATTTTATGTCTTGATGTTAAAGGAACTTAATCCTGATGTGAACATGAACTAAAAACTCACCATAAAACCTTCACTGAATATTGGGGTATTTTGAAATCTAGATTTGAATGTTATAATTTTTCATTCCAGAGCTTCTCTTTCCAGTTACAATTCATAGATGTGTTTTGCTGTGAATGGGCCAGGACAAAAAATTGGTTTATTTCTTTTCTGTAATGCAAATGGGATTTAGAAGACACCAAGATTTGTGTCAGTTTCCAGTGAATTTTAGATTTGAGCTGGCTTATTCAATTTATACTACATTAGTCAAAAAATATACAAGGTGATAAATCCATTGTAACAAGTAATATGGACACAGGGATCACAGGAGCAGTCATGCAATACTAGTTATTAAAATGTTTGTGATAAAAATATTTTTAATCTTTCCATTTTGTTGTTGCATGGGTTTGTGGCAAGGCAGTATTGGAATGGTGATAGGTGAAAAGTAATTTTTGCAGAGAATGAGTGTGAGAGCTAAGAAGAATATTTGGGAATTATGTCCTGAGGCTACATAGCTCTTCACAAAGAAGGATTTCATGGAGCATGCCTGAAGCTTCAAAATGACAAAAAGGCCAAGGCACTTCTATTTCTCTAAACTGCCAAACTATGTAAACAATTAAGCAGTTTACTTGGGTCTCCTAAATGAAATCAGATGTTCTATTTCAAAATCCTACTGAATATTTCCATTTGATGGGTCATCTTACAAAATTTCAAATTTTCTTTCAGAATTTATTGCTGTTAATTTTCATTCTCAAAGAATGTAGAAGAAAACATAGCACTCTTTGGGTGTGTCTACACTAGGCCCCATCGTGGAAGGGGGCACACTAAGCAGGCAGGTCGGAGGAGGCTAATCACGTGCTGTGATACATATGCAACACCTCATTAGAATAATGGCTGCTGCAGGAACCTCGAAGCTGCTAACTTCAAAGCACAGACTGGCAGTGTACTCATGGGCACTTCGAAGTACACACCGAACTTCAAAGTTCCCTTACTCACAAATCTAGTGTAGACACACCCTGGCTGCGTCTACACGTGCCGCCCACTTCGAAGTAGCGGCGCCAACTTCGAAATAGCGCCCATCACGGCTACACGTGTTGGGCGCTATTTCGAAGTTAACATCAACATTAGGCGGCAAGACGTCGAAGTCGCTAACCCCATGAGGGGATGGGAATAGCACCCTACTTCGATGTTCAACGTCGAAGTAGGGAACGTGTTGTCGTTGCGCATCCCACAACATTGAAATAGCGGGGTCCTCCATGGCGGCCATCAGCTGAGGGGTTGAGAGACGCTCTCTCCAGCCCCTGAGCTCGATGGTGGCTGCGTGCAGAGGCCCCTTAAAGCTCCCCGCCCCCTGCCTTCCTGTGCAGGAAGCTGAGAGAGCATGCAGGCAGCAGCATTGCCATGCGGCTAGCCTGCATGCTCCTCCTCAGCCACAGACACCCACACCCGACACGATGGCTGCCCCCCAGCCCCCCAAGCGCCCCCAGGGGACCCCCCTCAAGGGAAGCCAGGGCTCCCAGCCCAGCAGCCAGGCGGGGAAGCGGCAGCGGGCGCCCTCCTGGATGGAGGCCGAGTTTCGGGACCTGCTGGGGCTCTGGAGTGAGGAGGAGGTGCTCCAGGTAATCGGGAGCAAGAGGCCCCCTCCTCCTCCTCCTCCTCCGGTGCCCTGGGGGTGGGCTCCTGGGGGGGCCCCCAGGGTGTGGGGCTTGCCTCCAGGACGGACTCCGCCTCTGGGGCCTGCTGGGGCGGGGAAGGCGGTGGACCCAGAACCACCACCCGACGGTGATGGACCCCCAGCTGCTGGCCATCCACCTGGAGGTCGCCAAGCAGCGGCTGCGGGTGGAGAAGCGCCACCTCCAGCTTCAGGAATGGGCACTGGCCTGGCGCCAGGAGGCATGGGGGGCCTTCATGCTTACCTTCGATCGTATCGCCGACTACCTGGCCCCCCATGCCGTGCCAGCCGCTGCTGCGCCTGCCCTGCCTGCTCCACCTGCTGCGCCACCTGCTGCGCTGTCCGTCGTCGCACTGCCACCCGCCACCGAGGGCCCTTCCGCCTAGGGGGACCTGGGGCCAGCTGACACCCACCGGCTGTATCTACCGGTCCACCTGGCCCCCAGCCAGCCCCGGCAGGGCTGAGGCTGAGGTGTGGGTCGCAGCCACCCACCCCCACCGCTGGACATTAGGGGGTGTGGGGCCCAGGACGTGGCCCCCCGCTTTGTATGTATTCCTCCCAGTTTTATGTTATTTTGTAAATAGTTTTTTTATTAGACCCCTGTTGCTATGCTGATCCTTGCCCCCCCATGTACATAGCTCTCCCCTTCCTTGTCTTCCCCTTTCATCTTATCCTTATTTATAATACACATATATATAAGTTTGATTTTGCCTGTAAATAGTTAGTCTTGATAATAATAATAAGAGTTCTACAGATATTTGATTTGACGAACAACTGTCTGCTTTTATTTACAAGAAAAGTGGGGGTGGTGCTCTTGGGTGCTCTGTGGTGTGGGTGTAGGGGCAGGGAGTGTTGTGGAGGATGGGGAGGGGCAGTGGGGGGCCTGCCAGTGTTCACCCCACGGCCTCATCGAACTGGGCCCGCAGGCCCTCCCGGACCTGGGTCCCTTCGGGGTCCACCTGGCGACTGGGGGCAGCGGGTGGCTGCACATCGGTCCTGCCGGCCTCCACAGCCCAGCCCTGAAAGAAGGCCTCCCCCTTGCTCTCCACGAGGTTGTGGAGGGCGCTGCACGCGCACACAATCTCAGGGATATTGGTGGGGCCTGCATCAAGGCGGGTGAGGAGACACCTCCAGCGCCCTTTGAGGCGCCCAAATGAGCGCTCCACCACCTGGTGCGTGTGGCTCAGGTGCAGGTTGAAGCGTTCCTGGCTGGCTGACAGATGGCCCGTGTAAGGGTGCATGAGCCATGGCCGGAGGGGGTATGCCGCATCTGCGATGATGCAGAGGGGCATGGTGGTGTCCCCCAGTGGGATCTCCCGCTGGGGGATGTAGGTCCCCGCCTCCAGCCGGTGGCACAGGCCCGGTGCTGCCAGGCCAGCCCACATAAATGTCCTGGAAATGGCCCTGGCTGTCCACCAAGGCCTGGAGGACCACTGAGTGGTAGCCCTTCCTGTTTAAGTAGCGTCCTCCACTGTGTTCCGGGGCACAGATGGAGATGTGAGTTCCATCCAGAGCCCCGAAGCAATTGGGGAAGCCCAGGGTGGCAAACCCTGTGATGGCGGCATCCGGGTCCCCAAGCCTCATGAGCCTGTGGAGAAGCAGGGCATTGATGGCATGGATGACCTGCAGGGGAAGCACATGGGAGACCACCAATGAGGGGTGTGCAGGGTGTGTGTGGCCCTCCCCTGCCCCCTCCCCTCCCCTCCCCTCACCTCCCCTGCCAGGGCTGCCTCCCCCTCCCCCCGTGGGTCCTCTTACCTCCATGAGGACAGCCCCGATGGTGGCCTTGCCGACGCCAAACTGCTGGCCCACGGATCGGTAGCTGTCCGGAGTGGCCAGCTTCCAGACAGCGATGCCGACCCATTTCTCGACGCTGAGGGCACGCCGCATGGTGGTGTCCTGGTGCCTCAGTGAGGGGGTGAGCCACTGGCATAGCTCCAGAAATGTCTGCCGGCTCACGTGAAAGTTCTGGAGCCAGCGGTCATTGTCCCACTCTCCGAGCACCAGCCTCTCCCACCAGTTGGTGCTCGTGGGGTAGCTCCAAAGCTGGCGGCGTATGAGCCGGGGGGGCGGGGTGCTGCACGGTTGGGGGTTGCGTCCTCCTCCCCTGCGGGCAGCTCCTCCTCTGTGGCAATGATGTGCTCAGCTGCCTCCTGCATGGCATGGAGCAGGGCGAGCACTGCTCCTACGGGGCTGCCGTGTGGACCTATGGCTGCTGCTGCTGCTGCTGCTGCTGCTGGGGGTCCATGACTGCGTTGCTTGAGGTGTGCATGCCTATGGCTCTGCAGACCGTGTGCTGTACAGGCCGCATGTGTCTGGGAGAGGCCCTTTAAGGGAGCGGCTAGCTGTTGCCCTGTAAGCGCTAGTCCGCCCTGTGACCCTGTCTGCAGCTGTTCCTGGCACCCTTATTTCGATGTGTGCTACTTTGGCATGTAGACGTTCCCTCGCAGCGCCTATTTCGAGGTGGTGCTGCCCAACGTCGACGTTCAATGTCGACGTTGCCAGCCCTGGAGGACATGTAGACGTTATTCATCGAAATAGCCTATTTCGATGTCGCTACAGCGAAATAAGCTGTTTTGATGTAGCGTGCACGTGTAGACGTAGCCCCCATGTGTCTAACATAAAAGGAACTTTATCTTTGCATAACACTGTCCATACAAAATGTTAGTTTCATGTCTGAATGCAGTTTACCAATGTTAAGAAAAATGTATATTACACAAGGCCACAATATAGAGCAGAGCAAAATCTCCAAATGTAGAAGGGTAAGAAAGAACCGGTATGCAGTGGATAATTTTCTAGCAGAACAATTTAACAGAACGAAACTCAAAGACTCAGGGAGTAAGTTTGATTTTTATTACAAAGGTCAGGTGTCAGGGGCCAGAGAGGAGACAAGTCTTGAAATAGGATTTTGAAAAAATCAGGGAGTTAATTAAGCACAGAGAGGCTGTTCCAGGTGATAGAGCAGCATAAATGAGGAACACACCACCAACTATGAAAAGCCCAGAAATGGAAGTAAGCATGCTATTTGGGGAGCATAGAGTGCAGTCTGGAAAATAAGACCAGGTAAGATCAGAAAACCAGAGAGGGGTTCAAAAGAAAAAACCTTAATGACTATAGACAGTATTCAGACTTCGTATAAATGGGAGCAAACCTTCTGACAATAGTTCAGCTGTAATGCTAACACTGTTTCTGAACTTGGCCTTTGGAAGGAGATGTTGTTTTTTGTCCTGAAATAGACAGGAAGTTAAAGAAGATATTTGGCAATGGAATTTTATGATTCCATTTCCAAATACAACAGAAACTATAAGATATTTTGGTTTGAATTAGTTGAAATTCAGAAATGGAGACACATGGTCAACCAAAGGCAGTTTTCCAAGTAATCTATTGTGTCTATACAGTGTTTCTCAACCTTGGGTACATGTACCCTTGGGGGTATACTGAGGCCTTCCAGGGGGTCCATCAGCTCATCTAGATATTTGCCTATTTATTACTACTACTATTTGCCTACTTCACATGCCTTATGCTCAGTGTTTTTTTTTTTTCTGTGTGTGTGTCTATGTACCAGTACTTGCCGGTGCTGAGTACCAGCACCTTGGCACTCCAGCTGCAAGATCCATGGCCAGGGGGAGTAGGAGACCCCACCAGCCCAGTGACTGAGAGCTGGCTGGGGTGCGGAGTACATGTACCTTAGGGGAGCAAGAGAGAAATCTGGGGGTATTTATTTATTTTGGAAAAGGAGTACTTCATAAAAAAGGTTGAGAAACACTGGTCTATAGCATGTGTCCACGTGCTCACAGGCACTAACAATTGCATGTCTATGAACCTGCCTCATCACTTTGTCTTGAAATGAAATAGTTTTCTTATATTCTGGGAACTGTGGTTCAAATGATCTACTGTCTTCCCAGATGACTATTATTACTTGTAATTTCAAGTGGCCAGAACACATTCGGATCCCTGCCAGACAAGTAAAGACATGGTTACAGGACAAAAGAGCACAAAGTGCTGGACTGAGGTAATGATTTTCACCCGCAAAGTGTGGTGTCATTGGCTTCTTGAAGCACTATTTACCATGAGCATGGTTTTGTGAATTAGGGCTTCAGAGTTCACTTCCCAATGTGGGACTTGTATTCCATTGGGAAGTTCTTGCTCTCTGTGAACAGGGTTGGACCCTGTGAATCAGGGATTAAGGTGTTCTCATTGGATCAGCTTGAGGTCTAGAATTTCCTCCCTCAGACATTCTGCCCAAATTCAGATTTGGAGATTATTATTTTTAAGGACACATGTCAATATATATTGTTTCACTCTGGCTTTTTCCTAATTTTTGCCATAGCCTGAGGATATCCATTCAATAAAATAGTTGTCTGGTTTGTGCTAATTGCTAGAAACAGTTGTTGATTTTAATGCCTGTAAAGTATTTGACCATCATGAACGTAGATAGAATATCAATAACCAAAATAAACAGCTGCAGTTATACTTCTCCCTTAACGTTTGTATTTTATTTTTCCCTTGTTGTTAAAGTGAAGTTCTTTTGTAGCTGCACAGCTATGTCCTATACATCAAGTCTGCAGAGGATTTGTTTCTCCATTTAATGTTTTACTTATAGGAATTACAAGTTTATAGATACCAGCCCCTAGTGTTATGATACTATTTTAATTTAGAAGCAGATGACCGTTATTTCACTGTAAGCCTTTCCACAGATTTATAGAGTCATAAACCTGATGGTGCTTTAGGGATGCTTTCAAAGGAGAGCAATGAGAAACATTAGTGGAAATGTTTGAAAGTCTTGCCAGATAGTCTAGAAGTTGTTACAGAATTGTAATAATTTTGGGGGTGAATCCGAGTGCTTAAGCAAGTGGCTCGTGGCATATTGTGTACATCTTCCATGCAAGTATTGCTAGCATATCTTGCCAGTACTCCTCAGTTACTACTTTTTTTTATATGCAGCTTTGTTGTATCCATGCCAGTCCTAAGACAGTAAAGAGACAAGTTGGGTGAGGTAATATCTTTTGTTTGACCCATATCTGTTGGTGAGAGACACAAGCATATTGGGAAAGTGAATATGTTTCCCAGACTTGAAAAAGAGTTCTGTGTAAGCTTGAAAGTGTGTCTTTCTCCTCAACAGAAGTTGGTCCAGTGAAAGATATTAACACTCCCATTTGTCCTTCTAATAAAAGCAAATCTTAACTTTCCAATCCAGGCTCGCCATAGGCAAAGACTCACAATTGTTTTGTTGTTTCCAACATGGAAAAATACTGCATTTAGCTGACCAAAATCACTACTCACGTTAAAGGTTATGGCCCAATTGAAAAAGATAATTGTCTTAATCCCTCATTCTCTATAGAATATGTCTTCATTTACTAACAATATAATTGTGGGAATTTTATGGAAGTACCATTTTACTGTTTATTTTGCTTTTCACAGATTTTGCATCTTTATTTTTCCTGTTCAGATAGAATTATTCAGAGCCATAATAGCCTGTTTGATAATGATTGTGTGTGGAGTTCTGTGTTTAAAAAATGCTGGAGGACTCTGAATGTACTCACAACTGCCCCAAAAGCAGATAGCTTGGAAAAATATTAGAAATGCAAAATGTTAAATCTTGACAATAATAATCAGTTTTGCCTTGTCTCTAAAACAGTCATGTTTACCTCAGTATTATAAATATTTTCCTACATTACTAGAGTTACTCTATCAGCTATACTCTCATCTGATCTCCTAAAATGTTGAGAAGGGACATCAGTCAATAGCAATGGAAAAAATGCAATGCCTAGCAGGCTTTATGATTTTGGAAACAAGATAAAAGCTTTATGACTCAAAGAAAACAATCAAATGCTTTTTTTGTCGCCACAAGCATCATATTTACTTAAAGGATTGTGACTATAAAAGCAAATATCTCTTACAGCAAGCCAGGACAAAAGCTGTCAGCAACAGGGTAGTAAATAGCTCTGAAATTGTTTTCTCTGCTTCATTTCAGAAGCTTAAGGCTAAGAATGTTTGACCTTTTACAAATGGAATGGTTTCCTGCAGGTCATGGTGCTGTGCTGAATGCTGATGGTTATGTGGAACTTGATGCAATCATCATGAATGGTAAAACGCTCGCTGCTGGCGCAGTCTCCTGCATCAGGAACATTTCTAACCCAGTGACATTTGCTTGGTCAGTCCTGGAAAAGGTAGGGGACTTTTATAGTCTTTTTCTGTGCAGTTTTAGTTCTAATGTTTCTTGACAGGGGAAAATAAGATTAAGAAATTGTTAAAAAAGGATCCAGAAAATTTAAAGAGATGAGAGAGAGAAATGTTCAGTTGAACAAATAATCTGACTAACCACATCTTTTGTCAGTCATTTGTCACCGTGTCAAATTAGTGAAATATGTAAAGTGTTTCCTTTGAAAATTATATTATTTTAATATTAATAATTTAATTTTAAATGAATTTTACATTTCTTGTTTTCCTTCAAATTCCTCTTGCAGACTTTCTCTTGCAGTGAAACCTATGAAAATCAACTAGTTGATGATGACTGGTTGTGCAATAGTTAGGGAAATTATCTCTACTTACCTGCTTCAAATAATTGTGACAGTTATGTTCCCTTCATGAACAGTGTTCCCTCTTAATTTTTTTCATCTGTGGGCAGAATAAATTTTGTTATATGTGGATGTGCACCACCAATAGAAACACAATCCGCCTAATATTGGTGGCTGTAGGCTCTGTGCAGATCAGCTGGGTGGTATCTGAATCTCTTTTAGGCAGCCACCCAAGTGCTCAGCTTACAAGGAACACTGTTTATGACCCTTGTTAATCAGCAACTAACCCTGGGAGACACTAAGTCTGACTGAATGCAATAGAAATAGACATCCTCATAAAGGACACCTAAAATCATCATTTTCAAATTGGAAGGGTTCTTTGCAGAGAACGTTGATGCTCTGTCTTGTATGAAATAATATATCATTCTTGCAAGAGAGACAGAAACACCAGGCCCAAACATCCCTGATATGTACATTTTTGTGAACGTAAAAAGCAGTATCTGTGGCAACACAACACTTGTACCAGACAAAAGACAGGTTAAAAATATACTGCTGTGCAACCGTTTGGAACAGTGGATCTTCTCATGGTTGAACTTGACCAAACAGCAGTGGTTTCAGTTTACAAGCCATGAGCTGAACAATTTGCATGGCCATACAACCTTCTGTCAGAAAAAAAAAAAAAACATGCTTCATCATAGTGGATTTTGCTAGTCACAGCACCATCTGGGGTATGACAATAAGGAAGAATCTGAGAAGTAGGCAGAAGGAAACAACTTGATCTTGCTGTATGACTTCAATAAATGATATACCTTCCAAAGCACATTATGAAACAAAGTCTCCAATGCCATCCTAGATTTTGTTATCCTTCAGAATACAGTCCCCTTCAGAAAGGTGGTCATAACAGCAATTGCAGGGTCAAGGCATAGACTAATGCAAGTGCCATTAGAGGGTATAGTACAGCCCAGGAAAACAAGGTATCTTGTTAGATTCAAATTTAAAATGTCTGACTGGGAAGGCTTTACCTCTGAACTGGATCAGTCGTCTGTAATATTAATCTAATTTTGGTGAATTTGTCTCCCTGCTGTGGAACACTGTCCCAAAGTAGATTCCTAAGGGACACTGGAAAATATATGTACCCTGAGTTTCAGAACAGACCAGCCAACAATCTAAAAACTATTCAGTACTGTTTGATTTGGATATGTTTGGTGAAGAAACTGTTGGACTCAGGAAAATGCTTATGGGAGAAACTGGCATGCTGAAGAACCCCTAACTCATTGCCACAGTCTTTCACAGTCAGCTTGCACGCTCATGCACCCTAAATGATAAATCAGTCACAAGAAAAATGGGAAAAGAAACAAGCAGGAATGTTGTCCATGCTAAGCTAGCAAAACGTGCAATGAACAACTCAACACTGAGCCACATGATAATAGCCATGAAAACTCTGAAATGTGGAAAAGCAACTGAACTAAAGGGTGAATGATTATTGCATTTTGTCACAAGAGTGCAGAATTGACTCTTTAACATCTCTAATTCTTGTATGGAGGCAACACAGAGGATGTGGCCACACTTGGCCAAAACTTTGAAATGGCCATGCTAATAGCCAAATCAAAGAATACTAATGAGGCACTGAAATGAATATTCAGCACCTCATTAGCATTCACATGCTTCTGGTGGTGGTGCTTTGGAAGCGCCACTTTTGAACACATGTGGCTCAGTGAGGCTTGGCGCGGCTACAAGGGGGTACTTTTCAGAAGGACCATGCATATTTTGATCTCCTATTATTCCTCTCAGCTGAGGGGAATAAGGGGATTTCAAAATGTGTGGGGTCCTTTCGACCCCCATGTAGTTGCACCTAGCTGCACGTGTTCGAAAGTGGTGCTTTTGAAGTGCCACGTCTGAAAGCGTGCAGATCCTAATGACATGGTGAATATTCTTCCACTTGGCCATTAGCATGGCCATTTCAAAGTTTTGGCCAAGTGTGGCCACAGCCAGAGTGCTGGGTTTTGGATATAAGCCAGAGTGGTTGTAATGCTAAGACTACATGCGGTCCCTACCTGTCCAAAGAGTTACCACCCAATATCCTTTTCTCAATGTACAAGATGTGCGAGCATATATTCATGTATAGAATGGAGTCAGTAATGGAAGATCAGCTAATGACCATCCCTATGAAACATTGTGCACTTCTACCAAAATCGTTAAGAAGTCTGAGAAAAAGCAAAATGGTTCAGGTCATCTCCTCTCTGCTTGAGAATCAGTGGCTGTGTCTACCTTACCACCTTCCTTCAAAGAAAGGATGGTAATGAGGTTGTTCAGAGTTTACTAACGAAGTGCTGCCGTGCATAGGCAGCACTTCATTAAGCATATTCCCCCCCGCAGCAACTCTGAAGTTTTAAACTTTGAAGTACCAGCACGCGTCTAGCTGCGGCTCATCCGCCGGTACTTCGAAGTGCCGGGGCATCTTTGAAGTCCCCTTACTCCTCAAAATCTTAAGGAGTAAGGGACTTTAAAGGAAGGTGGTAATGTAGACAGAGCCAGTGTGTTTTTTGTTGAGATGGATGGTTAGCAAATTTAGTGGTATACTCAACAGAATGGACTGCCTCAAGGTTCAGTTTTCTCACACTTTTTGTTTACTATCTAAAAAACAATGACCAACCAAAATTCCTTGATATGTCAAGATTCTTTTCTGTAGATGACCTTTGTGTAAAGGATTTGTGCATGTTAAGTTCCTTGAAAAAAAAGAAAAGCAGTCCAGTAGAGTCTTTAAAGTACTACTGGACTGCTTTTTTGTTTTGATAGTATATAGACTGAGTGTATTTGGAAAATATTATTGCACATGGCTCCTGAAAGCTACTCTTAATCTGTGTCTACACTATCTCCCTACTTTGAAGGGATCATGGTAAGTAGGGTGTTGGGAGATTATTAATGAAGTACTGCATTGCATATACAGCACTCCATTAAGCTAATTCTCCCCTGTGGCAACTTCAAAGTGTTAAACTTCAAAGTGCCGGCTTGCGTGTAGCCACGGCTAACCCACCAGTACTTCCAAGTGCCTGGGCAACTCTGAGGAGGCAAAAGTGGGCAAAATTTTGAGGAGTAAAGGGACTTCGAAGTTGCCCAGGCACTTCAAAGAACTGGTGCGTTAGCCGCAGGTACACTCAAGCTGGTACTTGAAAGTTGCCACGTAGGAGAATTAGCTGAAAGAAGTGCTGCATATGCCCCACAGCACTTCATTAATAATCTCCCGACACCCTACTTACCATGCTCCCTTCGAAGTAGGGAGCTACTGTAGACACTGCCTTAGAAAAATACAAGAGCGTTCCATTCACATGCAACACCATCAGGCCAAGTGAGAACTCCAGCTATCATAGAATGGTGCAATCCATGAGCACTCTGAAGATTGGGTGTAGCTTAGGTTTACATCAGGCTGATTGCTGACATTCAAAGAGCACATAGACTGTCTCTTCACTACTGCAATCTTTTGAAAGGTGATCTTCCAGAAGAGATTTTCCTGAAGATCTTCTCTCAAAAGAGCACATCCACACACAAAAAAGTAAATTTAAAGATTGAGCCACTCTTTCACTAGAGAGCATCCACACAGCCCCCGCTCTTACATAAGATTGGGCCAGGGATCGAAAAATCCAGTGCCATGAGGACTGCTCTTTCAAAAAAAAAAAACGGTCCATGGAGCATCTACACTCTACACAGGCTTTGGTTTTTTTTTGTTTTTTTTTCTGTACGAAGCTTTCAAAAGGAGGCAATTTTCCTGATGCAGGAGTAAAAGAGAGTTTTCAGAAGAAGAGCCACAGAGCCACATTTCTTTCAATTTTGAATCAAAACAGTGCATTTTGTGTGTGGATACTCTGCATGTTCTTTTAAAAAAGGGATGGCTTTTCCAAAAGAACTTGCTAGTGCAGATAGGGCCATAAAAATCTGTCAAAACTGAACTCCAGAACTGTGTACTCCAGAAACTGGCCATCACAAAATGAGTTTACCCTGGAACACTCTGAGCCATCAGCCTCACCCTTGTTATTCAGTTTCATAGTAATGTGTCCCAATATATCCTAGTTCAAGCTATTCCCATATAACTTACTGGCCTCAATAAATTCTGTAGGATCTTCACAGGGACTTTGAAACTGACTCCGACACAGTCACTTAGGCTATGGCCACACAAGCCCCCACTTTTGAAAAACAGATGCTAATGAGCTATTTTGGCAGATGCTAATGAGGCACTGCTATGAATATGCAGTGCCTCATTAGCATAATGGCAGCCGCATCCATTTTGAAAGGGTCGCTTTCGAAACACTTGCAGCCAGTGCAGACAGGGGCCTTTCAAAAGGACCCCCGGTTGTCGAAAGTCCCTTCCTCCCAAAACCATATGGGAAAAAGCAGCTTTTGAAATCTGGGGAGTCCTTTCGAAAGACCCCTGTCTCCATCGGCAGCTTGCGTTTTGAAAGCGGAACTTTTGAAACATGTGTGATCGCCGTTATGTTAATGAGGTGCTGCATATTCATAGAAGCACCTCCTTAGCATCTGCCAAAGTGGCTCATTATCATCCTCGTTTCAAAACCAGGGGACTAGTGTAGCCACAGCCTCACTGTCTTGAAGGGGGTTGCACCACTATCAGGGCATGTCTACATGGAGCTGTACTCTTGGCAGCTCCATGCTAATGAGCAGTCTCACAATTGCAAATGGCTGCTTATTAGCATAATCAGGTGGCTAATTATCATAGCCACATGAGATCTCACTGCTGGCAGAGGCTGCTGCTGGCAGTAAACAAGCCATGTAGACGTGCCCCTGCCTGCTAAAACCCTCTCTGTCACCAGCCCCTTAAGCCTGAAAAGAAATTGATTCTCTTTTCCTCTCTAATTTCATCCTTTCAGAACATTCAGATTTTGTGTAAGACTGTTCCAGAGGATCTTAAGTTCCCACTAATACCTTAAAATAATAATCCTGTATGTTTTCAGAAGTTTCATTCCATAGTATGTTGAGTTGCTGGAATGAATAGTTCTCTTATTTCTTGTTACATGCTGGTATAAGTTATTTTAATAGTTATTGGACAATATAGATGTGTAGATTTTGCATAATCTGAAAAATGAGATAACTTGAAGATTATCTTTATTGTTCTATGAGAGACAATGCCAACATTAAAAAACAGAAATGACAAAGTGGGAAAGAAATAATTTATGTAATGTCTTTAATAAGAATTTACTTACAGAAAAATACATAACAATCAGGTGGCTCATGTGAAAGAGATCCTCCTAAACAAAGGCTTTATTCAAAATACCACGTGCTGCTGCCTCTCTCCAACTGTCAATATAATATGGTTCCCCCCAGATTTTTTATAATTGTAATTAAAGTTGTACTCATTACTCAGTATTTCTTCTAACACTATGAAAAAGCACTTCAGATAACAAGATCCTGCTCTTGAGTGGTTCTGTAAGCTAATGTCATAGCTCGTACATCAGATATAAACGTTATCATGGCATGATTTGATAGACAATCTTCTTTAACTTTTCTTTTAAATGAGATAGTTAGAGAAGGTATTTAAGAAAAATATTATTTGTACACTTAATAGATGAAGAGTTATAAAGTAAACAAAGATTTTTACTAGAAATAAATGTAATTAGCATCACTGCTCAAATAAAAATTGTGTTCTGGTGGCATTTTTTTTTAAGTTTTGAAAATATATTGTTATTGCTCAACTGCAAGTCAAATATGTCCCTTCAAGACTTTATTTTTATTTTTAATTCATCTTGCCATAAAAGTAGCTTAAAGAAAAAAAATGCAATTATAATTACACCAGTACCATTTGTATCTCTGTAGTTAAAGGAATTTTAGCATTTTCATTAAATACTTCTGCTTTCATAGTCTGCACAAATACAGTCTGGTCATAACCTGCCACAGAACAGATCAGAAGAAAAATGCTTATTTTCATCAATTAAAATTCAGTGAAAGCACACCAGAGTCTTTACTTATAGTTGATCAAAAGAATGGAAATGCCTCCAATTTCCACCCTTCTTTTTAACTTTTGCAGTTTTTAAATTAGTTTTCAAAATATGGAAAGATGCTACCCATCACTTGCTGTTCAAATGAAGGCTCCTTTGAGGGGAATCTATTCTACATCTGGGATCTCAATGCTGCCCATTGTCATGATATGAAAAGAGGCATCTCAGACTAGAGGACCAGCTCCCCTTCAGAAACCACCCAGTGAACCTTCTACACCTCACTAGATATTTGTCCAACTTCACCTCTTCATGCTACGTTCTCAGCTTGAGAGGAACCACCCAATATCTCCATGGGTATGGCAGTGGGCTGAGCAACAGAGGGAGAAGCAAGGGAAGAAGGCTACATCTGTCTCCAGTATCCAGACCCTACAGGCCTTGTCCTCTGATCATTTTGCTTTCCAAGGATTCCAGTCCCTTGGTGCTCTCAGTGAACGTGTTAGGAAAGCCCATAAAAAGTGGATTGCCTTTTGGTGTGCCTTCTGTGACCTTTCCTTTGAGGTACAGAAGAAGTGCAAGTCCCACCAAATCACCTGCAAGGGACTTCTTGCATCAGAAGCAGCCAATTCTACCACCATCCTGCAGGTTTTGTTTCTGGCCTCTGACAACTCTCTGATTACAAGACCCCAGCCAGTGCTCCCAGAATCTCAACACGAAAGGGCATCTGGTACAGTAACTACCCGCCATTCCCAGATCACACAGTTGGATCTTGCCTCTGGGAGATCCAGCATGATTGTCAAGGTCAATCAGCAAGACCTTCTCACAGAAGCTCCCATTAACCACCAAAACCCCTCCAGCTGAAATCCACATGCAGGAGAACCAGCACTGTTTCCAGAACTTCTCAGTATGACCACATTTCTCCAAGATCCAGCACCAGATCCAGAATTTCCCTCCTTCCTGAAAGAGCCAGTGCTGCCCCAGAAGCACTGAGAGAAGTCCTTCTGCCATACCAGGGACCCCATCTCAAGATCTGCACAAGCACTGTTCTCAACTTTGGGAGGTAACGAGGCAGCAGTTGAAAACAAAGCAGCTTCCTAGTCTAAGTGTGCAGAGACAGGGCCGCCAGAGGAGTGGCAGCCATGGGCAAGGGCCGCCACACTGTGTCAGACCACTTGGATAAAGGTGCTGGCAAAACAGACACCTCTGATGACGTCGATGCCCTTAAGAACTGACTGACCATAAAACTACCTACGGAAATTGCACCTGGGGTGAAGGAACTCCACAAGGACATGCAGACCACTCTTAGATTTCCCATGATGAACCATAAAACACCACCACCACCAGTTTCCTCTGTGATCCAGTGGCTGCATCCTGGAACCAGAAACTCAACAGTTCAAACTACCTGGAAAGGATGAGGTTGAGTCTTGATGGGCCCTCATCCTGTTATGATATCCCAGTTGAGAGACTGTTCTTGTACTTCATGGAGGCCCAGAATGGCATTCAGTGTTCAGAGTTCTTTCCTACACTGCCTATGATTGACTATGGAAAGGACTTTACTCCACAGGAAGTAGTAAGACTGACAAGGATAGAAAATATGGCATCTGCTACCACCTCTTGAAGAAATGAGACCTTGTCTGACTGGTGCTTACTGCCGTCCTCAACAAATGCAAGCAGTTTCATCACAATCCCAGTTCCTGGAAGAAGTCTATGATAGTGCTTGTATACAAAAGAGAACAAGATGATCTCTCTGGTCCCTCATCTATGAATTGTATGCCAGCTGTCTTGCAGCCAGGATCGTGGATTGGTCAGTGCGTGGAGGAGCCATCATCTTGGGGCAGAAGGGCTTCATGTCTGTGAAGACTGCTATGAGAGCAACTTCATTCTTCAGACAGCTATTCAGGCATCCAGGAGATCCTGAAGGCACTGTGCCATAGTGTGGTATGACCTGGCCAGTGTCTTCAGACCCATACACCACCAACAGGTCTTCACACCCTCAAAAAATTCAGGATGCCAGGAAACTTCCTCCAGCTGCTCCAGGAACTCTACAAAGGACTGCACCACCACCATACACTCCACTGAAGGAGAGATGGCCAAAATTCACATCTGTTGTGGTGTGAAACAGGGCTGCTCCATCAATCCCATCATCTTCAACTTGGCCATTGGGCTGCTCATCTGAGCTTTGTCCCGCAGTCCAGCTGGTTTTAACTTCTTTTACATTTCATACAGGCAGGGTAGTGCCAACATACCTTGGATAGGTGACCTGTGTGATGTTGTGGTGATCACCCACATTTTCTGCCTCCTGCTGTGCCTGGACCAGAGGATGAACAGCATTGCAGAGAGCACTGTGTGGAAAGTAGTCAGGAAATGCATTTCCAGGACCCCATCCAAGAAAGATGTCATCATTTACTTGAGCAGCTTGCTGGAGAGGGAGGAGAAGTGGGGAGGCCTGTCATTGCTCTTGTTCTGCACCAGTAACACTATGCAATTGCTGGAATAGAGAGCAGGCTGCATCTGGATGTGATATGATGAATGCCAGGAGCTGAGAATCCTAGTTCTGTGATTGAAGGCCTCAGGTCACGCTATCTTCATCCTGACCAGTAGAATGATGTTGGAAAGAACCTTGAAGGGTGCCATCTCCTGCTGTTCTGCTGACAACCTGAAGTGAAAGCCAGACCAGGACAAAGATGACCATCAAATGGGATGTCAGAAATCACTTCCTCATGGGGGCAGATTCACCTGGTTTGCTGACTGGTGGTTTATCCACCTGGCCCAGCTGCATTCCTCTGAATTGAGCTGTCTACCATGGGAACAAGGACAAGTGCTGCAGGAGATGCATACCTGAACAAGATGTTGCCCCATATGCTGTGCAGCTTCCAGCCCCTCTCCAAAGCCCCAGGAGCTGTACCCCAATGCCATCCAGGATCAACCTATCAAAGCGATCCCACCATCACTGGGGAAGATTACTATCAACACCATCATATCCAGCATGGACAGCCAGCCATACCCAGACATTGTTGTAACCAGTGAAGAGCAGAGGAGGGTCATCATGGCAGATGTCATGGTGCCCTCTGAGAGCAGAGGTTTCATCTCAGGGTGATGCTGTGGTGAATACAGCTAAAGCCATCATTAGACACATGAGCAGAAAAGTGAGTAGAGCAAGATGGTGGAACCACATTAGTGAGATTGAAGTTGGGTACTCTTTTCCATGGCATCTGATCTCAGAAGATGGAGAAGTACACCCTGCTGGCCAGCAATCTGACAGCTCAGGGTTATATGCTACAAATGCAAACTTTGATCATCAGAGGCCTGAGTGCAAGGCACCCCAGCAATGAATAAGTGCTGAGAGTATGTGGAGTCACTTGGCACTGCTCTCAGCTGATGTGGTGGCTCAAGCTATCTGACACCAATACATGGCCCAGGGATACCGGACACATCACAGGACACGAACAATATCAAGACTGAGGAACAGGATCTCTGACGAGGGACACAGTCAGAGAACCAGAAAAAATACTTCCGTGGCAGACTCTATCTTCGTACAGAGAACCAACAGAATGAGGGGCAAGCCCCATTTACGTACGCATCTACTCTACTGCAAGTGAGGCTGTGTCTACACTATGAGTTAAAATTGAATTTATTAAAATCAATTTATTAACACTGAGTTTTATCAATTCAATTTTGATCATCTTCACCTTCCCATGTGCTCCTCACAAAATCAACTTATTGCTGCCACACACAAGTAGCATACATTGACTATTGCAGCAGTGTATTGTGAGAATCTATCCCACAATTCCCTGAGCCCCATAGCATTGTGCCTATTTTCACTGGTGCAGCATGGGGAAAAAATGCCCCCCAAGTGGCTGTGGGTATCTGATGACATCTGGGCTGACATCTGGCCTCATATAATTTTTGTTAAAGTTTACATATTGAAAAATAGGTATTTTACCATAACAATGTTAACCAAGCTTTAATATGCTGAATACTATCAATAAGGCCACATAATTTATGCATTTCCTCTGAGGGAGTTATTAAACTAAAACTTCAAATAAGCATAGAAGGAGTCAGATCTATGGCTTTTGTAAACTGCTATCTTCTTGAAGTTCAGTATGTGGAGTATGCAAATTTATACCAACTTGGAACCTAGCCCTGATTTTTTTAAATATAATATTCATCAATGGGTCTTTTTACTGGTTGTTTCTGTTTTTATTTAAAGAAATGTGAGCACTTTCTCTCCCAAACACATTAACAGAAAGTGATATTTCATAAATATTAAGAGGCTTTTCCTTCTTTTATTTGACAGAGGCTGAGTCTACACTAGCCACCCCCCTTTCAAAATGGGGGATGCTAATGGGACACTTTGGGATATGCTAATGAGATGATGCAATGAATATGCAGTGCCTCATTAGCATAATGACAGCCACAGCACTTTGAAAGTGCTGCTTTCGATCACATGGCTCATCTACACGGGGTCCTTTTTGAAAGGACCTTGTGCACTTTGAAATCCCCTTGTTCCTATAACCAGATAGGAATACGGGGATTTTGAAGTGTGAGGGGTCCTTTCAAAAAAGGACCCCATTTAAATGAGCCATGCGTGATTGAAAGCAGCACTTTCTAAGTGCCGTGGCAGCCATTATGCTTATGAGGTGCTGCATATTCATTGCAGCGCCTCATTAGAATGTCCTGAAGTATCTCATTAGCATCCCCATTTCAAAATTGGGGTACTAGTGTAGATCCAGCCAATGTGTCATTCTGCTTTAATACAGAATGTTCTGTTTGGTTGTTCATGTAATGTTGAAGTTTAAAAATCTAATTGCCAAGCAATTACTAAGAAATTAATGTGGATAATTTTGCAGCTTATCTATGGTGTAGGGAACTAAAGAAAATGCTAGAGTACTTCAGAACATGCATGCTGTATTCATCCCGGACACATTAAACCTGAAAACTAAAATAAGGATGTATTCTTAATGGCACCTGTGTAACCTACAATGAAAGACCTTGGCCTACCAGTGGCCTGACACCAAGCTAGATTGATTTAGATTACAAATTCATCAGCTTCTGATCAATTAGCCTATCAGTCTTCATTGTCCCTATACTCTGTAATAGTAATCTGAAGCCAGCCTATCCTGACAAAGAAAAATAGTATTAATAAGCTCTTTAACATTTAAAGTTTCATTGTCCTAGTTATAATTCAGATTTAGAAACCATTTTTCACTTGACAAAATGGCAAATCACCATTAAAATATTCTTTTCGAAAAACATGTCATCAAGTCTTCGAAAAAATATTTTGAAAGAATTGGTCTTGTTGCACAACTACTGCCAGAAAAGGCTAACAGCCTCATTGTACTTTTTTCTGAAGCATAATTAAAAAGTACAAACTGCACTGTAGAGATATATTTTTGTTTGCTTATTTCATCTGAATAAATCTCCTGAGATTTTTTAAATTATAATGTAGCTTTTGAACAAAAACATAGTGGGTTTATTAAAATAACATCAAGAGCAAAAATAATTTCTCTAATAAATTTCACAAATTGCCCACTATCCATAATATTGAGTACTCCAATCAAACTTCTTAAAAAAACCCACAAAAACAAGGCAAAACTGAAAAACAGGAAATTAGACAGAAGAGTATGTGAATTGTGCACAGCATTTGTGTCATCTGTTCATTTCTTTTATTTTAGAGCATTTCTCCTTAAATATGAGAAGCACTCTGGTTTCTGTTCCCACATGCAGTTATAAAAACATGCTTTATATAGTGAGATAATGAAATATGAATTTTGTCTTGCATGTTATGGGCATTGGGAAGTTCTCTGAATATGTACAAGAGCTGATCCAAAAATAAGCACTGGATTTTGCATGGGGTATTACTCAGGAAGGTACCAGTAATCTGCCGAGGTGTGCAGCTTTCTCTCAAAAGAGCAGAGGTAGATTTAATTGCCACATTATACAATCAGACTCCAGCTCTACTCATTTAGTCATGTTATTGTATGGTTCTGAATTTTCTCTCTTTCTTTAAGTACTAGCAAAAGGAGGAGAACGAAACATGATAAAGCTTTATATATATATGAGCTTCACTCAACTGAAATACCTAACAGTAAAATAATCAGTGTATGTATAGAACACAAGCTTTGGCATTCTGTGGCCTTCCCATTCATCCCTCCATTCTGGCCTTCTGCATAGGTACTGGAACTAGGAGTGCTGGGTGTACTGCAGTGCCCCTGGCCTCAAGTGATTTCCATTATATAAAGGGTTTACAGTTTGTTTCAATGGCTCTCAGCACCTCCACTAAACAAACTGTTCCAGCACTCCTGGCCTTCTGGGCTGAAGTGGCTTTTGGGGACAGCCTCTAGTTTACAATATCCGCAGTGCTGGCTTTCTCTGGCTATATGGCATGCCCTATCTGTGATGTAGTTATCAAGTTCTTAATGAAGTACTGATTAAGAACCCATGAGAAACCTGGTCCAGAAGTTAATGGCAACCTTAGCAGAAGGCTTCGGTGCTGAGAAGCCAAAGACAGCTACCAACATGAGAGATTATGTGTTGATCAAATCTGCATTCTAGTGTAGAAGGTTGACATAAGAATGAAAAAAAAATTACTCAAATGTTATTGCTTTTTAAGATATAAGATAACTTATCAGAGAAGCGTATTCAAAGCATAAGGGATTGTGTCAATACCCAACTGACTGCACAGACAGGCCCCATCATTTGCTCAGCTGAACTTTAAGGTCAATTCCTTGCATTAAACATTAATATATATTAAAGGACAAATTTTGCCCCTTCATCTTGTGCTCCCCTGGCAGTCAGACTTGTGCATTTCCGCTGTCTAAAGGAGGCAGTGTAAGTTTCCAGACACATAAGTGGTACATGCTCCAAGCATGACCAGCAGGCCGACAGCCACCCTGGGCCCTGTGGCAAGGCTTTGTGCCATCTGAATGGGTGGGGCCTTGGGCAGAATGGGATGGGATGGGATGGGACAGCCAGCCCTTAGCACAGTCTAGACCACAGCACACCCTCCCACAAGTCCTCAGAGGCATATGGAGCAGTGCTCCAGCAGCAATTCAAAGAGGCTCAGGGCTCTGGGCTCTGGCCACTGCCACTGCTGCAGTAGTGACAGCCCAGAGTTCCTGGAGTCTTTGAATCACTGGGCCCCAGGGCAATTGCCCCTACCCTAGTTGGCAAGCTTGTGCATAACACAAAGCTCAATGTGCAGAGGGTAAATGAACCTGGTGAGAAAAAGTTTGTTGTCCGCACTAATGAGTGACACCAGAACTATCTAGTGGAAAACTGGGTATCTTCCAGAGAAATTCCTTTTGGAAAATCATCTTGTAACAGCTGTGGTGAGAATTAAACATTTAGCTGAAGACGCTGTATCCAGCATGAGCTCTCCATCTTTAGGGGATGGAGCTGAGCTGTAGAATGTGTCACGGACATAGGAAAGGTCAGGCTGGAACCTCTTTTCCAAGTCTGCCCTGTCTCCAGTAAAATGCAACTCAGTTTAATATGAATTACATATTTCTGTAATAACCAAGTAGTACTGAGGTGCTGATTTGTTTCATGAAGGTACAAAAGATGGATGACTTTATTAAGCTATTAATGGCTGTATTGGTCAACATCCTTTGTCTTTAAACTAAATATTTGAATATCTGACAACCTCCCAAGCTGCCAGATATGAAAGAGGTTGCTGTATATTGGGCTGCATCACATCAGAAGCATTATTTAAAAAAAATACACCAAGTAGTACTGAGGTGCTGATATATTTCTATTATATTATTAATATCCACAGTCCATTACAGAATATTGAAATTACAGGGTCTCTGCTGTTGTTCGGTTTAACATAATGTATTTACAAACTACACATGTTCTTTTTCTGATATCTGAAGGATGCATTCCAGGAGCCAATTTACTGACTCTAATGTATTCTAGACACTTGCTAGAATAAATACCTTGAGTCTTTTCTGATGTGTAGCCAGCTGAGAAGAATGTGTCTGTCAGTTAAATCAGAGATCCAAATTCAAAATACAGTATTTAGGGACATAATATGAATGTGTGACATTCCATGGAGGATGCTAGTTCCATTAACCAATGAACAGAGGAGCATCATCATCCATATATGGCAGACCAAGCAGTTCTTACTTGTAATAATGACAGTTTAGAGTTGGACAGTGAGGCAAAAGTTCATCAGTCATAAACACACAGTAGACACATAGGTATAAGTTACTTACTAAATTTGACGTAGAACATAAATATGGGAAACCCCATCCGTAGCCAGATTCACAGACAGGGAGAAAAATCCATTCTGCAAAGTGCACAAACTTTCCTAAAAATAGCTGTACAGACAGTGCTTTGACTTTGAAACTTAAGCTGGAACTGAGGCTCTGATGTTCACTTCCCCTCTAAGTTGCAGAATCTGAGCTCTAGGTTGAACTGAAACTTGAATGCAATATCCATAGATATCCATTTAGAGTGTGAGTCTGGGATCCATTAACCTGAGATTATCAGTCCAGGCTGGGAGGCTTGCTCCTGTGGATTCCAACATTGTGTGCAGACATGCCCAAAGAGCTGGAATTTTACCCTTTTAAAATTTGACCCACCACTCAATTATTTATGCTTCTTGGTTGGCTGATTTAACCAGGGAATTTTGTTGATGTTATACTGAAGAGATCTATCCCATAAACATGAAAACAAGAGGAGTACTATTCAAAACATAGAGACATGGCCAGACTTGAGTAGAAAGTGAATTGTGTGACCCAAGGGGTTTCCCTAGGCCTGATGAAGCAAACACATGTTCTATGGGATGCATTGGACTGGAACTGTGTTTGTCTGTGAGACAAACCATCTGAGAAGATAGATAGCAAACACCAGCCACAACCAAAAATCATCAGTAATATAGCCATGAAAAAAAGCTAATGAGAGTCTTTGGGGGCTGAAAGACACTTAGGTCTGTGAACAGTAAACTGTCTCCTGTTATTTGATTCCTCCGGTGTTCAGAGAGAAAAGGAGTAATATTACAATCACATATTCAGTTTCTGTTCTTTCGAGTGTTAAGATCAATAAGTGATCTCTGTTTTTGGTTTTAAAAACTGAGAAGAAAGTATACATACAACCTACTACAATTGTCAATTTTTTTACTATATTTTAAACTTTATCTTCATTCAAACGTATTAGTCCTTCAATACTGTCTCTTAAGAGTTCAGCCTATCTGGGATTCCAATGCACAGCAATGTTCAATAAGCAAAGAGTATCCAAATATTGTTAAACTGGCATTCAGTAAGTCACATCTGTATATTAGCTGTAACCCCTAAAAATAAACAGAAACAACTATAAATTGCTTAAGCAGCCCCAATTTTGACAGCCCAATCCTAAAAAATAAATGTTCTGTTTTAGGAGAGAGCATTTTAAAACATAAAATATCAAGTGAGAACAGCCATCTTTGTCAATGTCCCTGTAATTCTTTTCAGGTAGCTAACATTAATTAGCCATTGGTAATGAAGTTCCTAATAATACTGAGTGTGAACCCTGGATACCTTTCTGTTTCCTTTTATAAGCTGCATTTAAGCCCCACTGAATTTGCTAAAAATATATTGTTTACTTTGTAAGACAACTGTAGCAACTTTTAATACAAAGAATATTTTTGTATATCTTCTACTGTAGTGTAAGTACTAGTGCATTTATTACAAGCCTCATAAAAGCAGAGTTCAGTCTGTCAAATTCTAAACTTCTTGATTAGACAGTGTTAGGCACAGTGGATAGCGGCAGCCGTGAGTGTCTTCTAACAAAGAGACAAGACTGTATTTGGGAACATTTTCTGGAATGAGCAACCAATGCTGCCCACCTTTGGAACAATGTGTTTGGTGTGGGCATTGAGTTTCTGACACTCTCTCTTATTGCCAAAAGACTTCCGCATTTTGTTTAAATGGTGTCCTATGCATATTTAACCTTGTACATGTGATAGCATTAAGGGCAAAATTTCAAAGGGTCTCCTGGTTTCTGAGTGTGCAATCTGATCCCTGTGTACACTGCAAATTTTTAAATCCAGCCTACAAAGTTTATTTTTCCCCAAGCAAAACCACTTGCTGAATAACTATACGTATTACACAAAATATAATTCAACAAGTTAAAGAAGATATTACCAAATGCTATTACAAAAGTAGCTCAGAGATCTCTGAAAAGTGCTCTTGAGCTTCTTAAATAAATCTGTTCACCATTCAAATGCTTGCTGTATAAAAGTGTGAATAAAAAGCAAGAATTTT